>NC_138540.1:13519919-14201365 GCF_964234715.1 Podarcis melisellensis
ACAGTGTTTTGTGTGGTGTACGCTCCTATGATATAAGTAATGGGCCCCGCCTTCTAGCCTGCTCCCTAAAATATCACTGGTTTGCTCATTTCTATATATAGGGTGCCTACATTCTGCTATTTATAATTATTATTAGTTTGCATCATAGATTGACACCTATTAATATTTCATGTTATAGCAAGTATAAAGAGACTAGATTATGAGTCTTTGTAAATTGCGTTTCTAAAGGAACTTTTGTTATTGCCAAATGCCAGTGTGTTTGCATTATTAAGTTTGTTATGAATAAAAAAATCATTTTAAGTTAGAGCTTAATAATTAATTCACTATTGATATACTTCTTAATTGTATTTCACTATTGATATACTTCTTAATTGTTATTTCAGTTCAACAAATACTTTGTTAAATACATATTTTGTTATGTGCAAATGGCTTTAGATACCTATTAGGTCCATAAAAAAACCAGTGACAATTTGTTGTTGACCAAGGACAGCTGGACGTATAAAGGGCCCCATTGCCTTCAGTAGCTTAGGGCCTCATCAAACCTAAATCCAGCCCTGTTGGGGTGGCAGAGGAGGCCAAGTTGCAGAGGATCTGCAACTTGGCTAGAATGGCAGGTGGCGGCAACCCTTCCTGGGATGGATCCTGGTAGGGGAGAGAGAAAGTGGGTGCTCCACGCTTGAGACAAAAGCAGTATCCTTCTTCCAGCTAACCGCTCTGCTTTTCCTGCTCTCAGGTGGCTCACACGTCCAAGCGGTCGGATGAGTCCTCCTTCCCTGAAGACACAGAATCGGAGGCCGTGCGCCAGCGCTGGAGGAAATACGCAGAGCTTTCTGACGACGAAGATCTGCTAGCGGACGAGGCGTCCGGAGGTGAGGGTTGGGCTGGGGAACTTCCTGCCCAAAGCACCACGTTTGGCTATGTGAAGGACGGACCGCAAAGCTTGCCGCAATGTCCGAATCTCGTATTCGCAAAAGCTTCGTGTCTGAAGATTCAGGGCAGACGAAGTAAAGTCCTTCACAGAGTTCACCTGTGGAACTCCCTCCCACAAGAGGCAATGACAGCCGACACCTTGAACGGCTTTAAAGGGGGATTGGACAAATTTGTGGTGGAGGAGGAGGCTCTCAGTGTATTTAAATTTCATTTTCAGTGGAGAAATAAATTGAAGGAGATAAGAAACAGAAAAACTGCGTTCCAAATATGATTATATATATCCATTCACAACATACGTCTAAAAGCAATCTGTTCGTATGTCACAAGAAATATATTTTATCATATTTTCTATCTATTGATCAAAGTGGGGCGGGCATAATATTATCTTTCCAATGGATCAATATCAGTCTTTTGGCAAAAGTAAGGGTACGAAGAGTCCATCTCTGTTGACCCACTGTCAGACCGCACATAGTTAGAGTATGGTTTAGGATAATATTATCATCTGACAATTTTAACTCACCCCCATTAGTATTTATACATCCTAATACCTTTCGCCTTGTTTAATTACATTTTTAATAATGATAATCCTGGAGCTGAAGAACCCCATAGGCATTTCTTTAATAATGAGCTTATTTTCTGGGAATATGGACTGTGATCCTTCTTGGAATATAAAATGGGAGTAATATTCATTTAGTCTTCCCCAAAGGGTAAGGTTTAATGACTCCAACCTGTCAATGTCTAAGGAAACCTCTTTGATTATTTTGTTCCTATTACCTGGTACTAACTGGATTATATCCTTCGGAATTAAAATACCTAAGTATTGAACAAATAATAATAATAATAATAATAATAATAATAATAATAATAATAATAATATATTTATATCCCGCCCATCTGGCTGGGTTTCCCCAGCCACTCTGGGCGGCTCCCAACAAAGTAATGCGGAACTGATATTTCTTAAATGAATGTGTTAGCACCTTTTCGCCCATTGGCACCAGTTCTGATTTAACCCAGTTAATAGAGTAGCCAGAAATTTGACCGAAAGTAGTTATTGTTTGCAACAGCCTTTGGATACAAGTGTGAGGTTTTGTGATAAACAAAAGTGTATCATCTGCAAATGAAACCCACTGATATTCAACTGAGTTGTGAACTGCTCTGTAGATCTCGCTATGTTGTCTTAATAGCACAGACCAAGGGTTCTAAGCAGAACTTAGAATATTTCCTCGGAAGGGGGTGGACTTTCCATCTCTGAAGACGGTTCAGAGACTTCAGCTAGTGCAGAATTCAGCGGCCAAGTTGCTCACCGGAGCAAGACGGTTTGAGCATATTACACCCATCCTGGTCCGACTGCACTGGCTACCAATTAGTTTCCGGACCCAATTCAAAATGCTGGTTTCTGCCTATAAAGCCTTAAATGGCTCAGGACCGCAATACCTCAAGGACCGCCTCTTTCCATATGAACCTACCTGGACCCTGAGATCATCCTCTTAGGCTCTCCTTTGTGCGCCTCCTCCTTGAGAGGTCCAGAAGGTGGCAACATGAGAATGGGGTCTTCTCTGCAGCGGTTCCCAGTCTGTGGAATGCTCTCCCCAGGGAGGTTCACCTGGTGCCTTCATTACACACCTTTAGGCACCAGGCAAAAATATGCCTTTTTAACCAGGCCTTTGGTTCATCTGTTTGACATCCTATATCGTTTTAAACGGTGGCTCTTTTCTGGGGGAGGTGTTATTGGGTTGCTGTTTTTATATTATTATTATTATTATTATTATTATTATTATTATTATTATTATTATTATTATTATTACCCTGCCCATCTGGCTGGGTTTCCCCAGCCACTCTGGGTGGCTTTCAACTGAATATTTAAATACAATAATCTATTAAATATTAAAAGCTTCCCGAAACAGGGCTGCCTTCAGATGTCTTCTAAAAGTCAGATGGTTGTTTATTTCCTTGACATCTGATGGGAGGGTGTTCCATAGGGTGGGCGCCACTACTGAGAAGGCCCTCTGCCTGGTTCCCTGTAACTTAGCTTCTCGCAGGGAGGGAACCGCTGGAAGGCCCTTGGCGCTGGACCTCAGTGTCCAGGTAGAACGATGGGGGTGGAGACGTTCCTTCAGGTATACTGAGCCAAGGCTGTTTAGGGCTTTAAAGGTCAGCACCAACACTTTTATTCTGCTATATCTTGTGATCTTTTCCCTGAACTGCCCTGAGACCTCCAGGTATAGGTTGGTATATAAACAACAACAACAACAAATACAATTCTACTGCAATTCCTGCATTGCCGAGGGTTGAGCTAGATGAACCTCAGGGGTCCCTTCCAACTAAGCAATGCTACGACTCTATGCTGGCTCAGGTGACACTCACGTCATGGTTCTTGTTTTCCCTTGCAGATGGGTATGGAAGTGGCGAGAACGGCAGCGGAACAGTCTCCCCGGACAAGCCTCTCCCCACCATCGAGCCTCTCTTCCCCACAGGTAAGAGGCCAGCTGGGTCTTGGTCTAGTGGTGGGGTACAAGACGTCTCCAGATTCAATCCCCACAGTCCCCCGTCCCGAGGAAACTCCGGCTGTAGAGCTGTCAGCACCCTGGGGTGCAGCTGCTTGCAGGAGGTGCTGAGCTGGGTCTAACAGGGCTCCCAACAGCTTCATACATGGGTGGGCTGTATGGGGGGAGAAATTTGCAATGGTCCCTCAACCAAATTGGCCGGTCCTGGACATATGTGTGGGTCAGAGTGCAGATATCAGTTGGATTGCAAATGTCCGAATGTGGGTATCAGTCATAAAAAAGAACCCCTGGACGGTTAAGCCCAGTCAAAGGCGACTCTGGGGTTGCGGCGCTCATCTGGCTTTCCGGCCGAGGGAGCTGGCGTTTGACCACAGACAGCTTTCTAGGTCATGTGGTCAGCAGGACTAGACCGCTTCTGGCACAACGGTACACCATGACGAGTGCCAGAGTGCACGGAAACACCTGTTTTGTCCTGGCAGTTTAAGTAATCAAAAGGCCGCTGTTCGCCCCCGATGGGGCCCTTTAACTGGAGCTTGCAGGTAGCACACTCCCAAGATAGTTTCCCAGGCTTCTTCAGTGGTCTAATCTCAAAGTCTTGATATGTATATTGATATTCAGTCTTACAGAGAATACTCTTTCTTGGCTTAAACTTAAGAGACTGATTTCCTTACTTGGACTGCCAGGGCGAAACAGGTGCAAAACGCTGGCACCCTGTCATCTACAACTTCATTGTCTACAACTTTATTAACATCTATCTACAACTCTACTGGGGACACGGGTGGCGCTGTGAGTTAAACCACAGAGCCTAGGACTTGCTGATCAGAAGGTTGGCAGTTCGAATCCCCATGACGGGGTGAGCTCCCATTGCTCGGTCCCTGCTCCTGCCAACTTAGCAGTTCAAAAGCACGTCAAAGTGCAAGTAGATAAATAGGTACTGCTCTGGCGGGAAGGTAAATGGCGTTTCCGTGCGCTGCTCTGGTTCACCAGAAGTGGCTTAGTCATGCTGGCCACATGACCCGGAAGCTGTACGCCGGCTCCCTTGGCCAATAAAGCGAGATGAGTGGGTCACGACTGGACCTAATGGTCAGGGTTCCCTTTACCTTTACCTTTACCTTTACAACTCTACTAGCATCTCTCGGTATTGTGAATATCGAACTTACCTTTTGTTGGTATCTTCATGAACTGACTGAGTTAAGCATTTGAAAAATCTATTGAAACCAGACATTGTAAATTCATTTTAGGCTGGGTTGTTCGCAAGTCTTTGTGGGTTTGTTTAATGTTTTGTATTTTTCTCGCAAGGTTGTTAAAATATGTATAATTATTGTTCTGTGTACATTCACCAATGTGTTGCATGAGTTGCACTTCTTCTGTCAGCAGCACAGATTGCATTTTTCTAGCAGGTTTCCCATAAGGGGCTACTGGGAGCCACTGGGAGAAGGGGATGCTGAACTGGACGGGCCACTGGTCTGGTCCACCAGGACTCTTCTTCCGTTTTTCTTCGTCTCCTGATGCCTCTCGCCCACCAGACCTTGCTCCTGAGCTTCCCTTTGGGGCATCTGGTCTGTGCTGGCAACCAGCAAGAGCCTGAGGCATGCCCGGTCGTGCCACGGAGGGCGTCTGGTTCCGGATTCCTGCCTGAGCTGTGGGCAGGAGAGGCCTGGGGCGGTTTCCAGAGCCGCTGGCGAGATGAGTCCCTGCTGGCCCCATCCCATTCCCGACCCAAGAGGCGAATCCAACTGTGGGGGAGGCTTTTTGGAAAGGCGGAGGCCTGTCTTGTCTGCGGCGTCTCAGCAGAAGTCGCCTCCGGCCCCTTTGACTATCCAGTGCATCTGTGCTCATTTCCAGCTTCCTGGTTCCTTTATTTATTGCTGTTCTATCCTACCTTTTCCTCCGACATGGCCTTTCCCCCCATTTCACCCCACAACAACCCTGTGAGGTAGGTTAGACTGAGAGGCAGGAATTGGTCATCAAGGTCGTGGCTGAGTTGGGGGGGATTTGAACCGTGGTCTCCCAGGTCCTGGTCTGACACTCTAACCACTATGCCATACTGCCTCTCAGTGCAGGAGTTGGAAGCTTGGGAGAGAAGGAACAGAATCCACCTTTATCTGTCCCTGAACCTTTTTTTTTTTTTTAAGGACAACCAATCAGGAATAGGCCAGATTCTGCCTTCTAGCTTAGGCTGGCGCAGGGTGTGTGTCGGCCCCTCTGCTTAGGAGCAAGGCTGAGAGCGCTGAGATTATTCCCTTTGCCAAAAGACTGCAAGGCCCTGGGTTCAATTTCTGGCAGCATCTCCCTGTTAGGATGCAAATACCTGAAACCCCAGAGTGTTGCTGCCAGCCAGTGTTGATGTTATTGAGCTCAATGCAGTGTATGTTTGCCTTGGCATAAGGCAGCTAAGGTGTGTGTGGGGGCATGACCTTCCCCTCTTTATTCCCGCCGCAGAGATGTTGGGGTGCAGGGCCCCCCAACACAAATGTTCATGTCCTAATTGATATAGAGGTGTGCATTTGGAGTGACTTTCAGAGGGGAAAACAGTGGCTGCATACACATCATGGATTTAAAGCGCACACCCACCCACCCAAAGAAGAAATCTGGGAAAAGTAGTTTCTTATGGGCGCTGGGAATTGTAGTTTCTTGTGGGTGCTGGGAATTGTAGTTTCTTGTGGGTGCTGGGAACTCTAGCACTCTTGGTAGGGGCCAAACTACATTTCCCAGGGGGGAATGTGCTTTAAATTTGTCGGGGCGCATCCAGTCACGTTCTTCTCGAAGCAGACCCACTGAAACGAATGAACCCAAGTCATGCATGCTCATGAGCTCCAGTGGGTCTACTCTGAGTAGGGCTGGCATTGGCGACAACCCTCCCCGGTACACCAGCTACACCACTTGCTGCCAGAGATGTTTTGCGTGCAAGTCGATGGGGCCCTCTCGCAAACAAGGCAGCAGCAGCAGCAGCTGTTGCGTGCATGTTTGTGTTTTTCATCCCGTAAGCAAAGCTTTAGAAGAGAAAACAAATTACTTTTTAAAAGCCGAGGGGGGAAAGAGAGAGAGAGAGGTCTAGATCCCTGCTTGCAAAAGCGGGCTGGGTGTGTAAAGTTTATGTTGGGTGCAGTCTCTCCTCTGCTGCCTGGGCCTGCTGCAGAATTTGGGTCTCTGCACATGCATGCATTTTTATTTTAAGGCGCTCCGCTCCTTTTGACATCTTGGTTGGGGGAAAACCCCAGACCATCTCTGCTCCCCAGAAGGCATTCCAAGGGGAGGTGGGATCTGGTGGGGCGAGTCCTTTGGAAGTTTTGGTCTATGGGCCCCCTATCTGGGAGCCAAGGGGGTTGCAGGCGGGGAGGGGGATAATCCGGTGGGTGGGTGGGGGGCGTTGGAAGCACAAACCTCTGCACACACGCCCATGCTCAGTTTCATTTTTTTTTTTTTTATAAAATTTTTTATTAAGATTTTTTACAGATACATATTTAACAAACAGAATAGGTTTCATAACATCCTTTCATTCTATTGTGGACTCCCTCACGTCTCCCGCTTCCACTTTCATCATTAAAAACGAATTTTTCCAAGCAAATTATCATCTTGTTTGTGCTCTTAAGTGCAGTATTTAGGTTAAACTCAAATAAAAAATTATAATTTAATGGTAGACAGTTATTTCTGCTCTGGCTTCCTTGTTAGGATTCAACCAAATTACAGTACTTTTGTAAATAAATCTTAAATTTCTTCCAGTCTTCTTCAACCCTCTCCTCTCCCAGGTCGCGGATTCTGCCAGTCATCTCAGCTAGTTGCATATAGTCCATCAGCTGCATCTGCCATTCTTCCAGTGTGGGTAGATCTTGGGTTTTCCAGCTCTTAGCAATAAGTATCCTTGCTGCCGTTGTAGCATACATAAAAAATGTTCTGTCCTTCTTTAACACGTTCTGGCCGACCATGCCCAGAAGGAAGGCCTCTGGTTTCTTGGTGAAGGTATACTTAAATACCTTTTTTAACTCATTGTATATCATTTCCCAAAAGGCCTTCACTTTAGGGCAGGTCCACCAGAGGTGAAAGAATGTTCCTTCATTTTCCTTACATTTCCAACATTTGTTATCAGACGAATGGTATATTTTAGCCAATTTCACTGGGGTCATGTACCATCTATATATCATTTTCATTACATTTTCCTTCAGAGCATTACATGCTGTGAAGTTCAGCCCGGTGGTCCATAACCTTTCCCAGTCCTCAAACATAATGTTGTGCCCAATATCCTGGGCCCACTTTATCATAGCCGATTTAACCAATTCGTCTTGTGTGTTCCATTTCAGCAGCAAGTTATACATTTTTGAAAGTACCTTGGTCTTAGGTTCTAACAGTTCTGTTTCCAGTTTCGATTTCTCCACCTGGAATCCTAACTTTTTATCAATCTTAAACACTTCCTTAATCTGAGCATAGTGTAACCAGTCTCGCACTTTATCTTTCATTTTCTCTAAACTCTGCAGTTTCCAATTGTCTCCATCCCTTTCTAGTATTTCCCAATATTTTGGCCAATTGGCCTCCATATTGGGTCTTTTTCGGGCCTTAGCCTCCAAAGGTGACAGCCACCTCGGTGTTTTGTTTTCTAATAAGTCTTTGTATCTTGTCCAGACATTAAATATTGCTTTTCTGACAATATGGTTCTTAAAGACCTTGTTAATCTTAACCTTGTCGTACCATAAATATGCATGCCATCCAAATGCATTGTTAAAACCTTCCAAATCCAGCACATCCGTGTCCTCCAGAAGTAGCCAGTCTTTTAGCCAGCAGAAAGCTGCGGCTTCATAGTACAACTTTAAGTCTGGCAGGGCAAAGCCCCCTCTTTCTTTTGCGTCCGTTAATATCTTAAACTTAATTCTGGGCTTTTTGCCCTGCCAGACAAATTTGGAGATATCTTTCTGCCACTTCCGGAAGCACTCCGTTTTATCTACAATCTGCAATGTCTGAAACAAAAACAACATTTTTGGCAATACACTCATCTTAATAGCAGCTATTCGACCTAACAATGAAAGTTTCAATTTTGACCAGCTATCCAAGTCTCTCTTAATTTCAGACCAACATTTTTCATAATTATCTTTAAACAGACTCAAATTCTTTGCTGTTATGTTTACCCCTAGGTATTTAACTTTCTTAACCACAGTTAACTCTGTCTCTCTCTGAAACCGTTCCGACTCAATATCTGTCAAGTTTTTTCCCAACACCTTGGTTTTTTGCTTATTTAGTTTAAATCCCGCCACCCGACCAAAATCTTGGATTAGTTGTAGTACTCTTTTCGTACTAGATTCTGGCTCCTGTAATGTCAGAACTAAGTCATCTGCAAACGCTTTAAGTTTGTATTGTTTCGCTCCGACCTGTATCCCTTCCACCAACCTGTCCCCTCTAATCGTGTTCAAGAGCACCTCCAGGACCGAAATAAATAATAACGGGGAAATCGGACAGCCTTGTCGTGTTCCTTTTTCAATTTTAAACTCTTCTGTAACCACATTGTTAACTATCAGTTTAGCCTTTTGTTCTGAATATATTGCATCAATCCCATTCTCAAACCCCCGGCCCACTCCCATTTCTTTTAAATTCCCTTTCATAAACTTCCAGGATATGTTGTCAAAGGCCTTCTCCGCATCTATAAAAATTAAAACAGCTTTAGTATTTATGTCTGTTTGTAAAAGCTCCAATATATCTATAATGTTCCTTGTATTAGCAGACATATGTCTACCTGGGAGAAAGCCTGCCTGGTCTTTATGAATTACTTTGTTTAAAACCCTCTTGAATCTACTTGCCAAAACGTCTGCAAATATTTTGTAATCCACATTTAAAAGGGAGATGGGACGGTAGTTCTTAAGCTGTGTCTTTTCAGTTTCCGATTTTGGTATCAATGTGATGAAAGCTTCTTTCCACGATTCTGGCGCCTTCTTCCCCTCTAAAATTTCATTGCTGACCTCCATCAGTGGTTGTATCAAATAGTCTTTCAATGTCTTATAGTACTTGGAGGTCAGCCCGTCTGGTCCTGGTGATTTGCCCTGTTTCATGTTTTGGATGGCCTGCTCAATCTCTTGTCGTGTTATTTTGCCATTCAGAATTGATCTATTTTCTTCTGACAACTTTGCCAGTCCATTTGTCTTTAAAAATTGTTTAATCGCTGCTTCATCTTGTGGCCCTTGAGTGTATAATTTTTTGAAATATCTCTGGAAACACTTTCTAATCTCTCCGGGGTTCTGGATACATCTTCCTTCAATCTCTAAATTTGTCACTGTATTTAACTTTTGTCTCCTCTTCAACTGCCGCCCATGCTCAGTTTCATGCTCCCTTCCCCACACAGCCCTCAGACACACCCACAGACCTGCAAACCTGCGTCAGAATTCAGAGGAAATTCAAAACAATGCGCAGAGCTCATTTCCCCCCAGATGTTCTATCCTGAACCATGCTTATCCTTCGCCTGCAGTTATAAACTCCTCTGGTCTGGTTGGCTTTGGGGAGGTGGGGGCGCAACTGTTTCTGATGTCATCACCCATTTTGGGAGAGCATCACTGCGGGTGTGGAGGACCACAGCTCTCCTGGCTCTTGGGTAGGCAAACTAAGGCCTGGGGGGCCGGATTCAGCCCAATCACCTTCTAAATCCGGCCCACGGACAGTCCAGGAATCAGCGTGTTTTTACACGAGTAGAATGTGTCCTTTTATTTACAATGCATCTCTGGGTTATTTGTGGGGCATAGGAATTTGGTACTTTCGTCTTGGCCCCCCATCCTGCCCCATATGTCTACTTCCTCAGTTGGTTAGAGCATGGTGCTGATGATGCCAAGATTGCAGGATCAGTCCACATCTGGGACAGCTGCATATTTCAGCATTTCAGGACTAGATGACCATGTTATAAGGGGGGAAAACCCTGGTCTTTCCCCCTTATCGGGTATCAAAGAGCTCGTATAGAGTCCTTAAGTGGGTTCCCTATCTGTAGGAGAAAATAACAGAGGCCAACCAGAGAACATTGAGAAGCAAAGTGGCTAGTAAGCCTGATCTATATCAAACTGTTGCAGCAGGGTCCCCACTCACCACATGCAGGAGGCAGAAAGAACCCAGAGCAATGGTGCATAAACCCTTATAGACTTTTGAAATTGCCCACCCTGGAGCCCAAGGTAAAGGTAAAGGGACCCCTGGCCATTAGGTCCAGTCGTGACCGACTCTGGGGTTGTGGCGCTCATCTCGCTTTATTGGCCGAGGGAGCCGGCATACAGCTTCCGGGTCAAGTGGCTAGCATGACTAAGCCGCTTCTGGCAAACCAGAGCATCGCACGGAAACGCCGTTTAACTTCCCGCCGGAGCGGTACCTATTTATCTACTTGCACTTTGACGTGCTTTCGATTATCTACTTGCACTTTGACGTGCTTTCGAACTGCTAGGTTGGCAGGAGCAGGGACTGAGAAACGGGAGCTCACCCCGTTGTGGGGATTCGAACCGCCGACCTTCTGATCGGCAAGCCCTAGGCTCTCTGGTTTAACCCACAGTGCCACCCGCATCCCATTAAACCCTTATATAGACTTTTGAAATTGCCCCAAAACATCATACATACATACGTACTGTTTTATTTTTGTTAGCCGCCCTGAGCCCGGCTTTGGCTGGGGAGGGCGGGATATAAATAAAAATTATTATTATTATTATTATTATTATTATTATTATTATTATTATTATTATTATCATTATTATTATCACAGAAGGGGGTGGTCTACAGCAGAAATATATCACAAGAGGCTGTCTCCAGCAGAAAACCTGTTTGCCAGGATATTTGTTAATGGTCACTGATCTCTTTACCTGAGCAGCCTGGCCTTTCCTTAGAGATGGTAAATACTTTAAATTCCTGAATCCTGGTCACAGGCTCACACTATTCGCACACAAATACGCCCTTAAGACAGGTAAGCAAAAGACAATAGATATGGCTTTCCCATTTCCTTCCTCCCTATAGAGAAATATTTGAGGACCATTTGGGAGAGTCAAAATGACTTCAGGATGGGTCTCCTGTACTATTTCAGGCACGTGGTTTATATACAGTGGTACCTCAGGTTAAGTATTTAATTCGTTCCGGAGGTCCGTTCGTAACCTGAAACTGTTCTCAACTTAAAGCACCACTTTAGCTAATGGGGCCTCTTGCTGCTGCCGCGCCGCCGGAGCACGATTTCTGTTCTCAACCTGAAGCAAAGTTCTTAACCTGAAGCACTTTTTCTGGCATAGCGGAGTCTGTAACCTGAAGCGTATGTAACCCGAGGTACCACTGTACTTATGTGTGTGTTTGCCTTGTAAATTTATGAACATATGATTTGTATATTTGAGATTTATGAATTCTTACAACAACCTTCAGGGTCCCTTCCAACTCTGCAATTCTATGATTCTATTATTCCTTCTTCAACTGCCTCAATAACCAAACCTCTCCATCCTTCCTTCCAAATTTCTGTGTCCTTCCTTTTCTGTTAGTCAGGCACTAGAATTTTCAATAACAAAACTGGTTTTTCCTCTCCTCTCCTCTCCTCTCCTCTCCTCTCCTCTCCTCTCCTCTCCTCCTTCTCTTCTCTTCTCTTTTCTTCTCTTCTCTTCTCTGCAGACCTTCCATCTCCTCCTCCTGTCGGGCTCCCTCCCCCAGCAAGCATGACCGGTGCAGAGACCCCTGAGGACGACTCTCTGCTCAGTAAGTGGCTAGTCCCTAACCCACTGTTATAGAAAAAACCTGCTCCTTTTCCCTTATGGGGTATCCAAGAGCCTGTATAGAGTCCTTCAGTGTGTTCCCTATTGGTGGGAGAAAATAACAGAGGCCAGCCAGAGAATATTGAGAAGCAAAGCAGCTAGTAAGCCTGATCTTTATTCAACTGTTGCAACAGGGTCTTCACTCAGCATATACAGGAGGGAGGAGGAACCCAGAACAATGGTGTGCAAGCCCTTATATAGACTGTTGAAATTGCCCACCTCGTAGCCAGAGACCACCCCCCAAAACATCATACATACATCACAGAAAGGGGTGGTCTACAGCAGAAATACATCACAAGAGGCTGTCTCCAACAGAAATCCTGTTTGCTAGGATACCTGATAATGGTCACTGATTGCTTTGGCTGGGCAGCCTGGCTATTCTTTTGTGATGGTAAATACCTGAATTCCTGAATTCAGGTCACAGGCTCCCCCTATTCATACACAAATACGCCCTTAAGACTGGTAGGCAGAAGTCAGTGGCGAGGATTTCCCATTTCCTTCCTCCTTGCAGATTTGAGGACAATTTGGGAGAGTCAAAATGGCTTAAGTATTGTTCTCCTGTACTATTTCAGACACGTGGTTTATATACTTATGTATGTCCATGCCTTGTACATTTATGAAGGTTTATTTTATATTTGGGACCTTAGAATTCTTATAACACCACCCAACATGGGGCATCGCAGCCTGCATGTGAATAAAGCCAGAGACTATGCTGCTGGGGGGGGGGGCGGAGTTGGGGTGCCCCGCTGTGCCCCCCAAAAGTCATTCTTATAGTCAGAAGAAAGCTGGTTTTTTTGGTGGTGGGCGGCAATGGAATAATTAGCTGCCTGCTGGAAATTGTCTGGCGCGGAGGCAGGGAGAGGGGTTTCGTGGAGCGAGGGCAATGTTGCTCAATGGTTAGAGTGCCCACTTTGCAGGTTCAGCTCAGGGCGTCATCACCAGGTACTGCTGGAAATCTCCCTTCAGAGCTGCTGCCAGTCAGAGTCAACGTTATTGAGCTAGGTGGACCGATGGTCTGACTCAGTCGACGAAGACAGCTTCCCGTGATTCTATCCAAGAACAAGTTGGGTGCCCGGGAATTTTTGGGTGGGCGTTTAATGTGATGATCCCATGGGCGATCTCTCTACCCCTGGACTTTTGCAATGAGGGAAGGGGAGGCTTGGCCAGCCAAAGTGACTCAGCCAACAGGAAGAAGCCCACAGACCTCTCTCTCTCTCTCTTTTATTGTTCTCTTTTTGCGACTCAAAGCGATTTTCCAGCTCACCCGCCCCAGGGAGCGAGAGAGGCGAGGCACTGAGCGCAGGGCTCCTTAAAAGGAATCAAAGACTTGGGGCTGATTTTTACACGACTGGAGCAACTGCAGCGCGGGGGGGGGGCGGGTGACAGTTGCCAAGGCTGGCCAGGCCTCTACAGGGTGCAGGCGGATAAATCTGCCTGGATATTTGCCTTGTTTCTCTGGTGCTCTGCTCCGCCACCCCCACCCTGCCTCCTTTGCCAGGCCTCTTCCCTCTCTTTAAGAGCCTGGTGGCCGGATCAGGCCAAAAAACCTCATCTGGCCTAAGCGTCCGGTTCGCACCGTGGCCAAACAGATACTCCAATGGGCAGCAGCCCCAGGGTGCAGCAGCAGCACCCTCCTCGCTTGTGAGTCACAAGGATTTGTGGGTAGACTGCGCCTGCATCTGGAGGCTCCATCGGTTGAGCGTAGCTGGTCGCTACTCCCAGTGAAGCTAAGGAGCGGCGAAGGGCCTGGTGGATCAGGCCAGTGTGTCCCATCTAGTCCACAGAGTCCTGCTCTCACAGTGGCCAACCAGATGCCCGTTGTGGGAAGCCTGCAAGCAGGACCCGGGTGCGAAAGAAGCTGGAATCCCCGTGATTCCCAGAAACAGGCATTCTGAAGTATTACTGCTTCTGATTGTGGATCCTTTCCCCTTATATAATAATAATAATTTATGATTTGTACCCTGCCCATCTGGCTGGGTTTCCCCAGCCACTCTGGGCGGCTTCCACAGAGACCAAAAATACACTAAAATGTCACCGATTAAAAACTTCCCTTAAGATGTCTTCTGAATCTCAGGTAGTTGTTTATCGCTTTGACATCTGGTGGGAGGGCGTTCCACAGGGCAGGTGCCACTACCGAGAAGGCCCTCTGCCTGGTTCCCTGTAGCTTTGCTTCTGGCAATGAGGGAACCACCCGAAGGCCCTCGGCGCTGGACCTCAGCGTCCGGGCAGAACAATGGGGGAAGAAATCCTTCCTTTGTTTAGAAGGGGCCTGCCTCCCCACCCCACCTGCTATGGGTCCGTTTGTAACTGCTTTTGTAATGCCTTTCCTGAAGTTGGGGCCAAGATAGCTTCTCCTCACAAGCCCACATCTGGCTCCCCAGATGTGCCCCAGGCCTTGTCCCAAACGAGTGGGGCTGTGGCAGGAGATTCAGCCTTGACATTGCTCCTGTGGCAGCAGGCTTGCCGCAGGCCGCTGCCTCATCCCTTGCCCTGTTCAGAGGGGACCACAACCCCCAAAATGCTTTTTGTCTCTGAGAGCCAGTGTTGCATAGTGGTTTCAGCTTCGGACTTGGGTTCAAATCCCTCCACTTGGCCAGGAAGTTCACTGGGTGTGACCTTTAGGGCCAGCGTCCCTGCCTCTCAGCCTGACCTACCTCACAGGGTTGTTGTGAGGAATAAATGAGGATTGGACCTAGGAGAGACCTGGGTTCAAATCCCTCCACTCGGCTAGGAAGTTCACTGGGTGTGACCTTGGGGGCCAGCGGCCCTGCCTCTCAGCTTGACCTACCTAACAGGGCTGTTGTGGGGATTAAAATGCAGAAGGGGGAGAACAGTGGGATATGAATGCCGTGAAACAAAAAGAGATAAAGGCTGCCTGCCTATTCCCCGACAACAGCTGTGCCCCAGCAGAGAGGGAACTGCACTCTGCATGCGCTCAGAGGAAGAAACAGCAGCTTTCTCTGCTGTTTTGCTCCCACCTTCCAGAGCTGAGTTTCCAGCACTTAAAATAATAATAATAATAATAATAATAATAATAATAATAATAATAATAATAATTTTTATTTATATCTTGCCCTCCCCAGCTGAAGCTTGGCTCAGAGCAGCTAACAACAATAAAAGTGACACAGCATTCTAAAATCAATTCAAAATCGAATTAATGGCAACCATTGGGCTAGAATTCTGTGAGGATTACCGAAGCAGGGGGTCAGGCTGTGCCCTGACCAAAAGCCTGGTGGAACAGCTCTGTCTTGCAGACCCTGCGGAAAGATGTCAAGTCCTGCAGGGCCCTGGTCTCTTGTGACAGAGAGTTCCACCAGATCGGGGCCAAAGCCCAAAAAACCCTGAGCTTCAAGGGGCTGAATTAATCCTTGGGGTGATGCTAACCCCGGAGGCAACAATCTGGGTCAACCCCCAAATGTCGCAGAGCCTGGCAGGAAAGATTTGCATGTTGCTGTGGCAAGGAAGAGATTAAGGCAAGGGTTTTTTTGGGGTGTGTGTGAGAGAGAACTACCCCATACCATTTCCTCCACCCAAACATTCATCCCCCTTAAGAAAAAAATACTGTCAGTGCATTAGAAAGGGCTGTTTGAATCCATGGGCATGGCACATTCTTTGGGGGTGACTCTGCAAGGCAGGGAGGAGCGGGCAGCTCTTGCCAGGTCATGGGGGCACAGTGGCACATGGGGCATCTGAATGGGGCCTTTGTATGGGTCGGACAACGGGTACCCCTGTTTGCCTGGGCTGCATGGGAGTGGGATACAGGCACCCTGGCATCCCTGCCTTGGGTTGCTGTCCTGGGAGTTGGAGAAGGAGGCCTAATGCAATTCTGGGCTGCATCCACAGAAGTCTAGTGTCCAGACCAAGGGAAGTAATACCGTATTGGCCCGGATATAAGCCGCACCCACAAATAAGCCGAATAAATTCAAGGGGGGGGGGAGAGGAAAAAAAGACAATACAGTGGTACCTCGGGTTAATAACTTAATTCGTTCTGGAGGTCTGTTCTTAACCTGAAACTGTTCTTAACCTGAGGTACCACTTTAGCTAATGGGGCCTGCCGCTGCCGCCGTGCCGCTGCCACACGATTTCTGTTCTCATCCTGAAGTAGAAAGGCAGCATGGCATAAGACCTTGGAGAGACCAGGGTTCAAATCCCCCAACTCAGCCATGAAGTTCCCTGGGTAATGTTGGGCCAGCATCACTTCTTTCTCAGCCTAACCTACCTCACAAGGCTGTTGTGAGAAAAAAACACGGAGGGAGAATCATGTAGGCCGCCTTGAGCTCACTGGAGGAAAATAGTGGGACAGAAATATAATGAATAAATAAATAGTCCTGCTCAGAGTGTTGAAAACAATACAGCAGCTTATTATTGTTATTGTTATTGTTGTTATTATTATTATTATTAGTGGTCTTAGGGTTCCTGTTTTGACTCACTCACTGCCTAGCCTTGGTCACATCACCTGCCTGTTCCTAGATGGCCACCTGTCATGAATTCTTTAGTAGAGATTCCTGCATTGCAGGGGGTTGGCCTAGATGACCCTTGGGGTCCTCTTCTAAATCTGTGATTCTACAATTCCCTGCTCTTTGTCCTACCCCAGCCAGATGCAAGACCAGCTGGGCAGTGAAAAAGTACAGATAAGGGGCCCAGTTAACTGGAGTTAAGATTATCATTTATCAAGAGCGGGGCCTTTTCTGCACTGGCTCCATGGAGATGAAGCACACTCTGCTAAGAAACAGGCCTCTGATCTCCCCAGATCTCCTGCTGCAGGCAGTGAAAATGTGTGTTTGGGGACAAGCAGACAACTTTGCATAGCTTTCAATGCACCGTTTAACACAATTGTAATTTAATTTGCATTTGTGTGTGTGTGTGTGTGTGTGTGTGTGTGTGTGTGTGTTTTAAAGGTAGCTTAGACATATTGCAGACAAGTAAACAAGTACATTTTAAAATTAAGCAAACAGCCTTGCAATGAGCTAGCAGGTCTGGGGGTCCATCTCAGTTCCAGAAGCAGCAGAATTGGCCCTCTTTCTTCTTCCCCCGAGAAGTCAGAGCAGCAAACACCTTGAATTCTGCAGAGGCTGGAAGACCAGAATCCTGTTTCTACCCTGGCATTGATTCCTGCATTGCAGCGGGTTGGACTAGATGACCCTTGGGTCCCTCTTCTAAATCTGTGAATCTACAATTCCCTTCTCTTTGCTCTTTTTTGCTGTATAACTGTGTCCTGCCTCAGGGCTGCTTTGCAGCCAGACCCAAGACCAGCCTGGCGGTGTCCTATCTCCCCATTCAGAAAGTGCAGTTAAGGGCCCCAGTTAACTGTCTCGGATGAAAGGGAGCAGCCAAGCAGAGCTGCCTCTCGCCCCCGTTCCGTTTCCCTGCAGGGAAAGCGCCTGATGCAGACGTGGCTCTCACTGCAGAGGCACCTGGAGCCCCGAAAACGTTGCTGTCGCACACCCTTCCGTCGCTTGGCTCGCCTCGCAGCTGTGCCTGGGAGCTGCCGCTGGCCAGTGCTCCTGGCAGGCAGCCTGTGTGAAATCTGGGGGTGGCGAGGCTGATATCCAGGGCCTTTTTGTCTCTCTTTCCCTCCCCTTCACGGACTTCCACCTCATCTCCCCATCTTGGAAGGAAGGAGGGGTCTGCTGAGGCCTTGCATGCCTGTGTGGGAGCAGGGAGGCATGTCTCATGAAAGCTATCGCCTGGGTGGGGTGGCATATTTGGTGCCTTTCATTTGACACACACACACACACACACACACACACACACACTCTGGCAAGAGTTCCCTTGCGCTACAGTTAGGGCTTTGAAATCCTTCACACTCGCATCTCCGGCAGCTTCCATTTTGCAGGAAGTCAGCGACATGTTCATTGTCTTCCATAAACACGGTTTTAACAGTGAGTCTGCAAGTGACTGTGGAGGCCAATTCTGGATCCACACGTCCTTCCACAGTGGGGACATAGGTTTCCAGGCGGGAGTTGATCACGGTGAAGGTTTTCCAAGTGTGCCTTCCTCTTCCTCACATTTCTCCCTTGCGTCCTGAGCATAGCTGTCAACCTTCCCTTTTTTGGCGGGAAATTCCCTTATTCCAGTGCCGCTTCCCACTGCTATCCCGGATTGTTAGATATCCCATAGACTGTCCCCGGGACAGGTGAGGCTGCTGACCCCTTATTTTCAAGGCTGCTGATCCCTTATTTTCAAATCTGAAAGTTGACAGCTATGGTCCTGAGTTTGAGCGTCTTCAAAGCCCATGGCACCTTTGGTAAACGCTGTTCTCCAATTGGAGCGCTCGCAGGCCAGTGTTTCCCAGTTGTCGGCGTTTATGCTACATTTTTAAAGATTTGCCTTGAGAGAGTCTCTGTGAACTAGGCCATCATTTGCCTTCACTGCCCCTCTCTGCCTCCATCACTGGGTTTCACTGTCTCTGATGCTACCTTGCAGATAGGAAAGTTTCGACACACATGAAAATTCTCATTTGTATCTGTGGTCATGAGTGTTTAGGCAAGAGAAGGAATTATTCTGTATTAAGTCACTAATGGGACCAACAATCTCCTAACTATCTCCTTTCCATCATCTCTCCCCTCTAGTCTATTTCCGGGCCCTGGTGAATTTCACAAAGTCCATCGACTACAGCTCCCGCCTGGATGATGTCAACTCGGAGGAGTTCCAGGATGTCTCCAAAGCGGTGGTGGACACAGTAAGGCCTGATTCTGTCCCATTTCCACAAAGGAGCTGTCCCAAGGGGACAGAGATCATGACCCTTTGGACAGTCTTATCCTCCTCTGATTTTTATACCCCTATGCGTTTGGATCAAAATAAGTACCTACTCCCATAAGATTCCCTTGAACTCAGTGTTTTAACATCTGCTAGGGTATCCCTGTTCTATGTTCCACCCTCCCTAGAGTTAAGATGTTAATGTATCAGGAGCGGGGCCTTTTCTGCAATGGCTCCATGGTGATGAAACGCACACGCCTCTGATCTCTCCAGATCTCCTGTTGTAGGCAGTGAAAATGTATGTTTGGGGACAAGCAGACAGCTTTGCATAGCTTTCAATGCAACGTTTAACACAGGCTTCCTCAACCTCGACCCTCCAGATGTTTTGAGACTACAATTCCCATCATCCCTAACCACTTGTCCTGCTAGCTAGGGTTCTTGGGAGTTGTAGGCTTAAAACAGCGGTTCTCAACCTGTGGGTCCACAGGTGTTGTTGGACTACAACTCCCATCATCCCCGAGCTCTGGCCTTGCTAGCTAGGGGTGATGGGAGTTGTAGTTCAACAACATCTGGGGACCCACAGGTTGAGAAAGGCTGGCTTAAAACATCTGGAGGGCTGAGGTTGAGGAAGCCTGTTTTAACACAGTTGTAATTTAATTTGCTTTGTATTTGTGTGTGTGTTTTAAAGGTGGCTTAGAAATATTGCAGATAAGTAAATGAGTAGATTTAAAAATTAGCCAAAGAGCCTTGTGATGAGCTAGCGGGTCTGGGGGCCCTTCTCAGTACCAGATGCAGCAGAATCGGCCCTCTTCCTTATCTCCTGAAAGGTCAGAGCAGCAAACACCTTGAATGCTGCAGAATGGTTCTCCCCTGGCAGTGATTCCTGCATTTCAGGAGATTGGACTAAGTGACTATTTGGGCCCCTTCCAACTCTGCGATTCTATGAGGCTGATGCAATTTTCTCTCCGCAGCTGGAGTCTGAATACTACAAGATCCCCGGAGAGCAGGTGGTTAGCGTGGTCTTCATCAAGTGAGTCCAGGGGTTGGTTTCCATGTCCAGGGTGCCACGGAGGCAGGATTTAACTCCCGCCTGTGCTGTTTTCTTTTAAGGAGCTTGCATTGCAGGCAGAAGCTCTTAACCGGTTGATGTGAGATGGTGGGAGCAAGCAGAGTGTAGGAGAAAGACCAAGAAGCCCCACCAAGAATGGCCTTAGAAAAAGGGGGACATCTGGGTTGGTGCAGAACTACAACTCCCATCTCTACAATGGGCAATGGTAGTGGCCAGGGCTGGACGGAGCTGGAGTCTAGCAACACCCAGAAGTCTGCCATCCCGGAACTAGATTGTCACTTGCCTTCACTGCCCCTAGCTGCCTCCATCACAATCTTGCTTTGTTTTAGAAGAGGGAAAGGGATTGTGTGGCCCTCAAGACATTGCTGGGCTCCAGATGACGTTGGATTCGAACTCACATCCTTCCTGACCATTGACCATGCTCGCTAGTGATTGCTGAAGTGCCAACAACAACAACAACAATTGATTATTTGTACCCCACCCATCTGGCTGGGCTTCCCCAGCTACTCTGGGCGGCTTCCAACAAAGATTTAAAATACATTAAAATGTCACACATTAAAAACTTCCCTGTACAGGGCTGCTTTCAGATGTCTTCTAAATGTCAGGTAGTTGTTTATCTCTTTGACATCTGATGGGAGGGCGTTCCACAGGGTGGGGGCCACTACCGAGAAGGCCCTCTGCCTGGTTCCCTATAACTTTGCTTCTCGCAGTGAGGGAACCGCCAGAAGGCCTTCGGTGCTGGACCTCAGTGTCCAGGCCGGACGATGGGGGTGGAGACGCTCCTTCAGGTATACTGGGCTGAGGCCGTTTAGGGCTTTCAAGGTCAGCACTCTGGTTTCTCTTCAGATCGTATAAATCTTTCGACTGGTGTTATGTGGTCTCAGCGGCCGCTTCTAGTCACCAGCCTAGCTGCCGCATTCTGGATTAGTTGTAGTTTCCGGGTCACCTTCAAAGGTAGCCCCACGTAGAGCACATTGCAGTAGTCCAAGCAGACAACATTTGAAGGCTCCAGGTTTCCCATCACTTAAGTAGATCATCACTTGCATTCAGTGCCTCTGGCTACCTCCAGTCAGCCTCCTTTTAATGCAGGGACAGGGACCCTGTAGCTGTCCTTGGACTCAGCCTCCCACCATCAGCCCTGACCACTAGGCATGCTGGCCGGGGCTGGTGGGAGGCAAAGTTTTTCCAGCATCTGAAGGACCACCACTTTCCCAGCCCTGCTTTAGAGAAGACCTTGCCCCAATGTTCTTCCCTGATGACAAGATCCAGAAACTTGTTTCCCCTCTCCTGTTTGTTTCTTTTAATCAACAGCTGCAAGCTGAGATATTTTAGGAGATGCAAAGAGGTTGAGGGAACGTTCTGTCACATGTGGTGGACTTGTAAAAGAGTATTGGGAAATGATCCGTAATGAATTGGAAAAAAGTTTTAAAGTACCGTATTTTTCGCGCTATAGGGCGCACCGGCCCATAGGGCGCACCTAGGTGGGTTTTTTTGGGGGGGGCAATAAAGAAAAAAAATTATTTCCCCCCCCAGGTGTGGGGCCGGAGCGGGGGAAGCCTGAGCTTCCCCTGACCCCAGCCCCCAGAACAGGCTGCTGTCTGCAAGCCTGGGGAGCCCAGCGGACTCCCGCGGGCTCCCAAGGCTTGCAGATAGCTTCCTGAAGCCTGGAGAGTGAGAGGGGTTGGTGCGCACCGACCCCTTTCGCTCTCCAGGCTTCAGTGAAAGCCTGCATTCGCCCCATAGGACGCACACACATTTCCCCTTCATTTTTGGAGGGGAAAAGGTGCGTCCTATAGGGCGAAAAATATGGTACTTTCCCCAAAAAAACCAGAGTCCTTTTTCTTGGGGATACATTCAGACTGAAATTCCCAGGTGTCAAAAAAAGGTTATTTATGTATGCCACTACTGCAGCCCGTGTTTTGTTAGCCCAAAAATGGAAAACGAGCAAGGTCCCAACCAAAGAAGAATGGCAACTTAAGCTGACAGAATATGCACAGCTTGCAGACCTAACACATAGAATAAGAAAACAAGAATATACGTTTAGATAAGATTGGAAAACGTGTATTGAATATATGGGAAATAATTCTGTACAGCTGAAAACGTTGGCAGCATTAAGTTTAATTCAGTGTAAATAAGTTTTGATGGATGTAATAATGGTTTAGTTTTTGTAAAATATGCAGGGATTTATGATATGCAAAATGAACCATGGAAAGAGAAGAAGGGAAGTCATTAGTATTTTAAGGATGCTTAAATGAGTATTCTAAATTGTAAAACAGAAAATTTAATGAAAAACTATACAAAAAAAAGAAGAGATATTTTAGGACAGTGGTTCCCAAACTTGGGTCTCCAGCTGGTTTTGGACTACAACTCCCATCATCCCTAAATCAGTCCCCAAAGCAGCTTGAGAGCCACGTTTGGGAAACACTGTTTTAGGATCTGAACAGCACAATCCTTGGAAAGGAAGAGTTAGGGGGGAGGTGGGAATTGGACCCTGTTTCCAGACTCAGGTTTTACCCCCTTCAGCACATGATGGGTCCGTGAATCGTGCCCACACACCTCCTTTCCCCCCCAGAGAGATTGACGGCTACATTTTCGTGGAGCTGGACGTGGGCTCCGAAAGGAACGTGGACGAGGACCAGATCCGCCAGGTGCTTTTCTCGGTCATCGAGAGCGGCTCCATCGCCTCCTACGTCACCTCCACGTGGGGATTCCAGTTCCGCCGCCTGGGAGCAGGTGAACCAGACTGGAACCTATATGTGGGTTAGGATGGGGTGGAGTTTATTGTGGAAACGGGCGCCTCCCCCCCATCCCATTCACCATTAACTGTCCGTTTGCTTTCAGCTCAAACCCCGCCTCCCCCCATTACAATGGAGCCCCCAGGTGAGTGTGGCATCAGAGGGGTGCAATGGGACCTGGAGGCTTCTGTCCTGGGGGCAGAATAGGGTCAGGGAGCCCCTTTCTTGCCAGGCACCTCCCCTCTCGGTTCGAGGGACGGTGGGTCAACCCAGGGTCCCCAGATGTTGTTGGACTACAGTTCCCAGCATAGGCGATTGTCAGGGCTGATGGCTGTCCAAGAACAAATGGGGACCCCTAGTTGAAGTGCACTGGTCTGTTTGGTTGGAGAAATTCGCATTCAGTTCACTTTAGAAGGGAGATCCCTTCAAATTCACACTTCATGAAACAAACTGAAACATAGCCATCCTTGCAAGCTGGCACTTGTGCAAATTTCAGGACACCGTTTTCCAAACAAGCGATGTGTGCAAAAAAGCACATATTGCGCTGGGGGCAGGAGCGTGAAATAAGAGCAAAATAACTTGCCCCAAATGCATTATACTAGAGAAAATCCCTTGCAGAATGGTGCCAGAAACACTATTCAAAAATGAGTTTGCCGAGAGAAGTTTGCACTAAAGTGCTGGTCAGTTTTCTCCCTTGCTGCCGGACAAAATTGCAAATTGCTGTGGAAATGCGGAGAAACTTATTTCTTAATTTTTTAAAAACAAATCTTCAATTAAAGAGGACCATAAAACAAATATAAAACAAATCAGAAAGATCAGAAACAAAAGCAGCTTTCGTAGCAACAGTCAAAATACAAAAAAGTAGTAGATCTAAAACCAGTTCAAATCCTGAAACTGAATTTAAATTAGGAAAGAAGAGAAACTGGGTTGAAATGGACGAATTTACCCATCCCTAATGATCACCCCCCTCCCAGGAACCGTCATTCCCCCCCCCCTTTGGCTCCTCTCTGCAGCACCTCCTTGGAATCCCGTATGGAAGAAAACATCCGAGATTGTTCTTGCAGCTGCAGGGCTCACGTTTCACCATCTGTGAGGTCTGGCCAGAGTGATCTTTGCAGATTGTAAGTGGGAGGTTTCGGAGCAACCCTGTGCTCTCCACACAGAGAGAGCACACGCTTCTCTTGCTCAGCTATATATCAGGAGAGGCCGCCTCCGTAGCGACACATTTCCACCATGGCTGTGCTAGCGGTGCTTCCGAGTGCCGGTCGCTCGAAACTGCCTGAGGGAGGAGCTGTTATTGCACTCTCAAGTCCTGTTTTGCGGTTTCCCATAATCTCATTTCACTTTCAATTTGCACACCGCCTTTCTATATTACCATTCGCAAGGCAGTTTGCAAGCTTGAGGAATCAGCAAGGATTGCACACCTTCTGACAACCTGCTCCAATACCAAAAACATGTCATAATAAAAACAGAACTTTAAAAATAAACGATTTGCATCAAATAAAGTGATATTCAACAATCCATTAGAATATACAGCGGTACCTTGGTTCTTGAACGTTGACCCGTTTCGGAACCTGAACGCCGAAAACCCGCAAGTAAATGCTTCTGTTTTCAAACGCGCCTCAGAAGTCAAACGGCTTCCGCTGTGTGTTGTTCCATTTTCTCAATTGAATTTGCAGATAGCTCTGTTTGCGCCTCGGTTTTCGAACTTTTCGGAACTTGGAATGGTTTTCCAGAACGGATTACATTTGAGAACCAAGGTACCACTGTAATAGCACACTGTAAAATTAAATATCAGCAAATAATAATGAAGCAGAAATTCGTTCTTAGCGATTGCAATAGATAATTTCTAAACTATAATCAACAAAAAATAACAGCAAGTCACAGGGCATAACATAGCACAATACAAATGGAGAAACAAAGACACACAAAATTATTTTTCAGAAATATATACCTGAACTCCCCCCACCCCGCTGCTTCTGCTGCTCCTAAAGTCATGGTCTTGGATATGCTCCCAGGACTGGAGGAGGCGGGTTGAGGCAGGTGGCAAAAGCCATTGCCTGGCGGCCAGCACAAAGGCTATCTCACCTGGCATCTGTTTGGCCACTTTGGGGACGGGATGCAGGACTCGATGGGCAGAACCTCATTCAGCACACTCGGCTTATATGCTTGTTGTTGTTGTTTAGTTGTGTCTGACTCTTCGTGACCCCCTGGACCAGAGCATGCCAGGCACTCCTGTCTTCCACTGCCTCCCGCAGTTTGGCCAAACTCATGCTGGTAGCTTTGAGAACACTGTCCAACCATCTCGTCCTCTGTCGTCCCCTTCTCCTTGTGCCCACCATCTTTTCCAGCATCAGGGTCTTTTCCAGGGAGTCTTCTCTTCTCATGAGGTGGCCAGAGTACTGGAGCCTCGGCTTCAGGATCTGTCCTTCTATTGAGAACTCAGGGCTGATTTCCTTCAGAATGGAGAGGTTTGATCTTCTTGCAGTCCATGGGACTCTCAAGAGTCTCCTCCAGCACGGTAATTCAAAAGCATCCATTCTTTGGTGATCAGCCTTCATTATGGTCCAGCTCTCACTTCCATACATCACTCCTGGGAAAACCATAGCTTTAACTATACGCTTAGGTTCAGCTAAACGAACTCCCTATTGCGTCTCCTGAACACACTGCCAGTAAAGTTGCAGCGGGCAACCCTGGATCTCTAGTGGGAGAAAAACATCTCTGAGCTGTGCATGGACCGGCAGAGCTGTCTTCCTCACCTGCCTGTTGCACAGCCCTTTTCGAGGGGTGGGGTGGCCTCCAGGTCCCTTGGCGCTCGCCTGCTTGTGTTGTGCCGTGTGTTTCTCTGCCAGTGTGAGTGATGGACATCCCTGGTCCCTCCCTCGGGATCTGTGAAACATGCCCAAAGGAACACATGCCTCTCCCTCCAGCTGGGCTGTGGCACGCAAGGGCAGGGACTGGCATGTTGCTTCCTGATGCCTGTGCCGCCGGGCAGTGTGCAGTGACTGGTTTGCAACAGCGTGGCGTGGTTGGGAAAGGGCCACAGCTCAGCTCTGTAATTTTCTACTCTGTGACTGGCAGCAATGGCTCTGTTAGGGACTGAGCCTGGAGCCTTCTGCATGCTGAGCCCCACCGCTGAGTATTTCCCCAAGAGAAGTGTGGAGTGTGGTGGAGTCTCCTTCTTTGGAGGTCTTTAAGCAGAGGCTTGACAACCATATGTCAGGAGTGCTCTGATGGTGTTTCCTGCTTGGCAGGGGGTTGGACTCGATGGCCCTTGTGGTCTCTTCCAACTCTATGATTCTATGAGAAGTCTGGGGGGGACTTCAGAGTGCTCCACTGCCTCCTTCCTTGACCTCCTGTGCTGGGATGATGGAGAGTCTGTTTGTATTGATGCCAATCTGTGAAGTAACTATCAAGGCTGCTTGGATGTCGGGGAGTTTGTGTGGCTGGCTCTTGGTTTCCTTGGCTTGTGCAAGTGGCCCCCTAACTGTGTGCTGTGGGTTTTGGTGTGTGCCAAAGGTGGGGTTCTGCTTTCTGGGTGGGTGGGGGTGGAACACAGCTTTGAATAGGGCAGGTTTGCTTGCCTGGGGGGTGCTGGGGTTCATTCCCAGCATGATGAATTGCCCCTCCCCACCAAGGCTGGGTGAAGCCTTTCCCAGGAATAGTAGTCTAGCCCCCTGCAATGGAGGAGTCACAGCTAATAGAATCACAGAATTGCAAGGGACCCCGCAGGGTCATCCAGCCCAACCCGCTACAATTCAGGAATTACAGGGGGCAACGCAGTTAATTCTAAAGCCAAGCTAGACTCTGTTAGGTTATTTAGGGTATCCTCAGAGATCATGGGAAGGTTCAAATTCATCGCCGCAAACCCCCACTCAACTGCTGTGGGGATAAAGGAGGCAGCCAGGAGGGATAGGATGGGATGAGGGGGTAGAATTCAGCTATTGCAGAATTCAGCGGTCAGGTTGCTCACCGGAGCAAACGGTTTGAGCACATTACACCGATCCTGGTTGGAGTGCACTGGCTACCAATTAGTTTCCTGGCCCAATTCAAAGTGCTGGTTTCCACCTATAAAGCCTTAAACGGCTCAAGAACCGCCTCTTTCCATATGAACCTACCCAGACCCTGAGATCATCTTCTGAGGCCCTTCTTTGTGTGCCTCCTTGAGAGGTTTGGAGGGTGGCAACATGAGAACGGGGCCTTCTCTGCAGTGGCTCCCCGTCTGTGGAATGCTCTCGCCAGGGAAGTTCGCCTTGCACCTTCATTACACACCTTTAGGCGCCAGGCAAAAATGTTCCTTTTAACCAGGCCCTTGGTTGATCTATTTGACATCCTATACCCTTTTAAAATGTGGCTCTTTTCTGGGAGGCGTGTGTGTTATTAGGTGGTTGTTTTCATTCTGATTATATATGTTGTGATTTTTTTTCTGTGAACCGCCCTCAAACCTCCGGGTATAGGGCGGTATATAAACTCAATAAATAATAATAATAATAGAAAAAGAGTCACTCTTGTCACCATTGTCAGCCCTTAAAGTGAGTGAGAGAGGGGAAGATTGCGCCCATAGTTGCAAGAGACCTGTGGGACGGGGTGGGTGACAACAGACTAGTACAATTTAAAGTGTGGCAAATTTGCACTGATAGCTGGATCGCTACACCCACCCAACCTCTCTCCGCAAGAGTGGCCCTGATGCCCCCCTTCTGCTTCCAGTGACGCCCGTGGTTCGCGCTTGCACGGCCGATGAGTTCAGGTGCCGGAGCGGCGAGTGCATCTCCAAAGAATTTCTCTGCGACAGCCGATCGGACTGCCGGGACATGTCGGACGAGCTGGACTGCGGTGAGCATGGCTGTGGGCTAGGGGTGATGGTGCGACGTTGCGCCTGCCCTCACCTAAATATAGCGCACCCACCTCACAGAACACCAATTCCACCAATTCCTACAAACTATCCCAGATTATCTTGTGGGGGCCTTGTGTGAGGGAAAACTTAATACAGTGGTACCTCAGGTTACATACGCTTCAGGTTACAGACTCCGCTAACCCAGAAATAGTGCTTCAGGTTAAGAACTTTGCTTCAGGATGAGAACAGAAATCGTGCTCCAGCGGCGTGGCGGCAGCAGGAGGCCCCATTAGCTAAAGTGGTGCTTCAGGTTAAGAACAGTTTCAGGTTAAGAACGGACCTCCGGAACGAATTAAGTACTTAACCCGAGGTACCACTGTAATTTGGAGTCTCATGCAGGATTTGATCAAACAAACAAGTGATTTTATTTAACAAAATAGGTTTATGACACAAAGTGGGTAAAACCTAGGATACTTCGGATTATAATGCTATTTCACTTCAGTTCTTTCTCAGCTGTTGCACAGCTGTTGCTGCTTAATACTTTGGTTCTTAAAGAAGGTGGTGTTTTCTGTCAGTTACACACCCCTTTGACAACCCTACTCTTGAGGTACTCCAAGTAACAGACCCAAGGGGTCTCCACACCCCTCTTAACTGGTTTGGGAGTCTTCTCTTTTTGTAGAAGAATCTCTCCCCTCCTGACTGGAATGAGACCTAAGTAGACTGTATCCTCACAGCGTCTGCTTCTCCTGGCTAAGCCTCCCAGTTAATTCTGGCTTATTACTCTTACAGGACACCATGCACTGTCCTTCACACTAAGCGCAGAGACTCCTTTCTCTAGCTTGTGATATATTCCTCAGAGTGGATGCTTCTACCCAGAACCAACTCTCTCTCCTCTCACTCCCTAGCTCCCTACCTCAATCCCAACTTACAAACTGTCTTTCAAAATCATGGGTAGGCAAACTAAGGCCCGGATCCGGCCCAATCGCCTTCTAAATCTGGCCCACGGACGGTCCGGGAATCAGTGTGTTTTTACATGAGTCGAATGTGTGCTTTTATTTAAAATGCACCTCTGGGTTATTTGTGGGGTCTGCCTGGTGTTTTTACATGAGTCGAATGTGTGCTTTTATTTAAAATGCACCTCTGGGTTATTTGTGGGGCATAGGACTTCGTTCATTTCTCCTCCCCCCAAACATAGTCCGGCCCCCTGCAAGGTCTGAGGGACAGTGGACCGGCCCCCTGCTGAAAAAGTTTGCTGACCCCTGCTCAAAATCCTCTCCTTTCCAACTCTCCCTCCTGGAACCCCGGCCAATCAGAGGCTGCCATTCGTTAACTGTTTGCTGGCAGGAAAAAAGAAAAAGAAAACACTCTGGGACCCAACCTGCCCAGCAAAACAAACTTTTCTATCACAGTTGGCAGTGGGTGGGGGGCACAGAGAATTCACGGCCGGCATCCCTTTCACCCCCACGAATCCGTAATGCCTGCATGGCTGGGGGTTGGACTAGATGACTCTTAGTATCCCTTCCAACTCTGTAGGTCCCGAGTGTGGCATTGATGAGTTCAGCTGCGACAACGGCGAGTGTGTCCTCCTGGAGGATCGCTGCGATGGCCACGCCGACTGTGACGACGCCTCAGACGAGGACGGCTGCGGTGAGGAACGAGAGGCAGGGGTGGCCTAAGCAGAAGCTGTTGCTGCCCCCTGCCCTATTTGGGAAAAAGAAAAGCTTTTAGCACTTCTTCTTTTATTCTTAATACCTTTTAATCAATTTCACACTGTACATTTGTATTCAAACATTAATCACAATCATCAACATTTAGGATTCCCTGGATCCTTTGATTCACCCTTCTGTGGTTTCCATTATCAAACTTTTTCTACTGCATTACATGTATTTACTCTATTTTTCTTAAAGTAATCCCTTTTTTACCTTACATTACAAGCGTTGCTCAGATCCTGCCAAAGTTTTTAGTTGTTTACAGTGTTATTTAGGTAAATGGTAAATGTTTTCCATTCCTTATTAAAGTTTCTATCTTCCTGGTTTGTGATGTTTAAATGAGTATTTTAAATTGTAAAACAGAAAATTTAATAAAAAATGTATATACAGAGAGAGAGAGAGTTAAACCTCGGTTCCCAAATGCCTCCATTATCGTATGTTTTGGCTCCCAAACACCCCAAACCCGGAAGTAAATGTTCCAATTTTCGAACGATTTTCAGAAGCTGAATGTGCTTCCGTTTTGAGTTTCCCTATTGTGTTGAGGCTTCCGCTTTCAGTTTTCGGTTGTCGAATGTTTTGGAAGTCGAAGGGTCTTCTGGAATGGATTACATTCGACAACTGAGGTTTGACTATATAAAATAAAGATGAGGAGTATTTGAATTCTCCTTATCCTTTTGACTTTCCTGCATCCGCCTCCCAACCAAGCCACAGCGAGGATCAAGCGATTCATCCTAGTCTCCCTTGCGTCGTCCGGGAGAGGCAAGTTCTGAGTTCGAGACCAGAACACTGACTTCCTCCTTTCTCCCCTCTCTGCAGGCATTACCACCCCTCGGCCGCCTGTCACCTCCGCCCGGCCCGGTACCACTCGGGTGCCCGCTACCACGGTCTCAGTGACCACCCGCCGAGCCCCAGTCACCGCTCCGTCTGGGGTCTTCCCCGCCAAGCCCTCCCTGCCCCCCTTCCCTCGGCCTTGCCGGAAGGACGAGGCCGTCTGCTCCAACAAGCAGTGCATCCCCCGGGACTACCTCTGCGACGGAGAGAGGGATTGCAGCGACGGAAGCGACGAGAGCAGATGCGGTGAGCCCCTGTCGGCGAGTTGCTTGAGGAGCCGGACCGCGGATCCTCCTAGCTCTGTGTTGGCTGCACTGACTGGCAGCAGCTTTCCAGAGTTTCGGGCAGGGGGACGTTCCCAGCCCCACCTGGAGAATGGAAGCTGGGGCCTTCTGCATGCAAGGCAGATGTCCTACCATGGGGCTTGAAAGCAAATTTTCTAGTCTTTGTGGTGCTGAAAAATGTGTTGATTGATATAGGGAGCAGTCTTGTACAGAGTCAGACCATTTCGCTCTTGCTACACGGACTGTCGGGACGTGGGTGGCGCTGTGGGTTAAATCACAGAGCCTAGGACTTGCCGATCAGAAGGTTGGCGGTTCGAATCCCCGTGACGGAGTGAGCTCCCGTTGCTCGGTCCCTGCTCCTGCCAACCTAGCAGTTCGAAAGCACGTCAAAGTGCAAGTAGATAAATAGGTACCACTCTGGCGGGAAGGTAAACGGTGTTTCCGTGCACTGCTCTGGTTCGCCAGAAGCGGCTTAGTCCTGCTGACCTCATGACCCGGAAGCTGTACGCCAGCTCCCTTGGCCTGTAAAGTGAGATGACTGGACCTGATGGTCAGGGGTCCCTTTACCTTTTTACACAGACTGGCAGCAGTGGCCCATCAGGCAGGGGGTATTCCCCACCTGGAGATGCTGCCAGGGATTGAACCTGGGGCCTTCTGCATGCCAAGCAGATGTTCTGCCGCTGAGCTACAGCTTACCAGAGCCACAGAGGAATCTAGCATCAGCTTCTGTTTTGTGGGGCAAAGTAGGGCCTTGATTGATCATCGAGTCCTAAAATTGTGATTATATACTATTTGCTACAATTTTAGCTAACAGATTTAAAAAGGCGCTAACTGAGTCAGTCCACAGAGACCAAGCCAGGTTCTTACCAGGCCTACAAATGAAGGACAATAGAAGAAGTGTAATTACCGTATTTTTCTCTCTATAAGACACACCAGACCACAAGATGCACCTAGTTTTTGGAGGAAGAAAACAAGAAAAAAATATTCTTAATCTCAGAAGCCAGAACAGCAAGAGGGATCGCTGCGCAGTGAAAGCAGCAATCCCTCTTGCTGTTCTGGCTTCTGGGATAGCTGCGCAGCCTGCATTCGCTCCATAAGATGCACACACATTTCCCCTTACTTTTTAGGAGGGAAAAAGTGAGTCTTATAGAGCAAAAAATACGGTAACTATTTGGAAGTGAGAAATGAAAAACAGACCATATTAATATTTTTAGATGCGGAGAAAGCCTTTGATATTATTTCTTGGTCATTTTTGATTAAGGTATTAGAGAAAATGGAAATAGGAAATTCTTTCCTGGCTGGAATTAAAGTGATCTATACTGATCAATCCGCAAATATTTTAATAAATAATATTATTTCAGACAAATGCCCAATAGAAAAAGGAACAAGACAAGCTGGTCTCCTATCTCCTTTGCTGTTTATTATGACATTAGTTGAAAAATAAGTTGAAAAATATGTTAGAAAACATGTCTGGTTTGAAAACATGTAAAAAAAAAAAGTTAGATATTTGGGAATCTGGATAACAGTAAGAAATCTCTAAATATTATTTTAAAAAAATCTCAACTTATTTTAACATCGAGTCCTAGATCTTTAGAGTTAGAGGTGACCCCTGGGAGGTCATATTGCCCATCCCTCAAAGAACGCTTGACAGATGGGGAGGGTTTTGTGGGTGGCGGCTGGGTACCAGCTTCTGAATTCTCTGTCTCCCGAACAGGCACGCCCAGCCCCTGTGAGCCCAACGAGTTCAAGTGCCGGAACGGGCACTGCGCTCTCAAGCTCTGGCGATGCGACGGGGACAACGACTGCACAGACGGCTCGGACGAGCTGAATTGCCGTAAGCATTTTGGGAGCGCCAGGGGTTTGTCAATTTGCATCCGGGTTTCTGTGTCCCAGGGTGGCTCACCAAACTCCGGGTGGCTCACCAAAGCTGAGGCCCTTTGAATTGAATCCAGCTACGTTCCCTCTGGAGCAGGCCCCTTGAAATAAATGGGGCCTAAAGGGAGGTGGTTGGCGCTGTGGGTTAAACCACAGAGCCTAGGACTTGCCGATCAGATGGTCGGCGGTTTGAATCCCCGCGACAGGGTGAGCTCCTTTTGCTCGGTCCCTGCTCCTGCCAACCTAGCAGTTCGAAAGAATGTCAAAGTGCAAGTAGATAAATAGGTACCACTCCAGCAGAAAGGTAAACGGCGTTTCCATACACTGCTCTGGTTCTCCAGAAGCGGCTTAGTCATGCTAGCCACATGACCCGGAAGCTGTATGCCGGCTCCCTCGGCCAGTAAAGCGAGATGAGCGCCGCAACCCCAGAGTTTTTCATGACTGGACCTAATGGTCAGGGGTCCCTTTACCCTTTATCTTTTAAGTTAGTCATGCCCAATGAACATAAGTGGGTCTACTCTGAGTAGGACTAGCAGCAGAGGGGGCCCATTGGAATTAATGGGGTGAAGTTAGGCGCTTTTGGTAACTTCAATGGGTATATCCGCAGTGTTCATAGAATCATAGAATTGTAGGGTTGGGAGGGACCCTAGTGGTCATTTAGCCCAACCCGCTGCAATGCAAGAATCACTGGCAGGTGGCCATTTGGGTTAGCATTGGATAGAACCATTTATGTATTACCAACTTTACTGAAAATTTTTAAAACAGTTGCCAAGCATATACATGAAGCTTTGTATGCAGTCATCCACATGGCATCAAAACTTTAAACTACAGGTGCCATTCCAGTCCTTCTAACAATTTTAACTGTTTACAGTAGTCTTTAAGATAAGTTATAAATTCTCCTCCTGGTTTGGCCTTCCTGGTTTCTGATTCTTCTGGTCATTTTTGCCGTTTCGGCCTAATCCATCAAGTTGATCTGCCATTCTTCTCTGGTCGGGACTTTATATTCTTTGCATCTCTGGGCCAATAACATCCGAGCAGCCATGGTCACGTACATAAATAGTCTTTTCTGCTCCATTGGGGAACTGCTTCAGTAGGTGCCGAGAAGTGTACAGTGGAACCTTGGTTCTCAAACTTAATCCGTTCCGAAAGTCCTTTCCAAAACCAAAGCAAAACCAAGGCACCCTTCCCCATAGAAAGTAATGCAAAACAGATTAACCCGTTCCAGACTTGTAAAAACAACCCCAGAAACAGCCATTTAACATGAATTTTACTATCTAACGAGACCATTGATCCATAAAATGAAAGCAATAAACAATGTACTGTAGTCACACAATAAATCAATCAGTAGCTGAACTGGGTTCCATACAGTCAAAAAAACAAAACAAAAAGAGCCACAAAAACGCAAAATAAATAGCAAAAACAGACAGACCTCCGCGTAACACTCAAATTGGAACACTTCCTTCTGGGTTTGCAGTGTTTGGGTTCCAAGTTGTTTGAGGACCAAGGTGTTTGAGAACCAAGGTACCACTGTACAGGGAAGGCACCTGCCTGATGATCATGAGGCGACAGTGGCGTAGCGTGAGGGGTGCAGGGGGGGGGCCGGTCGCACCGGGCGCAACATCTGGGGGGGGGCGCGCGCTCGCACTCGCAGCTCTCTAGTGGAAGAGACTCGAGTGCTAAAATCCACGAGTTAGGGGGCGCAAATTACTTGCCTTGCCCTGGGTGCTGACAACCCACGCTACGCCACTGTGAGGTGGGGAGTTCTGCAGTGTAGGTGCTGCCACACTAAAGCAATATCAAGCTGGTGAGCCCGTTTCTTCACCCCAGGCTGCTCCGCTAATGCTCTTGTCCTCTCCACAGCTACCAAGGGACCCGGGGACACCTGCGCTCCAGACCAGTTCGTCTGTGTATCCACACGAACCTGCATCCCGGCCAGCTACCAGTGCGATGACGAGACGGATTGCGCAGATCGCTCCGACGAGATCGGCTGCAGTGAGTTCGGAGTGGCAGGGGATGGAGAGCAAGATGGAGTGGGAAGAGTTAAGCCCCCCCCCCCAACAAAGTGGACTTTGAATATGATTTGCGTCCCAAGGCATTGTGCGACCCACAAAGTTCCCAGGAGAACAATAAATGACCCTGACACGGAATATTTGGTTTATGGCTTCAAATAGGCCACAATTTTATTGGTTGCAGATGTGAGTGGTTTGGCTTAGGCATTGGGGTGAAGCCAGGCTGTATCTTGACTCCTGCCTGCCTGCAAGGAGTCCATGGAAGGGTAAACCACCGATGGGTGTGCCCTATGTTGTTGTTGTTTAGTCGTTTAGTCGTGTCCGACTCTTCTTGACCCCATGGACCAGAGCATGCCAGGCACTTCTGTCTTCCACTGCCTCCCGCAGTTTGGTCAGACTCATGCTGGTAGCTTCAAGAACACTGTCCAACCATCTCGTCCTCTGTCGCCCCCTTCTCCTTGTGCCCTCCATCTTTTCCAGCATCAGGGTCTTTTCCAGGGAGTCGTCTCTTCTCATGAGGTGGCCAAAGTATTGGAGCCTTAGCTTCAGGATCTGTCCTTGCAGTGAGCTTCCATACATCACTACTGGGAAAACCATAGCTTTAACTATACGGACCTATATCGATATATCACAATGTCTGAAATAAGGATGGAACTGCGTAGAGGCAGATTCCAAAGTGGCTCACAGCCGAATTGCAAAATTGCAGCTCAGTACAGCAGTCAAATACTAGAATCCTTTCAGAGCTTAATGCTACAATCCCAGCCAATATTTTATCGTGTTTATATCCCCCCTCCAAGGAGCTCAAGGTGGTGTTGGTGTGCATGATTCTCATTTAATCCACACTACAACCCTGTGGGGTAAGATTGACTTAAGAGGCAGTGTCTGTTCCCCTAGGGCACCCAGTGAGCTTTGTGGTCAAGGGGGGATTTGAACCCTGGTCTCCCAGGCCCTAGTCCGTCATGCTGACCATTAGGCCACTGCTGGGTAGGCATTTCCACTTGCGGATTTCATGGTTGAGGTGGAAGGAGAGCACGAGAGAGATGATCCCCCCTTTCTTTTGCGATTCCTGCCTTGCAAGAAACTGGACTAGATGATGCTTTGGTCCCCTTCTAACTCTATGATTCTTCTCCCTGTCTAGCCCCTCCCCAGGTGATCACGCCCCCCGAGGAATCCATCCAGGCCGCCCCCGGAGAGACGGTCCGCTTCACCTGTGTGGCCGTGGGCGTCCCCACCCCCATCATCACCTGGAGGCTAAACTGGGGCCACATCCCCAGCAGTCGCAGGTAAGCCGCGGGTGGCCCAGGTGTGTCTGGTCTCCATCCCCCCCACCTTTTTCTTCCACCTGGGCTTGGGGATGCTGACTCTGCCCTTTACGGTCATAGGGTGTCCATCACCAGCAAGAACGGGCGGGGGACACTGGTTATCGAAGACGTCAAAGAGGCCGACCAGGGAGCTTACACCTGCGAGGCCATCAACGCCCGCGGGATGGTTTTTGGAATCCCTGATGGAGTGTTGAGCCTCACACCTGGACGAGGTAAGACAGAGGGGCGGGAAAGGTGGAGTGGGGACCGTTTGAGCAGGCGCTGATCTATCCATCTAATTAGCATATATGTTGAAGCATTTCTTTAAACAGCGCGTAGTTCTTTGTGTGTGTGTGTGTGTGTGTTTTAAAATATTCATTTGGTTTTTCAGATTAAAATTTTACAATCACATATGCAACAAACAACATAAAAACAAGATTCCAAGGAATTCAAAGATTCCAGTGTGGTGTAGTGGTTAAGAGCGGTGGATTTGTAATCTGGTGAACTGGGTTCGATTCCCCGCTCCTCCACATGCAGCTGTTGGGTGACCTTCTCTGAAGTCTCTCAGCCTCACTCACCTCACAGAATGTTTGTTGTGGGGGAGGAAGGTGGAGGAGAATGTTAGCCGCTTTGAGACTCCTTAGGGAAGTGATAAAGTGGGATAGCACATCCAAACTCCTCCTCCTCCTCCTCCTCCTCCTCCTCCTCCTCCTCCTCCTCCTTCTTCTTCTTCTTCTTCTTCTTCTTCTTCTTCTTCTTCTTCCTGTTCTTCTTCTTCCTGGACTTCTCTCCTTCCCTTTGTGAGTCCTATTGTTAATCATTTCCTCCTGCATCTTTTATGATAATCCAAATCTTTTACATCTCCATTGTGTCCAAAAATTCACCATTAAACTACAAGTGATCCAATCCTACTAACGATTCTAGCTGTTTAGAATGGTATTTAAGATAGATTATAAAATTTCTCGTTCCTTATTACAATTTTGGTCTTCCTGATTTCTGATTCCTCCGGTTATTTTGGCTATTTCGGCATAATCCATCAACTTAATCTGCCATTCTTCTCTGGTTGGGACTTATACACAGCGCGTAGTTAACCTGTGGCTTTAAAAGAGGACTGGAGAAATTCACGGAGGAGAGGGCTCTGCTCTGCTTACAGATTTGGGCGCAGCACTGCTTCTGAATCTCAGGTGCCGGAAACCGCAGGCTTGCTCTCACACTCGGGTCCTGTGTGAACAGGAGACTGGGTCATTGGCCTGATCCAGCAAGCTCTTAATGTTCTTGTGAAAGGCTTACACTCTCAGAGGCTCTTGACATAGATGCTGCTGGCTGCTAGAACCTCAGTCACGAGACTCTTAATCTCAGGGTTGTGGGTTTCCTGCATTGCAGGGGATTAGATTAGATTACCTTTGAGGCCCCTTCCAAGCATACAGTTTTATGAAATACCATAAAATTATATAGCAGTGGAAATGATAATTTAATGATTGGCACTCTCTAAACACTCCTTTTTCTGGTTATTTGGTTATAGCTTTTGATAGAATATAGGTAATTGAACAAACCTTGTTGCATTACATTTCATTAAATAATCTTTTCATTGATGTATAATTTTATGGTATTACTCCAAAAGAAAGTGGTGTTATGAGCCATCAAACCTCGGAAATACACTTTCCCCAAAAGGTTTCCGCAATTTTGGCCACTAGTGTACATGCAACAAACACAGACGCACAGGACTCCCTCTTGACAGAACATTTTCCTACTGGCCTTTAATACCGTCCCAACCAAATTTTGTGTTTCTCCTGCATATACTGTGCTGCTATATTGATCTGTTTGATTTACATCAGTGAAATCTTTTTTAAAAAACCTGCTGGCATGTCCATCCATCACCTTGGATCCCTGACAGCCTCCTCCTTCACCCCCACCCCAGGACCTTGCCCAGAAGGACACTTCCACAACGAAGAGACCTCCCAGTGTTTCCCCTGCTTTTGTTTTGGCATCACCAAATCTTGCCGTGGAACTAGCCGGCACCGCAACCAGATCCGCCTTCGCTTCGACACACCCGACAACTTCAAAGGTAGGTGGGTTGGGGGTGTTATAAGAAAAAACTGCTCCTTTTCCCTTATGGGGTACCCAAGAGCCCGGATAGAGTCCTTCAGTGGGTTCCCTATCGGTAGGAGAAAATAACAGAGGCCAACCAGAGAATATTGAGAAGCAAAGCTGCTAGTAAGCCTGATCTTTATTCAACTGTTGCAACAGGGTCCTCACTCACCACATGCAGGAGGAGCCCAGAACAATGGCGTGCAAACCCTTATATAGACTTTTGAAACTGCCCACCCTGTAGCACAAGACCACCCCCCAAAACATCATACATACATCACAGAAGGGGGTGGTCTACAGCAGAAATATATCACAAGAGGCTGTCTCCAGCAGAAATCCTGTTTGCCAGGATATCTGTTATTGGTCACTGATTGCTTTACCTGAGCAGCCTGGCCTTACATTTGCAATGGTAAATACTTTTAATTCCTGAATCCAGTTCACAGGCTCACCCTATTCACACACCCTTAAGACAGGTAAGCAAAAGACAAGGGAGAGGCTATTCCATTTCCTTCCTCCTTGCAGAGAAATATTTGAGGTCAATTTGAGAGAGTCAAAATAACTTCAGGATTGCTCTCCTGTTCTATTTCAGACACGTGGTTTATATACTTATGCATGTGTTTGACCTTGTACATTTATGAATGCTTATTTTATATTTGGGACCTTAAAGTAAAGGTAAAGGCACCCCTGACCATTAGGTCCAGTCATGGCCGACTCTGGGGTTGCGGCGCTTATCTCGCTTTATTGACCGAGGGAGCCGGTGTACAGCTTCCGGGTCATGTGACCAGCATGACTAAGCCGCTTCTGGTGAACCAGAGCAGCGCACGGAAATGCCATTTACCTTCCTGCCGGAGCAGTACCTATTTATCTACTTGCACTTTGACGTGCTTTCGAACTGCTAGGTTGGCAGGAGCAGGGACTGAGCGACGGGAGCTCACCCCGTCGCAGGGATTCGAACTGCCGACCTTCCGATCGGCAAGTCCTAGCTCTGTGGTTTAACCCACAGTGCCACCCGCGTCCCACTTGGGACCTTAGAATTCTTATAAGGGGGGGGAGGGCTTTGAGGTGGTCTTCCACTAAGTTTTCCTCAGAGAATATCTGGTGGCATTAATAGGCCTCTGAAGAACCCTGCTGGATTGGGCCCTGGGGGCACACCTTGCCCAGTGTCCTGGCCTCACATAGGCCAACCAGGTGCCCTGCAACAACCCCCTGCCATTGTTGCAAACAAAATCAATCTGCCCTTTTTCCCTTATGGGGTACCCAAGAGCCGTATAGAGTCCTTTGCAGGTTCCCTATTGGTAGGAGAAAATAACAGAGGCCAACCAGAGAATATTGAGAAGCAAAGCAGCTAGTAAGCCTGATCTTTATTGATCAGTTGCAACAGGGTCCTTCCCTTACACAGAAGGCGTGTAGCTCAAGACCACCACCCCAGATACATCATACCTACATCACAAAGGGCGGTCTACAGCAAAAATCTGAGTGCTTTATCTCCTGTCTGCCAGGTTACCTGTTTAATGGTCACTTGACTGGATTGCCTAGGGAGCCTGGCCAGTCTTTTGTAATGATAAATACTTAGTTCCTGATCAAGGTGACAGACTCACAGTGGCGTAGCGTGGGTTGTCAGCACTTGGGGCAAGGCAAGTAATTTGTGCCCCCTAACCCGTGGATTTGCGCCCCCTAACCCTAACCCCCAGATGTTGCGCCCGGTGCGGCCGGCCCCCCCTGCACCCCCCACGCTACGCCACTGCAGACTCACACTCTATTCATATCTTAAATGTGTCATTAAGACAGGATTTGTGAAGGAAAAGACAATGGGGAAGCTTTTCCATTTTCCTTTGACCTTGCAGAGAAAACGTTTGGTCAGTTTGGGAATCAAAATGGTTTCAGGTTGGTCTTCCTGTGCTGGTCTGTGTATGTGCTCGGTTGGTACATTTATGAACATTTAATATATATCTGAGACCTTAAAATTCTTATCACACCATTCCCGTGTCACTTTCCCCAGGGGTGAATGTGACAACCCCCTCTCAGCCCGGAACACTGCCCCTCTCCTCGACCCAACTGCAGATTGACCCCGGATTGCAGGAGTTCCAGCTGGTTGATCTCTCCCGCCGTTTCCTGGTACACGACTCTTTCTGGATGCTCCCCGGGCAGTTCCTGGGCAACAAGGTGAGGGAAACGAGTTCGAGTCCTCATGGCCTGAACTATAGGCCAGTTTTAAGAACAGGATTAGTTCCTTTTCTTTCCTTTTTTTGTATTTGTTTTTTTGTTGCTGTTTTATTTTGACAAAGTAATAATCATACATAAATAAGAATAAAAATGTGCACCTCACCCCCGAGACCATTCCATTGTAAGTATCTAACCATGTAACTAAGCCAAACCACAGGGTGGGGGGAGAGGGGCTCAGAGCTTATGTCTTATTCCCTTTTCCAGGGATTCTGTCCTTTTTTAATATTTATTTATGTACTCATATGGGGTCACGAAGTGACGACATGACTAAACGACTAAACAACAAGAACAATGTATTCATTTATTCATTTGACAAAGTAATGATCATAAATAAATAAATAAGAATAAAAATGTGCGCCGCACCACTGAGACCATTGCATTGTAACTATCCAACCTCCCAAAATTTCAACACCTCTTGCGATGGTTTGACCCCTTTCCGTTTTAACAGTACAGTGGTACCTCAGGTTACATACGCTTCAGGTTACATACGCTTCAGGTTACAGACTCCGCTAACCCAGAAATATTACCTCGGGTTAAGAACTTTGCCTCAGGATGAGAACAGAAATCGTGCTCTGTTGGCGCAGCGGCAGTGGGAGGCCCCATTAGCTAAAGTGGTGCTTCAGGTTAAGAACAGTTTCAGGTTAAAAACGGACCTCCAGAATGAATTAAGTACTTAACCTGAGGTACGACTGTACAGTTATACATATAATATCTATATGTTATTAATAATAAATTTAAAGTCACACTTGTCCTTACCACATAGTTTATATGTCAATTTTTCCAATTCCGCATAGTCCACCAGTTTCTCCTGCCATAGTTCTTTAGTCGGGGTCTTTACTCATTCTTCCAACCTTGTGCTATTAAGACTCTTGCCGCCGTTGTCGCATACATGATGATCTTGTTAAATTTCCTTGGCAGGTCTTTCCCTAAAATCCCTAACAAAAATGCTTCAGGTTTTTTAAACAAATGTTAATTGGAACATTTTCTTCAGATAAGTTTTTGTATCCATTCTTCCTTTGCTGAGACTTCTATTCTTTCCCATTTTGGCGCAAGTAACATTCTTGCTGCTGTGTAAGCATACATGAATCAAGTTCTATACGATTTAGGTAGTTCTGTCCCTATGATTATGGCTCCCTCCTTTCAGGGTTTAACTTTCTCTCCCTCCGCAACCCTGCAGTCATCCAAGGAAGGTTCCCAGCTCACATTTCTGCTGAATGGGCACAGGGATTTATGGGGGTGGGTTGGAGGGCCAGGGTCTATGTTTGGGTTGCCCCCTCCTGACTTCCCCTCCCTCTCTGCTCTGCCTGCAGGTGGACTCCTATGGAGGTTTCCTGCGCTTCAAGGTGCGCTACGGCCTGGCCAGGGGCCAATCGGAGCCTGTGCAGAAACCGAACGTCGTGATTGTTGGAAATGGGCAGAAGCTGATCTACCGCGTGCAGGTGCCCACCCAGCCCTCGGTGGTGAACCAGCGCCAGGTCCAGTTCACCGAGGTGAGTGCGGCTGGAACGGGGAGGGCTTGTTCCGTCCTGCTGAGGCTGAACGATCCTCTCAACACCCCTGCGAAGTATGCTGGGTTGGCGGAGGGTGGAGAGCGGGCTTTGCCCAGCCCAAGATTCTTGCCTGAGCAAGGATTTGAATCCAGATCATCCCCTCAGAGTCAAATACTCAAAACTGCCATCCTTTAAGGTGACTCAAACAAGTGAGCCAAGCTGGGTTGGGTGGGTAGAAGCAACATTACCCTTATTTATTTTATACTTTTATTGGTTTTTTTATTTCGTATAGACATCATTTTTTATTGATTTTCTCAGGCTTTGCAAGTTTGCTTCTTTGTTTTTCTTTGAATTTTGAGCTCCCACCTTTATTTCCATGTTGTTTTTATTCCCACCTTATACCTACCGCTTTAGATGATGGTACTTGATTCCATCACTCGGAGTGGTACTTCATTCCGCTGAATTGATAATTCAGTTTTCATTTGACCCTAGCTGTTCTTCAAATACAGTAGACCCTCAGGTTACGTTACTCTCGAGTCCTTAAACTTCGGGTTGCAAAATCAGCAGCATAACCAGAAGCGGTACCTCTAGATGTGGATTTTTCAGGGTGCACATGGACCCCCTGGAACAAATTAAATTTGTATCCAGATGGTCCACTATACTCCAAAATGGTCTCACCTCAAGCTTCCCATATAGATTTTCATGATGTGAAGTGATATGTGTTGGGTTTTTATAATAGCCCATTTCTTTAAAACGTTGACAGTCACAAGATTTGTGGCCTTCTTCGCAAGCGCTCTTGGGGCAGCCAATGCAATTAGGGGGTTTCTCCTGCACCTTTCGCTTAGCCATTTTTTCACCCGCCGGATGTTCCCCTCTGTAGGAGCACTGGGAGAAGGAGTCGGGAGCCTCCGTCAGCCGCGAGGAACTGCTGCTCACCCTCCAGAACCTGGAGGCGGTTATGATCCAGACGGTCTATGACAACCGGATGGCCAGTGTGGGGCTGAGCGACATCGTCATGGACACAACCACCACGGAGGTCACCGGCTTGGGCCTGGCGCATGGCGTGGAGGAATGCAGGTGTGCCAGTGATGGGGGCAGCTGCTGACATCCAGGGTGGTTCTGGGCAGGGAGGTTGGGGGGCTCGAGCCAGCCTGCTGCGACCCTGCTCCTGTGGGTTGTGTCCAAATTAGTCCTGCTCGGAGGAGGCCAATAATAATAATAATAATAATAATAATAATTTATTTATACCCCGCCCATCTGGCTGGGTTTCCCCAGCCACTCTGGGTGGCTCCCAACAGAATACATGGTACCTTGGGTTACAGATGCTTCAGGTTACAGACTTCGCTAACCCAGAAATAGTACCTCGGGTTAAGAACTTTGCTTCAGGAGGAGAACAGAAATTGCGCGGCGGGAGCGGGAGGCCCCATTAGCTAAAGTTGTGCTTCAGGTTAAGAACAGTTTCAGGTTAAGAACGGACCTCCGGAACGAATTAAGTATTTAACCCGAGGTACCACTGTATTAGGTAAAGGGACCCCTGACTGTTAGATCCAGTCGTGGACAACTCTGGGGTTGCGGCGCTCAACTCGCTTTATTGGCTGAGGGAGCCGGTGTACAGATTCCGGGTCATGTGGCCAGTGTCTCCAATTAAAAGCACAATAAAACATCAAACATTAAAAACGTCCCTAAGCAAGGCTGCCTTCAGATGTCTTCTAAAATTCAGGTAGTTGTTTATTTCCTTGACATGTGATGGGAGGGCGTTCCACAGGGCGGGTGCCACTACCTAGAAAGCCCTCTGCCTGCTTCCCTGTAACCTCACTTCTCGCATTGAGGGAACCACCAAAAGGCCCTCAGTGCTGAACCTCAGGCTGAACGATGGGGGTGGAGATGCTCCTTAAAGTATACTGGGCTGAGTCCATTTAGGGCTTTCAAGGTCAGCACCAACGCTTTGAATTGTGCCCGGAAACGTAATGGGAGCCAAAGTAGGTTTTTCAGGACCGGTGTTATATGCTCTTGGTGGCCACTCGCAGTCACCAATCTTGCTGCCACATTCTGGATTAGTTGTAGTTTCTGGGTCACCTTCAAAGGTAGCCCCACTGAAATTAACCTGCTGACATTAGGATCTGAGTCACAAGTTAGATCCTCACTCCATCCATAGCTCAGTATTGTTCGTTGCCTCTGCTGCTTGCCTTCCAGAGAGTCGGCAGTGTCCTTACTGCAGCCCATAAACCTGCCTCTCTCTGCCGCTGTCTTCACCTTCTGCTCATCTCTCTGCAGGTGCCCCGCTGGGTACGCCGGCCTCTCCTGCGAACGCTGCGAGGCCCATTTCAAGCGAGTGCCTGGCGGGCCGTACCTGGGCACGTGCTCTGGCTGCAACTGCAACGGGCACTCCAGCACCTGCGGCCCGTTCTCTGGCTACTGCCTGGTAAGCTTGCCAACGGGTGGCAGGGTGGCGACGGCCGCTGGAGGAGGGGCTCGAAGTTGGTTGACGGGGGGAGGGATTTGGGGAAAACTGCACCCTGCCCTTCACCTCCCTCTTCCTTTTGTCTCTTCCGCTTCTCCCCCTGCCCCACAGAACTGTCAGCACCACACTGAAGGGCCCCAGTGCAACAAATGTAAGCCGGGTTTCTTTGGTGACGCCACCAAGGGCACACCCACCGCCTGCCGCCCCTGCCCCTGCCCGTACACCGAAGCCCCCCGCAGGTGAGTGAGCCGAGGGTCTTTGTGTTGTGGGTTATTGTCATCGGGGGCTGTCCTGGAGGACGTCAGCAGTTGCCTGCCCCCTGCGGACTCGGCAGGCTTTGCAGGAAGGAGATTAGGAAAGGACCAAGATAATAATAATAATCCACAGCTTCTGGGGGTGGGTGGGTGTGCCTGCAATTTTCCTGTTGCCCTGAAAGCAAACATTAAGCCTGCAGGGAAGGACAGTGGCCGGGTGAGTCCGTACCCATGAATTTACCTCTGGGAACACCTTGCCTTGTACAGTGGTACCTTGGTTCTGAAACTTAATCTGTTCCAAAACCAAAGCGTTCCAAAACCCAGGCACGCTTTTCCATAGAAAGTAATGCAAAACGGATTCATCCATTCCAGACTTTTAAAAACAACCCCTAAAACAGCAATTTAAGTTGAATTTTACTCTCTAACCATTGATCCATAAAATGAAAGCAATAAGCAATGTACTGTACTATAAAATAAATAAGACAGTATTGTAAATGATAAAAATGAAAATTTATTTTTTTTCTTACCTGAACTGATGATAGTCATTATTTGGATGGGGGGCTTTTATCCATTTCCACAGCCACACAATCAATCAATCAATCAATCAATTCAATAGCTGAACTAGGTTCTACACAATCACAAAAACAAATGCACCGAAAAAGCCTCAATAACAAAAACGCAAAATAAATAGCAAGAACAAAAGCGCCAAACTTAATCCGTTCCGGAAGTCGGTTTGACTTCTGAAATGTTCAAAAACCAAGGCGCAGCTTCTGATTGGTGCAGGCGCCCCGGAAACAATAGCAGACAGCCACATCAGACTTTCGGCTTCTGAAAAACGTTCGAAAACCGGAACACTTACTTCCAGGTTTTCGGCGTTTAGGAACCAAGGTGTTTGAGTACCAAGGCGTTTGAGAACCAAGGTACCACTGTATGCCTTTTTCTCGGTAATTCAATCCTCCTGAAGGGAAACAGCCCCCCTCCCTTTAGTTGTGCCATGCGCTTCCAGGTCTGTCTTGCATCCACAAGGACCAGGGCTTTTAGTGTCGTGGCACTAGCCCATTGGAATTTGCAGCATTGGCATTCAGGTGCCCTGCTTAAAACACACCTGGCTTTTCCTGAAATTGAGCTGTGTGGGTGTATCGGTCTGATCTACCCTTTTGTTACACATTTTGTGCTTGTTTTACGAACGTATTTTTTATCGTGGATTTTATGCTTTTTACCATCATGAGGTAGGTAAACAGGGTGAGTAGGTAAGTAGCTTAGATAGGTAGGCAGATTGATAGATAGATGATCAATTGATTAGGGAGGCAAATAAAAGTAGGTAGATTAGACAGGCAGGTAGATAGACAGATAGATACATAGATATATAATAGCCAATATATTTTATTGATGGTGGTGTTGAAATTTGTGGAAATAAATAGATAAGCAAGGCAGCTATGAATGGGCCACTGATGTGTGCCACTCAGTCCTCAACTGGGAAGCTGCCCTCGCCCACGATCCAGGCTGATAAGGGCCCTGCCAGCCATGCACCCAGCGGCCTGCATTCCCAGCGTTGTAGGGCAGAGGGATGGTTGTGCCCATGGTGACACTGCCCTCTTCTCCTTTCAGGTTTTCAGAGTCCTGCTTCCTGGACACAGACGGGCAGGCCACCTGCGATGCCTGCGCCCCAGGCTACACCGGACGTCGCTGCGAAAAGTGAGTGGGCTCCTTGTTGTAGTTTCAAACTGTGTGTGGGAGTTGCTGGGAGTTGGAGTCCAGCAGTTTCTTGAGAACCACGAGTTCTCCATCCCTGAATTGGACCCTCACTTGCCTTCACTGCCCCTGGCTACCTCCATCACCACTTTGTCATTTTTAAACACAGGGATCAGGGATCAGTTGGGGAGTCTTAACAACATCTGGAGGGCTACAGGATACCCTGAACTAGACCGTCACTTGCCTTCACTGCCCACTCCATTGCCAGTCTGCCTTCTTTTAATGCTTGAATGAGAGAGGTGTGTCCCTCCAGATCTTATGAGACTCCAACTCACATCATCACCCCTCACCTTTGGCCATGTTGGCTGCTGTGGCTGATGGGAGTTGGGAGTCCCATAACATCTGGAGGGACACAGATGTTCCCCATCCCTGAACTAGGCCATCGCTTGCCTTTACTGCTCCTGGCTACCTCCATCATAACTTTACCTTGTATTTAAAATACAGGATCTAACGCCTTCCATATGCTAATAAGCTACAACTACCGCCATCATCCCTGACCATTGGGCATGCTGTCTGTTGGGGCTGATGGGAGTTAGAGTCCAGCAACATTGGGGAGAGGGGCAGAGATGTTTCCTACCCTTGGCCACAAAGTGATTTCCGGGGGACACTGATAAAGTTCCAACTTAACATATTTCCGCCCCTAGATGTGCTCCTGGCTTCAAAGGAGACCCCATTCAGCCACGAGGAAAATGTGTGAGGATTGGTGAGTAAAACCTTTGAACACACGCAATTCAGGTTTGACTCCAGAGTCACGCTGCCAGGGCAAAAGCTGCGAAAACTCAGCATTGAATAACTGCCGGCTGTCTCTAGTACTAGATCCCTTGAAATGAAGGGACGTGGCTAACTTAGGCCCATTCATTTCGGTGGGTCTACTCTTGAGTAGGACTCTGTTGAGAACAACCTGCTGAAACTTCCTTCGGAGTAAGCCTGAATAGGATTGTGCCATGGAGCAGAGAGGGAGAAATTGGCGAAAGGTCATTGCGGACTGCCGTCCCCCCAAGGAGAAGAGCAATGTGTTGTTTTCCATTCGCAATCTGTCCTAGAATCATAGGAATTTTGGAGTTGGAAGGGACCCATGGGTCATCTTGTCCAACCCCCTATTATGCAGGAATCAAGCACCCATGTCCTGATGAAGTTTCTTCTGCTAATGAGGGCGCAGGCCGGTCAGGATGAGCTTTCAGGCCTTCGCAGGGGAACCTTGTCCAGAGTCAGACCCTTGGTCCATACAGCTCAGTACTGCCAACTCTGACTGGCAGCAGCAGCAGCTCTCCAGGGTTTGTGGCAGGGAGTCTCTCTCAACCCTACTGGGAGATGAAACCTGGGACCTTCTGCATGCAAAGCAGATGCAATGCCACCGAGCTGTGGTCTTTTTAAAAATTGAAAATAAAGCAAGTTTCTAGTCCTCATTGTTCCGAATCAAGGGCTGGTTTAAGGAGGAACAAAGGAAGCAGCTTGGCTCCTGGCTTAAGAGCTGGCTTAACAATAGGCATTATGTGCATTTATGTGTATATTAGTGGTTTAATGAACTGAACAGAGTGAAAGGTTATGAGTCATGGGGGTGCAGAGATTGTTTGAATGAACCTGGTGCCTAGATTAGTTGCTATTTTGCTAATGCTTTTAATATCGTTTTGTAGATTCTAAATGCCGCATTGATTTGATAATCACATGACTTGCCGTAATTGTGAGGTTTGGCTTATTTTTTTAGTTGCTGTTTTGTTCGGTTTCTTAAAGATAGAAACTGTTTCGCTGATAATTTGTGATTTATTTCATATGACGCATGTTGTATTCACGATGTGCTAGTATGTTTTGTTTTGTTATGTTATGGTCATTTATTGGTTGTAAGCCTCTTTGAGATTCATTTGAATCAATCAATCAGTCAGTCAGTCAACCTTCAGCTAGGTTTGAGGCCAACGTCTGACTTCCAAACACGATTGTGGGAACCACATTGTCACGTTCAATCAAAGTTTAATAGCGCTACCATCTTGCCGCGTCTCACAACTCTGAAGCGTTGGCCTGCTTCTGTCTCCCCATCTGGTACAAATAAGCCAAAATTTGACGTATTGCTGGCCAAACATTTGAACCCGTTTTGACGATTTCTTTCTCTCTCTGATTTCCAGGGTTCCCTCCTAGTCCTGAAGTTGATACTCCACTAGAGGGCAAGTCGTCATCGCTATTACATTTGCTTTTTCTTATCCCCCCCAAAAGCCTCACTTTCTTTTTCTTTTTTAAAAAAGAGATTTTATTTGATTTTACAGCTTCATTCACATTTGTAATCACAAATAATAAGAAATACACAAGATTCTTCTGAAACTCAAGACTTCCCCCCTCTGAGGGTTCTTTGAGTAACTTTTTAAAACTGCATATTATAAGTCCATCTATAAGTCCATTAATTGTAAATTAATCTTCCATTGTATCCAAAATCTATGTAGCGTTGCAAGAGTTATTTAAAACCTGCCAAAGAGTTCAAGTGTTTACAGTGGTCTTTCAAATATAATATAAATTTGTCCCATTCTTTATTGAAGTTTTGACCTTCCTGGTTTCTGATTTTCCCAGTTAATCTTGCCACCTCTGCATAGTCCAATAATTTCATCAGCCACCCTGATAGGAATCTTGTCGTCTTTCGAACCCTGGGCTAGAAGCATCCTTGCAGCTGTTGTGGCATACAAAAACAATATTTTCAGTTCCTTTGGTAGCTCTGCGCTTACAATTCCTAACAAAAAGGCTTCTGGTCTTTTAACAAAAGTTATTTTAAACATTTTTTTTTTCAATTCATTGTATATCATTTCCTGGAATTCCGTTATTACTTTACAGTTCTACCACATATGATAAAAGGTGCCTTCCTTTTCCTTACATTTCCAACAAACATTTGAACTTGTCCTGTACATTTTTGCTAATTTACTCGGAGTTAAATACCAGAGATACATCATTTCCATATAGTTTTCTTTTAATGTATAACACGCTGTGAATTTCAAAACTTCTCTCCATAATTTTCCCCGTGCTGCAAACTGTATGTTGTACCCAAAGTCTCCTGCCCGTTGAATCATAACCGATTTAACTTCTTCATCTTTAGTAAACCATTCCAACACTTTCTCATTTCCTATAACTGTCACCACCTCCTTTCTTTCGCACGGAATTGCAGAGTTGGAAAGGGACCTTCAAGAGTCATCTAGTCTGACCCGCTTCAAGGAGAGTCCAGCCCCTCTGTCACCCACCTGCTTGCGCTTTGCACCCTGTCTCTTTGCCTTCCTCCTTGCACTTCTTCAGCTCTTCCAAGTTCTCTTCTCAGATGTTTCTACCCCCTTTCTCACCTTGTTTTGCTTCCTTTCGCCTGCTGGTTTTGCCTTACTACACTGACCGGCTGCAGCTTTCCGAGGCTTTGGACTTGGGAAGGTATTTGCACGGTCCTGCCTAGAGACACTCAGGATTGAACCTGCAGCCTTTTGCATGCAAAGCTCTGCCGCATGAAAACTCTAGTCCTCCTGGTTCTGCCGTTTTAGCTAGGCCATGGTGGAGGAAATACATTTTCCTGCCTGGGTTTGTCTCTCTCAACCTCTCTTTACTCCTTGTGTAGGGCAGAGCAGCATCGAGTGCGACAAGAGAGGGAGCAGCGAAGCGTCAGATGGTGCTTGCCAGTGCAAGGTAAGCCGGGCCATAGCTTGGAGGTGCAGACTCCCCTGGGTTAGGCGTGGCAAGATGAGACAAAACACTGAAACTTGAAAGCCTCGTTATCCCCTCATTCGCCTTTTGCGAATGGGAGGGCCCCAGATCTGTGGGGCCTACGGTGGGTTTTTGCCATTCCTAAATTAAATTTCAAGAGGAGCTCTGAGAACATCTGCCCAGCTGCTGAGCTTCTGTTGTCAGCATGAGATTATTTCAGAAGTACAGTGGAACCTTGGTTCTTGATCTTAATACGTTCCGGGCATCCTGAAACTTTTTGAAAACCATGGTCTGGCTTCCGATTGGCTGCAGGAGCTTCCTGCACTCAATCGGAAGCTGCGTCGGATGTTCGGCTTCCACAAAACGTTTGCAAACCGGAACACTTACTTCTGGGTTTGCGGCGTTCGGGAGCCAATTTGTTTGGGAGTCAAGCCATTCCGGAAGCAAGGTACAGCAGGAATCAAGGAGTAACATAAAGCTCCCAGACTCCTTTCTTTTTCCTGAGAAGAAGCATTGACGTCACCTGCCAGCTCCTGGGTCATTGCTTTGGCGGGCAAAGGAGGAGATGACAAGGCTTTTAAGTTGTACTCTTTTGTGACATATTAGCATGGCCTAGAATATGACCTTCAGCTGAGCTGAACAGATTTATTATGCTATGGGCTGCTGACTTTTGGTGAGTCTATGAGATCCATCGCCTTTTCTCATCCTTCTGCTGCAACGTCCTTGTAGCGTTCCCAAAGCAAGGAAGGATTGGTCTCTGATTAATAAAATACAGTGGTACTTCGGGTTAATTACTTAATTCGTTCCGGAGGTCCGTACTTAACCTGAAACTGTTCTTAACCTGAAGCACCACTTTAGCTAATGGGGCCTCCTGCTTCCGCTGCACCACCGGAGCCCGATTTCTGTTCTTATCCTGAAGCAAAGTTCTTAACCTGAAGCAGTATTTCTGGGTTAGCGGAGTCTGTAACCTGAAGCGTATGTAACTTGAAGCATATGTAACCCGAGGTACCACTGTACACACGAGGCTTGACCAGCAAGACTCTGGGAGGAGTGTCAATAATAATAATCCTGTCCACCCCTTGGCCCAGGTCGTTTTATTCACAAAAGAACTTTTCACACAGTGTTTGTAAGAACCAATCAGATTTCCTCTGAGCATTTCAAAAAACCCCACGTGGGACAAAGTCAGATCAGAAGAAATCCTCTTATCTCCAAAGAAACTATTTCCTACTTGAGCATGCATACGTAGTTCAGAGTAAATAAAATAGGAAACAAGGAGGAATGCTTTTAGGAAACCCCGGAGGTCATAAACAGCAGTAAACAGGAGAGGAAGGACAGGTAGTATTTACCATCTCCTTGTGAACTCTCTTCCTGGCCCTAAGATTAACAAAACCAAGGAAAGGTACATCAGAGAAGCTACCTACTGTCTTTATGACCCAGGATGCCTGGTGAACAACTGGCCTGTGTTTAGAATGCTGATAAGTGCCTGTCAGGCATAGAGAAAGAAAATGGACAGTAGAGAAAATGGGCAGAGATGCAGAGGCTTGTGGGATTTGATCAGAAATTATTGTCAATGAATAAAACCCAGTCAACGCAATGCTTTCATCGCGGACACAATGGCTTGCTCCATATTTCGTAATTCCTCATAGTAATCCCACCTGATCACTACCTCTTCTCCTTCTCTTTCTCCCTAGCCCAACGTCATGGGACAGTCGTGCAACGAATGTGCTACGGGCTCCTTCCACCTGAGCCAAGCAAACCCCGAAGGCTGCCTGCGCTGCTTCTGCATGGGGGTCTCGCGCCAGTGCTCCAGCTCCTCGTGGAACAGGGACCAGGTATTGCCCCCTGGGGCCGGGAAGGCGGGTCCTGCTATGTGTGAGGCTGGAAGCATCCTTCCCTATGCAAACTCGGTCCACAGATCCTGCTAGGAGGGTCCTTCTCCACCCCCACCCCACCCCTCCTATATACCGTACATACCCATTACAAAGTATATATTTATAATATATAGGGGTACCTCTGGTTTTGAACGGGATCCGTTCCAGAGGCCCATTCGCAACATGAAAAGAGTGCAACCCACAGAGGCGCGTTTGCGCGCGCCCAGGTTGTGATTTGGCGCTTCCGCACATGTGCAAGCAGCAAAACCTGGAAGTAACCCTTTCCGGTACTTCCGGGTCGCTGCAGGAGGTAACCTGGAAGAACGTACAGTGGTACCCCGCAAGACGAACGCCTCGCGAGACGAAAAACTCGCAAAACGAAAGGTTTTTTCGTTTTCGAGTTGCCTCGCAAGACGAATTTCCCTATGGGCTTGCTTCGCAAAACGAAGCTTGCCCAGGGGACAGCGGGTCTTCTCTTTTGAAGCAAGGGGCAGCGGGGAGAAGCGATCTTCTCCCCGCAGCCCCAGGTCCGGGGACAGCGGGAAGCGCTTCCCGCTGCCCCCGTACCTCTTTTGAAGCAAGGGGCTGTGGGGAGATCGCTTCTCCCCACCGCCCCTTGCTTCAAAAGAGGTCCGGGGATAGCGGGAAGCGCTTCGCGCTGCCCCCGGACCTCTTTTGAAGCAAGGGTTTGCGGGGAAAAGCGATCTCCCCGCAGCCCCTTGCTTCAAAAGAGGTCCGGGGGCAGCGGGAAGCGCAGCGCTTCTTCCCCGCTGCCCCCGGACCTCTTTTGAAGCAAGGGGCGGTGGGGAGAAGCGATCTCCCCGCAGCCCCTTGCTTCAAAAGAGGTCCGGGGGCAGCGGGAAGCGCAGCGCTTCTTCCCCGCTGCCCCCGGACCTCTTTCGAAGCAAGGGGCTGCGGGGAGATCGCTTCTCCCCACCGCCTCTTGCTTCAAATGAGGTCCGGGGACAGCGGGAAGCGCTTCGCGCTGCCCCCGGACCTCTTTTGAAGCAAGGGTTTGCGGGGAAAAGCGATCTCCCCGCAGCCCCTTGCTTCAAAAGAGGTCCGGGGGCAGCGGGAAGCGCTGCGCTTCTTCCCCGCTGCCCCCGGACCTCTTTTGAAGCAAGGGGCTGCGGGGAGATCGCTTCTCCCCACCGCCCCTTGCTTCAAAAGAGGTCCGGGGACAGCGGGAAGCGCTTCGCGCTGCCCCCGGACCTCTTTTGAAGCAAGTGTTTGCGGGGAAAAGCGATCTCCCCGCAGCCCCTTGCTTCAAAAGAGGTCCGGGGGCAGCGGGGAAGAAGCGCTGCGCTTCCCGCTGCCCCCGGACCTCTTTTGAAGCAAGGGGCTGCGGGGAGATCGCTTCTCCCGGTGCTCCGAAGCCGGGCGGGGGGGAGGGAACACCTGCCCCCACCGCCCGGCTTTGGAACGCTGCTCCGAAGTGGGGCGGGGGGGCGGGAACACCTGCCCCAGCCGCCCGGCTTTGGAACGCTGCTCCGAAGCGGGGCGGGGGGGCGGGAACCTCTCCCCCCGCCGCCGGGCATCGGAACGATGCCCCGATGCCGGGCGGTGGGGCGGGAACCTCTCCCCCCGCCGCCCGGCATCGGAACGATGCCCCGATGCCGGGCGGTGGGGCGGGAACCTCTCCCCCCGCCGCCCGGCATCGGAACGATGCCCCGATGCCGGGCGGTGGGGCGGGAACCTCGCACCCTGCCGCCGGGCATCGGAACGAGGTCCTGGACCTCTTCTGAAGGCAGGCGGGGGCAAAAGTCTTTGCTCCCCCCGCCTGCCTTCCCGGGACAGCGGAGACTTCTCCGCTGCCCCGGGCGATCTTAAAATGCTGGCGGGCGGGAGCGAAGCGTTCGCTGCCGAACCCCAGCATTTTAAAATCTCCTCGGGGCAGCGGAGACTTCGCTCCCGCCCGCCAGCATTTTAAAATCGCCCCGGGACAGCAGGGGCTTTTAAAATGCTGGCGGTTGGCAGCAAAGCCCTCCTGTCCCCGGAGCTTGCGGGGCGGGAGGTGGGAAGAAGGGCTTTTCTTCCCACCGCCAGCCTTCAGAACAGCCTTCTGAAGGCTGGCAGTGGGAAGAAAAGCCCTTGTCCCCCCCCCCCCCCAGCCTTCAGAAGAGGTCGGGGGACAGACTGTCCCCGGACCTGGTCTGAAGGCGGTTTCCCTAGGAACGCATTAATTGATTTTCAATGCATTCCTATGGGAAACCGTGCATCGCAAGACGAAAAAACCGCAAGACGAAGAGACTTGTGGAACGAATTAATTTCGTCTTGCGAGGCACCACTGTAACATGAAGCAAACGTAGCATGAGGTATGACTGTACAGTCGTACCTCGGATCCCGAACATCTTGTGAGTCAAACGTTTTGGCTCCCGAACGCCGTAAACCCGGAAGTGACTGTTCTAGTTTGCGAACGTTCTTTGGAACCTGAATGTCCGGCACGGCTTCTGATTGGCCGCAGGAGCTTCCTGCAGCCAATCGGAAGCAGCGCCTTGGTTTTGGAAGTCAAACGGACTTCCGGAACGGATTCCGTTCGACTTCCGAGGTATGACTGTACTGAGATAAAACAGCTACTTAATCCAAAAAAGGACAAAGTCAGAAAGAAGGAAATACAAGAAAAGGAGAAATCTGAAGGAGGAGAAAGCGAGAGAGAAGGAAAACAAAAGAAAAAAACTAAAGAAATATATGATATTCATTCTCCAAAATCCAACCAATCTGTCTTCTATAAGCCAGAATCATCAAATCCAGATATTACAAGGTCATTTTCTCTTTCACGCAAAAAGTCCCTAAAAAATCTCCAATCCTTAACAGATGTTAGTAATGATTTTTCTCGAATTAACTGTATTAGCTTAAGCCATCAGCCAAATCCAATAATTTAATCAACCGTTCTTCTGTCGTGGGTAAGGCTGTGTCTTCCTATCTTTGTGCATGTTACAGTCCCACCGAAGTAATCATTGGAGTAATCTTCCACAATCCTTTTCTAATTGTATGTCCATTAATCCTTTAAATATATATATATATTTATTTGGTTTTTCGGTTTTACAGTCATATCCAACATACAACATAAAAACAAGATTCCAAGGAATCTCTTAGGACTTCCCTCCTTCCCTTTGTGGGTCATATTGTTAATCATTTCCTCCTGCATCTTTTATGATAATCCATAACTTTTACCTCTCCATTGTGTCTAAAATTCACCATTAAACTACAAGTGATGCTCCAATCCTACTAACAATTTTAACTGTGTTTACAATGGTCTTTAAGATAAGTTATAAAATTCCTTATTTTGGTCTTCCTGATTTCTGATTCTTCCGGTCATTTTAGCCATTTCGGCATAATCCATCCACTTGATCTGCCATTCTTCTCTAGTAGAGACTTTATCTTCTTTCTGTCTCTGAGCCAGTAACATCCCCTCAGCCGTGGTCACATACATAAATAGTCTTTTCTATGGGATTCCGGCACATAGGTCCATTAATCCTAAAATAAAGAGTTCTGACTTCAATTGGATACAGTGGACGTCTGTGCATGCGCGGGTTGCGATTTAGCGCTTCTGCGCATGCGCGATCCCTGGGTCCATAACCCAAAAAAAGCGACCTGAAGCGTCTGTAACCTAAGGAAGGACTGTACAGTGGTACCTTTTGTTACAGACGCTTCGGGTTACAGACTCCACTAACCCAGAAATAGTACCTTGGGTTAAGAACTTTGCTTCAGGAGGAGAACAGAAATTGCACGATGGCGGCACAGCGATAGCAGCGGGAGGCCCCATTAGCTAAAGTGGTACCTCAGGTTAAGAATAGTTTCAGGTTAAGAGCGGACCTCCAGAATGAATTAAGTTCTTAACCCACTGTATTAGCCTTTAAAATCTGTTGTATCAATAGATGTCCCATCAATATATGCATCTGACAGCTTCTCTCCTTGTGCTCTAGGTGCGAGTGGGGTCTGAGGACGCTGAGAGGGCACAGTTCAGCCTCTCCAACTCGGCCGGCTCCCGGACGATCAGCGAGGGCATACGCTTCACCGGAGCCTCGGAGCTCACTTTCTCCTCCTTCCACACTCTGCCACGTGACATTTACTACTGGGTGCTGCCGGAGCGCTTCAGGGGAGACAAGGTGCCACTCTCAGGGGTGCTTCCGCCGTAATTCCTGCATCGCAGGGGGTTGGACTATGGAGGACCCTTGCGGGGAATCTCCCAAACCTGTGATTTCAGGACAAGGAAAGGTTTGATTTGAGGTCGAAGGAGGCACTCGTGGGGCAGAAAATGAGACATCCCAAGTCAGCGATTTGGTCCACCTGGCACAGAACCGTCCCGGGCCCTAAGGAAATCAGATTATCCTCCACCAGGGCCAGGGCCTTCTCAGTGATGGCTCCGACCTGGTGGAATGCTCTGTCCCATGAGACCAGGGCCCTGCAGGATTTAACTTCCTTCCGCAGGGCCGGTAAGACAAAGCTATTCTGCCTGGCTTTCATTTGAACTTAGCCTGATCTTTTATTCCCCTTCCTTCCTTCCCCTTCCCCTTTTTATGAAGATTACCCGCTCTGAGATCCAACAGCTAATTCTCCCCTGGTCTCCTCGCTGGCCCAAATAGGACTAATTTAGCCAGCTAGCCCTGGTGATCATCTAATGTTTACTGGATGGATTTCCTCCCAAAATTGATTTTTGAATTCTGAATTTATTGTTATTCACATTTTATACTGTATTTTATGCTGTTTTTTGTTGCATCAATTATGTGATTTAAATTTGTTGTTAGCCTCTCTGAGCCTGGTTTTCTGAACCAGGAAGTGTGGGGTATAAATAAAAAGTTATTATTTATTATTATTACTGTGGTCTCAACCACTGAGTTTCTTGGGCTTTATGATCGGAAGGTCGGTGGTTCGAATCCCCACGACGAGGTGAGCTCCCGCTGCTCTGTCCCAGCTCCTGCCAACCTAGCAGTTCGAAAGCACGCCAGTGCAATTAGATAAATAGGTACCGCTCCAGCGGGAAGGTAAATGACGTTTCCATGCGCTCTGGCTTCTGTCACAGTGTCCCATTGCGCCAGAAGTGGTTTAATCCTGCTGGCCGCACGACCCAGTAAGCTGTCTGTGGACAAACACAGCTGCCTCGGCCTGAAAGTGAGATGAGCGCCATGTTATAAGAAAAAACTGCTCTTTTTTCCCTTATGGGGTACCCAAGAGCCCATATAGAGTCCTCTTTTTCGGTTCTCTATTGGTATAAGAAAATAACAGAGGCCAACCAGAGAATATTGAGAAGCAAGGCAGCTAGAAAGCTCATCTTTATTAAAGCTGTTGCAACAGGGTGCTCCCCTCACACGCGGGGGGAGAAGACCTCAAGCACAGGAGCGCAATTCCTTATATAGACTTTTTAAATTGCCCACCTTCAAACTCCAGACCAACCCCAGAAACATCATACATACATCACAGAAGGGATGTAGCCCAGGACCAACCCCCCCATACATCATACATACATCACAAAAGGGGTGGTCTAAAACAGAATCCTGAGTATGTAGTTTATCTCTTGTCTGGCAAGATAAAGGTAAAGGGACCCCTGACTGTTAGGTCCAGTCATGGATGACTCTGTGGTTGCGGCGCTCATCTCGCTTTACTGGCCGAGGGAGCCGGCGTACAGCTTCCGGGTCATGTGGCCAGCATGACTAAGCCGCTTCTGGCGAACCAGAGCAGCACACGGAAACGCCGTTTACCTTCCTGCCGGAGCGGTACCTATTTATCTACTTGCACTTTGACGTGCTTTTGAACTGCTAGGTTGGCAGGAGCAGGGACCGAGCAACGGGAGCTCACCCCGTCGCGGGGATTTAAACCGCCGACCGTCCGATTGGCAAGTCCTAGGCTCTGTGGTTTAACCCACAGCGCTACCTGCGTCCCAATAATCAATGTAAGGTAAAGGTAAAGGTACCCCTGCCCGTACGGGCCAGTCTTGACAGACTCTGGGGTTGTGCGCCCATCTCACTTAAGAGGCCAGGGGCCAGTGCTGTCCGGAGACACTTCCGGGTCACGTGGCCAGCGTGACATCGCTGCTCTGGCGAGCCAGAGCCGCACACGGAAACGCCGTTTACCTTCCCGCTGGTAAGCGGTCCCTATTTATCTACTTGCACCCGGAGGTGCTTTCAAACTGCTAGGTTGGCAGGTGCTGGGACCGAGCAGCGGGAGCGCACCCCGCCGCAGGGATTCGAACCGCCGACCTTTCGATCGGCAAGTCCTAGGCGCTGAGGCTTTAACCCACAGCGCCACCTGCGTCTCAATGTACTGTACTATAAAATAAATAAGACAGTATTGTCTGCGGTTCTTTGGAATGGGTCTAACGCTGCCCCTCTGGGCCTCTCTCCCCAGGTGACCTCCTACGGTGGAGAACTGCGCTACACCATCACCCATGACACGTTCCCTGGCTCCCCAGCTCTGCGTGGCCAACCCGACGTTCTGCTGCAGGGGAACGAGATCTTCCTGGAGCATGTTGCTGAAACGAGCCCCCTGCCTGGCTCGCCCACTACGTTCACCGTGCCCTTCCGGGAGGTGAGGCATATAGAGCTTCCAGCTCCTCGGTTGGCGGGTAGACGTGCAGCCCTAGAGGGAGCCAGGCCTTTGGTCCATCTTTCTCAGTATTGCCTGCACTGACTGGCAGCAGCTCTCCAGGATTTCAGGCAGTGGGTCTCTGTGCTTTAAAACCCTAAAGGGCCTTGGCCCAGTATACCCGAAGGAGCATCTCCACCTCCATCGTTCTGCCCGGTCACTGAGGTCCAGCGCCAAGGACCTTCTGGCGGTTCCCTCCCTGCGAGAAGCGAGGTTACAGGGAACCAGGCAGAGGGCTTTCTAGGTAGTGGCACCCGCCCTTTGGAACGCCCTTCCATCGGATGTCAAGGAAATAAGCAACTATCTGACTTTTAGAAGACATCTGAAGGCAGCCCTCTTTAGCAAAGTTTTAAATGTTTGATGTTTTATCGTGTTTTTAATATTCTGTTGGGAGCCGCCCAGAGACCCAGCCAGATGGGCCGAGTATAAATTATTATTATTATTATTATTATTATTATTATTATTAGCCCTGCTTGGAGATGCTGCCACCAGGGATTGCACTTGAAACCTTCTGCATGCAAAGCAGGTGGTCTACCATTGAACTAAAGCCCTAGTCTAAGTAAGGTCTATTCCTCATGGCCCTTCCCCATCATTTTCTCACGAGAATTCCTGGCCAGCCTGGAATTAGTGTTTTAGTTCCTAGTGAAAGCTACAGAACCTTATGACAGCTGTCCCTGGTTCCTCAGAGGACCCTATTTTTCCTGCACCCAGGAAAGGACCTCGCTGACTTAGTGAGATGACGGCTTTGCAAATACAGTGGTATCTTGGTTCTCAAACTTAATCTGTTCCAAAACCAAAGCGTTCCAAAACCAAGGCACACTTTCCCATAGAAAGTAATGCAAAATGGATAAATCCGTTCCAGACTTTTAAAAACAACCCCTAAAACAGCAATTTAACTTCAATTTTACTATCTAACGAGACCATTGATCCATAAAATGGAAACAATAATCAATGTACTGTACTGTAAAATAACTAAGACAGTATTGTAGATGATAAAAATGAAAAAAACAATCTTTCTTACTATAGTTATTGTTTGGATGGGGGGCTTTTATCCATTTCCGCAGTCACACAATCAGTCAATCAATCAATCAATCAATCAATCCATAGCTGAACTGGGTCCCATACAGTCACAAAAACAAATGAACCGAAAAAGCCTCAAAAACAAAAACGCAAAATAATTAGCAAGAACAAAAGTGCCAAACTTAATCTCCTCCGGAAGTCGGTTTGACTTCTGAAATGTTTGAAAGCCAAGGCGCAGCATCTGATTGGTGCAGGCGCCTCGGAAACAATAGCCGATAGCCTCATCGGATGTCCGGCTTCCGAAAAACATTTGGAAACCAGGACACTTCTGGGTTATTGGCGTTTGGGAGCCAAGGCGTTTGAGAACCAAGGTACCGCTGTATGAGGAAGCACAAACCTCACTCTCCTGCTCCCATTTCTTTCAGCAAGCCTGGCGCCGCGCAGACGGTCAAAAAGCCACCCGTGAGCACCTCCTGATGGCCCTGGCTGACATTGATGTTTTCATGATCCGAGCCTCCTACTCTGACCGGCAGGCGGAGAGCAGGTAAAAAGGGGTTGTGTCCCTGACCAGCAAATGGGACCAATGGGGAATGATGCTGGTCTGTGCCGGATAGGAGCTGGGAGCCCAGGGGATTCTGGGAAGGCCAGCTTCTGGGGACTAGCTAGGGTGGAAGGATCCATGGGTGGTAGAAGGTTGGTGGGTGAGAAAGATATATTTTGAAGATTCACAGAAGATTGGAACAAATTACACTAGCAGGACTACAAGTAGCTTTGTAAGGAGGAATATATGAAATATTGCAAAGAAGATAAAGATGAAAGATATTAGTTATGATACTTAAATGTAATAGTGAAAGTAAGAAATGTAAACTAAGTGGAAAAGATGGGGAAATTTTCAGATGTGATTGACGGAGGTCTAAAAAACTGTATAAGATATAAATGTATGTTTTATAATGGTTGAAAATGATTTGTTAATATATATTTTGGGACGACTTAGCAGGTGACAGTGTGGGTTTTTTGCGGTTAAAGTGTCTTGGTATTTTAGTATAAACTTACATTTCTAACCCAATGGGGATCACGGAATTAGAAGGGACCCCCCAAAGTCATCTGGTCCATTTTGGTATTATAGAAAGGGTGGCAAGGAATAAAGAGGTTTAAAAAGAGAATTCCTGGATGCCAAGATCCAGGTTTGGGGCAAGTACTCTTTGGTGACAGAACCCCAGCAGAGATTTAAAATCACAAAACATGCAGCAAAGCATGGAAATGTATGTTGGCAGATGGATTATTGTAACCAGAACGTCCGACACAGCTTCTGCTTGACTGCAAGAATCTCTTGCAACCCATTGGAATCCATGCCTTGGTTGTTGAACGTTTCGGAAGTTGAACAGTTGTCCGGAATGGATTACATTCAACAACCAAGGTTTGACTGTATTCAATAAACATTTTCGAATCTTCTTTAAACGTACATACATCTTGTTCTCTTATTCTGTATGTTTTTTCTTTTTTTTGTTTAAATTATATTTTATTAATTTCCCATACACTCATACCACATTACAATTTCTATTAAATTTTCAGTTTTTGACTTCCTTCGGCTTCTCTGCCAATCATCCAAATTCTAACTTCTTTAATTACACATTTCCAAATTTTGATATTGCCTTTATACCTACCCCCCACTTCTATTTTGCCTTTTTACAATATTTCTTTCTTCTTCTTTTTTTTAATAAAATTTTTATTGATTTTTCAAACACATAATAAAAGACAAACACATCACAAAAACAAAAAACAAACACAACATTAAACATATATCGACTTCCCCATACCTCCCTTTCGCTGCATCCTTATTCCAACATTCTTTAGCAACCCTTTAATCAGTTTATCTAATTAACTTCCTTTTCATTAAATTTCCTCAAATTTATTAGTTACAGCTGTAATTCTCTACTTCATACCCCTTGACATCCTAACACTCCTCAATTTTACAGCATATTTCTTATGCTGTTACAGAGCTTCTCTAAATGCCACTAACGTTATTCCATTATCACTTATACATTCCCAATATTCAACTAATTTTCCCCAGTCCTCGATGAACTTTTGATCTCGTAGATATCTGATCTTCCCAGTCAGTTTGTCCAGTTCTGCATAGTCCATCAGCTTCATTCTCCACTCCTCCAACGTTGGTATTTGTTCTTGTTTCCATTTCTGGGCCAGTAATATTCTTGCCGCTGTTACTGCATATTGGAAAAGTTTGTGGTCCTTTCTATTTATTTCATTACCGACAATTCCTAAGAGAAAAGCCTCTGGTTTCTTGACAAATGTATATTTCAACCTCTTATTCTGTATGTTAAGTCTTTAAACTGCGCATATTCTGTCAGCTTAAGTTGCCATTCTTCTTGGCTTGGGACCTTGCTCGTTTTCCATTTGGGAGCTAATGAAACACGGGCCGCAGTACAGTCGTAGGTTGGAAGTCAAACGGAATCCATTCAACTTCCAAAGCATATGGAAGCCAAAGAGCGGCTTCTGATTGGCTGCAGGAAGTTCCTGCAGCCAATCGGAAGCCATGCCGAATGTTTGGCTTCTGAAAATCGTTCGAAAACTGGAACACTCACTTCCGGGTTTCAATCATTTGGGAGCTGATTTGTTCAGGAGCCAAGGCGTTTGAGATCCAAGGTACGACTGTACAGTCATACCTTGGGTTACAGACGCTTCAGGTTGGCGTTTTCCGGTTGTGCACTGCCCCGAACCCGGAAGTACCGGAGCAAGTTACTTTCGGGTTTGCGCAGAAGCGCTAAATCGTGCTTTGCACATGCGCAGAGGTGCTGAATCGCAACCCACACGTGCGCAGATGTGGCGCTGTGGGTTGTGAACCCCGCATGGATCACGTTCGCAGCCCAAGCGTCCACTGTAGTAGCATACATAAACAACCTATTTTGACACCTGGGAATTTCAGTCTGAATTATCCCCAACAGAATTATCCACAACTGGTTTAGGGGGAGGGGGGAGTATTATTAAACATTTTTCTCAATTCGTTATGGATCATTTCTCAATACTTTTTACCCTTTTACAAATCCACCACATGTGAAGGAATGTTCCCTCCGCCTCTTTGCATCTCCAGCACTTATCTGATTCAGTCTTATACCTCTTGGCAAGCCTACTCAGAGTTAAATACCATCTGTGAATCATTTTCAAAGAATAACACGGGGCAGAGCCTTTTCGCTCACTGTGGCCTCTTCCTCCTTGCAGGATCTCTGGCATCCACATGGACGTGGCAGTGCCACACACCACGGGACTGAGCCCAGCCCTGGAAGTCGAGGACTGCACTTGCCCGCCGGGATATCGCGGTCCCTCCTGCCAGGCGAGTAGACCCTCAGGAGTAGACCCTCAGGGTTCTCAAGTCACCTGGCACAGTGGGGTTGGGGGCTGATTCCTACGCCACACCCTATTACTGAGCCGAGCCCTGCCCCCCCTCTCTCTCTCCCAGGATTGTGACGTCGGCTACACACGCACCACCAGTGGTCTCTACCTGGGGACCTGCGAACGCTGTGACTGCAACCAGCACACCGCCGAGTGTGACGCCGAGACCGGAGACTGCCAGGTGAGACTTCCTGGGGCGGGTTGGTGTGGAGGGGAGCAGCTCCTCACTGGGCACACCTGTGTGGGCTCCTGTAGTAGTAGGTGGTTTGGGGAGGTCTTGGGTGAGGTGGTAAAGGTGGTTGGGGAAACCCAGCCAGATGGGTGGGGTATAAATAAATTAACATCATCTATTTTATTTTACATTGGTACCTTGGGTTAAGAGCTTAATTCGTTCCGGAGGTCCGTTCTTAACCTGAAACTGTTCTTAACCTGAGGTACCACTTTAGCTAATGGGGCCTCCCGCTGCCGCCGCGCAATTTCTGTTCTCCTCCTGAAGCAAAGTTCTTAACCCGAGGTACTATTTCTGGGTTAGCGGAGTCTGTAACCCGAAGCATCTGTAACCTGAAGTGTCTGTAACCCAAGGTACCACTGTATTTATTACAGTCATACCTCGGGTTGAAGTAGCTTCGGGTTGAGCATTTCCAGGTTACACTCCGTGGCGACCTGGAAGTAACGGAACATGTTATTTCCGGGTTTTGCAGCTCGCGCATGCGCAGACACTCAAAATGACATCATGCGCATGCGCGGAAGCGGCGAATCGCAACCCATAGATGCGGGTTGCTTTTGCTTCAGGATGTGACCGGGGCTCTGGAATGGATCCCATTCGCAGCCAGAGGTACCACTGTATTATTATTATTATTATTATTATTATTATTATTATTATTATCCACAGGCCTGCCAGCACAACACAGAAGGACAACGGTGTGAGCGCTGCCAGCCAGGTTTCTTTGGCGATGCCAGGCGTGGGACCCCCGGAGACTGCCAACCGTGCCCGTGCCACGGACCCTATTCTGCTAGCCAGTAGGTACCGCCTGCCAGCCGTTCTGCTGTCCTCCTCCCCCCTTTTGAGCGAGGGGTGGTTTCTCTCGGCTGCTAACTTGCCACCCTTCTCTTCTCCCAGGCCTGCCAAGACCTGCTTTGTGGACACAGATGGGCAGCCCACCTGCGACTCCTGCGCCCCGGGCTACATCGGGCGCCAGTGCGAAAGGTAGGATGGCCGTTATGACTCTGCCAGGGAGGGGTGTAAGAATGAGCCCTCAGACTGTGTGTGGGGGGGAGAAATTGCCCACTCCTGGTGTGATTGGATGGCGGGTGCCTTCTTCCTTTCGAAAATCCAGCTGGTTCTCAGTAGACAGGGAACTCTGGGCCAGGGTGGGGGAGACCCTCCTCCCACCAGGAATCTCTCACTGCATGACCATGGGCTGCTTCACTCTCTTTCTCATCCTAAACTCGCAGGGTTGCTGTGAGGATCAAATGTGGGTGGGGGGTTGCCCAGAAATCCAGCAGAGATGTGGCTGGCAGCCTCGCTTCTGACTTTCAGAGAAGTTGTTATGCCAATAGTCCGTTGCTTAAAACTTTTTTTAAATGAGTATTATAAATTTGTTTATTTGGTTTTTAAAATTGAAATTTTACAGACATATATCAAACATAAATCACAAAAATAAGATCCCAAGGAATCTCCTAGACTTCCCTCCTCCCTTTGTGGGTCCTACTGTTAATCATTTCCTCCTGCATCTTTTACGATAATCCAAATCTTTTACCTCTCCATTGTGTCCAAAATTCACTATTAAGCTAGAAGTGATACTCCAATCCTACTAACGATTTTAACATTTACAATGGTCTTTAAGATAAGTTATAAAATTCCCCCCTTCCTTATTACATTTTTGGCCTTCCTGATTTCTGATCCTTCCAGTCATTTTGGCCATCTCGGCATAATCCATCAACTTGATCTGCTATCCGTCTCTGGTAGGAACTTTATCTTCTTTCCATCTCTGGGCCAATAACATCTGTACAGAGCGAAAATGGAAGCAGAAATCTTAAAATATCAGAGATTAGGAACCGTATAGAGGCAGAAGGAAGTCATTAAATAAATCATGGGAATAAAATCAGAGACTAGGATAAGAAAGTGAGAGTTGTGAGGAGAAAAAGGTAAGGTGAAGAGAAAAGAAATCCATACTGGAAAGATGTGTTTATAACAATGGCATCCACAGTTTGTATTTCTTAAATTACTGTATGTTTTTGACAAGATATGTTGTTTAACATTCTTCCTATTCTCTTTCTCTTTTCTTTCTTTTCTTTTTTATTTTTTCCTTTATAACAGAATATTGTGTCTCATTATGTGTAACTCTTAACGTGCAAATAAAAATTATTTTTAAAAAAGGGGAGGGGGAGAACATACTCTCTTGCTCCCGGTGAACTGGGGCACTTCCGAGCCTGGAAGGTGGTGGTGGGGGGACGATGGGGTGAAGCAGATCCTGAGACTTTGGCCTCTGCTCCTTTCATCCCCTTAACTCATCCCTCTTCTCTTGGGCCAGGTGTGCGCCAGGCTACGTGGGCAACCCCAGCCGGGGGCAACCATGCACAGGTGAGTCCGGCTTCTGGGGCAAAGGGAGCTGTCCGCCAACAGAGAAACCAGGTTTCCGCAGCCCAGCGAACTTTGATTGTTTCTGGCATACCATGAAAAGCCTCCCTGGAGAATTTGATTGACGCAGCCTCCGGCGTTTTGGACTTCCGACTCCCAAGCCGGGAGGCTGAGAAGCATTGTAGCTCAAAATATCTGGTCTGGCGAAGGCGGAATCATAGCCTTGGGGTGGGTGGAAGGGGAAATAGTCTCACTCTTTCACCTGCCAAGTACCCACTGTCCTCAGCAGTTCCCTTCCACTCCCCCCCCCCAGCTACAGATCATGGCACCCGATGCCACTGCGATCCACATGGAAGCATCAGCAGCCATTGCGATGCCAGCGGGCAGTGCCAGTGTAAGGTAAGGCAGGAGGGGGGCAGCCCTGGGGGGGAAGCACCCATCGGTGTGCATTCCCTCCCCAGCTCAGAAACCCATTTCCTTTTTATTATTATTATAATTTTCAAGTTTTCATTATTAACATCATTCAAACTTAAATTCAACAATATTTATGCAATTGTGTGGTTCTCTGAACCCCCGTACTTCCCTCTTCCCCCTTCTGGTTTTCCACAGATACATTTTTTTTTTAAATTTTAACCACATCTAATTCTTTTATCCAACTTTGATTAAATCCTTATTTATTCCTTTACCTATTAAAAAATTACAAGTGCTGCTAACGTCTTTAAATCTTTACATTGTTCCTTAATGTACTCTATAAAATTTACACCATTCTTTTTTAAATTTACTGTCATCTTGGTGTCTGATCTTCCTAGTCATTTTCTCCATTTTGGCATAGTCCCTCATTTTCACTATCCACTCTTCCTTGGCTGCTGTTTCCTCTTCTTTGCATCTCTGGGCAAACAGTATTCTTGCAGCTGTTTTTGCATACATTAACAGTCTTTAAGTCCTTTGGTATTTCTTCTCCTTCGATGCCTATCAAAAAAACTTCTGGTTGTTGTTGTTGTTTTACAAAAGTTATCTTAAACATTTTTTTCAGTTCATTACATATCATTTCCCAGAATGCTCTGGCCTTTTTGCACATCCACCACATGTGCCTTCATTCTCTTTGCACTTCCAACCTACGTTGGTGGCGTTTTTGTACATTTTGGCTAATCTTGTGGGAGTCAAATGCCATCGGTACATCATTTTCATATAATTTTCCTTCAATGAACAGCATGCAGTGAACTACAAATAAATCATGAGAGTTGGAATGGGAAACGAAAGATGAAGAGCAAAAAAGCAGGAATGAATCATTGGGCAAAAGGTGTAGGGTATAATATAGATTACAAGGAACGTGGGTGGCACTGTGGGTTAAACCACAGAGCCTAGGACTTGCCGATCAGAAGGTCGGTGGTTCGAATCCCCGCGATGGGGTGAGCTCCCATTGCTCGGTACCTGCTCCTGCCAACCTAGCAGTTCAAAAGCACCTTAAAGTGCAAGTAGATAAATAGGTACCACTCCGGCGGGAAGGTAAACGGCGTGTCCGTGCGCTGCTCTGGTTCGCCAGAAGCGGCTTAGTCATGCTGGCCACATGACCCGGAAGCTGTATGCTGGCTCCCTCGGCCAATAAAGCGAGATGAGCGCCTCAACCCCAGAGTCGGCCGCGACTGGACCTAATGGTCAGGGGTCCCTTTACCTTTATAATATAGATTATGGAGGGAGGATTTGAAGTTCAGAAACCCATTTCTATCCCAGCCCAGCCCTAAAAAGCGCATGCTGTTTCCACTCGCCTTTTCCAGCTGCCATTTCCTTCCCCGCCAGACCCTCCTCCTTTTTGCGCCCGCTGCCTGGGGTTTGTGGGTGCTTTGATCCTTCCACTCCAGCGGTTTATGGGTCCCGCAAGCCTAAGTTTCCCAGCCGCTGTGAACCTTGGCTCAGCCAGCAGTGGGGTTCTGCCTACTTTGCGCTCCAGCTTTTCTCCATTCCCTTTGCAGGCGCACACTGAGGGGCTCTCCTGCAGCAGCTGTCGGCCGCACCACTTCCACCTGAGCGCAGAGAACAAGGAAGGCTGTTTGCCCTGTTTCTGCATGGGCGTCACCCAGCAATGCACCAGTTCCTCCTACCACCGCGACCTGGTAAGAGCAACACAGCTTCTTTTCTTTCCTGGACTTCCAGGAATTCCCGTCCTGCTGGTCTTGGGAAATGTACCAAACTATGTTTCACACGGGACGCGGGTGGCGCTGTGGGTAAAACCTCAGTGCCTAGGACTTGCCGATCACACGGTCGGCGGTTCGAATCCCCGTGGTGGGGTGAGCTCCCATCGTTCGGTCCCAGCTCCTGCCCACCTAGCAGTTTGAAAGCACCCTTAAGTGCAAGTAGATAAATAGGGACCGCTTTATAGCGGGAAGGTAAACGGCGTTTCCGTGTGCTGCGCTGGTGCAGGCTCGCCAGAGCAGCTTCGTCACGCTGGCCACGTGACCCAGAAGTGTCTTCGGACAGCGCTGGCCCCCGGCCTCTTAAGTGAGATGGGCGCACAACCCCAGAGTCGGTCACGACTGGCCCATACGGGCAGGGGTACCTTTACCTTTTAATGTTTCACACGCACTGTTACCGGTGCCACATAATACTCTTTCCACATTTGTAAGAAGGCAATCTTTTAGCAAGGCACACTTTGGAACTCCCCGTCTATTGACCTTCACTCTTCTCTTTTCTAAGCTTGCTAAATGTGTTTTTGTGTAGGTGAAGCCTATCTGGATAAGCAGAATGTTGACAGGCTTTTTTTAAAATGTATGTTTAAAAAAGATTTTCGTGGTTTACCAAAGTAGGTGCAATGTCTCTCTCCGTTTTTTCCAAGTAACATTTTTTACAGATCAGTTTCATTTGTTGACTGGTGTTTTCATCTTGATTTTGTCTTACTGTTGATTTCTTTTAAAAAGTAAATGCTTTAATGATTTTTTTTTTGTTTCTTAAATATTTTATGTATGATTTTCAATTTTATACATTTCACTAATTTTACAATCCTTTTAACATTTCCAAACTTGACTTCCTTCCCCCTCTTTCTGCAGTTCCTTAAATTTATTTTTGATTTTTTTCTACATATCCGAACTTAATTTGCTCATTTATTCATCTACCGTATATACTCGAGTATAAGCTGACTTTTTCACCACATTTCTTATGCTGAAAAAGCCTTCTCGGCTTATACTCGAGTGAGGGTCCCACTTGCTTGTTCTCCGGTGCAGTGCAGATGACTTGAGAGTGGCAGAAGCTGTTGTTGGCGGACGAGGAGGAATTAGCAGCCTGAAAGCAGCCTTTTCTTTTCACTTTTTTAATTTTCCAACTTTATAACAAACAAATAGAAAGAAAACATCGAAAAACAAACAAACAAACATTTATCCTAGCTGTAATAATTCCACTTTTGTTAACATTGTTGGATGACGTCCTCAAGTCCCCCTGACTGAGTTTCCATATAAATCATTGTAGCAGTTTTCCAAAACTATTTTCACATAAAATTTACTTGGTCAATTAACATCTTTCTTTGTTTTACCATTATATTCTGCAACATCACTTATTTAAATCCTAGGCCAATCTGATACTCACAAGTAATTCTATTTAAGTTATCTTAACATATTTAGCTAAATAGTCTTTAAATTTCTTCCATTCCTCTTGGTACACCTCTTCCTTCTGGTCGCGGATTCTTCCGGTCAGGTCGGCTAGCTCCCAAAAGTCCATCATCTTCATCAGCTATTCCTCCATTGTTGGTACTTCTTGTAATTTCCAATTTTTGGCCAACAAAATTCTAGGTGCAGTTGTGGCATCTAACCTCTTTCTTGGGCAATTCCAAACCTGTTATTCCAAGTAGGAAGGCTTCTGGTTTCTTAATAAATGTATATTTCAACATTTTTTCCAATTCATTACAAATCTTTTCCCAGAAGTCTTTCACCTTGCGACAAGTCCACCACATATGGTAAAAAGTACCTTCTTTTTCTTTACATTTCCAACATAGGTTATCACTCTTGTGGTAGATCTTTGCTAATTTTACTGGGGTTAAGTACCATGTAGACATCATTTTCATAACATTTTCCTTTAACACTGTACATGCAGTGAACTTGACCCCAGGCAGCCCTGTTTAGGGAAGCTTTTAATATTTGATGTATTACAGTATTTTAATATATTTTTGGAAGCCCAGCTTTTATTATTATTATTATTATTATTATTATTATTATTATTATTATTATTATTTCGGGCTGCTCCTTCCTCCTCCTCCGCCACCGCCAACAGCAGCAAAATTGCACGTGTGCAAACACTTAAAGAGCCCAGGCATGCGCGGCAGTGCTCCTTTTAAAAACAAAACAAAACCAGACAGAGCGGTGGCGACGGTTGCCGTGGCAACTGCCATTATGGTTCTAGAAGGCGCTTGTGAAGGGAAACTGCCTTTTATATCCTACTCCACCAGCCTGAGGCACGCGGGGCGTCCCCGGATGGTGCTGTGCTGGCTGCAAGGCCTCGACCCCTGCCATCCATCTGGTTATCTCCCGCTTGGACTGCTGCAATGCGCTCTATGTGGGGCTACCTTTGAAGTTGATCCGAAAACGGCAACTAATCCAGAATGTGGCAGTTAGACTGGTGACTAGGAGCGGCTACCAAGACCACATAACACCCGTCTTGAAAGACCTACATTGGCTCCCAGTACGTTTCTGAGCACAATTCAGAGTGTTGGTGCTGACCTTGAAAGCCCTAAACGGCCTCAGTCCAGTATATCTGAAGGAGCGTCTCCACCCCTATCATTCTGCCCAGCGCCGAGGGCCTTCTGGCGGTTCCCTCGCTACGAGAAGCCAAGTTACAGGGAACCAGGCAGAGGGCCTTCTCAGTAGTGGCGCCCTCCTTGTGGAACGCCCTCCCACCAGATGTCAAAGAGAACAACAACTACCAGACTTAGAAGACATCTTAAAGCAGCCCTGTTTAGGGAAGCTTTTAATGTTTGATGTATTACAGTATTTTAATATTTTGTTGGAAACTGCCCAGAGTGGCTGGGGAAGCCCAGCCAGATGGGCAGGGTATAAATAATAAATTATTATCATTATAAATCATTATTATCATTATTATCATTATTATTATCGTTATTATTATGTGTGCCATCTCTGCTCTTTCCCTGCAGATCACTACGCCTTTCCTTCCCAGAAACTTCCAGGGATTCTCACTGGTCAACCGCCAACACACCACCCGGATTGAGACCGGCTTCACGGTGGAGATGTCCCCTGAGGGTCCGCAGCTTTCCTATGCCCGCTTTGGGCAGCTGGGGGAGGAAACCTACCACTGGCAGTTGCCGGAGACCTACCTGGGCGACAAGGTGAGAGCCCTGCTCTGTGGGATGCAGGGAGTGGCGCTTGCAGTTCTTGAGCCCATCCCTGTGGCGTCTGGTCATCCTCCCCGGACAGTCTCTTCGAATCGTGTTCCTCGTGGTCCGTTGTGAACCAAGGCCATAGCTGTCAACTTTCAGATTTGAGAATAAGGGATCAGCAGCCTCGAAAATAAGGGATCAGCAGCCTCACCTGTCCTGGGGACAGTCTACGGGATATCTAACAATCCAAGATAGCAGCGGGAAATAAGGGAATTTCCCACCAAAAAAGGGAAGGTTGACAGCTATGACCACGGCATTGATTTGGGGGGGCGGGATGGAAATTCATAGGTTGTTTCCAGAGAGAGGTGAGATCAGAACCTTGGCTTTGAAGGTAAGTCCATGGGTACCAACTTAAAGAAGGAGACAAATGAGATAGGAAGGATGCTAGGAGGCCGATGTGGATTCAGTCGGACCATTGGGTCCATCTAGCCCAGTATTGTCTACACTGACTGGCAGCAGTGGCTCTCCAGGGCTTCAGGCAGCCTTACCTGAAGATGCTGCCAGTGGGGGTTGAACCCGGAGCCTTCTACATGAAAGGCAAGTGTTCAGCCATGGCGCAACGGCCTGTTTTCAAGCAAGGAGGGCGCACAGATCAGAGTGCACATTGGGTGCCAGACTAGGACCTGGGCAACTAGGGTGCAAATCTTACTGGGTGCTGCTTCACGGTTTCTCTCTCCTCCTCCCAGCCATCTCCCAAGAAAGAAGTCTCACTTTTCTGGCGCACGAAGCTCCCAGAAGTGATCTTGGGCCACTCGCTGCCTCGGTCAGCCTAGCTTGCCTCGCAGGGTTCTTGTGAGGATTAAATGAGAACAGTGGAGCTCTTTGGAAGGCAGGTGGAACACAAGTGTAGTGGTGGTGATTTTGGTGGGAAGGAAGGGAGGAATTCCACCCCTTCCCTATTATTATTATTATTATTATTATTATTATTATTATTATTATTATTTCCCAATTCCCAGGGTTTTTCTAGCAGAAAACCACACAAATAGACTCAGGGGTTCCCCTGCGGATGCCCTCTTACAGTCAGCATGTGAGGAGGTCTAGATATTAATTTTTATTATTTTTATTATTTTTATTATTTTTATTATTATTATTATTATTATTATTATTATTATTATTATTATTATTATTATTTATACCCCCGGTCCCCAGCCAAGGCCAGGCTCAGGGTGGCTAACAAGCAATAATAAAAACAAGTTGAATGAATACAACTTAAAAACAAGATTAGAATACAGCAATTAAAATATTGAAACATAAAAATATTAAAATGCAGTCTCATCGCAGGAGGAGAAAGGAAAAAGAAAAAAGAAAGAGGGGGAGGGAATCAAATTGGCTCCAAGCCAAAGGCCAGGCAGAACAACTCTGTCTTACAGGCCCTGTGGAAAGAAATCAGATCCTGCAGGGCCCTGGTCTCATGAGACAGAGCGTTTCACCAGGCCGGAGCCAGTGCTGAAAAGGCCCTGGCTCTGGCTGAAGCTAATCTAAATTCCTTAGGGCCCGGGACCACTAGGGTGTTGCTGTTTATGGACCTTGAGGCCCTCCGTGGGGCATACCAGGAGAGGTGGTCCCGTAGGTAGGAGGGTCCTAGGCCGTGATGATGCAGCCCCTTGCCAGCAGAAGGTGGCACAAGACTGGGTGGATCCTGGGTGCCCCCAGAGCTTCCCCCACCCGTGCCAACCTTCCCCCAAAGCAAGCCATTCCACGAGACTGGAAGTGGGTGGGGACTGTTATCCGGGCACTCCTGACGGACAGCAGGAAAGTGAGGCTTCCTTCTTGGGAGATGGTTGCTGTTGTGGTTTATTGAATTTACATACCGCCCTATACCCGGAGGTCTCAGGGCGGTTCACGTAAAAACAACGCTGTATATAAAATAAAAATAAAAGCAGAGAAGGCCCGTTCTCGTGTTGCCACCCTCCGGACTTCTCGAGATGGCTGGGAGGAGGAGAGAGAAACCACGAAGCCAGGAAGGTAGGCGGTTAGGATTCTGGAGGTAGACCTCCTTTGCTGCTTTACCCTCTGACAATCCTGTCTTCGAATATGCATTGCAGGGGGTGGACTCGATGACCCTCAGGGGTCCCTTCCAACTCTAGAATTATATGATTGTGAGGAGGGGGGTGGGCATTCCTAGTTTTGACAGCTCACAAGCCGCCGGCAAGGCTTGCCATTTGTTGTGTATTTGTCTATAAGCACATCGCCTGCCCCCCAAGCCCGTCTTGAATTAGCAACGGTAGCAATTTCCTGTGGCAGGGAGTTCCACAGGCTTATGCATGAGTTGCACAAAGGCGTGCTTTATTTTGTGAGAGGACGACACTTTGAACTCGGTGGGGGCAAGGTTCAATGAGAGAGTCCTGCTGGTTGAGGGGAAATATTTTATCCAGCCCCCAAATCTGCTCAGAGCGCCTGCTTTCCCGCGCCGCTTCAGAGCTGGCTAGAATAATGGGGGGCAAGCTGGACAGGAGGGAGAGTCTTGTTCCCAGGAGGGGGACAATGATGGGGCTGAATGTATTTAGGGGTCTGGCATGGGCTATGAACTCTCCACCTTTACCTTCTCGCTGTCTGTCTCTTTTTGTTTCTCTCATTCTTTCTTTCCTGCCCAGACTGTCGGGCAGAAGGAAACCTACTTTGCCCGGATGCGCCGTGCCCACAAGGTACGCGGGCAGAGATGCCCGTAACGGAGCATGGACTTCTTGGGTTCTGGGGCATGCTATTGTATTGTGTGCTTCTAAACCGGGGTACGGGGAGGCCTGGTTGTCGAAGGCAGGAGGCCCCGAGAGGATGACTCGCTAAGAAGAAAGGTGGTTTGCAGCCTTTGGGGCTTTTCAGTTCGGAGGAAAGGCGAGTCGAGAGGTGACTTGATAGAACTGTGTGAAGTTATTATGCATGGCATTGAGAAAGCTGAATGTTGGAAGATTTAGGACAGATCAAAGTAGGCCTTTCTTATGTTCTCTGGCTGGCATCTGTGCAAAAGCGGCTGCCATGCTTTGTTCAGAAGCCACAGAGATTGCTCAGCCTTTTACAGAGTCAGACTTCCCTGGGCTACCTAGCTTTTAAAAACGTTTTTAGGACCCATCCTATATTGAGATGGCCATTTCTTTTAAACCCTTTTTAATCTTACATTTTTTTTAGAGGGACGCGGGTGGCGCTGTGGGTTAAAGCCTCAGCGCCTAGGACTTGCCGATCGAAAGGTCGGCGGTTCGAATCCCCGCGGCGGGGTGTGCTCCCGTCGCTCGGTCCCAGCGCCTGCCAACCCAGCAGTTCGAAAGCACCTCCGGGTGCAAGTAGATAAATAGGGACCTCTTACCAGCGGGAAGGTAAACGGCGTTCCGTGTGCTGCGCTGGCTCGCCAGATGCAGCTTGTCACGCTGGCCACGTGACCCGGAAGTGTCTGCGGACAGCGCTGGCTCCCGGCATCTAGAGTGAGATGAGCGCACAACCCTAGAGTCTGTCAAGACTGGCCCGTACGGGCAGGGGTACCTTTACCTTTTAATCTTGCATTTTAAATTGTTGTAACCTGCCCTGAGGAACCTTAGGATGAATGGCGGGTCATGAATCAAAATAATCGCAGCAATAACAACAGCTCAGTGCTGTCGACAGTGACTGGCAACAGCTCTCTGGTCTTTTTTTTCTTTTTCCAAATATTTTTATCGGTTTTTACACAAACAGATTTAAAATTGTGGAAAAAAGAAGAACTTTTAACATATCCACACATGAGATTCTCTGAAGCTAGTGATCCCCCCGCCCCCTACATAGGGTCCTTAAAATATTTGTTGTAAAACTACATATCATTACATTTTCCACAGTTTTCATTTCTCTAAATTGTCTGTGTCTTTCGTTTCTTTACAAGTCATTTTTTTAAGTCGAGATGACGTTTTTATTTGTTTGCAATTGTCTCCTAAGTAAGTTATAAATTTCCCCCATTCTTCTTTAAAGTCTTTATCTTCTTGATTCCTGAGTTTCCCGGACAGTTTTGACCATTGGTAGCCAAACTAAGGCCCAGGGGCCGGATCCAGCCCAGTCGCCTTCTAAATCCGACCCGTGGACGGTCCGGGAATCAGTGTGTTTTTACATGAGTAGAATGTGTTCTTCTATTTAAAATGCATCTCTGGGTTATTTGTGGGGCATAGGAATTTGTTCATATTTCCCCCCCAAAATATAGTCCGCCCCCCCCACAAGGTCTGAGGGACAGTGGACCGGCCTCTGCTGGAAAAGTTTGCTGACCCCTGGTTTTGACATTTCAGCAATTCGGCTTGCCATTCTTCCCTGGTTGGGACTGTTGCTTCCTTCCATCTTTGGGCTAGTAGCATCCTTGCAGCTGTTGTCACATACATAAACAGTCTTTTCTGGTCTTTTGGAATGTTGGTATCTGTAATTCCTAAGAGAAAAGCTTCTGGGGGTTTTTTTACAAACATTTCCCCCCCCCCCCCAGTTCATTATGTTGTTTGTTTCGTCGTTTAGTCGTGTCCGACTCTTTGTGACCCCCTGGACCAGAGCACGCCAGGCACTCCTGTCTTCCACTGCCTCCCGCAGTTTGGTCAGACTCATGTTCGTAGCTTTGAGAACACTGTCCAACCATCTCGTCCTCTGTCGTCCCCTTCTCCTTGTGCCCTCCATCTTTCCCAACATCAGGGTCTTTTCCAGGGAGTCTTCTCTTCTCATGAGGAGCCTCAGCTTCACGATCTGTCCTTCCAGTGAGCGCTCAGGGCTGATTTCCTTAAGAATGGAGAGGTTTGATCTTCTTGCAGTCCATGGGACTCTCAAGAGTCTCCTCCAGCACCATAATTCAAAAGCATCAATTCTTCGGCGATCAGCCTTCTTGATGGTCCAGCTCTCACTTCCATACATCACTACTGGGAAAACCATGGCTTTAACTATACGGACCTTTGTTGGCAAGGTGATGTCTCTGCTTTTTAAGACGCTGTCTAGGTTTGCCATCGTCTTTCTCCCAAGGAGCAGGCGTCTTTTAATTTCATGACTGCTGTCACCATCTACAGTGATCATGGAGCCCAAGAAAGTAAAATCTCTCACTGCCTCCATTTCTTCCCCTTCTATTTGCCAGGAGGTGATGGGCCCAGTGGCCATGATCTTCGTTTTTTGAGGTTGAGCTTCAGACCATATTTTGCGCTCTCCTCTTTCACCCTCATTAAAAGGTTCTTTAATTCCTCCTCACTTTCTGCCATCATGGTTGTGTCATCTGCATATCTGAGGTTGTTGATATTTCTTCCGGCAATCTTAATTCCGGCTAGGGATTCATCCTGCCCAGCCTTTCGCAGTTCATTATACTGTATATCAATTCCCAAAATGCCTTTGCCATCCTACATGACCACCACATATGAGCTACAGCTCTTCTAACAGCTCCTGTGATTTTGAGTGTCTGCTGGTGTGGCATGGCTGGGGTTAGTGCATGCCCCCAACTCTGTGGTGTGCTGCTTCCTAAGATCAACAGACCCCCCCTTTGTGCAAATTGGGGGGGGGGGTTTGCACTCTGCCCTCCTAACGTGTTCCTGTCTGCCTTTCCCTCCCTTCCCTGCATGGGCACCCCATACCAAGCCCCCAAACAGGAGAGCCTCTGCATGGGGGGCAACAGTGAATGTTCAAGGGAGTCGGGTGTGGGGAGGCCGGCCGGCTTTCAACATGCCCACCGCCCGTGTCCCACCCCAGCAGAACTCCACATCCCTCACAGAGGAGCAGCTGAGGAAGGACGTGGCAGCTGGCAGGATCCCCAGCTCTGGCGGCCGGGTCCGGCGAGCCACCCAGGTAACGAGTGCGAAAGCCGGCTCCATGGGGATCTGTCCAGCTGGGGATAGCGGCGTTTGTCCTGGGTTGGGCAGCCATTCTGAGCTCTGTCCTTTTCAAGGATGCCCAGCCGTTTTCAGGCCTACCAGCATGAGTAGATAAGTAGGTACCACTGCGGCGGGAAGGTAAATGGTGTTTCTCTGCGCTCTGGCACTGGTCACGGCGTCCTGTTGGGCCAGAAGTGGTTGGGTCATGCTGGCCACATGACCCAGAATAGCTGTCTGTGGACAAACACCGGCTCCTTCAGCCTGAAAGTGGAGATGAGTGCCGCACCCCATAGTCGAATTAGACTGGACTTAACCGTCCTGGAGTCCTTTACCTCTCTGTACTGGGCCTGCAGATCCTCTTTTGCTCTGCCTGTCTGCCCCCCCTCTCTCTCCCCTCCTCTTTCTTCCTTCCCTGACTCCCTCACCTCCATCCTTCAGGTGCAGGAAACCCAGTTGAGACGTGATGCCGAAATCTGGGAGATGCTGTCCCGCTGGCAGGCCTCCTCCCGCAGGGCACCCCCTCCTCCCAAGGAGAAGGAGGAGGGCGCCCCCAAACCCCCTCCAGCAGGACTGCGGACCCCCTCAGCTGCCCAGGCAGCCCACCTTGGCCCTCCTCGCTCCTTTGCCTCCTTGGCCAGGGCTCCTGTGCTCCCCGCTTCTCTTGCTGCTGCTCCCGGCTCCCAGGTACATCCCTGCCCTTCCTTGGCCTCATAGGGAAGTCCTGGGTCCCCCTGCTTGGCCCTGTCCTGGGGCACATCTGCTTGCTGCCAGCGCACTGGCTGAAATCATACTCATCCGGGCCATATTGGGTTTGGAAGCAAACCACGGGGTGGGGGAGAGGGGCTCAGAGCTTATGTCTTACTCCCTTTTCCAGGGATTTTGTCCTTCCTTCCCTCTGCCCTTCCTTCCATCCTTTTGTGTTCCCCAACCTTCCTATTCTTTCTTTAAAAAATAAATAAATTATGTATTCATTCATTCATTCCTTTGACAAAGTAATAATCAGAAATAAATAAGAATAAAAATGTGCACCCCACCCCTGAGATCGTTCCATTGTAACTAGCCAACCTCCCAAAATTTCAACACCTCTTGCGATGATGACAGTACAAATTCTACAAACACCCTCCGTATCTCTTCAAAGTCATTTCTTCTGTGCATTCCCCATCTTACCTTAATGGCACATGTCAATTTATCATGAATAGCTATATCCCACACCTCTTTATACCGTTCTTCCATTTTATATTCTGCTTGCCCCTTCCACTTCCTAGCTATCATAATTCATACAGCTGTCAATAAATTTGTGAGCAAGTCCTTCATAGCCTGCGAACCTTCCACTCCATCGTAAATTGGTAATAATGCTACCTCTGGACTTTCGGTCAGCTTTAACGTAGTAATTTCTGTTATCTCCTTAAACACCCTTTGCCAAAAAAATATTTACACTCCCACCACCTGTGAATATAATTCCTGGATTCCTGGCATCCTCTCCAACATAACACCAAATATTCCTTGTTTATTTAATTTAATCTGACTGGTTATTAGATACCATCTCCAAACTAATTTATAATATTCTTATGGACAACATTTTGAACGTATGTTTCTCCCATATTTACCCCCAGCTTTGACTATCTGCCCTGTGTGGGAAAAGGAGACAACCTTCCCTTTCTGCCTGCTTCCATCTTTCCTTCTGTTCTTCCCTCCTTCCTTTTCTCTCTCCTTCCCTCCACCCTGCCATCTTTCCCTTCAACTTTCTGTCTTTCTGTCTGCCTTTCCTTCCTCCCCTCCTTTCTCCTATCCTTCCACCCTCCCTTTCCTCCCCACTACCTTCCTGTCTTCCCTTTACCTCTCTCACTGAACATCTTCTCTTGGCCTCAAGCCCCAGGGACAAGGAATCCCCGGCGGAAGGTCTTCAGACTCCTCCAGCAACCTGCTCTCTTCCTCCCAGTCCCGCCTCAGGGTGTCTGAGGCTAAAAAGGTACCCACAAGCAGGGCAGAGTGTGACCCTGGCATGGAGAGGTGTGTGAGAAGGGGAGAGCTCTGCCACACAGCAAACACACAGCGGTCCAGAGCACAGGCAGAAAAACGCGTGCCCCCCAAACCCTCTAGAAGGCATTTTCGAAAAAAACCAAAATGTTTGTGCGGAATTTGGGGGGCCATTGGTGCCAAAGCTGGCTGCTCTTTTCTCCCTCTCGCCTTGGACCTCACTCTGCTTTTGGCATTGCTCATCTAGAGGGTGCAAAGCAAGCATTGGCAGGGGGTTTGGACTGGATGATCCTTGGGGAACCTTCCAGATCTACGATTCTGGGCTCACATTTGGCAGGGAAAACTTCCCTTTGCCTCTTTGATGGGAAGGAGGAGCATTTTGCAGATTTGCCTTCCTGTCAATTCTATACCTGAAGATCTCAGGGCGTTTCACATAAAGGATCACATACTTAAAATGAAAATAAAAAATGACAACCCAATAGAACCCCCTTAATAAAAAGAGCCAGCAAAAAGGGTATAGGTCAGGCAAAGGCCTGGTTAAAAAGGAACAGTTTTGCCTGGTGCCTAAAGGTGTATAGTGAAGGCGCCAGGCAAACTTCCCTGGGGAGGGCATTCCACAGACGGGGAGCCACTGCAGAGAAGGCCCCGTTCTCATGTTGCCACCCTCTGGATCGCTCAAGGAGGAGGCAGACAAAGAAGGGCCTCAGAAGATGATCTCAGGGTCCAGGTAGGTTCATATGGGAAGAGGCAGTCCTTGAGGTATTGTGGTCCTGAGCCGTTTAAGGCTTTATGGGTCAAAACCAGCACTTTGAATTGGGCCAGGAAACTAATTGGTAGCCAGTGCAGTTGGACCAGGATCGGTGTAATATGCTCAAACCATCTTGCTTTGGTGAGCAACCTGGCCGCTGAATTCTGCACTAGCTGAAGTTCCCGAAGTGTCCTCAGAGGCAGCCCTACGTATAACACATCTAACCTTGAGGTTAGTTCCCCAGGACACCTTATGAGTTCAACTGGCTTCTGCCTCCAGGGCTACCAAATGGTGACCCTGTCTTGCAATTCAGCTGCTTGGAAACCTAGCGGCCTCAATTGGCTCTGTGATGGCGTACGAGTTTGTGGGACAGGGGAGCCCTTCCATCTCACCCTAAGCTGGCTTGTTGGCGTCATCCCCTCAGATCTTGCCCTTGTTGCAGCCCACCTGTCTCCAGCAACCTGGGTGCTGGGGACCGTGCTGAGGAGGGCTGCACTGAGGATGAATGGTGAGAGCCCCCCCCTGCCCTGATCAGGATCCTGAATCTTCCCACGAACATGGAAGTAGTATAGATTTGGAACAGTGGTTTGCAGAGAGACATAGTTCAGAAGGCAGAAGCTGGGAAGTACTGGGTGGGGAACAGCTAGGAGAGGAAGAACTGGGAGAGAGAGAGAGAGTTAACAGACTCAATGTCGCTGGAAAGCGTGCAGCCGCTCAGCCCAAGGTCAAGGAGAGCAGATAAGGTGGCAGCGCAGAAAGCACAGCGGTTGCAAGACCAGGTTAGAAGTTGCGGAAGTGAAGTGGGTGACCAGGGAGGAAGTGGGTGAAACCTTTAATTGGGAGCACCACCGTTCCTAGGAAATGGATTCTTTGTTCTCTCTCTGTGATCATTAAAATTTCTAACTGGTAAGAGACGCCGTTCGTTTTGTTCTGCTTATCTGCTGCCAAAGGGCGGGGAGGAAGCTAAGTTCCAGAAGCCGGACACTGTGTTTGCAATTCACAACTCGGGGCTGATGGGAGTTGTGGTCCAAAGCAGCCAGAGAGAACCAGGCAGATGGAGAACGTTGTTGCGACAGCTCTTTGGGAGAGCGGGTGGCTGAGTGATAGAGTCAGTGGGTGGTTGTGGCTCGCCACCCACCCCATGGGCTTGGAGTCTGGGGCACTTCTGGGCAATGGGTGGTGGTTCTGTCTCTCTGTCTTTCTCTGAGCTATGGTGCCTGCCTGGCTGTGGCACATGTTGTGGAGCTGTGCGCTTTGAGATTTGCCTCGTCTGTCACTTTCCTCTGAATCTTCCTCTTCTGTCTCAGTATTGGTTACTCTACAAGGGCTTCTCTCTCCTTCCCGAAATCGCTTTCTACTGGAAGCTGCCGGACCCCTTCCTGGGGGACAAGGTAACCTTAACTGCATGGACTGTGGGGGCGGGGAGTGAGGGGCAGGGATGAGAGCCATTCTGGGGGCTCTGTGCATGTGTCTGTTTGCATGTGTTGTAATTTTTTTTTTTAAATGCCCTTTTCCCTTATGGGGTATCCAAGAACCCATATAGAGTCCTTACATAGGTTCCCTATTGGTAGGAGAGAATAACACAGGCCAACCAGAGAATACTGAGAAGCAAAGCAGTTAGAAGGTTGCTCTTTATTGCTCTGTTGCAACAGGGTGCTCCCCTCACCCGCAGGAGAGAGGAGGAACCCAGAAAAATGGCATGTAAGGCCTTATAAAGACTTTTGAAATTCCCACCCCCAGAAACATCATACATACATCACAGAAGAGGTATAACCTAAGACCTCTCCTCAGATACATCACACCTACGTCACAGAAAAAGCGGTCTAAAACAGAAATTTGAATATTGTTTATCTCCTGTTGTTGTTTATCTCCTGTCTGGGAGGTTACTTGATTGGATTGCCTGGGAAACCTGGCCATTCTTTTGTAGTGATAAATACTTCGTTCCTGGGCCAGGTCACAGGCTCACACCCTATTCAAACACAGACATACCGTTAAGACAGGATTTGTGAAGGAAAAGACAGTGGGGAGGTTTCCCACTTTGACCTTGTAGAGAAAACATTTACTCAGTTTAGGAATCAAAATGGTTCCAGGTCAGTCTTCCTGTGCTGATCTATGTACATGCTTGGTTGGTACACTTATGAATATTACCATATATCTAAGACCATAAAATTCCTATCACACATGGCAGTGGCATCAAATCAAAAGAAAGTCCTTCGCACTACGCATAGGCACATGGCCACTGTCTTTGCTGGCTGTGGAAGAGGGTGAGACAAATTCAAGGAGGGAAGGGGCTTCTAGCCACAAGGACTCTGCCCTCACAGCCAGAGCAGCAATGGTTCAGAATACCAGTTGCTGGAAACCACAGGAGGGGGAGAGTTGCTCTTGAGCTCCAGTCTGGCTTGCTGGTTTTCCATGGGGACATCAGGTTGGCCCCTGTGCGAACAGGATGCCATTGACCTCATCCAGCAGGCTGTTCCTCGTGTTCTTCTGAAAGAGGACAGAGAGCACGGTGCCGATAGATAGATAGATAGATAGATAGATAGATAGATAGATAGATAATTTATTACGGTCAGAGACCAGCTTATAAAACGCACTTGGGGGTACAATCCCAGAAGGAAAACAAACATTTAAAACAATGTACAACAATAAATTTAAAATTTATAAATGTGATAAGCATATACACACTTAAAACTTTAAGCGGTGCCGATAATGCCAAGGTTGCAGGTTCGATCTCTGTATGGGGCAGCTGCATATTCTTGCACTGCAGGGGGCTGGTCTAGACCACTGGTTCCCAACCTTTTTTTTGCTGTGCCCCACCTAAGCATCTCTAAAATCCTGATGCCCCACGCCCCGTGACATATAATTCTTATTATTCAAAAAGTGAACTTCTATTCACGTGGGGGGAAGCTTAAAAGGCCATGAACTGTTAATAACTCGTTCTCAAATAGCCCCTCTTAAAAATAAAATTGCCCCCCTGTGGGGCGTGTGCCCCATGTTGGGAACCACGGGACTAGATGATCCTCAAGGTCCTTTTCAACTCCACGATTCTGTGAAATGGATGGTGACGCTGCAGTTTTGTACCCCCTGTGCCGACTTTAAAGGGAAGGTCATAAAGCAAGATACAGTGGTACCTCGCAAGACGAATGCCTCGTAAGATGAAAAACTCGCAAGACGAAAGAGTTTTTCGTTTTTTGAGTTGCTTTGCAAGACGAATTTCCCTATGGGCTTGCTTCGCAAGATGAAAACGTCTTGCGAGTTTGTTTCCTTTTTCCTAAAACCATTAATACCCAGGGAATCTGTGCTACGCAAGACGAAAAAACTCGTAGAACGAAAAAACTCGCAGAATGAATTAATTTTGTCTTGCAAGGTACCACTGTATGTTAATATTTAAATCTTAGAATAGCTTTGGAAGTGGATATAGGCTGTAGGGTTAGAAGTAGAAGATAGTGTATTACTTGTAAGGGATAAAATGTGGAGATTTTTATGGTAAAAGTAAGTGTGATTTAAAAAAGGTTAAAAATTATGATATATGTAAACTGCTAAAGATGAGGTAAAATGAATATCAGATAGGGGGGACTTGGGGAAGCTCACCTAACAATGTTTAGAAAAAATAAGGATAAGACAAGAATTTGTTTGTATTGTTTGTTTTTCTGTTTGTGTTGTTTAGTTGTGTTATAAAATGAATAAAAAATTTGGGGGGAAATAAAAATAAAGGGAAGGTCGTGCCTTGGGGGATCACAAAGAGAACGCTCTGTGTGGGGGGTTTTTTGCGGGGGGCGGAGTGAAGCTTTTCATCTCTCGCATAGACACACTTGCACATTCAGTGGCAATGCCTCTGAATAAACTAGCTGTGGGGAATCACAAGTGAGAAGAAGGCTGCTGTTTTCATCAGGTCCCACTTGCAGGCTTGCCATAATGGGTCTCTGGTTGACCCCTGGGAAAACAAGGTGCTGGACTAGGGGGCCTGATCCAGCAGCTTCCGGGCTCCTCTAAAGTCCTCACACATGCACAGAACCCTCTTTGTTTTCAGCGCCAAGAAGCTGCAAATCTTTGGAGCAGGGTTGCAGGTTACTTCCAGCCTCAGAAGCCTAACCTGGCCCTCTAAGGTTCTTTTTCCAGCCCTTGAGACTCTGCCCCACCACCCCAGTGCTTTTGCCTGGCCAGGATGTGCCCTTGAATTGTGACGCCTCTCGCTTGCCAGGATGGAGAGAGGGCACACATCAAAATGTGTATTTACTTGATTTCTGCGTAGGTGGAATGTAGCCTGCGGCACCAGTCGGTTGCATCGATGGCCCCACCCACTTATGACTTTAGCTCCTCCCACTTTAGCCCCACCCACCACCAAAGGACAGAAGAAGGTGCTCTACTGCTTGTGGCAGACACCTTCCTGATGACTTCTGTGTTTTAGAAGAACTTAAAATGTGGGGAGGGAGTGGGCGAGTGAATGGCAGCATAAAGGGGGTGCACGTTGCTTTTGGGGGTGCCATGCTAGCCCCAGAAGCCGTTCGCCACCATGCGCAGGGTGCAATTTCTTTGAAAGACTCCCTAAAGTCTGTTTTTTAAATTATTATTTGACTCTATGAAATGTGATGATATCTAGTTTCGTATAAACTGGGTCTGGTTAGAGAAGTCTTACTCGTTTGTGTTTCAGTTCAGTCATCTTCCTATTTACTTGATTTAAATATAATTAAAAATTTCCCAGTCTGTCCTACCTTGCAAGGTTGTTGTGGGGATGAAATAGGCAGCAGGGGGAAGAGAAGAACCACGTGCTCAACCATTCTGGGGGAAATGCAATGGTGGAGGGAAATTCACTTTTTACAAAGTCGAAAATTTCAAAACGTGGGCCTTACGATGGGTGCATGACACTTGTCCGGGGGTGCGGCCCCTGACCTGCATCAAGATGGAATGACCTGACCCCTCTTGCCCCACATTTGCAGGTTGGATCCTACGGGGGACGCCTTCGCTACACCCTTTCCTACAATGCCGGAGGACGAGGCACCCCACTGCCGGACGCTGATGTGCAGATCACTGTAAGGAAGAGTCCCTGCTTGCTCAGGAGAGGGCTGGGTTTGTACAGTTTTAGCTAGAGAGATGGGGGCAAGGACACCCCCTGGAACTCACTGGGCATGAGGACCTGTATAGCAGCAGAGGCCCTCATTTCTGGGACTGGAGGAAGCCCTGGGTCCCACATATACCACTCCCGTAAATGTTTATTTATGCCTCTGATTTGGAGGCAACTAGATAAAGGTCTGGGGGGGGAGGATTTAGCAGCCACTAGCAGAAATATCATATGAGTAAGAAAAGGGACACGGGTGGCGCTGTAGTATAAACCACTGAACCTCTTGGGCTAGCCGATCGGAAGGTCAGCGGTTCGAATCCCTACGACGAAGTGAGCTCCCATTGCTCTGTCCCAGCTCCTAGCAATTCGAAAGCACACCAGTGCAAGTAGATAAATAGGTGCCGCTGCGGCGGGAAGGTAAATAGCGTTTCCGTGCGCTCTGGTTTCCGTCACGGTGTCCCGTTGCACCAGAAGCAGTTTAGTCCTGCTGGCCACATGACCCAGGAAGCTGCCTGTGGACAAACGCCGGCTCCTTTGGCCTGAAAGTGAGATGAGCACCACAACCCCATAGTCACCTTTGACTGGATTTAACCACCCAGATGTCCTTTACCTTTACCTTCTGAATAAAGTTACTAGCCATTGTGGCTACTAGCCACAAGGGCCATGCTCTGATTTCATGGGAGGAGGCAGCGACGCTTCTGAATCCCAGTTGCTGGAAACCACAGGAGGGAAGGGTTGCTCCCATGCTTGAATCCTCCTCGAGGGCTTGCCTTAGGGGCTGTTAGAATTCCTGCTCCATGATTGCAGTCATGGGATTGTTGTCTTTCACATGACGAGCTCTTGACAGGGGCATCACAGTGACCAGGATACTGCACTGATCCAGCCAACTCTTCTTATGTTCTTACATTCTCTTTTGGTGTCTCTCCCCCCCCCCCCAGGGTAATGACATCACCTTGGTGGCCTACCTGTCGGAGCTGCGGCCTCGGGAACGCAAGAGCTTTGAGGTCATCTTCCAGGAGGTGAGGCCTCCCTGTGCCGTCTGCACCTGAATGCAATGTTTCTCTTGGTGGCAATGAAGCCGCCCCATATACCTGGGAAGGGGAGAGAGGTGGGGATGCAGGCAGCACTGACGCTGCTTTGGTGGAGAACGTGGGCCACTCTGGCTTAAATAAAGCAACTGGAGGAGGAGGAGCAATGGATCTAAGTTTACGGGCCCTGCAGCTTGTTTCCGTTGTCCATTGCCACTTGTCCTGTCCCTCTGCTATGCCCGCCAGCTGGCATAATGAGCTTCATGGTCAGAGGCTCCAATACGTCTGAATACTTGTTGCAGGAAACCTCAGGAGGGGAGAGTTGCAGTGAAGCCACTTCCATTACTGCCCCTTCCCCACTATATATATACCATATTTTTCGCCCCATAGGACGCACTTTTCCCCCTCCAAAAATGAAGGGGAAATGTGTGCGTCCTATGGGGTGAATGCAGGCTTTCGCTGAAGCCTGGAGAGCGAGAGGCATCGGTGCGCACCGACCCCTCTCGCTCTCCTGGCTTCAGGAAGCTATCCACAAGCTTTGCAAGCCCGGCGGAAGTTCCTGCGGGCTCACAAGGCTTGCGGGCAGCAGCCTGCAGCCCCGGCGAGTGTCCGCAAGCCTTGCACGCCTGGCAGGAGGTCCCGCGGAGTGCGCGAGGCTTGGGGCGGCAGCCTGTTGCCCGAAGCACAGGGAGCCCTCTGGAGGGCTCCCTGTGCTTCGGGCGAGTGTCTGCAAGCCTTGTGCGCCTGGTGGGAGGTCCCGCGGGAGCGCGAGGCTTGGGGCGACAGCCTGCAGCCCGAAGCACGCGGAGCCCTCCGCAGGGTGCCCCGTGCTTCGGGCAGGCATGTGCAAGGCTTGGGGCGGCAGCCGCAGCTGGGGGAAGGGAATATATATATTTTTTTCTTCCCCCCCCAAAAAAAAACGAGGTGCGTCCTATGGGCCGGTGCGCCCTATAGGACGAAAAATACGGTATATATATATATATATGTGTGTGTGTGTGTGTGTGTGTGTGTAGTAATGATCATAAATAAATAAGAATAAAAAGGTTCACCCCACCACTGAGACCTTTCCATTGTAACTATACAGCCTCCCAAAATTTCAACACCTCTTGCAATGGTTTGACCCCTTTCCGTTTTAACAGAACAAATTCTACAAACATATCTTCCATATCTCCTCAAAGTCATTTCTCCTGCGTATTCCCCATCTTACCTTAACGACACATGCTGATTTATCATCCATAGCTATATCCCACACACCTCTTTATACCATCCTTCCATTTTATATTCTGCTTCCCCTTCCACTTCCTAGCTATCACAATGCGTGCGGCTGTCAATAAATTTGTGAGCAAGTCCTTCATAGCCTGTGAACCTTCCACCCCACCGTAAATGGATAATAATTTTACCTCTGGACTTTCGGTCAGCTTTAACCGCTTCTCTGCTTTCTGCTGGTACCTGTGGAAATGTTAAGGATAATAGGAAAGGATATATTGAATAAGTATTATTCTTCCTTTACTCATGCTAGTAAGTGATGTAGCAGAGCAGATTCCCCTCAATATAGCTGGAAGCTAGTTTGCAGATTCATATGAATCTCTTAGTTAAGTCTATTCCTGGTGTCCCCTTTTGATCCCTCTTGAAAGAATAAAGACATGAGAGTCTTTCTGAGTAAGGTAACAAGTTTACTCACATTTCAGTTCACGATTTGATCCCTGTAAGGCAGGCTTCACTTGGTAGTTACATAAAGAAACTGTGAGTTTGTCTCATATGGAGACTGAATTCCTGTGCTGCTGGCTGAGAGCCAGCAAACAGCAAAATTTACATTAATATAACAAAATGGCTGCAGGACAGCAGCATGCCAGCGAAAGAACAGCAAGACAACAGAAAGACAAAATGACTGAGAAAATGACTGCATGACTCAGCTCTTTTATGGAGTCAGACAGCGCCAAGGGCCTTCTGGCGGTTCCCTCACTACAGGAAGCAAATTTACAGGGAACCAGACAGAGGGCCTTCTCAGTAGTGACGCCCACCCTGTGGAACACCCTCCTATCTGATGTCAAGATAATAAACAACTCTCTCTTGAAAGATGACTTTTAGAAGACATCTGAAGGCAGCCCTCTTTAGGGAAGCTTTTAATATTTGATGAATAATTGTATTTTCATATTTTGTTGGAAGCTGCCCAGAGTGTCTGGGGAAACCCAGCCAGATGGGCAGGGAATAAATTACAGTGGTGCCCCGCAAGACGAACGCCTCGCAAGACGGAAAACCCGCTAGACGAAAGGGTTTTCCGTTTTGGAGGCGCTTCGCAAAATGAATTTCTTTATGGGCTTGCTTCGCAAGACGAAAATGTCTTGCGAGTTCCTGCGGTTTTCCCCCCCTCCCCCCCTTTCCTAAGCCGCTAAGCTGCTTATCAGCTGATCCGCTGATAAGCCGCTTAACAGCTGATCGCTAAAAGCCGTTAAACCGCTAATAGCACTAATCCGCTAAGCTGTCAATGGGCTTGCTTCGCAAGACGAAAAAACCGCTATACGAAGAGCCTCAAGGAACGGATTAATTTCGTCTTGCGAGGCACCACTGTATTATTATTATCATCATCATCATCATCATCATCATCATCATCATAATCATCATCAACTCCTAGGTCACATGCAGTGGGAGGAAGCTCCAGACCAGTGGAACAGCAAGTTACCCTGACTGGATACCCCCCTGCCTATGCCCACTTTGGGAAATAAGGAATATTGCATTTTACTGCGCCAATTGATTCCATCTCACGGTATCATCCTTCCCCCCCCTTTTCTCCCCAGCAATACTGGAAGCGCCCAGATGGCCAGCCAGCCACCCGGGAGCACCTCATGATGGTCCTGGCTGACCTGGACGAGATTCTCATCCGCGCCACTCACTCCACCGAGATGCTGTCAGCTGGCATCACCGGTGTCAGCATGGAGACCGCGGTGCCCACCTACACCAGCCTGCCCCGGGCTCTGGAGGTGGAGGAATGCCGCTGCCCACCAGGCTACCAGGGTCTTTCCTGCCAGGTGAGCCTCTTTGCTGGGCCAGGCTGGGCACGTGGGCTCATGGGGCACTGTTTGCTGATGCCACCCTGTCGCTCTTGCAGGATTGTGCAGCTGGCTACACCCGGACAGGCGGTGGACTCTACCTGGGGCACTGTGCACTGTGCGAATGCAACGGGCATTCAGATTCCTGCCACCCTGAGACCGGCGCTTGTTCGGTGAGCAACCTCCATAGGCACATAAACTTGTGTGTAAAAGTGTATTGAGAAATGATCCATAATGAATTGGAGAAAAATGTTTAAATGTGCTTTTCAAGAAACAACAACAGAATCCTTTCTGTTGGGGATAATTCAGACTGAAATTCGCAGGTGTCAAAAAAGGTTATTTATGTATGCCACTACTGCTGCCAAATGGGATGTGGGAAAGCAAAGTTCTTAACCCGAGGTACTATTTCTGGGTTAGCGGAGTCTGTAACCTGAAGTGTCTGTAACATGAAGTGCCTGTAACCCGAGGTACCACTGTACTAATACCAATCATTCCAGGACCAAATCATTCCAGGACCAAATCATTCATATTATTTAGGTGGCTAGAATTGATGGCTTGATGATTTACTTTATTTCTGCTTTTCAAAATCTTATTGATTTCAGTTACATTCCAGTCAAAATAATAATCCGTTATACAATCACTACAATATTAATAACTTCTCCTTTTTAACTTTTATTAAACAAACATTACATACAAAAAAACCACAAACTAATCTTACATTGGATATTTCTAGACTTAAGATAGTTATTGCAGTATGCATAATCAAATTGTCAAGCATCTAGAATAAGTGTGTATTATATAAAAGAAATAAAACAAGAGAGAGAAGAGGAAAAAAGAAAAAGAAAAATGCATGACGATAAAACCAAAAAATTAACAAAATTAAAGCTACGTATCAAACAAAAGCCAGTATTTAGTTAATTCAAACCAGTATCGGAGTGTTCTGCTCCTAAAGTCCCTTTTACTGGGTTGAATCCCTTTTTTAATTTGTTGGTTTGTTGACTTCCGTCTACTCTTTGCGGTTTCAATTCAGCCATTTCTATCTTTGGTCTGTATTTAATTATTTGTCTCCATCTTGGGATACCTCCGTCTGCAAAATCCGTCTAAACACAGTGTTATTGTTGGAACCATGTTTCTTCAAGTAATTTTAATAACTTCTAGTCTTGTTGACACATTAAATGATTTGCCCTTCCCAGAACTGCCTTCATCATGCTGCCGGGGAGTTCTGTGAGAAGTGTGCACCCGGATTCTACGGAGACGCTACTGCTGGCACCCCAGAGGACTGCCAGCCCTGCGCCTGTCCGCTGACGGATCCGGAAAACCAGTACGATTTTGGCTCATTGAGAGAGAGAGAGAGAGAGACTGAGTAGATGGGGGTTAGACTGGGTTTCAGGACGGGTTGGCAGTGGATATGGATTTGTGGGCAGGGGGAGCGAATCTGCCTTAGCTAGCCACTCCGGGTGGATAAAGCTGTCAAGGGTTACAAAAGAGTATTGGGAAGGGGTCCATAATGAATTGAAAAAAAAGTTTAAAAGTACTTTCCCCCAAAAACCCGGAGTCCTTTCTGTTGGAGATAATTCAGACTGACATTCCCAGGTGTCAATAAAGGTTATTTATGTATGCCACTACTGTGGCCTGTGTTTTGTTAGCCCAAAAATGGAAAAGGAGCGAGGTCCCAGCCAAAGAAGAATGGCAACTTAAGGTGACGGAATATGCGCAGCTTGCAGACCTGAAATATAGTATAAGAGAACATACGTTTAGAGGAGATTGGGAAACGTTTATTGAATATATGGGGAATCATTGTGTGCAGCTGAAAAAGCTGGCAGCATTAAGAGAAATTCAACAATGTAAATAAGCTGTGATGGATGCAGTAATGGCATTCAGAATGGTGCAGTTTCTGTAAAATATGCAGGGATTTATGATAGGTAAAATGAAGCATGGAAAGAGAAGAAAGGAAGTCATGGATATTTCAAGGATGTAAAAATGAGTACTTTGAATTGTAAAACAGAAAATTGGGGGGGGGGTTATATACCCAAAAAAAGCTATCAAGGGTTAGTAGCCACAGTGACTATTTTTTGGGCTTCCCATTGAGGCAGCTGGTTGGCCCCCGTAAGAACAGGAAGCTGGACTAAGATGGATCAGATTCAAACAGGCTTTTCTTATTTTCTCTTCCCATGGGGGCACCTAGAGAGATGGTCTCTCCCTATCCAGGCGCAGTCTACCTTCAAATTCCAGTCCCTGGAAATCTCAAATGGGGAGAGCATTACTGCTTGGGGGTGTTATAAGAAAACCTTCTCCCTTTCCCTTATGGGCTATTCCAGAGCTCGTAAGTGGGTTCCCTCTCGGTAGGAGAAAATAACAGAGGCCAACCAGAGAATATTGAGAAGAAAAGCGGCTAGTAAGCCTGACATTTATTCAGCTGTTGCAACAGGGTCCTCACTCACCACACGCAGGAGGGAGAAGGGACCCAGGACATTGGGGCTTATATAGACTTTTGAAATTGCCAAGAGACCACCCCCCAAAAAGATACGTATATCACAGAAGGAGGCGGTCTTCAGCAGAAATCCTGTTTGCCAGGATACCTGACAGCGGTCACTGATTGCTTTATCTGGGCAGCCGGGCCATTCTTTTGTGATTTTTAATATTTTAGTTCCTGAATCCAGGTCACAGGCTCCCCCTATTCATACACAAATACACCCTTAAGACAGTATTTGCAAACAAAAAGGCAATGGGAAGGCTTTCCCCATTTGCCTCTGTTACTGCAGAGGAATATTTGAGGTCATTGGGAGAGTCAAAATGGCTTCAGGATTGCCCTCTCGTACTATTTGAGACACATGGTTCATATATTTAGATATGTGTGCATTTATGAATATTCTATATTTGGGACCTTAAAATTCATATAACAGGGGCTTCCCTGCTGAGGGGCATCTGCTTGGCCGGGTTAGATGGACTCTTCTGATATCCTTTAAACCTCCTGACTCTTCTTCCTTACTTTATTTATTTTTTCAGGTTCTCAAGGACGTGTGAGAGCCTGGGGGGCGGAGGCTACCGCTGCACAGCCTGTGAGCCAGGCTACACCGGCCAATACTGCGAGCAGTGAGTATCCAATTGGCCGGCGGACGGGCAGGGATGTAGCTCAGTAGCCCTTTTGGTTGTGGATCTGCCCTAATGTTAGGATTTTTATCTATCCGAGCTGCTACAGTGAGTGGTACTATGATTTGTATACATCATGTGAGTGTCTGAGAGAGCGTGAGAAAGAAAGTCTGTATTATCTCTTCCTTCTGAGTACTATTGGAAGTTGGTTTCACTTCTATGTGTGTTGAGGTTCTGTACTGGTGTTCAGAGAGCACAGACGTACTGATGGAGACTCTGTATATAAGACTGTAAATAAAGTAGTTTTTGTGGGAATGTTCAGGGATGCAGGAGAGGGTATATTGTCTGATAATAGCCTTTCCAACTTGTGTTAACAAGTTCACAATTTAGCAGAGTAACATTCCCCTTTTTAAACTTGCAGCGGATGCGTTTCCTCAGGCTCGCTAAAGCCTCTATAATAACTGTTCTGGTATTTTCCCCTTATTCCCTCATAAAAGATAAGACATGACACAGTCTTCTACAAAAGTATAAAAAGAGTTTACTCACATATCATTCTGTTCACAATAGGATCCCAGAAGGCAGACTTAGCTTAGAAAAGTAACATTTACCTGGAAACTATCTCATAAGAAGACAGTCCCTTTGTCCTCTCTTGGCTGGAAGCCAAGAGGGCATCTTTGGCTAAGCAGATGTTGCTTCTTCGATGCATGTAGTCAAAAAGAGATAGATGGCTGCCCTGCCCTGTGCTTTTATCATTACCTGCACAGGTGAGGCCACACCCACCTCTAGTCACATGCAAAGGAAGTCTGTCCCAGCCCAGAAGGAAACAGGAAGTTTACCTGCTGGCTGGGCAAACATTGCTCCCCATGTGTAAACATGTTCACTCTAGGAATGTTGTACTTGACTGCTCTTGTGTTTCACATCCCACAGTTTTAGAACTACGATTGAGTCTTTCTTCTGCTATGATATACCAGAAGGCTGCTGTGCTCTTTTCAGGAGAGAAGGGTCGCTTATTACTGGCTGCTCTGGACTGAAGAAGATTTACAGCCAGAGAGGGCCACTGGGGAACGCTCCGGAGACTTTGCAGCCTTCCCGGGGCATTTTTCCAAACCTAAATCTCAATAACTCTTCTGTGTTGTAAACAAAAATATGCCCTTTTCCCTTATGGGGTATCCAAGAGCCCATATAGAGTCCTTACATAGGTTCCCTATTGGTAGGAGAAAATAACAGAGGCCAACCAGAGAATATTGAGAAGCAAGGCAGCTAGTAAGCTTGATCTTTATTGATCTGTTGCAACAGGGTGCTCCCCTCATCCGCAGGAGAGAGAAGGAACCCAGAAAAATGGTGTGCAAGGCCTTATAAAGACTTTTGAATTTGCCACCCTGTAGATCAAGACCACCCCCAGAAACATCACACCTACATCACAAAAAAGGCGGTCTAAAACAGAACATTTGAATGTTGTTATTCTCTTGTTGTTGCTTATCTCCTGTCTGGCAGAATACTTGATTGGATTTCCTGGGTAGCCTGGCCATTCTTTTGTAGTGTTAAATACTTAGTTCCTGGGCCAGGTCACAGGCTCACCCTATTCAAACAGAGACATACCCTTAAGACAGGATTTGTGCAGAAAGAGACAATGGGGAGGTTTCCCACTTTGACCTTGCAGAGAAAACATTTGCTCAGTTTAGGAATCCAATTGGTTCCAGGTTGGCCTTCCTGTGCTGATCTATGTACGTGCAGTTATGAACATTACCATATATCTAAGACCATAAAATTCCTATCACAGCAGTTAGGGCTGTTAGGGCCGCTGACTGGTCTCTTTCCCAGAGCTGTGACTCTCACCTGTCTCTCTCTCTTGCTCCCTTCTCAGGTGTGCTCCAGGTTACACAGGAAACCCCAATATCCGTGGGCAGAAGTGTGTGTCCCTGGGTGAGTACGAAGTCCGCCAGCTGGCCTCTGCCTTAATACACACACACATTGCACACGCCACATTGCCAGCGGTGAAGGGTTGCTGTGTATAGATAGAAGAGCCCGCCGGGTCAGGCCAGTAGCACATCTGGCCCAGCATCCTGCTCTCATAATGGCCAACCAGAAGCCTGCGAGAAACCCACAGGCAGGGATGCTTTAGCTGAGATTCCTGCATTGCAGGGGGTTGGACTAGATGACCCTCAGGACCCCTTCCAGCGCTCCGATTCCATTATCCTTTGATTCTGCAGTTTCGAGCAGCCAAGAGTCGGAAGCATTGCTTCCTCCAACCGTGGATAGCCATCATGGTTCATAGCCATTGGTAACCTTTTTCTCCATGAATTTGCCCCATGCTCTTTTAGAGTCATGTAAGCTGGGGGTCCTCCCTGCTTCCTGTGTAGGCAAGTTCCGTAGTTTAACTCTGCACTGCAGGAGGAAGGACTTCCCTTTATCCTCCTCGAACCTTCCAAAACTCAGCTTTGTGAAATGTCTGCAACTTCTTGTGTTCTGTTTGTTTTTTTAATAATAATTTTTATTAGTTTTATATATACAGTCATACCTCGGGTTACAGACATTTCAGGTTGTGTTTTTTTGGGCTACGGACACTCCAAAACCCAGAAGTACCAGAACAGGTTACTTCTGGGTGTTGGCGATCACGCATGCGCAGAAGCGCTAAATCACACTTTTCACATGCACTGAAGTGCCGAATCACAACCCATGCATGTGCAGACGTGCCGCTGAAGGTTGCTGTCAGGGAACTGACATCTAAAGCGCCGCAGGTGCAAAGGCTCCCTGAGGTTGAGAGAGCAGTAGCAGCGGAAGAGGGAACCAGTAGAGGGCGAGCAAGAACTCCAAGGGAAAGTGAGTCGGAGGGATGGCTCAGAGACGCTTCAAGCGAAACCAGTGGGGAGGTCTCAGGACCTCCTATAGGGACACCCACACCTCGACGGAAACTGTCACGCCGAGAGGCCAGACGACGTGTTTCCGTTAAGGAGCTTTTATGTTGGAAACGTTTCCGAAAGCAGCCACTTTCGGATTCTACTAGTGATTGACGCAGCCATGCTGGAGGGGCTCCGTCACAGGCAGAGGTTTGAAAACCTGATCAAACTCTGAGGGACTTGCATTTTACGCACAAGCAGCTCATCGTCCCATCACAGCAATCCGAAAGTCACCGAAAGCCAGCTTGTGCAGAGAGAAGCATCATGAGCAACCCAGCCGGAACCGGGGGTGCAGGAGCAGCTGGAGGGGGTCCAAGCCTGGAAGAAAGGTACAGAGCGTTGGAGATCCAGTTGGCGCTGCAAACGGCGAGGCTTGAGGAGAGGAGGGCTCAGGATGCAGAAAAGGGAAAGGAGAAAACCACCCCGCTCGCCAGAAAGGTACCAGGATTGGTGCAGAAATTCGGGGGGGATCCCAGGAACTATCATGCCTTTAGAACAGAGATGCAATACGCTCTAAACTTGCAGTTTGATGACTTCCCCGACGAGGAATCGCGAGTGGCGTATGTGATTGGCCATCTCGAATCCGGGGCGAAAGATTGGGTTAGACCCCTGATGGCAGCGAATAATGAGATCTTAAAGGACACGAGGAAGTTTTTTCGTGCCATGGACCTGATGTTTTCCAGCGATATTGAGCAGGGGGTGGTGCGAAGGCAGTTAATGGCTTGCCAGCAAGGAAGCAGATCTGTCCGTGAGTACTGGACTGAATTTACTATGCTGATTCATAAATTGGGGTGGGACCTATCGGCGGAGCCCATCCAAATGCTTTTCGAAGAGGGGCTTTCTTCAACCGTCAAAGATGAGCTTTCCCGGGGGCCCAGGGCGGAGTCTATGGACCAATTAACCAAATCTGCGCTGGCCATAGGAGCGCGCCAGGAGGCGAGGGCTTTGGAAAGGCGGGAAGGGAAAGGAGACCGTTGGAGGGAGTTCCGCATTCCAGACATTCCAGAGCCATCTTTCCCGCCGGCAGAGCCGATGGAAGTTGGAACAGCGCGGGCGCGCGCAGTTTCAAATCCCAGTGAAGGGCGGAAGAAGGAGGGAAAGAGCGCCAAGAGATGTTATCTCTGCCAACAGCCAGGGCACTTTGCCAGAGTCTGCCCACAAAGAAAGGAATGGCAAGGGATGGCAGGAGCTGTTGGGGGAAAGGAAGAGGAAAGCAAGGAGCAAGTAAAAGCCAACGCCTGGCTGCCACCGTCGGGGCACAGCAGCCAGGCCAAAGAGCAATGAAAGTGCCCATGCCAGAACCTCCCAGACCTGCTTTAGTGATAGAGGTGTTACTAGAACTGCCAAACGGACACCCACTAAAGGTCAAGGCGCTTTTGGATTCAGGCAGCTCCTGTAATTTCATGAGTAAGGAGTTTGCAGCTGAGCACCAGATACAGACCATCCCTTTAAGTAACCCCTTGCAGGTGACTACGATTGACGGCAGAGAGCTGTTGGGGGGAGAAGTTAGCCAACAGACTGTCCCGATGATAATGAGAGTGGCAAGGCACACCGAACAGATAGCGTTTAATGTGGCCATCCTGGGAGGAGCGCCCATCATTTTGGGGATGAGCTGGCTGGCGCTACACGATCCGCTAGTGGGCTGGCATCAGAGGGTGGTCTCCTTTGGGTCAGCGCATTGCCTAGAACACTGCAAGGAGGGGAAGGTCTCGGGAGGAGACAGAGTCACCCTAACGGGGATGGAAGTGATGGGCAAAGGGAAGGTGCCCCCGCAATACGCAGATCTGAGCAACGTATTCAGCGAAAGGGAAGCAGACAAACTGCCACCGCATAGACCCTTTGACTGTCAAATCAACCTACTCCCAGGGGCCCAACTCCCAGTAGGCAAGCTGTACGCCATGTCAGACAGGGAGATGCAGGAGCTGAGGGAGTTCATTGACAAAAACTTGAAGCGAGGTTTCATCAGAGAGTCCCGAGCGGTGGGGGGCAGCCCAGTGTTCTTTGTGGACAAAAAGAACACAGACAAACCGAGACTGGTGTGTGACTTCAGGGCCCTCAATGCAGTGTCGGAGCCCCTGGCTTTCCCTATGCCCCGAATTGACGACATTTTGACCAGAGTAAGGAAGGGAAAGATTTTTACAAAACTGGACCTGCGGGGGGCGTACAATCTGATACGCATAAGGAAGGGAGATGAATGGAAGACCACCATGTTTACCCCTTTGGGAGCCTTTGAATACCTCGTTATGCCCTTCGGTCTACAAGGGGGCTCCGCCTGTTTTCAAGCTTTTATAAACCACGTTCTGGGACCTTTGCTCTACAAGAACTGTGTGGCCTTTTTAGACGACGTGTTGGTGTATTCGGAAGATGAGGAACAGCATGTGAGGGACGTTCGAGAAGTGTTGGGCAGGCTGCAAGCCAACCAGCTGTGGGTGAAACTGGAGAAGTGCCAGTTTCATACCAAGGAGGTGGAATTCCTGGGGTACCGCTTGTCAGACAAGGGATTGGCCATGGATCCAGGCAAGGTTCAAGCGGTACTGGAATGGAAGACACCGAAGACCAAGAAGGACGTGCAAAGATTCTTGGGGTTTGGGAACTTTTATCGGAAGTTCATCAAGAACTTTGCCCACTTGACGGCGCCCATCACCGACTGCCTCAGCAGCAAGAAGAAATTTGTTTGGACGGTGGAGGCGGATCGAGCCTTTGAAGAACTGAAAAGGGCTTTCGCCTCGGAAGAACAACTTCTGCATGTGGATTTACAAAAACCCATGAGAGTGGAAACAGATGCATCCGACCGGGCTATAGGGGCGGTCCTTCTTCAACCGGGGAGGAGTGCGTCGGAGTGGAGACCGTGTGCATTCTTCTCGCGGAAACTGAATAAGTCCGAGAGGAATTACACGGTGTATGACAGGGAACTACTTGCCATTCACGAAGCATTCCGGAGGTGGAGACATTTATTAATTGGGGCACAACACAAGGTGCAAGTGTGCACCGACCACAAAAATTTAGAGTATTGGAGAACAGCTCGAGTGCTCAACCAACGACAAGTGAGATGGGCACAGGAATTCTCCAAATTTAACTTTGAGATTTGTTATGTGCCAGGCCCAGAAAACGTCAGGGCGGATGCGCTCTCACGCAAACCAGAATATTGGGAAGGGGAGGGGGTGATCGAAGAGAGACATGTCATCCCGGAGGACCGCTGGGTGTGTGGGGCGGCGCTGGTGGGGCAACGGGAACTGGTGGAGGAAACGGAAAATGATGAATATGCCCAGGATAAGCTCAGAGGTCTCAGGGGGGAGGGCGAGAGCCCCGGAGGTTTTGAGGAAAGAAATGGGGCATTGTATTACAAAGGGGCACTGTATATACCCGAAGGTGAATTGAGGGGGAGAGTACTCAAGCAGTTGCATGATAGCCCCACGGCGGGACATTTTGGGCAACACAAAACCATGTGGTTGGTTACCAGGGAATTTTGGTGGCCTAAGGTGAGGGAAGATGTAAGGGAGTATGTAAGAGGGTGTGACCAATGTCAGCGAACCAAAGGGGAAAGAAGGGCGCCGGCAGGGTTATTAGAACCTTTACCCACACCAGAACGGCCTTGGGAAGCGATATCAATAGATTTTATGACGGATCTGCCAAGGTCCAAGGGGAAAACAGCCATCATGGTAGTAGTAGACCTGTTAACTAAGATGTGCCATTTTGTAGCATGCTCACATGCAGTCACAGCGGAAGAAACGGCGAAGTTGTTTGTGGAACATATCTTTAGGTTGCACGGGGCTCCCTCGAGGGTGATCTCAGATCGAGGCAAACAATTTACTTCCAGGTTCTGGAGGAAGCTCATGAGCTTGCTACACGTGGAAGTTAATTTTTCAACTGCCCGGCACCCTGAAACCAACGGGCAGGCGGAAAGGGCAAATGGCATTCTTCAACAATATCTTAGGTGTTATGTCAATGACAGAGAGAACGATTGGGTCGAAAAGTTGGCGTTGGCAGAATTTGCCTACAATAATGCGGAGAATGTGTCCACAGGGATGAGTCCCTTTTTGGCTAATTACGGGTGTCACCCCAGGGCATTTCCAGGGGAAGGAGGGGAGAGATGGAGCGTTCCAGCGGCTGAACATTTTGTAGAAGAGATGGAAGCCATCCATCAGCAGCTCCAGCTCAACTTAGAAAGGGCCAAGGCACAATATAAGAAGCAGGCAGACAAGAACAGAAGGGAAGGTGAAACCATAAGGGTGGGGGATCAAGTGTGGTTGTCAACCCAAGGGTTGCCGTTCAAAGGGGGTTGTAAGAAACTGAGGCCCAGAAGATTGGGACCCTTTGAGGTGATTCAGCAGGTCAACCCGGTAGCTTTCAAACTCCGATTACCCAACCACATGAAATTGCACCCAGTGTTCCACAGGTCGTTACTGTCACCATACAGGGGGGGACGTGAAGGGGAGCACGTCAGGGGACCAGCCTTGGAAGAGAGGGAACGCCGCAACCATGTAGCGGAAATCCTCGATTCCAGGTGGAAGGGTAATCAGGTGGAGTATTTGGTGGCGTGGGAAGGGGAACCGGAGTCAGAAAACACCTGGGTAAGTGCAGAGGAAGTCAATGACGAGGTTTTAACAGAAACGTTCCACCAAAGGTTCCCGAGGAAACCTCAGCCTATAGCAAGGTTTAGGAGGGAGTATTTCGGCACCACCGATGAGGAAGAGGAAATGGAAGGGTTCGCGGAGTCGGAGTTGGAAGATGGAGTGGACTCTGATGACGAAGAGTACCTAGAGAGTAGGAACAGCAACAAGTGGAAGGAAGTGTTCGCGACGTCGGAAGATGAGGGAGGTTCTTTCAGGGGTTTTACCTCCTCACCGCCAGTAGGAGAGGAGACGGGAGGGGGTGAAGGGGGCCCTGGAGGGGAGGTGGATGTCAGGGAACTGACATCTAAAGCGCCGCAGGTGCAAAGGCTCCCTGAGGTTGAGAGAGCAGTAGCAGCGGAAGAGGGAACCAGTAGAGGGCGAGCAAGAACTCCAAGGGAAAGTGAGTTGGAGGGATGGCTCAGAGACGCTTCAAGCGAAACCAGTGGGGAGGTCTCAGGACCTCCTATAGGGACACCCACACCTCGACGGAAACTGTCACGCCGAGAGGCCAGACGACGTGTTTCCGTTAAGGAGCTTTTATGTTGGAAACGTTTCCGAAAGCAGCCACTTTCGGATTCTACTAGTGATTGACGCAGCCATGCTGGAGGGGCTCCGTCACAGGCAGAGGTTTGAAAACCTGATCAAACTCTGAGGGACTTGCATTTTACGCACAAGCAGCTCATCGTCCCATCACAGTTGCGAATGTGCATCCCGCACGGATCACGTTCGCAACCCGAGTGTCCACTGTAATCACATTTCGTAGCATCATATCTTCTTATTTAACCTTTTTGGCTCAACTCAAGTTCTTGTGTTCTGAGAGAGAGGGGTGGGGTGGGGAACCTTTTCTTTCTCTCTCTCTTTTTAAAATGTTTATGCTTTTCAGGTTTATACATTTCACTAATTTTACAATCATTTCAGCATTTTAAAACTTGACTTCCTTCCCCCTCCTTCTGCAGTTCCTTAAATTTATTTTTAATACCTTCTGCATATCCAAATTAACTCAATTTGCTCATTTATTCATCTACTTTAAATATATACTCCTACAAAACTTCAGGTTATTACAATAATCCTGCCAGTGTTCTTATCTGTTTACAATTTATCTGTAAATATTCCATAAACCATTTCCATTATTTTATAAAAAGTTTGTTATCTTGATTTCTTATTTTTCCAGTAACTTTTGCCATTTCTGCATATGCCATAAGTTTTTGTACCCATTCTTTCTTTGCTGGGACTTCTTTCAATTTTTGGTCCAGTAACATTCTTGCCGCTGTACAGTAGTAGTATACATGAATAAGTTTCTATAAAGTTTATGTGGTTCTGTCCCTATAATTCCCAATAGAAAAGCTGGGTTTTTTTAAAAAAACAAAAGGTTATTTTAAACATCCTTTTCATTATATATCATTTCCCAGTAAGCTTTAACCTTACTACAAGACCACCACATATGATCGAAAGAACCTTCTTTCTCTTTATGTTTCTGTCCCTATAATTCCCCAAAGAATTAGAATTACAGTTCTTCTTTTGGGAAAAATCTTTTCTTTCTCAGCTTCCTCCTAGGCATGCATCTCTGCATACCATTCTATCCCTAAACCTTTCTTCCTAGAGCGGTTGCCCCTGTCAGGAGTTCAGCCTACACTTGAGTAGGACCCTCGCAGGGACACATGCCCGACTGGCATGTTTCCTCCCTCCTGGTCATTCGTTCATGAGCGTCATAAGCTTTCTTCTGCCCGAACATCACAGCGACCGATGCCAACAGACATCGGCACACTTAGGGATCCGCAGAGTTTCCGCATCATGTGTGACAGACCTCAGCATTTTGGCTAATCTACTTTATTTACATATAAACACACATGGAGCACTGCAACATGGCTCCCTCTCTCTCTCTAGCATCAGACAGCAAAGAGAAAAAGAACAAAGGACAATAGTCCCACTTCACAGAACACAGTAACACAAACATCCTGTCTCCGTCACTTCCCACTCTGTGGAGTCAAAACATATACCGTCATGTGAAAGACAATCCCATGACTGCAATCATGGAGCAGGAATTCTAACAGCCCCATCCCTTCCATCATTTTGGCTGCCCTCATCTGAACCCTTCTCAACTCCGCAGGTACTCCAGACCAGCCAGGCCTCGTTGTGCAAGTCCACCCTCCGCGGACCGCCGTCTCGCAAGGCAGCGAGGTGACCCTGCGTTGCCACGTCAGCGGGGCTCCACCACACTATTTCTACTGGTCCCGCGAAGACGGGCGCCCGGTGCCCAGCACCACCCAGCGCAGGCAGCAAGGTGGGTTACTGTCAGGGACTGGGCAGAGGCGGAATGGTTGAGACAGCCTCCCCAGCTTGACTGTTTGAGGGAGAAGGAAGAGGACGGCAGTTCAGATTCACAACAGGAGTTTGAGGGAGGTTGCCGCTCAGAGGCAGATGAGGCGAAAAGTTGGGAAATAATGTGAGAGGAGGAGGTGGAAGAGGAAGCGCCAGGGGGGCGACAGCTGATGGACACAGTGTCTTTAGAAAGCATTCCGGACTTCCCCTCCCAGAACCCGGCGGACCTTGAAAGTAGGGGAGCAAAGAGCTCAAAGGCTGAGGTCACATAGCAGCACCCATAGAAGTGACGAATGAGGAAGTGGGAGAGATGGGGGGTGGAGATTCACTCAGGACAACGCCATTATCCAAGAGGCTAGGTTCTATAGCCTCTCTCTGTAGATATGGAATAAAAAGTGGACGGCAAGAAACATTCCCTTGTCTTTGTACGTTCCCGGGCAACCAGCTGGGAGTCGCTGGCAGCAGCCTGATCGTTACCATCAGGTTTTCAGGGGGAGGGTGGAAACTTTCTCCTGGCTTGGTAAATGAATAAATTCTGAGCCGCTCGGTCTTGCTTAAAAGGAAGATGGCTACCTTCATTCATACGCTGCCTCAGTGGAGAATTGTATGTGTGTCCCCTCCTTACCCACCGTAACACTTACGCACAGACTCCCTCCCAAAGACAGCCTTCTGTAAATTATGTACAATTTTTCTGGGAAAGGGTGTTTAAGGAGATAACAGAAATCACTGGGTTAAAGCTGACCGAAAGTCCAGAGGTAGCATTATTATCCATTTACGATGGGGTGGAAGGTTTGCAGGCTATGAAGGACTTGCTCACAAATTTATTGACAGCTGTATGAATTATTATAGCTAGGAAGTGGAAGGGGCAAGCAGAATATAAAATGGAAAGATGGTATAAAGAGGTGTGTGGGATAGAGCTATTAATGATAAATTGACATGTGCCATTAAGGTAAGAGGGGGAATATGCAGGAGAAATGATTTTGATGAGATGTGGAAGATATGTTTGTAGAATTTGTAATGTTAAAACAGAGAGGGGTCAAACCATTGCAAGAGGTGTTGAAATTTTGGGAGGTTGGATAGTTACAATGGAACAGTCTCAGTGGTGCGGTGCACATTTTTATTCTTATTTATGAATAATAATAATAATAATAATAATAATAATAATAATAATAATAATAATAATTTATACCCTGCCCATCTGGCTTGGCTTCCCTAGCCACTCTGGGCAGTTCACAACAGAATATTAAAAACATAATAAGTCATCAAACATTAAAAACTTTAATAGTCTTCAGATATGATTATTACTTTGAATAATAATAGGAAAAAAGAAGGGCCTACAGGGGGGTTGAACTAGCTGACCCCTGGGAAACCTTCCAGCTCGTCTCCATCTCCCTTGATTTCCTCCCCAGGACTGGAGCTCCACTTCCCCAACATCCAGCCCTCCGAAGCCGGCGTCTACATCTGCACATGCCGGAACCTGCAGTTCAGCAATGCCAGCCGTGCTGAGGTGGTCGTCACAGGTGAGACACACCTTCTTGCTAGGAGTGAACTTCCTTCGCTGGGAAGAGCTTGTAAAGGTGCAGAGCTTGAGATTGGGGCAGGAAGGGGTGGGTGCCGCTTGATGGGAGCCGCAGGAGTCGAGAGGGCTCTTCTATTTAGCATAACTCCTCCCCACTAAACGGACCACGTCCGAGGCTCCCTTTGCTGCCAAAGGCTGGGGGAAATAGGCAAGTTGTCAGCGGTGGCACCTGGCACATTTCCTTGGGGAGAGGATTCCAGAAACGGGACTGGGGAGAGGAAGTGAGACAGCATCCAAGGAAGGGGACGGATCTTGGCAAGGAGAAGGCCACGAGGGAGTCTTTTGTGCATCTCTCTCTCTCTGCTTCTGCAGAAGGCCCCAGCAAGCCCATCACAGTGACCGTGGAGGAGCAGAAGGTGCAGAGCGTGAAGCCAGGGGGAGACGTCACCTTTGTCTGCACAGCCAAGAGCAAGGTGAGCCCCTTTGGCCTTCGTGTGCTCATTTGCTTGCTTGCGTTCCTGTACATCCCACCTTTTGCTTCAAAGAGCTCCCGGTGGCATACACGGTTCTCACCCTACCTCATTTAACGACTCAATCCTCATTCCGCACTTGTAAGAATTGTCAGGAGCTCGTCTTACACTCGAGTAGGATCCTGGTAGAGACACATGCCCGACTGGCATGTTCTCTCCCTCCTGGTTGTTCGTTCGGGAGCTTAAAAATCTTTCTTCAGCCCGAACATCACAGCGACCGATGCCAACAGACATCGGCACACTTAGGGATCTGCGGAGTCTTCGCAACTTGCGTGAGAGACCTTAGCAACTCAGCATTTTGGCTAATCTACTTTATTTACATATAAACACACATGGAGCACTGCAACATGGCTCCCTCTCTCTCTAGCATCAGACAGCAAAGAGAAAGGACAATAGTCCCACTTCACGGAACACAGTAACACAAAACATCCTGTCTCCGTCACTTCCCACTCTGTGCAGTCAAAACATACACCGTCATGTGATAGACAAAAATCCCATGACTGCAATCACGGAGCAGGAATTCTAACAAGAAATCAGCATTTTAATGTGACAGCACTTGTACTTTGCAATTCCCTGCCTATTGACATCAGGCAAATGCCTTTGCTGTGCCCTTTTTGGCACCTGCTAAAAGCATTGCTGTTCAGGCAAACCTCTCCAGACACCTCAAACTATGTGTGTTTTAGTTCTTATTAGCTACCATTGATTTGGCACTGTGGTCTAAACCACCGGCAGTTCGAATCCCTGCGACGGGGTGAGCTCCCGTTGCTCTGTCGTAGCTTCTGCCAGCCTAGCAGTTCGAAAGCACACCGGTGCAAGTAGATAAATAGGTAGCTCTTCAGCGGAAAGGTAAACGGTATTTTCATGCGCTCTGGTTTCTGTCGCGGTGTCCTGTTGCGCCAGAAGCGGTTTAGTCATGCTGGCCACATGACCCAGAAAGCTGTCTGTGGATAAATGCCGGCTCCCTCAGCCTGAAAGTGAGAAGAGCTCCGCAACCCCATAATTGCCTTTGACTGGTCTTAATCATCCAGAGGTCCTTTAACTTTTTAAAAAAAATATCTTGAATATTCTTACATACCTGTTAATGTTTCCAGTGGAGAGTTCTAATATTTTCTTCCATATTTTTTTAAAACCACTTGTAGAGGTTTTCTTATAATCGAGCGACATACAAATTTCATTCAACACATTTAAAGAAATGTCCCTATACATGTTGCATGTTGAAAAACAAATTCTTGTATGGAAGTGCACATTAAAAACAAATGTGCATTGTTATTCTTTTTATCGTTATCATTACTATTATTTTCATTATCATCGTTTAATTTATTACTCACATCTCTGGTGTCAAAAGCCGGGGTGGGGGGGTAGGAGGCTGGTGGAGAGGTAACGCTACCTGTTGAAAAGCTGCCTGTCTTTGGAGTCCCAACTCTCTCCTCCCCTGGCTGCCCACCCCCAGTCTCCTGCCTACACCCTGGTATGGACACGCCAGAACAATGGGAAGCTGCCCAGCCGGGCCATGGACTTCAATGGGATCCTCACCATACGCAACGTCCAACCAGAGGATGCCGGGATCTACGTCTGCACAGGGTCCAACATGTTCGACATGGACGAAGGGGTCGCCACCCTCTACGTGCAAGGTAGGGACGGAGAAAGGGGGCTGCATGCTCAGGGTGCTCCGAGGCTGCAGGCACAGCCAGATCGTGGCTTAACACCACACCCAACCCTTGCCCACCTGGCCACAGGCTGCTTTTGTAGCCCTGGGCACACGGCAACTGAGCACGCTCATCTCTGCCAAAATGTCACGAAAGATGGCTCCCACCTGTTGCTTCTTGGGGGTAATGGGAGTTGGGGGTTCAGGCGGTGGGATCAGAGAGGTCCATTCACCTCCTTTCTCCTGCTCGGAAGCCAGGAGAGCCTCTGCCAGTCAGTGCAGACAATACTGAGCTGGAGGGGCTCCGTAGAAGACTGCTCCCTGCGGTCCCGGGTCTGAAGGGAAGGGATTATGGCTGAGTTCTAGAGCAGCTGCTTGGCATGCAGAAGGTCCCACGTTCCGTCCTGGGCTGCGTCTCCAGGTAGGGCTGGGGGAAAGGATCCCCATCTGAAAACTTGGAGAGCTGCTGCCAACCAGTGTAGACAATACCGAGCTAGGTGGACCTTAACTTAGATCCTGTTCCTGACTTTCTCAGTACCACGGGGACCAGAGGCTTTCTTTAGTTTTAGTGTGAGGCAGTAGCTCTGTGGCAGAGCTGCTGCTTTGCATGCAGAGGGTCCCTTGTTCTGCCCCCAACATACCGTATTGGCCCACATATAAGCCGCACCCACAAATAAGCCGCACCTTTAAAATTCAAGGGGGGGCAGGAGAGAAAAAAGACAATACCCAAATATAAGCACCTCCCTTAAAATTCCACAGGCATTCACACCAGTAAATGGCAAGTGTAGAAGGAAATCCTACAGCGTGACCGTAAAAGCCAGTTTTTGTAAGGTCATGAATTTGAGCCGCACTTTAACTTTTCACGGTCGGAATTTGGGGGGAAAAAAGGTGTGGCTTATATTCAGGACAATATGGTACATCTCCAGGGACAATCCATTTCTGATCCACTGGGCAAAGATCTCCAGCTCTGGAAAACGATCCCTTGGGTGCCCGGGGGTCCCTGCCATTGGCCAGGCCCTCATCCTCCCTGGGCCTGGTTTTCACGTCCCTCTCCCTCGCCCGCAGCTCCGTCCAAGACCCAGATGTTCTACGGACCTGTAGAAGTGGTAGAAGGCCACAGGCCCTGTAAGTCGGTTTTGGGCCCCACTTGCATGCCCCATTGTCCATCGCTGCAAGGTTTCGGTTTCATACCCTCACACTGGAGTCCTTTCCACCTCTTTCTCCTCCTCTTCTGCATGGGTTTTGATGGCATGTGTGATGGGTTGTTGACACTCCTGTTTCCTACACCCACCCACCACCCTGCGCTACAGTCATCAGCATCATGCATACTTCATGTCTAGGGTGACATCCATTTGCTTGTGCATGCTCAGTTCCTTTCCTGATTCTTGAGGGCACAGCACACAAGCCTTTCTCCATCGCTGTTCTGAAATGGCCACCAGCATGGACTCCCACTCCGGCTTCCCAGAGCCGCCTTAAACTTTCCTCTCCCCAATTTAGCTGGACCCGCGGTCCACCCCATGGCCACCATTGAGCCCTCGCAGCTGAGCGTCCAGCCAGGACAAGCGGCCGAGTTCCGCTGCATCGCTACCGGGAGCCCAGAGCCCACGGTGGAGTGGATTGGTAAGCTTCCTGCTAGGTGACGCCGTGGCCCCCGTCTCTGAAAGGTCACCTTCCGTCAGGCATCCCCAGGAATTTTCCAGGGGACCTGGACTTGTAAAAGGGTAAAAGAGTATTGTAAGTGATCCATAACAAATTGGGGAAAAAATAATAACTCCTCTATCTCCTCTGAGAGCCAGTGTGGTTGTAGTAGTTAAGAGCAATGGACTCGTAATCTGGTGAACCGGGTTCGATTCACAGCTCCTCCACATGCAGCTGCTGGGTGACCTTGGGCTAGTCACACTTCTCTGAAGTCTCTCAGCCTCACTCACCTCTCAGAGTGTTTGTTGTGGGGGAGGAAGGGAAAAGGAGATTGTTAGCTGCTTGTAAAGGTAAAGGGACCCCTGAGTAGTTCCAGTCGTGACCGACTCCGGGGTTGCGCGCTCATCTCGCTTTACTGGCCAAGGGAGCCGGCGTTTGTCCGCAGACAGCTTCCAGGTCATGTGGCCAGCATGACTAAGCCTCTTCTGGCGAACCAGAGCAGCACACAGAAACGCCGTTTACCTTCCTGCCAGAGCGGTACCTATTTATCTACTTGCACTTTGACGTGCTTTCGAACTCCTAGGTTGGCAGCAGCAGGGACCGAATAACGGGAGCTCACCCCGTCGCGGGGATTCAAACCGCCGACCTTCTGATCGGCAAGCCCTAGGCTCTGTGGTTTAACTCACAGTGCCACCCACGTCCCTTTTTAGCTGTTTGTAGGCATGGCCAAACTCAGCCCTCCAGAAGTTTTTGGACTGCAATTCTCATCATCCCTGACAACTGGTCCTGTTAGCTAGGGATGATGGGAGTTGTAGTCCCAAAACATCTGGAGGGCTGAGTTTGGCCATCCCTGCCTTAAGGGAAGTGAAAGGCGGGATATCAAGTCTAAACACTTCTTCTTCTTCTTCTTCTCTCTATCAGGTGGACAAGGGGGCGTCATCTCCTCCAAAGCCGTCATCCAGGGTGGGATCCTGCGCTTCCCGGCAGCGGAGCCTTCCGACGAAGCCCAGTATTTGTGCCGTGTGCGGAATAGCGCCGGACAACATATGGCCCGTGCCTTCTTACAAGTACACAGTACGTTGTGCCCGGGCGAGAAGTGGGTGGCACCCATTTGACCCGTCTCTGGGGGTGCCGAATGTGCCCTTGCAGGTGGAGATAGTCCTCCTGCTCCCAGGTCAGGCCAAAGGGAACCCACCTTGTTCAGCCACTGATAATGTTATCCTCCTCCATGTGTCTAATCTTCTTTTAAAGTCACCCAAGTTGGTGGGGAGTCTGGAGCCAGCACTGCTAATAATATTGCCTAGTGGTGGGCAGAGAAAAGAAGCCCTTTTGCCGCTCTGGCTTCATTGACAGAAAGGGCAGCCATCAGGGTGGCTAAAAATAAATGATTAAAAAAAAGGTTTTTTTTAAAAAAATCAGATTTTTAAAAATTTAAATCATTACATTTTTAAAATAGAATGCTTTTGGAAGAAAAACCTATCTAAAGATAGTTTTCCAATTAAGTTACATTATAGTCCAAAGGCTATTCATCAGGAAGTGAGGATTTTTAAAAAGTTTTTCATGTGTGCTAAAACTCAGTCTAAGTTTTTTTTTAAATTGTTGAACCACATCAGTTAACAACCATGGATGCATCTGCTATAATGTTATTATTTTAGTTAAATAAATTGTTTAAATTGTTATTAAGGAAATGGTTATTTTTCTCCTTCTGATGAAGTACAGCAGAAAAGTTGTCCAAATATAAACAGTTATTAAACCTCACAATAATTTCATCGTTATCAGTCTATTTATTTCTAATAGCAGTCCTACCACCCCAAAAAAATGTTTAGGGGGTACTCTCATTTTGACTCAAGAAAAATCACCATTTTATAGTTCAAATCAGGAAAAAGAAATACAGTAAATGGACAAAATGGACAAAAATTCACAAAATGTATGTGTACCCCTGCGTATCCCCAGAAAAAAACCACTGTCTAATAGTATAACCAAATCAGTAATTTTTGATATAACTGTAAAAACTACTCTGATAATTTATTATTCCAAAAATGAAACCTTCATTTGGTTTTCAATATTAAGATGATACCAACAAAAATGAGTCTTTCTATTTTTTTTTTAAAAAAAGATTTAAATCGGGCATAGGCAAACTCGGCCCTCCAGATGTTTTGGGACTACAACTCCCATTATCCCTGACCATTGGTCCTGTTAGCTAGGGATGATGGGAGTTGTAGTCCCAAAACATCTGGAGGGCCCAAGTTTGCCTATGACTGATTTAAATCAAGTCTTACTAACTAGTGATTTAAATCGATTTGATTTAAATCAAATCCACCTGGCAGCCATCTCTGTCAAGTATCTTGGGGGGGGGGTCCCTCCCTTCCCTAGGCCAGGTCAAGAGGAGCTGGGGGGGGGGGAATTGGAGGGGAAGAGGTGGGTTCACCTGCCGCTCTGCTCTTCCTCAGGTGCCAGCATCCCGCAAGTGCAGGTGAGCCCAGAACGGACAGAGGTCCACGAAGGGAGCACCGTGAGGCTTTACTGCCGAGCTGGAGGCTCCCCTGCTGCCACCATCACCTGGGAAAAAGAAGGCGGCCGCTTGCCCCCACAGGTGAGTTTTGGAAGAATAGGGGGCGATGGGCTTCTCTAGGCCTCCCCACCACTGAAAATGTCAGTGTCAAAGGGGATTCAAGGAGGAGAGGAAAAAGGGGCCCAGGATGGGAGAGGCAGATGATGTTAGCTGGAAGCCGTCCCCCCTGCTCCAAAATAAAAGCCCTAATGGTGCTTCATCTTAGGGTTGTCTGCCCTTACTCAGCCGTGAAGCAAAGGCACTCTGCACGTGCCTAAGGCTACTCTTGTTCCTCGCTACTCCTTCGCATAGAAGCCAGCTCTACACATTTGCAAGGGATTGTGCTCGCCTAGTTGCATGTTTCGGTGAGCGTGTACGCAGGACCGCAGACAGGGCACACTTTTGAGAAGTTACAGTAGGGATGTTCTCACGTTACATTGAACAAGTGTACCATCTAAGTACCTGTTATAAGAAAAAACTTCTCCTTTTCCCTTATGAGGTATCCAGGAGCCCATATAGAGTCCTTAAGTGGGTTCCCTATCTGTAGGAGAAAATAACAGAGGCCAACCAGAGAATATTGAGAAACCTGATCTTTATTCAACTGTTGCAACAGGGTCCCCACTCACCACACGCAGGAGGGAGGAGAACTCTGAACAACGGTGTGCAAGCCCCTATAAAGAGTTTTGAAATTGCCCACCTTGTAGCTCAAGACCACGGCCTAAAACATCATACATACCGTATTTTTCGCACCATAGGACGCACTTTTTCCCCTCCAAAAATGAAGGGGAAATGTGTGTGCGTCCTATGGTGCGAATACAGGCTTTCGCTGAAGCTGGAGAGCGAGAGGGGTCGGTGCGCACGGACCACTCTCACTCTCCAGGCTTCAGGAGAGCCGCAGCGCCAGTCCCACAAGGTCGGGGGACAGCGGGGAGGCGGAACACCACCATCCCGCTGTCTTCCGATGTGGTTTGGAGGCTGACGGCGGGGAGACGCGTGCTTCTCCCGGCCGCCAGCCCCGCAAGCTCCGGGGACAGCTGGGAGGCGCAGCGCGTCCTCCCTCTGTCCCTGGACCTGATCTGCAGGCGGGCGACGGGGAGAAGAGCGCTTCTCCCCGCTGCCTGCCCCGCAAGCTCCGGGGACAGCTGGGAGGCGCAGCGCGTCCTCCCTCTGTCCCCGGACCTGATCTGCAGGCGGACGACGGGGAGAAGAGCGCTTCTCCCCGCTGCCTGCCCCGCAAGCTCCGGGGACAGCTGGGAGGCGCAGCGCGTCCTCCCTCTGTCCCCGGACCTGATCTGCAGGCGGGCCGCGGGGAGAAGAGCGCTTCTCCCCGCCGCCTGCCCCGCAAGCTCCGGGGACAGCTGGGAGGCGCAGCGCGTCCTCCCTCTGTCCCCGGACCTGATCTGCAGGCGGGTGACGGGGAGAAGAGCGCTTCTCCCCACCGCCTGCCCCGCAAGCTCCGGGGACAGCTGGGAGGCGCAGCGCGTCCTCCCTCTGTCCCCGGACCTGATCTGCAGGCGGGCAACGGGGAGAAGAGCGCTTCTCCCTGCTGCCTGCCCCGCAAGCTCCGGGGACAGCTGGGAGGCGCAGCGCGTCCTCCCTCTGTCCCCGGACCTGATCTGCAGGCGGGCGACGGGGAGAAGAGCGCTTCTCCCCGCTGCCTGCCCCGCAAGCTCCGGGGACAGCTGGGAGGCGCAGCGCGTCCTCCCTCTGTCCCCGGACCTGATCTGCAGGCGGGCGACGGGGAGAAGAGCGCTTCTCCCCGCTGCCTGCCCCGCAAGCTCCGGGGACAGCTGGGAGGCGCAGCGCGTCCTCCCTCTGTCCCCGGACCTGATCTGCAGGCGGGCCGCGGGGAGAAGAGCGCTTCTCCCCGCTGCCTGCCCCGCAAGCTCCGGGGACAGCTGGGAGGCGCAGCGCGCCCTCCCGCTGTCTCCCGACCTGGTTTGGAGGCTGGCGGAGGGCTTCCTCCTCCCCCAGCCCCGAAAGCTCCCAGAGCGATGCCAAAGCTGCGCGCAGCTTCGGCATGGCTCTGGGTCCCGTTCTGGGGGAGGGGGAAGCTCGGGCTTCCCCCGCCCCAGCCCCGCGTCTCCAGCCGGGAGACGGTTGCGGGGGGCTGCTTTAGCCCCGCGCGTGCTCTCCCGGCTGGAGAGGTGACGCTCGGCTATGGAGGCTCCTGCCATAGGCACGCGTCACCTCTCCAGCCGGGAGAGCACGCACGGGGCTAAAGCAGCCCCCCGCGACCCTCTCCTGGCTGGAGAGGTGACGCACGCCTATGGCAGGAGCCTCCATAGGCGCGCGTCACCTCTCCAGCCGGGAGAGCACGCACGGGGCTAAAGCAGCCCCCCGCGACCCTCTCCCAGCTGGAGAAGTGATCCGCGCCTATGGCAGGAGCCTCCATAGGCGCGCGTCACCTCTCCAGCCAGGAGAGCACGCACGGGGCTAAAGCAGCCCCCCGCGACCCTCTCCTGGCCTGAGAGGTGACGCGCGCCTATGGCAGGAGCCTCCATAGGCGCTCGTCACCTCTCCAGCCGGGAGAGCACGCACGGGGCTAAAGCAGCCCCCCGCGACCCTCTCCCAGCTGGAGAAGTGACGCGCGCCTATGGCAGGAGCCTCCATAGGCGCGCGTCACCTCTCCAGCCGGGAGAGCACGCACGGGGCTAAAGCAGCCCCCCGCGACCCTCTCCCGGCTGGAGAGGTGACGCGCGCCTATGGCCGCTGCTCCCTGACCTGCTCTTTGGGGCTGGTGGTGGGCTTCCCCCGCCAGCCCCAAAGAGCAGGTCGAAAGGAACCTGAAGCCTGGAGAGCGAGAGGGGTCGGTGCGCACCGACCCCTCTCGCTCTCCAGGCTTCCAAGGTAGCCGCCTGAACACACCTTAAACGGCACCTTGTTTTAGAACGGGAAAACAAAAGGGGGAAAATTCTCCCACTCTCTGCGCAGAGCCTCCTGCCGCTTCGCTGAAGGGGCGCTGGGCAGAGAGCAGAAGAATTTTTTTCCCTTGTTCTCCCCCCTCTAAAACAAGGTGCGTCCTATTGTCCGGTGCGTCCTATGGTGCGAAAAATACGGTACATACATCACAGAAAGAGGCAGTCTACAACAGAAATCCTGTTTGCCAGGATACCTGACAGTGGTCACTGATTGCTTTACTTGGGTAGCCTGGCCATTCTTTTGTGATGGTTAATAGTTTAGTTCCTGAGTCCAAGTTGGAGGCTTGCCCTATTAGTACACAAATACACCCTTAAGACAGGATTTGTAAGCAAAAGACAATGGAAAGGCTTTCCCCATTTTCCTCCCTTACTGCAGAGGAATATTTGAAGTCACTGGGGGAGTTAAAATGGCTTCAGGATTGCTCTCCTGTACTATTTCAGACACATGGTTTATATATTAAATGTATTTTAATATTTTGTTGGAAGCCGCCAGAGTGGCTGAGGAAGCCTAGCCAGATGGGTGGGGTATAAATAATAATAATAATAATAATAATAATAATAATAATAATAATAATTATTATTATTATTATTATTATTATTATTATTATTATTATTATTATTATTATTATTATGTTTGCCTTGTACATTCATGAACATTCAGTTTATATTTGAGACCGTAGAATTCTTATAACACTGTGTTCCCAAATACTTGAGCTGTACAACCTGCCCAGCATCCCATCCTTCGCTGACTTTGTCACTGTTCAACTTTTGTCTCCTGGAATTTGTGGGAGCTTGTTCCTGGCAGGGACTTAGGCCAGGCCACGAGATCCTTCCTTCCTTCCTCCCTTCACTCTCTTCCTCTTCCTTCTGTCTCCTCTGGGCTCCCCTCTCCTGCTCCCTTCCTCTCTTTCTTTCTTCCTCCTCCCCTGGATAGGCTCTCTCCGTCTTTGGCTTCTTCCACTTCCAAGGTGACAGCCTGGAGGTTCTCCAGCGGCGGATCCAGGAGCTCCAACAGGTAGCCCTCTGCACTAGCCTCTCCTTGGCCTCTTTTGCTTCCCCCTCCATTTCCTAGCTGATTTCTGTCTCTTTGTTGCTTCCAACTAAGCATACTCAGAGTAGAGCCATTGGAACCAATAGACCTAAGTTGGTTATGTCCTTTAACTTCAGTGAGTCTATTCTGAGTAGGGCTAGCACTGGACACAATCCCCGCCTCTCCATTTTACACTTCCTGTCCTTCTGGTTCTCTGGCAAGGATGGGCAGATTTGTCACTTTCAATTTGTCATTTTTTCCAGTTTTTAAGTTCAGTTCTCTATACCAGTTTGTAATTTATTTTTTAAATTCCACATTAAAATTCATCAGTATTTGAGTGCAGATTTCTCCCAATACAGTCGTACCTTAGAAGTCAAACAGTATCAATTCCGGAAGTCCTATTCAACTTCCAAAACATTCGAAAACCAAAGCTCGGCTTATGATTGGCTGCAGGAAGCTCCTTCAGCCAAATGGAAGCCGTGGAAGCCCCATCAGACATTTGGGAGCCAAAACGTTTGAGAACTAAGCTGTTCAAAAACCAAGGTACAACTGTACACACTTCTTTTGTTTTTTTAAACCAGTTTGATCTAAATTGCAAAGCAATAATTTCCCTAATGCAGTGCATTTTTGTACATGGTTTTCAATCATACATGCAGTCGTAGCCTCAATTTAGGCTGGCGTGCGTGTTTTTATATATACTGCTTAGCTGGACAGCTGCACTGCGAAATTCAGAGGAGTGCGTACTTTGATGGGTGGTTGCATGCTGGGCTGTGTCCAACTTAAGTTCTCCTCAGAGCAGACCCTTTGAAATTGATGAACCTGTTAGTCCTATCCATTGACTTCACTGGGTCTGCTCAGAGTGGCACCAGAATTGGGTACAACACAGCATTTAAGAGTATGCCAATTAAGTTCACCTTTTAAATGTGAACGGGATTGAATTCTGCTCCACATTTATTCTCCGGTGGGGAGGAAAGAGGTCCATTCTCATCCTGCCATCTGCCCCAGGCCTCCCTCGCACATCTACCCCTCCTGAACATGCCTCAGAAACCACAAGCCACAGGGTTTATGTGGGATGCCTGCGTTCTCCACCAGTTGCAGCTTCAAGAGGAAAATGGGGAGGAAAATGTTTCCCTTCCCCCGACCCGTCTAACATTAATCCATTTGTTTGCTTGCTTGCTTACTTGGATAGAGAGGTTTCTCTCCAAATCGGAGCTGTCTGAAGCAGCTGTTTGCTAAGCTTTCGACTCCAACTCAGCCCCATGCTCCCATCAACCCCAGTGCCATACAGCTGAGCTGAATGGGGCCGACTGGGTGTTGGAGCGTAAAGTGTCTGGAGGGCAGCATGCTGGGGCCGATTGAGCAATCACCACAATTGGCCGATAGCGTCACTTCTAGGAAAAGCAAACTGAATCCTTCAAATGCATTTGTGGAGACGGCCCTTTGCTCAGTCACCATCAGATGCTTGCTGTGGATTAAAGGTAAAGGGACCCCTGACTGTTAGGTCCAGTCATGGCCAACTCTGAGGTTGCGGCGCTCATCTCGCTTTATTGGCCGAGGGAGCCGGCGTACAGCTTCTGGGTCATATGGCCAGCATGACTAAGCTGCTTCTGGCGAACCAGAGCAGCGCACGGAAACGCCGTTTACCTTCCCGCCAGAGTGGTACCTATTTATCTACTTGCACTTTGACGTGCTTTCGAACTGCTAGGTGGGCAGGAGCAGGGATGGAGCAACAGGAGCTCACCCCGTCACGGGGATTCGAACCGCCAACCTTCTGATCGGCAAGTTCTAGGCTCTGTGGTTTAACCCACAGCGCCACCCGCGTCCCTTGCTGTGGTTTACATGGCTTCATTTTAGGCAATCTGGCAGGGGCACATCAGAGGCCTGCCTAGCACCCAGCATGGCCTGTGGGGCATTGGAGCTCAGCCGCAGCTCCAGAAACACTCCAGTGACTCTCCTCTTCCTCCTTGCCCACAGTCCCGTGCAGAGAGGACAGACATTGCCACCTTGGTCATCCCCTCTATCACTGTGGCTGACGGCGGGGTGTACCACTGTGTGGGGAGCAGCGCATCAGGAGTCGGTCGGGCAAGAATCGAGGTGATGGTCATCCGAGGTAAGTAGAGGGTTTTCTTCAGACTGGGCCTTGGTGGCCATTAGCCTCACACAGAGACTTCACCATCGGGGTCCTGGCAGGATTTTTTGAAAGGACACATTCACACTGAACATCCAAAGCACTATGACACTATTTATACAGTCATCATGGCTTCCCCCAAAGAATTCTGGGAGCTGTAGTTTGGTAAGGGTGCTGAGAGGTCTTAGAAGGTACCTCCTCACTGAGCTACAGTTCCCAGAGTTCCCTGGGAAGAGGGATTGATTGTTAAAACCACTCCAGCAATTGTAGCTCTGGCGACTTTCTTGGCAGGATTCATTGCAGGTTAGGAGCTCCTGGCGACAATGCATTGGCAGAGATAACTATGTACAGTGGTACCTTGGTTCTCAAACTTTATCCGTTCCGGAAGTCTGTTCCAAAACCAAAGCACTCCAAAGCCAAGGCATACTTTCCCATGGAAAGTAACACAAAACGGATTAATCCGTTCCAGACTTTTAAAAGCTACCCCTAAAACAGCCATTTAACATGAATTTTTCTATCTAACGAGACCATTGATCCATAAAATGAAAGCAATAATCAATGTACTGTACAGTCATACCTCATGTTGTGTCCGCTTCAGGTTGTGTGTTTCGTCTTCCATCCCGCCGCAAACCGGAAGTACAGGTTACTTCCGGGTTTCGCCCTTTGCGCATGTGCAGAAGCACTAAAATGCGCTTCGGACTTGCGCAGAAGCACTAAATCGCACCCCCACGTGTGCGCAGATGTGGCGCTTCAGCTTACACCAGTCCCATGTTACAAACGGGCCTCCGGAACGGATCCTGTCCGTAACACGAGGTTCCACTGTACTGTAAAATCAATCAATCAGTAGCTGAACTGGGTTCTGCACAGTTACAAAAACAAATTAACCAAAAAAGCCTCAAATGCAAAATAAAGAGCAAAAACAAAAGCGCCAAACTTAATGTTCCAGAAGTCCGCTTGACTTCTGGAATGTTTGAAAACCAAGGTGCAGGCGTCCTGGAAACAATAGCCGACAGCTGCATTGGGCGTTAGGCTTCCAAAAAAAGTTCAAAAACCAGAATACTTCTGGGTTTTTGGCATTTGGGAACCAAGGCGTTTGAGACCCAAGTTACCACTGTAGTGATTAATGATAACCAGGCTATAATTCTTGGTTATCAAATTATCTCTGAAGAACAGAGATAACAGGGATTCACTTCCAATGCTCTGAAAGGGCTGCTTTCTTGCCAAGGGACTGAGAAACCTTAAATGTTAAATGTTCGGAAAAAGTCAGAAGCCCAAGGCAGTATAATTTTCTCAACTACTTTTATTCAACATTGTCAGTGACAATGGCTCACTCATAGGAAAACAAAGCCCGAATTCCAGAACTACACAATGAAAGCTCCAACAAGAACTGACCGTTGACAGTTGACAGTTGAAAGTGCATGCGCTTACATGCCATTAGAACGTTTGTCTACCAACGCTTATACAGTTGGTTAGAACGCACCTTGTAACATAAAAAGTGTTAAACCCAATACATAACAACTTACTTCCGGGTTTTCGGCATTTGGGAACCAAGGCGTTTGAGAACCAAGGTACCACTGTAGTGATTAATGAAAGCCAGGCTATAACTCTTGGTTATCAAATTATCTCTGAGGAACAGAGATAACAGAGATTCACTTCCAGCGCTCTGAAAGGGCTGCTTTCTTGCCAAGGGACTGAGAAACGGACCCAGGCAGGGTATGTAACCTCGAGTGAAAGAACTGTAATTATGCCAAAACAACCACGTAATAGCCCTAGGACTCAGTCCTTAGGGCAAAGATCCGCTAAACCTCCCTTTCCTTAATTATTTCTGAAACTATCTATCTGCCAGTTAAAACGTTCATCTGAAATACAAGCCACCTACTGGCTTAAGAGTTGACGCCACTAAGGGGCTCAAAACAAAACAAAAAGCACGCTTTAATCATACGTACCAAAGAGAGATTTTAAACAGCTTAAAGATTCTCCAACTCAGCGAAACTTTCATTTTACTTCGTTCTATTTTTAATCCTCCGCTTCACTGCTGAATGTGCTGATTGTAACGTGAGGTGCGTTTTGTGGAAAACCCTGAAGGGTAGGCTGCAGAGTTTCGGAGGGACACGTTCGCTGCCTTAGTGAGATTATATATAAACCCACACGCTTGGGAGAAACTCACCAGGAAAAATATTCTGGAGTTTTGAGCAAGTTTCATCAGTTCTTGGCCAATATGGTTGGTGGAAACTCCACTCCAGAGGCAGTCTACCTCTGAATGCCAGTTGTGGCAGGGAGACATGGTGACAAGGGGGGCTTGTTGTGGGGAGACTGCTGTTTTGTACTCTGGCACTGTCTGTGGTCTTCCCGTCCGGTTGTAAATTAGGATGCCAGACTGCATGGGCTCACCTAGGCCTGACCCAGCTTGCTTATCCTTGTAGCTGCAGGCCTTTCTCCGACGGTGAAGATTGAATCGTCGTCCTCTTCAGTCATAGAAGGGCAGACCTTGGATCTGAACTGCATCGTGGCCGGCCAGCCAGCTGCATCCGTCACATGGTACCGGCGAGGAGGCGCCTTGCCTTCCAACCACCAGGTAGGTACAGGTTGGCTGACCGGAGGTGAAGTCCATCAATTTTTGGAAGCCTGCAGGTTCTCCGTCCCCAAGGCAGAGTTGTGAACAAGATAGGCAGGGGCAGTGAAGGCAAGTGATGGAGGTAGCCAGGAGCAGTGAAAGCAAGTGACTGCCTGCTTTAGGGATAGGGAACCTGTCTCTCTAGATCAGCCTTTCTCAACCTGTGGGTCCCCAGATGTTGTTGAACTACAACTCCCATCACCCCTAGCTAGCAAGGCCAGAGCTCAGGGGTGATGGGAGTTGTAGTCCAACAACATCTGGGGAACCGCAGGTTGAGAACCGCTGCTCTAGATGTTGATGGACGCTGAAATTTCGTCATTCTTGGCCAGCATGGCTAGAGGTCATGGGTGGTGATGGGAGTTGTAGTCTAATAACATCCGGAGGGCCATAACTTCCTTGGACCTGCATTAAAAGGAGGAGGTGGTTAGGGAAAATCAAGGCCAGTGACAGTTTAGTTCAGGCATGTGCGGTTCTCTTTCAATTAATGAATTGGGGGAAAAAGTTTTAAAGTACTTTTCAAAACAACAACAACAACAGAGTCCTTTTGCTTTGGGATAATTCAGGCTGAAATTCCCAGGTGTCAAAAAAGGTTATTTATGTATGCCGCTACTGTGGCCCATGTTTCGTTAGCTCAAAAATGGAAAATGAGCGAGGTCCCAAGGAAAGAAGAATGGCAACTCAAGCTGACAGAATATGCACAGCTTGCAGACTTAACATATTGAATTAAGAAAACAAGAACCCACGTTTAGAGAAGATTGGAAAACGTTTATTGAATATATGGGAAATAATTGTGCACAGCTGAAAACGCTGGCAGCATTAAGATAAATTCAACAGTGTAATTAAGCTTTGATGGATGCAATAATGGAATACTGAATGGCTTAGTTTTTGTAAAATATGCAGGGATTTATGTGTAAAATGAACCGTGGAAAGAGAAGAAGGGAAATCATTGATATTTTAAGGATGTAAAAATGAGTATTTTAAATTGTAAAACAGAAAATTTAATAGAAATTATATACAAAAAATAATATGAATGGCTTCCTGTATCCTCAGGTCTACGGGTCCGTCCTGCGCATCCTGCAAGTATCCGCGGCGGACTCGGGCGAGTACGTCTGCCGCGTCAGCAATGGGGCAGGCCCTAAGGAAGCCTCCATCATGGTGACCGTACAACAGCAAGGACACGCACATGGTTCTGCACATGGTAATGCTTTCGGGACCTTTCAGGCCATAGGAGGGGAGAGGGCTCTTGTGCACACACACACATACATATATCGTTGATTATAGGCACCTAACGATAGACAGGTGGCAGGGAGGACATAATGCTTGGAGTCGGACTCTTTGGGTCTCTTCCAACTCTACAATTCTGTGATTCTATGACCTGCCCTCTAGGGCCAAAAACATTTCCCACCTTTGAGTATTTGATGACTGTAGAGGAATGTAGTTTGTTTTTTTTTTGGGGGGGGGGGAAGCTGCCCCATAGCAGTTGGTCCCTTACCTTTCCTGCACCGACCTGGCCACAGTGATCCATGGTCACCTCCAGGCTTGACTACTGTAATTCGCTCTATGTGGGGCTGCCCTTGAAGCTGTCCCAGAAACTCCAGCGGGTGCAGAATGCTGCAGTGAGGCTCCTCACGGGGTCTCTGCCATGGGAGCATATTCACCCAGTGCTTTTCCAGTTGCACTGGTTCCTGGTGGAGTACAGGGTCAGATTTAAGGTGCTGGTTTTGACCTTTAAAGCCCTTCACAGCCTAGGACCCTTGTACCTACGGGACTGCCTCTCCCGGTATGCCCCACGGAGGACCTTAAGGTCTATATATAGCAACACCCTAGAGGTCCCGGGCCCTAAGGAAGTTAGATTAGCCTCAACCAGAGCCAGGGCCTTTTCAACACTGGCTCTGGACTGGTGGAACGCTCTGTCTCATGAGACCAGGGCCCTGCAGGATCTGATTTCTTTCCGCAGGGCCTTTAAGACAGAGTTGTTCCATCTGGCCTTTGGCTTGGAGCCAATTTGATTCCCCCCCCCTCTTTCTTTTTCCTTTTTCCTTTCTCCTCCTGCGATGAGGCTGCATTTTAATATTTTAATGTTTCAATATTTTAATGTGGTATTTTAATCTTGTTTTTAAGTTGTATTCATTCAACTTGGTTTTATTATTGCTTGTTAGCCACCCTGAGCCCGACCTTGGCTGGGGAGGGCGGGGTATAAATAAAAATTATTATTATTATTATTAGTATTGCAGCCCGCTTTACCCCATTGCCTCCCAACTTGTTACAAACTGTTTTTAATGTTGTTTTAGCATTGTATCTCACCCTGTATCTTAGGGTGAAGAGCGGGCAAGAAAGAAATTAATGCAGTGGGGTGGGGCCCTTCCTCTCCCCGCCCATGCTATGGGTCTCCCGAGGTACTCTTGTCCCATTTTTCCTGCGTCTCCGGAGGGAGTGCAAGGAAGGGAGGGCGCAATGCTCCCCCCTGCAAGACGACGAGGCTTCCCAGAAGCTGCTGGCTGTCCCTGGTTGGGAGCAGGGCGCTGGGCCTCTCGAGTCTGATCTGAGCCCTTCTTATCTCCGTAGACACCCCACCAGTCAGGATCGAATCTTCATCACCGTCCATCACTGAGGGGCAAGACTTGGAGCTGAGCTGCCTCGTCACAGGCCAGTCGCGGGCCAGGGTCACGTGGTACAAGCGAGGAGGGTCACTCCCGGCAAATCACAAGGTATGGAGTTGGTCTGTGTGCCCAGCCAACGATGCCCACAAACCCAGCTCCAGGGGGACTCAGACTGTCCCTTTGCCCCCTCCACCCTGCAGATATCTGGCTACCATTTGAGGATCCTGGCGGCCACAGCAGCAGACTCCGGAGAATATGTGTGCCGGGTGAGCGACGCCAACAGCGGGGCGGTGCAAGAAGCCTCCATTGTGGTCACCGTCTACAGCACCTCCCAGAGTGAGTCAAACAATGCTCTGGCCATGCGCTGCCTTGCCAGTCGGAGGCAGTGAATACCAGCTGCTGGAAACCGCAACTGGGGGGAGAGTTTCTCTTTCGCTCGGGTCATGTTTGTGGGCTTCCCTTGGGGCATGGGCTGGGCAGTGGTGTAGCAGGGGTTGCCAGCTCCCAGGGCAAGGCAAGTATCCTCAGAACTGCCCGCTGATAGGCTGGAACAAAGGGGCAATAGCTCGGTGACCTACCTGAGTGGCAGCCATGGCAGCCCATGAGCGTCAAGCATTGCAGAGAGGGGGGCGGGGGATTGGTTGGGAGTCCATGCAGAGAAGGAGCCCTAGCAACTGTCCGTCACCCAAATTTGTTCCTCATTCCGCCCATGCGAACACTGGGAGATTTTCTGTGTGCCCTTGGCCTGACCCAGTAGCCAGACACTTCTTAGGTTTATAGGCTAAGCCAGGCATCCCCAAACTCGGCCCTCCAGCTGTTTTGGGACTACAATTCCCATAACCCCTAACTAACCACTGGTCTTATTAGCTAGGGATAATGGGAGTTGTAGTCCCAAAACAGCTGGAGGGCCGGGTTTGGGGATGCCTGGGCTAAGCGTTTAATTTCTCCTGTTGTGGTTATCATCCTTGGCTGCCGGTCTCCGGAGTACCCTTGTAAAAGGTACCCTCCATCCTTCAACCGAAGGTGCCACCTTGCTGCATCAGGTCCAGGGAGGTTAGGGGGCAATGGGCCACCTGCCAGTATGGGGGTCCATGTACCAGACCATGATATCCATTGATGCCAGTCCTGGTTTTTAGCGTTTTAGAGAGGATTGCATCTCCGTGGCAGAGCAACTGCTTGGCATGCAGAAGGCTCCAGGTTAAGTTCTCTGGCAGGTGGGGCTGCGAAGAGACTCCCTCCCTGCCTGAATCCCCGGAGAAGCATTGCTGCCAGCCAGTGCATGCAGCACTGAGCTAAAGGGAACAAAGGTCTTCCCGCGATCCTTTTAAAAGCAAGCCTTCATTCACAATCCTGAGGACTAGAATCTTGGTGGGGTTTTTATGGGAAGGGCCTTAGCTCTGTGGAGCTTTGCATGGAGAAGGTCTCAAGTACAGTCGCTGGCAGCATCTCCAGGTGAGGTTTGAGAAAACTCCCTGAGCCTGTGGAAAGGCTCCACCGGTCAGTGCAGACAATTCCTGGCCAGATGGGCCAATTAGCTGTATCTGTATAAGGCAGCTTCATCTGCCTTATACAGCGTGGTGTAGTGGTTAAGAGCGGTGGACTCGTAATCTGGTGAACCGGGTTCGCGTCCCAGCTCCTCCACATGCAGCTGCTGGGTGACCTTGGGCTAGTCACACTTCTCTGAAGTCTCTCAGCCCCACTCACCTCACAGAGTGTTTGTTGTGGGGGAGGAAGGGAAAGGAGACTGTTAGCCGCTTTGAGACTCCTTCGGGTAGTGATAAAGCGGGATATCAAATCCAAACTCCTCCTCCTCCTCCTCTTCTTCTTCTTCTTCTTCCTCCTCCTCCTCCCCCCGCTGAACTCCCAGCTTCAGGAATCACCCCTCCACTGAGGATCGAGTCTCCATCGCCCTCCATTGTCGAAGGACAGACCTTGGACTTGAACTGTGTTGTGGCAGGCCAGGCAGGTGCCACAATCACATGGTACAAGCGTGGCGGGACCCTGCCGGCCAATCACCAGGTACGTAGGCAGTGCATTCTGGGGGCTTGAGTTAGCGATTCTTCCTTGCCCCTCTCTTTCCTGGCCTTGCTGGCTGGCCAGCAGTAAACCTTGGCGTGCAGAAGAACCCAGGTTCAGTCGCCAGGTAAGGATGGTAGGAAGCAATTTCCGATGCTTCTTAGACAGGCACTTTCTGCTGATACAGGAAAGGCCTCCATCTCTATTGGCCTTCTGCCAGTTTTGAAGGCACATCTGTTTAGACAGCCATTCCCTATTGACCCAAGTCTGCTATTTTAATGGGATTGCTTTGCGTGGCGAGTTCCCGACCCCCCCCAGGTGGAAATAATCACACAATTATTAAGGTTAATGGGCTAAAAAAAGGCCACAACTTTATTGGTTACAGGTGATAAGCGGTATTGGCTTAGGCATTGGTCCTAACTGACTATATCCGACTCCAGCCCATCTACTTGAAGTCTGGGAAGGGTTAACTACCAGTAGAGGGAGTCCTGCTGATGCACATCAACTAGGAACTTCCCTGGGGTCAGCGATAGGGGGCATGCCTTCGGCCTTAACCTCTCTAGGCTTCAGACAGGGCCATGCCCCCCTGAATCCTTTAACGGACTACCCTTTGATATGCGGGGCAGGTGATGGCGCTACCTCCCCTCTCCCATCTACAGAACTATACCAATGCCTAACTGCCAATACCCAGAAAGTTGTTACGATTTGCTACGAGGTAGGCGAAAACCAAGTGGCTGGTGCCAATTTGCCAAGTGGAAAAGATTCCTACCAGGCCCCTCAACGTCCATAGCAAGATCAAAGGACGAAAACCTTATAGTGCGGGAGGGTGGGAAAAACAGGAACAGCTGGCAGGCGGCAAAGAGGGAGGGCTGCATCCTGCCTATATAGGGCATGCCACACCCCTGAACCAGCCGATTGGCCAGCTAGGGGGTGATGCGGCCCGGAATCCCCCCAATCGCATGGTGGGGCCATGAAGCTTGCAACCCCACCTCCTCCTTAAGGCGGAAGAGGCTTTATTGCACATTGTAACCACGCCATTAATTTTTCAATGATTAAGGCGACTGATTGCACATTTCAACTGCGGTGTATTTTTAAAAGATGGTTTTGCATTTTAACAATGTTGCACGATTGGTTTTTATGTTCTGCAAACCACTTAGAAGCCATCTGAGCATTAAGCAGTCTGGAGCCAGTGTTGCGTAGTGTTTAGTGTGTCAGACTAGGACCTGGGAGAGATCAGGGCTTGAATCCCCACTCAGCCATGAAGCTGCCTGGGTGTGACTTTGGGCCACAGTCACTCACTCTCAAGTCAAGTCAAGTTCTTTATTACGGTCATAGACCAGCATAAGCAAAACATCTAAATAAGTAGCATAACAGTATGAATCTAAGTGAATAATTATTAAATAAATAAGAGCAAGAACCAAACATATACATAGAATACTTAATTAGGCATAGATAATGGGTGAGTAAAAATTTATAAGAAAAATTAAAAGATCGGTTAACACAGCAATATGGGGTGGGCTTCAGAAGTCCAGGTTTACCAAGTTTACCAAGTTTTGTTGCGGCAAAAGCCAGCGACACCAAACATCACAAGGTCAAACAAAAAGGAGATCCACAAGAACATCAAGAAGAAGAAGAAAAAAGATTACACAAGGGAACTTCGCTATGTGCCATTCAACAGCAGAAATCTACGCTTCCTGATTGCTAAAGCGCAAAATTTGGCCACCTCATATGATATTGAGCCCGAGGAATCTTCCAGAAGGTATTTTCTTAGAATTTTGGGGGAGGATTCCAAATAATGCCGTAGGGGTACGAATTTTGACAAAAGCGGCAAGATAAGTCGAGCTCGCTCTTCACTATAAAATCTGCAGGACAGAAGGATGTGTGTAACAGATTCTACCCTATCAGACATACAGGGGCAGAGACGTGCATGCATCGGTACCCGCGTGAATTTGCCGTACAGCACTGCTGAGGGCATTGTCTCAAAGCGGGCTCTGGAGAAAGCCCATCTATAAGCTTCGTTAGTGATGTTAGTTAAATAAGGGGCAGCTGCAAAGTTAGGCCAAGCTTTTAAACATCTATATGTCTCCGGGAGTAGGGCGTCTTCTTGTTGTAATTCGACATCGTAAAGTCTCTGAGTGATAATTGCCTTTGCCTTGTTCTGAGTTCCAAGAAAGAGATTTTCAGGGTTTAGGCCAATTTGTTTGATCTTGTTAGTTATTTGCATAAGCCAAGGAGGATAGGGAACTGCGGCCAGGAAGCAAGGTAACAGTCCCTTAGGATTGTAATGGATTTTCAGCCAGAGGGATATTGCTTGCTCCCAGACTTTTAATTCCACTCTGGGTAGTCCTGCCTCTTGCCTTAAGACTGCATTAGGTGTACACTTTGGGGTGGCAAATAGTGATCTTAAGAATTTTGATTGTACTGTTTCAAGGGTCTTAAGGTTGACAGAGGGGCTAATTTGAGTGCCATATAGGAGTTGGGCTAAAGATTTTGCCTGAAAAACTTTTAGGGCCATCGGTAGAAAGCCAGCACCTTTCCTTCTGAATAATCTAAGGATGGCATTTGCACTTCTTCCTGCTGATATAGCTGATGTGGTCAGGTGTGTTGACAATTTGGCATTGTAAGAGAAAGTAATGCCTAAGTATTGGAAGGTCTTAGTCTGTTCAATGGCGTTTCCCTTTACGCTCCAATTATCTTTCCTGAAGGAGCGGTTAAAATGTACAATTTTGGTTTTGGCAAAGTTAATTGTTAACAGTTCAGTGTTACATTGGTCACTAAACTTTCCTAAGGCACGTTTCAGACCCACTTTGGTTTGAGAGAGAAGAACAGCGTCATCCGCATACATTAAAACTGGTACTTTTCTGCCGTTAGAGAACACGGGGGGGTGGGTTTCGATTTCACGGCAGCATGTGACCAGGGAGTTAACATAGATGTTAAATAAAAATGGGGCTAATAGGCATCCTTGTCTAACTCCTCTTTGGACTGGGATTTCTCTAGAGAGTCTGCCGTCCTGTGCAAGTCTTATCTGGAGGGTGTTGTTCTCATGAAGCTTAATCATCAGAAGTAATAACCTTCTGTTAATACCCATATTGGCCAATTTGGCCCAGAGCCTACCCCTGGATACAGAATCAAATGCTGCCTTTAGGTCCACAAAGGCTGCATACAGTGACTTTTTCCAATGTTTCACATACTTATAGACAAAATAATCTAACACTAAGCAGTGATCAATAGTGGAACGTCCAGATGTAAACCCTGCTTGTTCAATTTCTAGTAAATCATTATGATCTAACCATTCACATAATTTTAGGCATAGATGTTTTGTATAAAGTTTGCAGATCACATTCAGAAGACTAATTGGTCTATAATTAGATGGGTCAGAGGGGTTACCCTTTTTAAATATAGGCACAATTATAGCCAGTCCCCAATCTTTAGGGATTTCAGTTGTCTTATCTATATATGAAAATAGATTTGCAAGAACCGGGGCCCACCAGTTTATTTGCGCTTTCAGAAGTTCAGCAACAATGAAATCACTTCCTGGGGCTTTGCCAGATTTCATTTGTAGAATTAACGAAGTGATTTCAGTTTCAGATGTTGGGGGCCATGATGTATCATTGTCTAAGGGGATGTTAAGCAACGCAGAAGGTCGATGTTCTCTAAACAGCACTTTATAGTGCTCTTCCCATGAGTTTGCAGGGATTATTGTGCCCTCGTTAGGAGCTTTGGTTTGGCTGGAAATAATTTTCCAGAAGTTGGTATTGTCTTTTTCTATTGACGCTTTTATGAGGGCCTGCCAGGTGAGAGAGTCTGCGGTTCTTTTTTTGGTTTTTAGTAACTCTTTGTAGTTCTTTTTTTTAAGTTGTAACTCTAATTTAGTGATAGGGTTAGGATTTTGCTGGAAGACCTTAAAGCATTCCCTGAGTATAAGTTTTGCCTGGATGCATTCGCGGTCAAACCATTTTTTGTTGGTAGGGGACGCATTGTGGCTAGATCTCCCGAGTCTTGACAATAGCGGTTGGAGTTTTCGGATTAATGTGTTATAATGGCCAATTGGGGAGGGCTCTTCAGTATCGTTGGAGGTCAGATCAGCCCAGAGGAGTTGACCTTCCATTGATTGTGTCCAAATGCTGAAATTGTTATTAACATAAGGGGACCATTTGATTCTGGATCTGCCTATTTGTTGTAGAACATTAGGATCAGAGGTCTGTGGGGTGAGCCCACATCTAGAGGGTTCCCAAAATTCAGTCCTTTTAAGATTTAGAGGGAGATGGTCACTTTCGGTTCTTATATCTACAGTGAATTCAATATATACATCAAAGAGTTCTTGGGAGACAAGGATGTAGTCAATAACAGAATGCCTTAAGCCTGACCAATAAGTAAATTGGCCAGGACAGTCTCCCGAGGAGAGGCCGTTTAAAATAACAAGGTTTAATCTAAGTGCCATTAGAAAGAGACATGTACCAGCGAAATTGGTAACTGGGTCAAGTGAATGACGCCTGAATAGGGGCCAGTGTTCGTCATTAGCATTTAGGGGACCCATTCCACTTTCGTTGATTAGTTGTTCGTCTGAATGACCTAGCCTTGCATTAAAGTCCCCACCAATGATTAGGGAGGCAGAGGGAAACTTATTTGAGACAAGGAGAATGCAGTCTTCCAGTTCGTTCCAGATGTTTTTAAGATCAGTTTGTTTCATGAGTGGGGGAATATAAACATTGATGCATATGATCTTAAAGTGGGTAGAGAATATTTTCACAGCCAAAATCCATTTTTTATCGATTTTCAATTGGGTGGGGGAGGTTCCTAGATCTATCGATACGAAGGTGCTCAGACCTCCCGCCGGTCTTCCGCCTTTGGGGCCAATTGAGGCACAGGAGTGGAAAGCAAAATAATTGTGTAGATCGAAAGGATTTTGCATCCAGGTTTCTTGGAGCAGGATGATCTTAAACTGTGATACGTAGCTTAGAACGTCTTTGTCCATTGTTTTCGATTGCCACCCAGCAACGTTCCAGGATAGTAATAGAGGTGAGAGTCATTTTGTCTCTTCAATAGCATCTAGGACTTTCCCGGAGTCGTGGAAGATGCAGCCATTGGGTGGTGAAGGCTCCGGTAATGTGGTTAGGGGCGCCACAGCGATTTCGGCGTGGATTTCAGTTGGGCAGAGTAGGGGGGGGTGTTCTGACGTGACCTGAGGAGATTCATATTCCATTTTTCGCTCCAAGTTAGGTGGAGTGTTTGCCTCTTTTATGGGCGCTAGGTCTTCAGGGTTGCGAAGATAGAGTAATAACTCATCTAGTCTGTCCGTTATCTCTGTTTGTTCGGCTTTTGGGAGATGGGAGAAGGAAACAAGTAACTCCTGCTCCATCGAATTCTCTAGATGAGTAGCCTTTGATAGGAGGGGCATGGGGGTCTCTGTCCAACTAATTAAGTCTGAGGGTGGAGAGGTAGAGCTCGTAGTAGGTGGGGTGCCCTCATTTTTAATTGCTTTCCTTTTAGCTGGAAGGTAGGGTATAAGAGGGCAAATCTTAGTGTTGATAAAAACTCTTGTAATAAAAATTCCAAAATTAGTCAGGGAGCTTCGTAGGGACATCATATAAGTTGGAAACTTTTTAGATTTGAAGGTGAGCAGTATCCTCTGCATGTGTGGCTTGCTGTAAATGTGGACAGTGGATTCTAGATCGATGGAAAGGGGATTTATGCCCAAGAGCTCAGCTAGATGCCTTCTTGCGACATGTATAGACGACCAGTTAACAACCTGACCTTTGAAGGGGAGGATAATTAAACAAAGTCTAGTGGCTTGTAGTGAAAGATTGTAGGAAGATGTGGTGTGTAGATCTTCCATAGTTTGTTCATTTTCAAATTTGCAGCCAGTCTGCGGAGTTGAGCGCAGTAGGGCAGGTACTCTGGGTGTTGGTTCGGCCCTATCCTCCGGTAAAACGTCTACGGGGCTGACATTAACTTTTGGGGATACAAAGGATATGATCTTCTCTAAAGAGCCTTTGATGTCTCTTATGTACTTAAAGATACAGTCCACGGTTTTAGCCACAAGGTCTAGCGTGGTAGAGTGTTCAGGTAGTAATTCAGAGAGATGGTTTTCTTGTTCTCTGATGCAGTCTTCCGCCTGAATAGTTGGAACCTTTTTGGGACCTTTTGGTCTCATGATGGTGTTGTTTAGGGGGTCAGTGGGTTGTTTAGCGGAAAGTTCCTTCGGTGTAGTTTCCTTATCTATTATCTCTGCTAATGGAGAGAAGCTATTCGAGGTTGGAATATTAAAAGTATCCTTTGTTTTTCCATGAAAGAATTCGCTGATTTTGGTTTGCTTGGTGAGGGGCAAACATGCCATTTCCTCTAAATCCTCAGATTCTCTGCAGCGTTTTCCAACCCCCCTCCTCGCTTCAGCAGGGCTGTTGAATTGCTGAGTCATCTCTCCCTTTACCTCGCTCTTCTATCTTCCCTAGGTTTTTCAAAGAGTCGAGGGAGTATTTTCCTTGAAAGTATCCTATTCAAGGAAGAGTAGTGTGCCAAAGGTTATCGGCATAACACTAAATTATGCTCCGTCTGTGCCTCCAAACTTGTGGTGAGAACAGCCCATGAATCTTCCTGTAAACTCTTCGCGGTGAGGTGCTTAAATTTATCTGGGCTCAATGTTCATTAAAATAATCTTTAAAAGGAGTCTTTAAAAGAAATAAGATAGTCTTTAAAATAGTCTTTAAAAGGGGTAAGAGAGAATAAAAAGATAAAAAGATAAAATCAACGGGCTCACATTAGTAGAGTGCCGGTCGCCATCTTGACTGGGAACTCTCAGCCTAACCCACCTCACAGGGTTGTTGTGGCGATTAAATGAGAAAAGGGAAAATCCATGTGCACCACCCTGAGCTCCTTTGGAGAAAACGGTGATATATAATTTCTGTGCATGCAACCAGCAAACAAACTTCTGTTTGGAGGATCCAGAGAGGGCCTTTGCCTCTGGGCACGTAGGCCCAGAAACCCCTTGCCCCAGCAGACTCGGGCAGCCACTTCCCAGAGAGCATTTAGACTCCTAGTAGCTTTCTTCTGGTAGAATAAATGGCCTGCTCATTTCTCAAGCCTTCTCTGAAGGCAGTGTGGTGCAGTGGTTAGAGTGCGGGTGTGGGTGGAGCCTCAAGCCCAGGCCCTGAATCTTAAGACAGTTTTGGAAGAAGCTGGGGAAATGACTGTAGAAATGAAGAGGGCGTAAGAGTCCTTCTGGTACGCAGGTTGAGACCCTCCCTGCCCGCAGACTGTCTCGCCAGAGTGGTGCATGCTCCAGTTATCTCCCACTGGGGCTACTGCAATGCGCTCTATATGGGGCTACCTTTGAAGGTGACCTGGAAACTACAACTAATCCAGACTGCGGCAGCTAGACTGGTGACTGGGAGTGGCCGCTGAGACCATATAATACTGGTCTTGAAAGACCTACATTAGCTCCCAGTACGTTTCTGAGCACAATTCAAAGTGTTAGTGCTGACCTTGAAAGCCCTAAACGGCCTTGGCCCAGTATACCTGAAGGAGCGTCTCCACCCCCATTGTTCTGCCTGGACACTGAGGTCCAGCTTCAAGGGCCTTCTGGTGGTTCCCTCCCTGCGAGAAGTTTGGTTAAAGGGAATCAGGCAGAGGGCCTTCTCGGTAGTGGCGCCTGCCCTGTGGAATGCCCTCCCGTCAGATGTCAAGGAAATAAACAACTACCTGACTTTTAGAAGAGATCTGAAGGCGGCCCTGCTTAGGGATGTTTTTAATGTTTAATGTTTTGTTGTGTTTTTAATATTCTGTTGGGAGCTGCCCAGAGTGGCTACAGAAATCCAGCCAGATGGTTGGGGTATAAGTTGTTGTTGTTATTATTATTATTATTATTATTATTATTATTAAATTATCATGTAAATGAATGAATAAATACTATTGAGAGAGGTGATGGTGGTGATCTTGCTTCTCCCACCATTCCCAGATCTCTGGCTCTCACCTGCGCATCCCACAAGCCTCCACAGCTGACTCTGGCGAATACATCTGCCACGTCAACCTGGACTCCATCGTCAGAGAAGCCTCTGTCATTGTCTCTGGCACAGGATCCACCTCCAGTAAGCATCGCCCCCTGCAGGAAGGGAGGGGAAACATAAACAGGGTGGACTGGGGTGATGGGAGCAAACCTCCTGTTTTTTGACGCTGGCTGGCTGGCTTGGCCTTCCTTCACCTCTCTCTCTCTCCACCTGGCTCTGCCAGCTTTAGACATCACCCCCTCCATGAGGATTGAGGCCTCGTCCCCCCACGTTGCCGAGGGACAAACCTTAGAGCTGGACTGCATCATCGCCCACCAGGATCAGGCCACAGTCACGTGGTACAGGCGTGGAGGAGCCCTCCCGGCCAACCACCAGGTATGGGGCGCCTGCCCAGTTTCCCCCTGGCATTTGCCCCGAGTGCCAAGTCTTGAGCATTCCCAGTTCAAGATCTCCAAGCAGGGCTGGGAATGTCCCCTGGAGAGTTGCTTCCACCCAGTGTAGTCAGTATTCAGCTAGATGCAACAAGGGGCCCGACTTGGCGTAAGGCAGCTTTCGATTTTGCTATTTAAGTCAGCCCTACTTTTGCAACACTTTGGAACTCGCTGCCTATTGAGATCATGCAGTTCCCTTTTGGCGCCTGCCAAAAACATTCTCATTTGCTTCATTTTTTTCATTTCACTATTATTATTATTTTTATATAAATTTATTTATTTGGTTTTTCAGATTAAAGTTTTACAATCACCTATCCAACTTACAACATAAAAACAAGATTCCAAGGAATATCCTGGACTTCCCTCCTCCCCTTTGTGGGTCCTATTGTTAATCATTTCCTCCTGCATCTTTTATAATAATCCAAACCTTTTACAGCTCCATTGAATCCAAAATCCACCATTAAACTACATGTGTCATTCCAATCCTACTAACGGTTTTAACTGTTTACAATGGTTTTAAAAATAAATTATACATTTTCTCCATTCCTTATTAAAATTTTGGTCTTCCTGATTTCTAGTTCTTCTGGTCATTTTTGCCATTTTGGCAGAATCCATCAATTTAATGCAGAATTTTTTCATTTCACTTTCAACCTGTAGACTGCCTTTGTATATTACTATGCACAAGGCAGTTTACAAGCTGAAGAAACAACAAAATAGACCGCAAAGATCACACATGTAATAATCTGATCCAATACGTTATCGTTTCGATAAGCCTGTCTGAATTTTCACCTGTTGCAGTATTTAAATATTTTGTCTGTTTTAAACTCTTGCCGTAAATGTTCTCGACCTTATTGTTTTATCTTTTTGTGACCCGCTTCCAGGTTTATTTCTTAGAATCAAATAAACCATGAGAACGAGATGCATGTGTTTTTTTTTTAAAAAAAGGGGCATACACCATTGCAGTTAGGGCTTGTGCTTTGCGTGCAGAGGATCCTAGTTCAGAACCTGGTCGCATCTCCTGGTAATAATAATAATAATAATAATAATAATAATAATAATAATAATAAATTTTTATTTATACCCTGCCCTCCCCAGCCAAGACCGGGCTCAGGGCGGCTAACACCAGATATAAAACAATTGATTGAAATACAACTTAAAAAACAAGATTAAAATACCACATTGTAATGCAGCCTCCTTTCAGCGGAAACTCAAATCAAAAACTTTTGGTAGGACTGGGAGAGACTCCCCAGGAAGCTGCTGGTGGTCAGTGTAGTCAGTATAGAGCTAGATGGACCCAGGTGTTGGGGGCTGATGGGAGATGTAGTCCAAAACACCTGGGAGGCCCTGCGTTGAGGGATTGGTTTAGCCAGACTAAAAACTCACACGGTTAACGAATACGCCTTTAAATTGGAAACAACTTCCAGGCCTTCGGATCCCGCTTGCGGCTGGTGAAAGTCTCTCCGGCGGATTCTGGCGAGTACGTCTGCCGCGTCAGCCGCGATCCTGCCACCCAGGAGGCCTCGGTCTTTGTCACCATCCAGCAGGGCGGCACAGGCTCCTTCCGTAAGTCCGACAAAGGCTCCGTGGCAGAGCACCTGCTTGGCATGCAGAAGGTCCCAGGTTCCCCATTGGCAACATCTCCGGGTGGGGTTGGGAAAAGGTTCCCTGCTGGAGGGCCACTGCCGGTCAGTGTAGACATTATTGAGCTAGTTTGATCACTAAAAGGTAAAGGGGGGATGTGGGTGGTGTTGTGGTCTAAACCACTGAGCCTCTTGGGCTTGCTGATCAGAAGGTTGGTGGTTTGAATCCCCGCAATGGAGTGAGCTCCTATTGCTCTGTCTCATCTCCTGCCAACCTTCGAAAGTACACCAGTGCAAGTAGATAAATAGGTACCGCTGTGGCAAGAAGGTAAACGGCATTTCCGTGCGCTCTGGCACTTGATCACTGTTGGGCCAGAAGCAGTTTAGTCATGCTGGCCACATGACCTGGAAAGCTGTCTGTGGCCAAACGCCGACACCCTTGGCCTGAAAGTCAGATGAGTGCCGCAACCCCGTAGTCGCCTTTGACTGGTCTTAACCATCCAAGGGCCTTTTATCTTTTAGTTCAGTGGGTCTTTGGCCTAATTCAGCAGGCAAGCTCATCTTACGCATTGAGCCTCCTCAGAGTAGACCCACTGAAGTTAACAGACACAACTACCTTAGGATCATTAATTTCAGCCGCTTGACTCTGAAATTACACAATTTCTCTCGCCCTTCCCTCTTTTCCCTTGGCAATGCAGCCGCCGGTGTGACTCCCCCAGTACGAATTGAGTCTTCTTCCACCTCCCCCACTGAGGGCCACACGCTGGACCTGAAGTGCATCGTGGCAGGACCCGCTTCGCAAGCCAGAGTCACGTGGTACAGACGAGGAGGTGCCCTCCCTGCCGGTCACCAGGTATGGATTCAAGAGGCCTTGGGAGCAAGAGCTGGTACTCCAATGTTGTCAGGGGCTGGACTGAGGAGGAATGGTGGGAGCTGCCGCCGCCCTTCTCCTGAACCTTCCCAAGAACAGGAGGACAGTATAGATTTAGATCAGTGGTTTGCAGAAGGGCATAGTTCAGAGGCTGCAGAGGGCAGAAGCTGGGAATTACTGGAAGAGGAACAGCAGAAAGAATCAGCAGCACCAAGGGGGGAACAGCTGACAAACTCAGTGTCCTTGGAAAGCATTCCTGACCCCCCCCCCCTCCCAGGACCACGTGGGCATTGAGAGTAGGAGAACAGAAAACTCAGAGGCAGAAATCCCCGATTAGCCCACACAGGGGTGATGTAGAATAGGAGAGACATAGAGGTGTGAGATTTGACTTGGAGCAATGCCATTTCTAGAGGGACACCGCATTCCTTTGTCTCTCACTGTGATTATTGAATAAACCAGGGGTCTGCAACCTTCAAGACAAAAACAGCCACTTGGACCCGTTTCCGAAGAAAACAACAACTGGGAGCCGCAAAACCGGGAAGGTGACATTGGGACGGTGCGTGACTAACGCACGCACCGCCCCCATGCGACGTCACAGCCAGTACAGCGCCCGCCACAGTGGGGAGTGTCGGGGCGCACAATGCGCCTCCTCCCCTCGCTAGTATCCGCCCCGGAGCCGCGGCAGAGGTGTAAAAGAGCCACATGCGGCTCCGGAGCCGCGGGTTGCAGACCCCTGGAATAAACTAATTGGTAATAACTCTTATTTCTTTTTTTACGGGACGCGGGTGGCGCTGTGGGTTAAACCACAGAGCCTAGGACTTGCTGATCAGAAGGTCAGTGGTTCGAATCCCCACGACGGGGGTGAGCTCCTGTTGCTTGGTCCCTGCTCCTGCCAACCTAGCAGTTCGAAAGCACATCAAAAGTGCAAGTAGATAAATAGGTACCGCTCCAGCGGGAAGGTAAACAGCATTTCCGTGCGCTGCTCTGGTTCGTCAGAAGCGGCTTAGTCATGCTGGCCACATGACCCGGAAGCTGTATGCCGGGTCCCTTGGCCAGTAAAGCGAGATGAGCACCACAACCCCAGAGTCGGCCACAGTTGGACCTAATGGTCAGGGGTCCGTTTTCCTTTACCTTTACTTATTTTTTTATCTGCTTCTTTGCTCCCACCGGGGGAGGGATCTGATTCCCCAAAGCCTGACAAATGTGCAAGATCCCCCCCCCAAACATATATACCCTCTCATCCAAACTTGCTCCTTTCTCTTTATCTCCTCCAAGGTCTCTGGCTCCATCCTGCGTATCCCACAGGCTTCAGCTGCAGACTCCGGGGAATACGTTTGCCGCGTCACCAACGGGACAGCCGTCCACGAAGCCTCCCTCATCATCACCATCCAGGGCGGCCCAGGCTCCTACTGTAAGTCTCCATTCTTTTTTAAAAAAATATATTTATGCTTTTCACTAGTTATACAATCATTTCAGCATTTCAAAACTTGACTTCCTTCCCCTTCTTTCTGCGGTTCCTTAAATTTATTTTTAATACCTTTTGCATATCCATATTAACTCAATTTGCTCATTTATTCATCTAGTTTAAATATATACTCTTACGAACCTCAGGTTATTACAATATTCTCGCCAATGTTCTTATCTGTTTGCGATTTATCTGTAAATATTCCATAAACCATTTCCATTATTTTATAAAAAGTTTGTTATCTTGATTTCTTATTTTTCCGGTAGGTTTCGCCATTTCTGCATATTCCATAAGTTTTTTTATGCATTCTTGCTTTGCTGGGATTTCTGCTTCTTTCCATTTTGGGGCGAGTAACATTCTTGCCACTGTAGCCGCATACATGAATAAGTTTCTGTACAGTTTAGGTAGTTCCGTCCCTATAATTCCCGACCTCTGTTCGAAAACCTCCCAACAAAAGAAAGCTGAACGGCTCTAACCTTCAGAAATATGTTTTGAATTGCTAAAACAGAAAGAAAAAGATAGATATTTTGAATGTTTCGTCAGGGTCTCCTTTCTTGTTTGAGTTTGGGAGGGGTGGGGAGAACGTGTGTTTTCCGTCAGGTGAGTTGGCAACTTGGCAAAAGCTTTCTCTGCAGGAAACTAACAAATTCTCTCCCTCCCTCCGACTCCTCTGGCTTCTCCAGCTGTGGGCGTCACCCCTCCAATACGCATCGAGACCTCCTCCGCGTCCATTGTGGAGGGGCAGTCAGTGGACCTGAACTGCCTGGTGGCGGGTCAGTCACAGCCAAGGGTCATGTGGTACAAGCGAGGTGGCGCCTTGCCCCTCAACAGCCAGGTAAGGGGGGGACGGACTTGGAGCTCTCTTGGGTCAGGGATGAATGGGGCAGAGGAGGAAGGGTGAATCGCATTGTACTGGTGGGTTCTTCCCATACTCCACCGAGAAGCCAGGAGGGCAGCTGAACCTGGAGAGAACATTTGGAGTAAGGAACCCAAGGCCAAGGGATGGGAACGTTGTGGTTCTCCAGTATTGCTGGACTCGAACTCACATCATCGCTGACCATGCTGGCTTGGGCTAATGGGACTTGGAGTCCAGCAACACCCAGAGGGCCACAGCTTCTCCACCTTCCGCCTCCTGATCATTTTCTCTCTCCCTTTGAGCAGATCCTTGGATCTCGCCTCAGGATCCTGCAGGCCTCGGCGGCCGACTCGGGTGAATACATCTGCTACGTGAATGACGGCGACAGTCCACTGGAGGCCTCCGTTATTGTCTCCATCCCTGGGAGCTCCGGTTCCACTTTTGGTACGTAGCCTAGGAAGCCGAACCCTGCCATGGGGCAAAAGTCCTGCAGGGAGAGGCGCCCGGGCCCCCAAATTCCAAATCGCCCCTTCAGATTTGGGAAAACCACCTCACCGCTCTCCAGACTTTGAGGGTTGGTGACAGGTTGTGTGTTTCTGCAAAACGCCCTCTGCTCATGTCCAAGCCACTCTTGCTCTTCGCTTGAGAACTGATGGTGGAAATAGGGACCTTATTATTATTATTAATTTTCAAAATATTAATAATTTTCAAAATTATTACAAATCAAACCAAATTACTTCAACTTAATACAATTTCTTAAAATCATGTTTCCCGCTCCTGTTGCAAACATACGTCAATCATTTCCACCCATAGCCTCATCATCTCTTATTTCATATCCAATTGATCCTTCACTTGTCCTTAGTCTATTCTTGCCCACATTCTTTCCCTCCTTGCAAACAGTGCTTCTGTTACATATTATAAATATAAAATCCATTTCATGTGTGCAGTCCTTCATTTACATTGCTGACTCAGACCTAGTGTGATGGGAGAATTACTGTATTTTTCGCCCTATAAGATGCACCAGACCATAAGTCGCACCTAGTTTTTGGAGGAGGAAAACAAGAAAAAAAATATTCTGAATCCCAGAAGCCAGAACAGCAAGAGGGATTGCTGTGCAGCGAAAGCAGCAATCCCTCTTGCTGTTCTGGCTTCTGGGATAGCTGCGCAGCCTGCATTCACCCCATAAGACGCACACACATTTCCCCTTACTTTTTAGGAGGGAAAAAGTGAGTCTTATAGAGCAAAAAAGACGGTAATTACTGTCTTCCATTCTTCAGTTCTTTGCAGTGTTTACTTTGATGGGACACGGTCACATTCAATTCCTTCGACTGTTGACCAACTAGCGTACGAGCTGCAGCCATAAATAACATGTACAATATCTGCCATTAAAATTCTGCTCTGGAGTTCTTCCTCGACACACAGTTAAAACAAAGTCTTTACTCAAATTCGGCCTTTTGCCAGATCTATTCCGCAGCCGTTCCTTCTTTGTGCTCTGCCTTGCTCCCTTGCACTCCTGGTCCAAGTGGAAATAGGGACTCCACACTCCGCAGCACACAAACGGTTAAGCCAGCCTTAGCTTGGAGGGGGTGGTGATCTTTGGGGTGGAGCAGCGCAGCTCGCCCAGAACACCTGTTGAGCAGAGATACACACCAGAGAGCCAGTGTGGTGTAGTGGTTAAGAGCGATGGACTCGTAATCTGAGGAACCGGGTTCGCGTCTCCGCTCCTCCACATGCAGCTGCTGGGTGACCTTGGGCCAGTCACACTTTTTTGAAGTCTCTCAGCACCACTCATCTTACAGAGTGTTTGTTGTGGGGGAGGAAGGGAAAGGAGAATGTTAGCCGCTTTGAGACTCCTGAAGGGGAGTGATAAAGTGGGATATCAAATCCAAACTCTTCTCTTCTTCTTCTTCTTCTTTCCCTCCCACAGCCTCTGGCATCGTTCCACCCGTGAGGATCGAGTCTTCGTCCTCATCCCTGGCAGAGGGACAGACCTTGGAGCTCAACTGCCTTGTTGCTGGCCAGGTGCAGCCCAAAGTCACCTGGTACAAGAGAGGGGGGGCCCTCCCAGCCAACCACCAGGTACATGCGCTGCCCCCGGTCCTTTCTGTTGGGATAATTCAGACTGGAAATTCCCAGGTGTCAAAAAACCTGTATGTATGCCACAACTGTGGCCCGTGTTTTGTTAGCTCAAAAATGGAAAACGAGTGAGGTCCCAGCCAAAGAAAAATGGCAACTTAACCTGACAGAGTATGCACAACTTGCACACTTAACATATTGAATAAGAGAACAAGAATATACGTTTGAAGAAGATTGGAAAATGTTTATTGAATACAGTGGTACCTCAGGTTAAGTACTTAATTTGTTCCAGAGGTCCGTACTTAACCTGAAACTGTTCTTAACCCGAAGCACCACTTTAGCTAATGGGGCCTCCCACTGCTGCCACGCCGCCAGAGCCCGATTTCTGTTCTCATCCTGAAGCAAAGTTCTTAATCTGAAGCACTATTTCTGGGTGAGCGGAGTCTGTAACCTGAATCATATGTAACCTGAAGCGTATGTATCCCGAGGTACCACTGTATATGGGAAATAATTGGGTACGGCTCAAAACGCTGGCAGCATTAAGATGCATTCAACAGTGTAAAAGAGTTTTGATGGATGCAATACAGTGGTACCTCGGGTTATAGACGCTTCAGGTTACAGACTCCGCTAACCCAGAAATAGTACCTCAGATTAAGAACTTTGCTTCAGGATGAGAACAGAAATTGCATGATGGCGGCGCAGCGGCAGCTGGAGGCCCCATTAGCTAAAATGGTACCTCAGGTTAAGAACAGTTTCAGGTTAAGAATGGACCTCCAGAACGAATTAAGTTCGTAACCTGAGGTACCACTGTAATGGAATACTGAATGGTATAGTTTATGTAAAATATGCAGGGATTTATGTTATGCAAAGTGAAGCACGGAAAGAGAGGAAGGGAAGTCATTGATATTTTTTAAGGATGTAAAATGAGTATTTTAAATCATAAAACAGAAAAATTAATAAAAATTATATACAAAGAAAACGAAAATGAAAGAAGGTAGCATTTCCCTGCATTACAGGGGTTTGGACTTGATAACCCTTTGGGTCCCTTCCAATGCCACAGTTTTGAGGTCTTCTAATTCCTCTTTCTCCCCCCACCCCACCCCCAGGTCTCTGGCACTCGCCTCCGAATCCCGCAGGTCTCCTCCGCCAATTCCGGAGAGTACGTCTGCCGCGTCAGCAGCGCCGCTGTCACTCAGGAGGCTGCGCTGGTGGTCACCATCCAAGACGGCGAGAGCCCCTCCCATCGTGAGTCCCCTCCAGCGGAGGCTGAGACCCCCTCCCTCTCCTAGCCCCTAAATTTGTGCTGATCTAGGTAGCCTTGAGAATATTCGCTGGGGACCCTTATTGCTTTAAGGGAATGGCTCCCAAAGTGGGTGGTATCTCCCGGGGGGGGGGGGGGAATTACCTAGGAGGCAGGAAAAGTCAAGCAGGTGGGGACGGGGTCTCCAAGTGTGTCAATCACTTATGTATGATTGACCAATCCGGAACCTCAATTGAAACACCTTTCTTCCTTCATATTTAAAACTTCAAAAGAGGTGTGGGAAAAGGAGACAACAGGCAGATAGATAATCAAAGCTGGGGGGCAAATATGGGAGAAACGTACATTGAAAATGTTGTTGTAAGAATAAAAGAAAATTATTAAGAATGAGTTTAGAGATGGTGTTTAACACCAGTCAGGTTAAATCAAATAAACAAGGAATATTCGGTATTATGTTGGAGGGCATGCCAGGAATCCAGCAATTATGTTCACATGTGGTGGGGGTGTAAATATGTAAAAAAAACACAAAATGACAAAGGGTGTTTAAGGAGATAACAGAAATCACTGGGTTAAAGGTAGCTGAAAGTCCAGAGGTAGCATTATTATCCATTTATGATGGGGTGGAAGGTTTGCAGGCTATGAAGGCCTTGCTCACAAATTTATTGACAGCCGCATGAAGGGGCAAGCAGAATATAAAATGGAAGAACAGTATAAAGATGTGTGTGGGATATAGCTATTGATGATAAATTAACATGTGCCATTAAGGTAAGATGGGGAATATGCATCAGAAATGATTTTGAGGAGATATAGAAGGTGTCTGTAGAATTTGTACTGTTAAAATGGAAAGGGGTCAAACCATCGCAAGTGGTGTTGAAATTCTGGGAGGTTGGATAGTTACAATGGAATGGTCTTGGTGGTGGGACACATTTTTATTCTGATTTATTTATGATAATTACTTTTCCAAAATAATTTTTTTTAAAAAAATAAAATAAACATTACCACTCTTATCACACTCAAAGCTGTTTCCTTTGGCTGCTTTTGCTTGTATTTACCATTCGGAATTGTCAGAAGATAAGCCAGGTACTCGTAACAGCTGTTGATTTTATGGCAAGGTAGTTGCCGCTCATCTGTTGTCCTACAAATTTCTTTGGTTATTTTGTTTTGCTTAGCAAGAATACGCAAAAATATTTTTCATGCAATATCTAGTATAGCAGTTAATCAGCATTCTCGGATTAATTACATTAAATAGTTGGATTTTGAATGCATGTGCAATTAATTGCTACTGCATTGAATTTTATTGTGCTGTTATTTTCCTTAGAGGGTCGTGCAAACCACTCTTCTGAATGATGCTTTTTAGCGAGTAGGGTGGAGGGTACAAAGGGGTGAGTTTATGGAACCAAGGGAACCGAAACAAAAAACAAAGTTTGGGAAGTGTTGATCTTAGACTCCTGCTTTCTCCCCACACTCTTGCAGCTTCAGACACAGTTTCCCCTCTGAAGATCGAGTCTTCGTCACCCTCCGCTGTTGAAGGGCAGACCTTGGATCTCACCTGCACTGCCCCAGGCCAGCCCCAGGCCATATTCACGTGGTACCGGCGAGAGGGACCCTTGCCTGTCGGCCACCGGGTAGGAAGACAGCCTGGCCCAGAAGGCCTCTTTGGGCAGTGGAGGGAGAGCAATGTCCAGGTTCATGTGGGGCACAAGCACTGTGGGTAACAGGGAGCGTTGGCACCTTTCTTGGGCACGAGACGCCAGGAAAATGCTTGCAAGGAGAGAACTTGCCTTTAGCTGTGACTGCAGGAGGGTTGGGCTCAATGACCTCCTCCAAATCTACAATTCTATGCAAAACAACGAAGCACAGGGCGGAGGAATGGAGAAATTTCTAGAACAACAATGGGATATCAGCTCCGCCAAAGGCATGATGGAGAACAGCAACAACTGGAAAAAGATAGATACAGTGGTACCTCGGGTTACATACGCGTCGGGTTACAGACTCCGCTAACCCAGAAATAGTGCTTCAGGTTAAGAACTTTACTTCAGGATGAGAACAGAAATCGTGCTTCGGCGGCGCAGCAGCAGCAGCAGGAGGCCCCATTAGCTAAAGTGGTGTTTCAGGTTAAGTACGGACCTCTGGAACGAATTAAGTACTTAACTTGAGGTACCCTGTATAACATTTTATAAGGAAGAAACCCACGGACAGAATAATTGGCACACACAGGAAGAACAAGGATATAGTTTCGAGTGCCTCACTTGTAAATTTATAAATCATTTTCATTTAATGCGACAACACAAATAGAAGTTATTAATATTGCAGTTGTTGTATAAGGGATTGTTATTCTGACTGGAATGTAGTTGAAATTAATAAGATTTTGGAACGCTGAAATAAAGAAAACCATCAATTCTAGCATACTGGGGGCCACCTAAATGATATAATTCAGCATTTGAATGATTGGTGTTGGTAAATTGGTATTGTTATGTAATTGGAATGTAATTGAAAATTAATAAAAAATATTATTATGTTATAAATGGCGGGAGAGGAGGCAGGTCAAGGAGACATCAGGAGCCCCCTGTGATGTTCTTGTTTCATGCATCTCTCTCTCTCTCTTGGCACACAAAGGTTGTCGGCGGTCGCCTTCGCCTGGTCCAGCTCACCCCAGCCGACTCCGGCGAGTACGTCTGCCGTGCGAGCGGTGGAGCTGTCCCGCAAGAGGCTTCCTTAGTGGTCTCTGTCCTCGCCAGCGCCAGCGCCGCCTCCCGTACGTCTAAGGTTCTGGGCTGGATGGGGGGCGGATAGGAGAGATGGGCAGTGTCTTCAGTGGGTCAGTCTCACCCTCGCTCCATCCCCGCAGGCCTCCAGAGTCCGGTCATCTCCATCGACCCCCACAGCACCGCTGTGCGCAAGGGAGCGGACATCTCCTTCAAGTGCCGGCTCCACGATGGCGCTCAGCCCGTCGAGATCTCTTGGAAGCTGCCCAACAACCAGTTGCCAGGTAGTAATAATAATAATAATAATAATAATAATAATAATAATAATAATAATATTTATTTATACCCTGCCCTCCCCAGCCAAAGCCGGGCTCAGGGCGGCTAACAAGCAATAATAAAAACAAGTTGAATGAGTACAACTTAAAAACAAAATTAAAATACAACATTAAAATATTAAAATGTAGCCTCATCGCAGGAGGAGAAGGAAAGGAAAAAAGAAAGAGAGGGAGGGAATCAGATTGGCTCCAAGCCAAAGGCCAAGCGGAACAACTCTGTCTTACAGGCCCTGCGGAAAGAAATCAGATCCTGCAGGGCCCTGGTCTCATGAGGCAGAGAGTTCCACCAGGCCGGAGCCAGTGCTGAAAGGGCCCTGGCTCTGGTTGAGGCTAATCTAACTTCCTTAGGGCCCGGGACCTCTAGGGTGTTGCTATTTATGGACCTTGAGGCTCTCCGTGGGACATACTGGGAGAGGTGGTCCTGTAGGTACAAGGGTCCTAGGCTGTGAAGGGGTAGGTAGGCGGGCTCGCGATGGCCACCTGGCCCTAGCGTCAGGTTGTAAGAAAGGAAGGAAGTGAAGGGGTGCGGGAAGCTCCTGAGCAACTTTTGGAATGGGTCAGTAGAGCACCTTGCAGTCACTAAGAACTTGAACCTGAGCTTGCTTATTTCCTCCTCCCTCCTGGTGCATTTTCCTTTTGCGCAACACACACGTACATCCCCGTGATCTCCCGACTTAAACCTCCTTTTTCTTTTTTCTAAAATTTATTTATTTGGTTTTTGAAATTAAGATTTTACAATCGTATAGCAACATACAGTATAAAAACAAGATTCCACAGAATCTCCTGGACTTCCCTCCTCCCCTTTGTGAGTCCTTTTATTAGTCCTTTCCGCCTGCATCTTTTATAATAATCCAGATGTTTTGCATCTCCATTATATCCAAAATCCACCATTAAACTACAAGTGTTATTCCAATCCCATTAACGCTTTTAGCTGTTTACAGTGGCTTTTCGGATAGATTATTAGTTTCCCCCATTCCTTATTAGAATTTTGGTCTTCCTGATTTCTGATTCCTCCAGTCATTTTTGCATAATCTGCCATTCTTCTCTGGTAGGGACTTCATATTCTTTCCATCTCTGGGCTAATAGATATGGCAGCTGTGGTCACATACATAAATAGTCTTTTCTGCTCCTTTGGGATTTTGGCACCTAGAATTCTCAGTTGATATATAAATGAATAACTAAAAAGGGACAGGCCTGGACAGACCTCTCTCTCCCACTTCCCCACTACAGATAACGTGAAGATCAGCCCCAATGGGTCTGTGGTCACCATCTCCAACGCCCAGCCCCAGAACCAGGGGACGTACCGCTGCCTCGCCTCCAACCGATTTGGGATAGCCAACAGTGTGGTCAACCTGATGGTGCATGGTAAGTGGGCATTGTGGAGCAGAGAAAACCTCTTGGTTCCTGAAAAATATCAGGGTATTATTACAATGACTTGATTTGTAGCGTCACCTTAAGCCCGAAGGCGGTTACTTACACAGCACACAGAGCTGGAATAGTTATAGCTAAAAGTGTTCACATTATAAGGTAAAGGGACCCCTGACCATTAAGTCCAGTTGTGACCGACTCTGGGGTTGCGGTGCTCATCTCGCTTTACTGGCCGAGGGAGCCGGCGTACAGCTTCCGGGTCATGTGGACAGCATGACGAAGCTGCTTCTGGAGAACTAGAACATTACACGGAAACACCATTTACCTTCCTGCTGGAGTGGTACCTATTTATCTACTTGCACTTTGACATGCTTTTGAACTGCTAGGTAGGCAGGAGCTGGGACTGAACAACGGGAGCTCACCCCGTCGTGGGGATTCGAACCACTGACCTTCTGATCGGCAAGCCCTAGGCTCTGTGGTTTAACCCACAGTGCCACCCCCGCCCCAGAGCTAGAATAGTTATAGCTAAAAGTGCTCACACTATAAGCATCCTCAAAAAGGACACATTTTCCTCCAGGGGTGGCGGCTGGTAACCAGTGGAACTGCTGGTGTAAAAGGCAGGGATGCCCCAAAGGAGGCGGAGCCAGAGCCAGTCATTGGCTGAGCCACAGCCAATGAGAGGCAGAGCTGGCTCATTCTTGTTTTTGCCCCCCAACCTCCTCTCAGCAAAGTTTTGCAAGGGCAGCACAGAGGCCAATTCAAGTTGCTGGAAGCTGCAGGAGGGGGGAGTTGCTCTTGAACTCAGGTCCTGCTTGTGGGTTTCCCTGCCCCTCCCGCCCCTGCCTGGCTGCCTGTTTAGAACCATTCCAGTGGGAGGCCCTGCCATTGGGCATAGAATCATAGCCTTGTATTGTTGGAAGGGACCCCCATGGTCATCTAGTTCTGCATTGCAGGAATCTCAGCTAAAGCAACTGTTACAGGAAAATCCTTGGGCTCACTTGGATTCCCAAACAAAGACACCAGCTAAAAATATAAGAGCAAAACAGCAGCCTATAGGCCTGATCTTTATTCAAAGGACGGTTGCAACAGGACCTCCACCACCACATGGAAGAAGTAGGAAGAAGCCCACAACACAAAGGATTGCTCCTTTTTCTTCTAAGTTTCCCTTTTTTACTCACAACACCCTTAGTGAAGCATTACACATACATCATATATACATCACAGCTAAGTCATAATCTGAAGGAAAGAGCCTACGTTCTTGGCTGGTGTCTTTGTTTGGCGATCCGAGTGAGCCCAAGAATTTTCCTATGATACATCCATGACAGACAGACAGCCAACCTCTACTTAAAAACCTCCCAAGGAAGGAGAGTCCACCACCTCGTGAGGGAGCCTGTGCCACTGTCAATCAGCTCTTACTAATTAGTCAGTAATATCCAAGGCAACACAAGGACCAAATACAATGATACAATATCAATATACACTCTTTATATAATATGAAATATATGAAATCACATAAACAGAAAACTTATGAATCTCTGAAAGTCCCCAAATATGCACTCTTAATGGATTCTCTTGAAAACATGAAACCAAATAAACATAAGCCTTATAAGTCTCTGAAAGTCTTTGAAGACTATGCAAGTCTCTGAAAGAAGCAATGTATCAGATTCTTATCTGGTGAAAACAGGCTGTAAAGCTTTGTTTATGGCGTCTATTGCTGCCGAAGTAGTTTGCAAACAGACGTAGTGAACAGTGATTCCGGATATACCCACTGTTTCGTGGAATTCTTCAGCACAGCAGAAGGATACAAAAATGCTTCATAAACCCATTCACCATATAGATGGGGTATGTACCTTGTGTTTTATTTCACATTATTTTGGCATTATAGTTTATGTGCATAGTTCATAATATTTCGAGTTTATTGTAGTTACCATGCATATGCACGTCATTGTTTTAATATTATTTTATAGTTTATGAAGCATATTTGGTGATATCAGAGATTCATAAGTTTTCTGTTTATGTGATTTCATATATTTCATATTATATAAAGAGTGTCTATTGATATCGTATCATTGTATTTGGTCATCGTGTTGCCTTGGATATTACTGATCAGCTCTTACTGTCAGAAAGTTCTTCCTGATGTTTCGTCGGAATCTCCTTTCTCGCACCTTGAAGCCTTTGGTTCGAGTCCTGCCCTCCAGAGCAGGAGGAAGCAGCCTGGCTTCCCCAAAACAGCCTGCCCTCTTAGCCTGACCTCTGGGAGATACTAGATTTAGAAGCAGGAGCAGCTCCTTGGAGAGAACGATGCCATTCCTGGGTGCCCAGCTGGCATGGATGCCAGTGGAGACATTGCACACAGCTAAATGGAAGCCAGTCAGTCTGCTCTGCTCTGCTGTGGGGCAACTGCTCAAGGCTCTCCTCTCCCCACTCGCAGGGCCGCCGACCGTCTCGGTGGTGCCAAAGGGCCCCGTGCAATTGAAGGTGGGCAAATCCATCAGCCTGGACTGCCTGGGGGCAGGTGAGCCCCGGGCCCTGGTGCGCTGGAGCAAGGTGGGCGTCCGGCAGAAGGTGGAGCACCAGACAGTGATGCCGCTGGACAGCCGGGCTGTGCTGCAGGTGAGTCGCAGGTGATACATTGTCTGCAGGGCAAGGGAGCAGGAGGAGGGGCCTAGTATATATGCACTGGGGATATATGCGGAGCCTCCGGGATCAGGAACAACGTACCTTAGAGTGTCGGTTTCTGGGGGCTGGGAGCAAGCAGTGGGGAGGGGTTTTTTGCTGGTGGGCTTCCCAGAGGCATCTTGGTGGACCAGATGAGATGGCAATGGCTGCTAGCCACAATGGCTGTGCTCTGTGTCCACAGTTAGCAATGCTTCTGAATCCTGGTTGCTAGAAACAGTAGGAGGAGAGTTGTTCTTGTGCTCGAATCCTGCATCTGCTTGGCCACTGTGAGAACAGGGGGCTGGCCAAAATGAGCCCTTGGCCGGATCCAGCAAGTCTATTATGTTCTTACGGGCCAAAAAAGGGGCTTGTTTTTGGTCCAAAGGCAGCCGTGGCCCCCTTCCTCGATTTGAAACACACACACACACCCCGATACTGTTTCCGCTCCAGATCTCATCCGCGAAGCTTGAAGATGCTGGCACCTACGTCTGCATGGCGCAGAACCCCCTGGGGACGGCGGAAGCGCAGGTGGAATTGCTTGTGGAGGCCATGCACGGGAGACCAGGCGCACCTGAGATTCATGCGAACCCGACGCAGACCGTAGTTGCCGGGCAGACGGCTCGGCTCCATTGTTCTGCCACAGGTAGGTGGGGGGGGGCTATTTCAACCCAAGGTCTGCATTCCCTTGGAGGAATCTCTCTCCCCACCTTGGGGAGGGGAAGGAGCCTTCGTATTCCAATAGTGGCTGTGGTCAGAGACAACCAGTGGTCAGAGCAGCAGGTGGGACTCCGAGCCTTCGCATAGTCAGTGGGCTTATTTCCTTTTAATTAAACGAGATTTGTATGCCGCTTAACTGTGAATGAAGCCTCTGAGCAGTTTGCGAGGGACGCAGAGCAGCGCACAGAAACATTTGGTAAAAAATCAGCCTTAGGAACAAGTGTACGTGGCAAGGAGACACAGAAGAGTCCTGATAAATAAAAGATTGGGATTGGAGTTTGTAACTTTAGACGAAACAAAAGACAGAGGGGTTGTATTATATATAAAAGCCAAATTTGACCCAAAGCAATTATTTAAGGACAGGGGAAGAATAATTACAGTACAGATAACAGTCCAAGGTGGTAAAATAGTAATAGACAGAATATATGCACCAAATGAGAGAAAACTGGAATTTTATAAAATGTTAGAAGAAAAACTATTTGAATACAGTGGTACCTAGGTTAAATACTTAATTTGTTCCGGAGGTCCGTTCTTAACCTAAAACTGTTCTTAACCTGAAGCATCACTTTAGCTAATGGGGCCTCCTGCTGCTGGCATGCCGCCGGAGCACGATTTCTGTTCTCATCCTCAAGCAAAGTTCTTAACCTGAAGCACTATTTATGGGTTAGCAGAGTCTGTACTTAACCTGAGGTACCACTGTATGGAGATTTAGACACCCACTGGACAGAGAATTCACGGTCTTCTCTGAATCACATCAGTGCAGTGGAAAATTGACTCGAGATGGAAGTCTGGAGAATTATCAATATATGTCAAAAAAGTAGAGATATTACCAAGGACACTTTTGGATCATAACCCAGTATTACTTGAACTAAGAGGAGAAAAAAGCACTCCATTTAGATGGAGAATAAATGAAGGAATTTTAGATAATCAAATTATTGAGAAAAAGCCCTGTTATAATTTTATACTAATAAAATCAAATAAAGCTATCTGTGGACAAACGCTGGCTCCCTCGGCTTGAAAGCCGAGATGAGTTCTGCAATCCCATAGTCGCCTTTGACTGGGCTTAACAATCCAGAAATCCTTTACCTATTTTTTAACCTTTACACGCTGCCTACTGCTAGCCACATTCTGTGTTTCAGGGCCAAGGCAAGGCAGGTTTCCTGGTTCTGGGTTTTTCCTCCTGTTCATGGAAGCATAGAATTGCATAGAGTTGGAAGGGACCCAAAGGTAATCCCGTCTGACGTCTTGCAGTGCAGGAATCGCAGCTGACCCTAACCCGCAGCTAACCATTGCTCTCTCCTTCCCAGGCGACCCCTCTCCGACCATCCACTGGTCCAAGCTGAGGGCCCCCTTGCCCTGGCAGCATCAGATCGTGAACGACACCCTCGTCATCCCCCGGGCAGCCCAGCAGGACTCCGGGCAATACATCTGCAATGCCACCAACACCGCCGGCTTCACGGAGGCCTTCATCATGCTGGATGTGGAAGGTGAGGGAAGGAGGGAGGGAGCAGGCAAAGTTAGGGCATCCTGCTAAGGAACTGGCCCTGTTCCGAGCGCTGCATAATGCTCATCCCACATGGGTGAGAAGCCATTCTTGTAGCGTCGCAGCAGCACCCGAACTCTGGAACTCCCTGCCTGTTGACATCGGGCGGACACCTTCGCAGTCCTCCTTTTGGTGCCTGCTAAAAAACTGCCAACCTAGCAGTTCGAAAGCACGTCAAATTGCAAGTAGATAAATAGGTACTGCTCTGGCGGGAAGGTAAAGGGCATTTCCGTGCGCTGCTCTGGTTCGCCAGAAGCGGCTTAGTCCCGGAAGCTGTACGCCGGCTCCCTCGGCCAGTAAAGTGAGATGAGCGCCGCAACCCCAGAGTCGGTCACGACTGGACCTAATGGTCAGGGGTCCCTTTACCTTTACCTTTTAAAAACACTTATTGTCACGGCCACCCAGGACGGGTCCCAGCTCACAAGAGACCTCACTCCGTTGCAGTTTATTTACAGGAAAAGTTTATTGAAGATTTCTGCTTCTCGTACAGTTCAGCATCGTGGCCGTACGTCTGTCACGTTAGACCGCTGAAGTCCCCTCTGACTCCTCCCCTCTTCCACACCAACTTAATAGCCTGGCTCTAGACCACCTCTTCCTCTCCTTTCTTTTCCGCAGGGTCTTCCTGCCCCCCTGGGTTCCCTCTCTCCGTGACTCGCCTGAGGCTGAATCCTCTGCCGCCTCTTCCCCCCTCCTTCTGGCTTTAGGGCCGGGCTCCTCCCCTGAGCTCTCTCCACTTCCGCGCGCCTCTACGTTTGAACTTGGCGCGCGTACGTTGCTGCTGACCTTTCTTTCGACCGCTACACCACCCCTTGTTCTGCTCTCCACCCTTTCCGGCTGAACACCTTGCTCCAACCCCCTTTCTCTGTTCTCTCCTAATCCTGCTCCCTCCGAGAGGCTGACGACTCCACCCCCTTTACTCCGTTCCGGCTGAGACGCCTCTTGCTGCGTCTGTCTTCCACTGGGCTCCTCTCCGCTTCTCCCTTCTCCTCCCTTTTGCTTGATTAAGGTAACCCCCTTTTGAGAATCCTCTGACTCGCTGCTCAGACTCGTGGATTCCCTCAGAATTCCGTCATCTTCTTCCTCATCCTTCTGCCCCTCCTCCCACTCGCTCTCCGTCTCCTCTGTCATCTCCTCCTCTCTCCCAGAAACCCTGACATCCATCCCCCCCTCGAAGCCCCCCCTTCCCCCCTCCCGCTCGCCGGGTGCAGGTTGAGGAAAACGTGGTTCTTCCGGGGTCGGTTCAGGATACAAGTTGTCCACTTCAACGTTCTCCTCTGTCATCTCCGTATATGTGTGTTCGAACTCGGGTTCCCCACCCACAGACCTCACAGTCTCTTCCTCCATCACTGCTTCTCCTGGCGCTGCCTGCCAAGGACCTACCATCCATCTCTGACTCCATGCCTCCCTTGGCTGATCCACCCACCAACAAGGGCCTGTCTCCTCCCCCCCCAGTCTCGGATCCCTGGTCGGGCTTGTTTCGGGCGTATGGCCCTCGGGTGAGGAGAAACCCTCGAACGTGCTGTCTGACAAAGTGGGCGTGAAAAGCCAATCATCAAAATACTCCTCGGGCATGGGCTTGTGCGGAAAAAGTGCATGGAACTCCTCCTTCAACAGGGGTTCGTCCAACGCGTAACCCGGCACCCAGCTATTGGCAGAGGCCGGAGTGCCTTCCCTGGCTAGAAAATATTCAACTCCCTCCTCCCCCCATCTCGAGTCCAGTATCTCTGTGACCTCGTTAAGAGGTTCTGGTCTTGGCGATTCCCCCCCCTCAGGCGCCCTCCTACGTGGCTCTGGGAGTGCTCCTGACTCTTGAAACCTGTGTGGGGTTTTGTAGGGAGTGAGCACCGACCTATGAAAGACCGGGTGCACCCTGGAACCCTCCGGAAGGGCTAGACGAAAAGCCACCGGATTGATCTTAGCCTCAACTTGATATGGCCCTAGCTGCCTGTGTCCTAACTTCTTCTTGGCCAATGACCTGGCCGGCATCGCGTGGGCTGCTAACCACACCCAGTCCCCAATCTGGATGTCCTCTCCCGCCCTCCTGTGCTTATCGGCCTGCACCTTATACGCCTGTTTTGCCAGCTCCAAATGTCTCCGCAGCTCCTCGTGCACCTCTTGCAACTCCGCTGCAAACTGGTCGGCATCTTGAGGCCCCCCCCCTCCTGGTGCCGCAAATCTCGGGAAGGTTCTGGGATGACGGCCATTGTTCGCGAAGAAAGGCGTCACCCCGGTGGATGCGTGTTTCGTGTTGTTGTAGGCGAATTCAGCCATCGGCAGATAGTCCACCCACGCCGCAGGTCGCTGGTTGGCGTAGCACCGCAGGTACTGCTGCATGATCGCGTTGACCCTCTCCGCTTGACCGTTGGTTTGTGGATGTCTCGCCGATGTCAGGTTGATTTTGACGTGCAAGATGCCCAGAAGCTTTCGCCAGAAAGTGGAAACAAACTGGCGCCCCCTGTCGGACAAGACGGACTGCGGAAGTCCATGCACTCTGAAGACGTGATCGATGAAGAGCTTTGCGGTCTGTTCTGCCGTCGCCACCTTGGCACAAGGGATGAAATGCGCCATCTTGGTGAACAAGTCCACCACCACTAACACCGCCGTCTTACCTCTGGAGCTGGGCAGGTCCGTAACAAAGTCCAACGCTACCCTCTCCCACGGTTGCTGCGGTGTCTCCAGCGGTTCTAGCAATCCCGCCTGCTTCTGGTGCACTGGTTTGGACCTCTGGCAGATATCACACCTGGCGACGTAGTCCGCCACCTCTCCTCTCATCTGGGGCCACCAAAAGTCTCTAGCCACCAACTCCATCGTCTTCTCTTTGCCGAAATGGCCTGCACTAGGGGCGTCATGCAATTGTTGCAGAACCTTGGCTCGAAGATCGTCGGTGGGCACGTAAAGGGCACCCTTACGAGTCAAAAGTCCATCTTGCAATTGGAACTCATCGTTGTCTCGCGACCCTCCGCGTAGCTCCTCCATCTTGGACTGTGCAAACTGATCCCTTTGCAACGCGCGTCGCACCGCGTCCAGGTCGACTGCGATGGTAGCGCACGTCCACGCCTGCGGTGCGAAAATGTGCTTTGCTGCGATTGGAGCTGCTTCCTCCAAGTATTGCGGCTTTCGGGACAGCGCGTCTGCAATAACATTGGAGTCTCCTGGGATGTATTCTATTTTGAAGTCGAAATCCGCAAAGAACTCCGCCCAGCGCATGTGTCGCTGGGTCTGTAACTTAGCCGTCCGCCAATACTCTAAGTTCTTGTGATCCGTGCGGACTTGCACCGTGTGCTTGGCTCCTATTAAGAAGTGTCGCCACGCTTTGAAAGCTGCATGAATGGCCAACAACTCCCTGTCCCATATGGTATAATTGCGCTCCGTCTTGCTGAGCTTCCGGGAGTAGAACGCACCCGGTCTCCAGTTGCCTTGTGAATCCTCTTGCAAAAGAACGGCCCCAACCGCTCTGTCTGACGCATCGGTCTCTACCCGCATGGGTCTGCCGGGATTCACGTGGAGCAGCTGCTCTTCGGAGGCGAAAAGACCTTTAAGCGTCCGGAAGGACCGCTCCGCTTGTTCGGTCCAGACGAACTTCTTCTTCTTGGAACTGAGGGTGTCAGTGATAGCCGCCGTCGCGTTCGCAAAACCTTTAATAAACTTGCGGTAAAAATTGGCAAAGCCGATGAACCTCTGGACCTCTTTCCGATTTCGAGGGCTTTTCCAGTCCAACAGCGCTTGAACCTTAGCCCTGTCCATGGCCAGTCCCTCGTCGGACAACTTGTAGCCAAGGAAATCAACCTCTCTGACATCAAACTGGCATTTTTCCAACTTGGCGTACAGCCTGTGGTCCTTCAGCCTCTGCAGGACCTCCCTCACGTCCTTATCGTGATCCTCCGGCGATTCCGAGAAAATCAGGATATCGTCGAGAAAGCAGACACACTTCTTGTAGAGGAGACCTGCTAGCACGTGGTGCATAAATGCTTGAAAAACGTGGCTGCCATTTTGGAGACCGAAAGGCATGACTCTGTATTCGTATGTGCCCAGAGGGGTGAACATGGCGGTCTTCCACTCATCTCCTTTCCGGATGCGGATGAGATTGTAAGCTCCACGTAGGTCCAGCTTGGTGAAAATCTTGCCCCTCCTGACGGTCGCTAAAAGGTCGTCAATCTTGGGCATGGGGAAAGCTTTGGGCTTAGTCAAGCTGTTTATGAACCTGTAATCCACTATAAGCCTTTTTTGGGGCGTGTTTTTCTTCTTCACAAAGAACACAGGGCTGCCACCCGCTGCTTTAGATTCCTGGATGAAACCTCGCTTGAGGTTATGGTCTATGAACTCCCGAAGCTCTTGCATCTCGTCTTCCGACATGGAGTACAGCTTGGCAGCAGGCAGTTGCGCCCCTGGCACTAAATCAATCGCGCAGTCGTAAGGTCTGTGAGGCGGCAACTTGTCAGCTTCCTTCTCACAGAAAACCTCCAAGAAGTCCTGGTACTTGTGAGGCACTGTTTGCACCATACCCAGATGCAACTGCTGCTCGGCTTCTCCTCCCTGATCGGTCTGAAAGCAATGCTGAGCACAATACGATGAACAAAAGGTGATCTGCCTCTGGTACCACGCAACCGCGGGACTGTGCCTCTCCAGCCAACTCATGCCTAACACGATGGGTGTGTCCGATAAGTGGGTGACATTGAAACTAATAAGTTCTCGATGGTTGCCAATCTGCATCATCATGGGAGGGGTTTGCTGCACCACTTGCCCCCCCAGCAACTTCCTGCCGTCTACCGTGACCACGTTTAGAGGCGTCGTTGCAGGCAGGAGCGCCATGTTGTGCTGCTTAACGAACTGCAGTCCCACGAAGTCGGCGTTGCTTCCCGAATCGATCGTTATTGGAACCTCGAGGAGTCTCCCATCAGGCAACTGGAGTGTTGCTGTGAGCAGAACTGCCGGTCTGGGAGGCAAAGGGTCCACGCTCTGCAGTGATGCTGGGGGCTTGTCTACAGATCCGCCTGGCTGAGCCCCAGTAGCTCTGCTTCCAGCCAGGCACTGTCGTTTCCCTGAAGCTGCTCCCCTGGTTGCACCTCTGCTGTTACAGTTGCCAGTGCTGCAGTGTGCTTCTGGAGCCTCTGGGGGCACTCTTTCGCCATATGGTGCGCACTGTCACAGATGTAACACTTCCTGGTTCCTCTAGGAGGCTTCGCTTTGGCTGCACCAGGGACAGGGCTCTGGGATGGCTTCTGAGCCCTAGCACCACCAATCTCCATTGGCTCCTCGCTGTCCTTCCCCATTGGCGAGGGGTGCGCACGGCTGAAATCCCTGTGCACAAAAGGGAGAGTCCTCGCTTGCGCACGCGCTTGGGGCCCGTCCTCCTCGTGCCACGGACGTCCCTCATGTCGAATTCCAATAGCTAAAGCCCGTTGCACCACGTCTTCTAGGGTCTGGGGTCTGTCCCCCCTAGCGATCTCATCCTTGATGGGGGGGCTCAATCCCTCCCAAAAAAGATCTCTGACCGGCTTACTGTCCTTTGGCCAATCTAAGGCGGTGAGCAATGCAAAAAATTTAGAGTGGTATTGGCGCACAGTCGCTTTCCCCTGCCTCAGCCCGTGCATTTGACGGCGCGCAATGTCCACATCCACAGAGGATTGAAAACAAGAATCCATCGCTTTGATGAACGCAGTTGAATTGCGACGGGCCGGTCCATCTTCGCGCCACAGATTGCGTAGCCAAGCCCTGGCCTCCCCATGCAGGTGCGAAACAATGAACCCCACTTTCTCCTCCTCATCTTTAAAATCGTGACGGAGTAAATGCAGTGCATATACGACGTCCGCTCTGAAATTGGGATAGTCTTGCAAGTTGCCATTAAAATGCGGAACCAGGGCACCCCCCCTCCGTCCAAGCGCAATGCCCTCCGCTCTGGAACCTGGGGCCCCCGCCCTGTCCGCGTGTTCCCACCTTGCCTGCAAATCCTGGCACGTCTTCTCCAAGTCGTCATTCTTCTTCTGCGAAGCAATGACTGCCGATGTGAGAGCGGTAACCTGATCCCGCAGTGCAACCAGCTGCTCCTCAGCGCTCATGGCTGCTCCCGTTCGTGAGCTTCGCAAAAAAAATTTTTTGCTTTCTGAGAGGGGACTTACTGTCACGGCCACCCAGGACGGGTCCCAGCTCACAAGAGACCTCACTCCGTTGCAGTTTATTTACAGGAAAAGTTTATTGAAGATTTCTGCTTCTCGTACAGTTCAGCATCGTGGCCGTACGTCTGTCACGTTAGACCGCTGAAGTCCCCTCTGACTCCTCCCCTCTTCCACACCAACTTAATAGCCTGGCTCTAGACCACCTCTTCCTCTCCTTTCTTTTCCGCAGGGTCTTCCTGCCCCCCTGGGTTCCCTCTCTCCGTGACTCGCCTGAGGCTGAATCCTCTGCCGCCTCTTCCCCCCTCCTTCTGGCTTTAGGGCCGGGCTCCTCCCCTGAGCTCTCTCCACTTCCGCGCGCCTCTACGTTTGAACTTGGCGCGCGTACGTTGCTGCTGACCTTTCTTTCGACCGCTACACCACCCCTTGTTCTGCTCTCCACCCTTTCCGGCTGAACACCTTGCTCCAACCCCCTTTCTCTGTTCTCTCCTAATCCTGCTCCCTCCGAGAGGCTGACGACTCCACCCCCTTTACTCCGTTCCGGCTGAGACGCCTCTTGCTGCGTCTGTCTTCCACTGGGCTCCTCTCCGCTTCTCCCTTCTCCTCCCTTTTGCTTGATTAAGGTAACCCCCTTTTGAGAATCCTCTGACTCGCTGCTCAGACTCGTGGATTCCCTCAGAATTCCGTCATCTTCTTCCTCATCCTTCTGCCCCTCCTCCCACTCGCTCTCCGTCTCCTCTGTCATCTCCTCCTCTCTCCCAGAAACCCTGACACTTATGTTTAGAAAATTGCCTATATGGATAAGTAGAACACTGCAGGTAATATTAATCTGGTTTTTAATCTTACCATTGATTTTCATCCTTTTTATGTGTGTGTGTTCTTTTAAAAACTTTTTGAACTGTATATAACTGATAATTTGATTGTTTTATCCTTTTCTATTTTTTTAAATGTATATAAATTAATTAATAACCCCCCCCCAAAAGAAAAGAATCATGGGAACTGGGGGTGATTTATTTTTTTGAAGGGGTGCAAAGAATTGTAACTCTGTGGGGGTGAGGATAAACTACTGCTCCCAGCCTTTTTTTGCAGGGGTCGATGTGCTTTAAACGTGTGGTTGTCTTGTCAAAGAAGACCCATTTGAATTAATAAACCCAAGTTTACCATTATTTTATTAACTTCAGTGGTTCTGCTGTTGAGTAGAACGGCCGTTATTATTATTAGTAATATTTAAATAGTTGAAACAAAAAAATTCCTTCCAGTAGCACCTTAAAGACCAACTAAGTCAGTTCTTGGTATGAGCTTTCGTGTGCATGCACACTTCTTCAGATACAGAAGTGTGCATGCACACGAAAGCTCATACCAAGAACTGACTTAGTTGGTCTTTAAGGTGCTACTGGAAGGAATTTTTTTTGTTTTGACTATGGCAGACCAACACGGCTACCTATCTGTAATTTAAATAGTTGTTTATACCTGTTTTTAACAGACAATTTCATTTTTCATGGTGTCATTCTTTTCTAAAGTGCTTTGAGGTTTTCTTCTTGCAATCAAGCGGCATATACGTTTTTTGAACTGCAGCGCCTAGGGTACCCAAGAGCCCATATAGAGTCCTTATGTAGGTTCCCTATCAGTAAGAGACAATAACAGAGGCCAACCAGAGAATATTGAGAAGAAAAGCAGCTAGTAAGCCTGATCTTATGCGGCTGACGCTGTGGGTAAAACCTCAGCGCCTAGGACATGCCGATCGTCAGGTCGGCGGTTCGAAACCCCGCAGCGGGGTGCGCTCCTGTCTTTCGGTCCCAGCGCCTGCCAACCTAGCAGTTCGAAAGCACCTCCGGGTGCAAGTAGATAAATAGGGACACTTACTAGCGGGAAGGTAAACGGCGTTTCCGTGTGCTGCGCTGGCTCTCCAGATGCAGCTTGTCACACTGGCCATGTGACCCGGAAGTGTCTTCGGACAGCACTGGCCCCCGGCCTCTTAAGCGAGATGGGCACGCAACCCCAGAGTCGGACACGACTGGCCCGTACAGGCAGGGGTACCTTTACCTTTAAGCCTGATCTTTATTGAACTGTTGCAACAGGGTCCCCACTCACGACACACAGGAGGGAGGATGAACTCAGAATATTGGTGTGCAAGCTCTTATATAGACTTTTGAAAATGCCCACCCTGTAGTCCAAGACCACCCCCCTGAAACGTCATACATACATCACAGAAGGAGGCAGTCTACAGCAGAAATTCTTTCTGCCGGTGTCAGGGAACTGGAGACAGAGAGGGAGGGAGGAATGGGAGGTTATCGGGAGAAAGCCCCTTTGATTAGCAGCTGTTCATCTTCAGAAGAGAGAGAAGACGAAGGGGGGTCAGAGGAGAGTGAATCTGAGAGGGAGGAGGAACTTCCGAGGGCAAGTACCCCTCGTCACAGAGGAAGGAGGGGAGTTGGGCTTCAACATTGGTTATGCTGGCCCCCAAAGCGGAAGGAAGTTAGTCGGGACAACTAGCCACCATGATCGAGTCGCACTTTTGAACTGCTTGTAAATAATGTCAAGAAGCAATAAAGCCTTGTAAAATATGGCTGAATTCCCAGGCTCTTATCTCCCCTGAGTGCTCGCAACTCACTTCTGAAAGCCGGATACCTGATAATGGTCACTGATTGCATTTTCTGGGCACTGGCCATTCTTTTCTGATGATAAATACTCAGTTTCTGAATATTGATAGTGTGCTCAGCTTAACAGATACTTGCCAGACTGTATTTGAAAAGGGAGGTGTAATCCCTACATTCCAAAGAAAAGATTTTCCCATTCCCTTCTTCCTTGCAGAAAAATATTTGAGGTCACTGAAAGAGTCAAAATGGCTTTAGGACTGTTTTTCTGTACTGTTTTAGACATGTGGTTTATACATTTATATATGTGTTTGCCTGGTGCATTTATGAACCTTTATTTTATATCTTAGACCTTATAATTCTCATAACACTTGTAGGGGACTCTTAATTGCTTTGTTCTGCTGATTCACAGCCAAAGCAAGGGAGGAAGCCGTTTCTCCGAAGCCTGACTGTCAGGGAACTGACATCGGAGCCAGAAGTGGAGGCAGGGCTCCCAAGCGATGCCAGAGAAGGGCCAAGCAGGGAGAGAGGGGACTCACCGGCTGGGGAAGGAAATCAGCGTAACACCAGGGATAAAGGGGGGCAGATGGGGGAATCGGAGAGGAGGCTCCAGGACTCTTCGCCGGAGACCAGCGGGGAGAGCACAGGTCCTCCGCTACCCACACCCACCCTGCGCAGAAGACTTCCGCGCAGGGAAAGTAGGCGTGGACTTGGCGTCAAAGAACTTCTTTGCTGGAAGAAGTTCAAGAAACGCCCACTGACGGATTCTGCTAGCGACTGAACAGCCACGAAGTGAAGGGCTGTCCAGCCAGGAAAGGTTTAACCAGGCTACCTAGCCAGGAGTGGCGGCAACTTACGCACGAGCAACCCCTTATAACCATTACACTGACGAAACCTCTTTGATCAAGCAATATATAAATTATATGAAATAAAAATAAAATTAGTGCTGGAGCCTGTCTGCGGAGAGGCGCCTGGAAACAATACCCTAAAGAAGAGCAGGGGGCTGTTTAACCCAGAGATCTTTCTTCTCTTCTCTCCCCCCTCCCCTTCCCAGCGCCGCCGTACGCCACCACCCTTCCGGACTCGGTGTCGGTGCAGGCGGGCGAGGTGGTGCAGCTGCAGTGCTTGGCTCACGGCACGCCCCCTCTGCGCTACGAGTGGACCAAGGGCAACAGCAGCCTCCCCGGGCACGCCACGGTGCGCGAGAGCGTCCTCCACATCAGCCCGGCCGCCCCCCACGATTCGGGCGCCTACCTCTGCCGCGTGAGCAACCGGGTGGGATCAGCCGAGGCCATCGCCCACGTCCGAGTGCAAGGTGAGGACACGGGGAAGGTTCAACAAGGAAGGAAAGTGTGGAGGCTGTGGACAAGGTGCTTGTCTGAAGGAAATCCTTTTTCACTCCGATCCGCGTAGGGCAGATCCACGCCATACATTCAACACACTCAAATGCACATGGATTGTCCCAGAGAATCCTGGCAGCTGTAGTTTCTTAAGGGTGCCACAAAGAACTGTTTTGTGGTGGGTTGGGGGGAGAATCCCCATGGCTCCCAAGAGCCCTCTGCACTTGTGTAATGGCACTCTGCCCCAAATAAGTGCCGCGCAAGTCCTGTTGTGATGAAAGCAGTTCTAAGCTTGCTATCAAGCCCAAAACGCAGGACCACAATACCTCAAGAACCGCCTCTTTCCATATGAACCTACCCGGACCCTGAGATCATCTTCTGAGACCCTCCTTCGTGTGCCTCCTTCTTGAGAGGTCCAGAGGGTGTCAACACGAGAACGGGGCCTTCTCTGCAGTGGCTCCCTGTCTGTGGAATGCTCTCCTCAGGGAAGTTCGCCTGGTGCCTTCATTATACACCTTTAGGCGCCAGGAAAAAATATTCCTTTTTAACCAGGCATTTCATTGATTTGTTTGGCATCCTATACCCTTTTAAAATGTGGCTGAAACTTAGTGAAATGTATAAACCTGAAATGCATATATATATATATACAGTGGTACCTTGGGTTAAGTACTTAATTTGTTCCGGAGGTCCGTTGTTAACCTGAAACTCTTCTTAACCTGAAGCATCACTTTAGCTAATGGGGCCTCCTGCTGCCGCTGCGCCACCGGAGCACGATTTCTGTTCTTATCCTGAAGCAAAGTTCTTAACCTGAGGTACTATTTCTGGGTTAGCGGAGTCTGTAACCTGAAGCGTATGTAATCTGAGGTACCACTGTATATGAAAGAAGCTGATTCCAGACTTGTGGGGCCACCACAGACTAGGCCCCTCTCTTAGTCCCCTCTCTGTGTCTCTGGCAAGAGTTGGGCCCTTCATCCTGTCTTCTTCTTCTCCCCACACAGGTGCAGCTGGAGGACCTCTTTCCATCCAGGTCACCCCACGGAGAGACACAAAGGCTGTGGGGGGCACAGCAGAGTTTGCGTGTTCTGTTGTTTCCGGAGACCCCCGAGCACGGCTGGAGTGGTCCAAGGAGGATGGGGAGCTGCCTCCCCAACACAGCATCCGCAACGGCGTGCTTCGGTAAGGAGAGCAGATGGTACTGAGCCCCATGGGCCAATGTGTTACGATATGAGTGCGACGCAGCTGCAAACTGGCAGGTCGGTGAAAACATCACATGATGTGACTAGCTGTGGGAAAGAATCTTCCCAGAAGTTCACAGGCTTCAGAAGTCTTTTTGCAGTGTGTAATATGAGACCTTCCTGTTGCGTATGTGAAGGAAGTCTTAGCCACTTGCTTGCTGAACACTGAACTGTTTGGACATGTTTTTTGTAGAGTTGCACAGACAGAAAATAAACAAGATGTAAAAGGCTTTCTGACTATCTTCTTTCCCTGCTGGGGAAGCAAGGGGGAGAAGGGTGTGTGCATTTTCCACGCTGGGAAATGTCGCCTATCGAGATCTCCTGGTCTGCGGAGATGGCAGCCAGGGCAGATCACCGGTAAACAAGCTCCAAGAGCAGGGAGAGGGGCCAGCCTCTCCTGATGGGGCTTGTTTTCCAACACAATGGTCCAATTCTGTACGAGGCAGAGTGCCGTGGGAAGGATGGAGGGTGAACAGGACCGAGGCGTGTGCCACTGTTGACTGACAGCTGAGCTAGTCCAGAGTCCTTTTGGGAATTATAGGGACAGAATTATCCAAACTGTACAGAAAATTATTCGTGATTGCTACTGCAGCGGCAAAAATGTTACTTGCCCCAAAATGGAAAGAAGCAGAAGTCCCAGCAAAGGAAGAATGGATAAAAAACTTATGCAATATGCAGAAATGGCAAAACTTTTTTTTAAATAATAATTTTTATTGGTTTTACAAAATAAATCACACACTTATCACAATGAAATTTTGAAATAGAACAAGATTCTTCCAAATCTTAGGACTTCCCTTCTCCATGGGTCCTTTAAATATCTTAATCAGCTGCATATTATATTTCATCCGAATTCTAGTCCTGCAATATAGTCTTTGTAACATTTCAGGAGTTACTCAAAGCCTGCCAAAGAGTTCAAGTGTTACAGTGTTCTTTCAAATATATTTAATATTTAACCCATTCTCTGTTGAAGTTTTGGTCCTCTTGATTCCCCCAGTCAATCTAAACTTACCGGAAAAATAAAAAATCAAGACAACAAACTCTTTATAAAAGAATGGAAATAGTTTATTGAATATTTACAGATAAATTGTAAACAGATGAGAACATCGGCAGGATTATTGTAATAACCTGTGGTTTTTATAAGATTATATGTTTAAAGAAGATGAATAAATGAACAAATTAAGTTAATTTGGATATGCAAGAGATATCAAAAATAAGTTTAAGGAACCACAGAGAGGGGGAAGGAAGTCAAGTTTTGAAATGTCAAAATGATTGTAAAATGTGAAGTGTATAAATCTGAAATGCATGAATAAAATTTTAAAAGAGCTAGACCAGAGTCTAGTGAATCTTGCTGCTTCCCTGCAGAATCGAGAAGCTGGATCGGGGGTGCCAAGGTGTCTACATTTGCCGAGCCACCAGCTACACCGAGGTGGCCGAGGACAGGACCACGCTGACTGTCCAGGGTAAGTCGGAGCGGGCAGCCACCGACTGAAAGGCCTTTGCTCTCTACTACTCCCTTGGAGGCAATGGCTCCCTTGAGTGCAGTCAATCTCCCCCTAACCCCACATGCAAAGGTGGGAGGGGGGGAGCAGTCAGCCACTAAGCTGCAGAAAAATCCCAGTATCCCAGTTACTAGATTGCTGCTGTGCATTTTAAATACAGTCGTACCTTGGATCTCGAACGCCTTACAACTCAAACGTTTTGGCTCCCAAATGCCGCAAACCCAGAAGTGAGTGTTCTGGTTTGTGAACATTCTTTGGAACCTGAACATCCAATGCAGCTTCCGATTGGCTGCAGTAGCTTCCTGCAGCCAATCAGAAGCTGCGCCTTGGTTTCCGAACATTTTGGAAGTCGAATGGAATTCCAGAAGGGATTCTGTTCGACTTCCAAGGTACCACTGTACATGCTGACAGAGCAACAGTGGTACTGCTGGAAAAAAGGGGGTGGGGGCGACTCTTCCCCCTCCAGCTCTCCATCAGGGAAAAGATGGTCTGCCATAGAATGCATTCCCCAGTCCTCATCTTCAGACCATTCCCTGACATCAGGCCATATTCCAGGTTATCTCCAAAGAAGAGGAAGGGAAGAGGTTTGGCAATGGGTCCATCCCCACAGCTGCCATCCTGGTGTGGAACTGAAGCATGAATTCCTTGCGCTGGTCTTATAATCACAGGGGGGGGGGGGGTCTTATAATCACAGATTCATAGAATTGTGAAGTAGGAAGGGACCCTGAGAGTCATCTAATTCAACCCCCCTGCAATGCAGGAATCTGGACCACCTCCTGCTGGGACAGAATGCTCTCACCCCCATGGGTGCCAGTCTACTTCCTAATAATAATAATAATAATAATAATAATAATAATAATAATAATTTATTATATATACCCTACCTACCCATCTGGCTGGGTTTCCCCAGCCACTCTGGGCGGCTCCCAATGGAATATTAAAAACACAATAAAATATCAAACATTAAAAACTTACTTATGCAGCTGGTGTAATTTAGATATTATATTTTATGTGAGGGAATCATTGGGAATTTTGGTTATTGTGTATATATGTTAAGTTTCAATAAAGATCTTTGGGGGGGGGGACTTCCCTAAACAGGGCTGCCTTCAGATGTATTCTAAAGGTTGTATAGTTGTTTTTATTTCCTTGACATCTGGTGGGAGGGCGTTCCACAGGATGGGCACCACCACTGAGAAGGCCCTCTGCCTGGTTCCCTGTAACCTCACTTCTCGCAGGGAGGGAACCGCCAGAAGGCCTTCGGAGCTGGACCTCTGTGTCCGGACTGGATGATGAGGATGGAGACGCTCCTTCAGGTATACTGGGCCGAGACCTCGAGGATCCCCTGACCTCTCCCTGTCTGCCCCCCTCTCCTCAGCGCTGCCCAAGGTGATGATCAACATCCGGACGTCGGTGCAGACCGTGCTGGTGGGCAACGCCGTGGAGTTTGAGTGCCTGGCCTTTGGGGACCCAAAGCCCCAGGTCACCTGGAGCAAGGTGGGTGGGCGGCTGCGCCCAGGGGTGCTGGCCAGCGGCAGCATGGTGAAGATTGAGCGCGTGGAGCAGGCGGACGCCGGGCAGTACCGCTGCACGGCCACCAACGACGTCGGCACGGTCCAGTCCCACGTCATCCTCCATGTCCAATGTAAGTACAAGCAGGGCGAATGCGCCCCTCGTTTCTCTCTCCTCCCTCCAGGTTAGCAAACCTGCTTTCTCTCTCTCCTACAGCTGTGCCCCAGATTGCTGCTGCCCAGCCAGAAGTGAAAGAGGTCTCCGCTGGGTCTAAGGTGGTCTTCCCTTGCTCGGCTTCTGGTTTCCCTGTGCCAGATATCACCTGGACCAAGGTAACTCTCCAGAGGGGCAGCAAACCCTTCTGTGGACTCTGCCCACCAAGAAGGGCCCTGTGGCTGACAACGTGTGACGCCGTTGTCTATTTTATTTGTTGCGTTTAATTCCCGCCATTTCTCCCCCAAGGAGCTCAAAGGTGGCATGGTTCCCTCCCCATTTTATTCTCAAAACAAGGTTGGTTTAGGCTGCAAGGCAGTGACTGCCCCCCAGGGTCTCACAGTTAATTTGGTGGCCGAGGGGAGGATTTGAACCCTGATATTTTCCCGTCCTAGTCCCCCGACAACCCTGTGAGGTAGGTTAGGCTAAAAGAAGGTTGAAACCAAGTGAGAGTCATGGCTAGGTAGAGGATATGAACCCTAGTCTCCCAGGTCCTAGTCCAGAAATAACCACTACACTACACTATCTTCATGTGCTTTCTGCAGTAGCTGGTGATCTGTTGTTTTTTTTAAAAAAAGTTTTGTGTAGCTTAGTATTGGTTTGATCATATAACACTAATCTTGGCACAGCTACACTGGCTTCCAATTAATTTCCGGGCCCAAATTCAAAGTGCTGATTTTTGCCTATATATGCTGCACGGCTCAAGACCTCAATACCTCGAGAGTCACCTTTTCCTATAGGAACCAACCTACACCCTACAATCATCATTCTTTCTGTGCCTCCTCCCTGAGAGGTTTGGACAGTGGCAACAAGAGAACGGGTCTTTTCTATGCTGGCTCCCTGACTGTGGAATGCTCTCCCCAGGGAGGCCCGCCTGGTGCCTTCATTACATGTCTTTAGGCGCCAGGCAGAAATCTTCCTCTTTACCCAGGCCTATGGCCTGTTAAAGCTCAGGGGAGGGGCAGTTGTTAATATAATTATTTTGTTATGATGTCTGTCATTATCCTTTTCATTATGTTTTTATTATTGGTGCTCTGTAATGTGTTTTTAATGTTGTACACCGTCATGGGATCTTTTGATAAAGGACTGTACTGTGGTACCTCGGGTTAAGTACTTAATTCATTCTGGAGATCCGGTCTTTCCCTGAAACTTTTCTTAACCTGAAGCACCACTTTAGCTAATGGGGCCTCCTGCTGCCACCGCGACTCCGGAGCACGATTTCTGTTCTCATCCTGAATTAAAGTTCTTAACCTGAGGTACTATTTCTGGGTTAGCGGAGTCTATAACCTGAGGTGTATGTAACCTGAAGCGTATGTAACCCGAGGTACCACTGTATAGTATTACAGTGGAACCTCTGTTGTCGAACATAATCCATTCCGGAAGGCTGTTTGACTTCCGAAACGTTTGACAACACGTGTCTCCGAAGCCATTCAACTTCTGAGGCACATTCAAAAATGGAAGCATTCACTTCCAGGTTGTCTGCGTTCGAAAGCCAGAACGTTCAACAATCAAGGATCCACTGTAATAATAATAATAATAATAATAATAATAATAATAATAATAATAATAATACTTGTATTCAAACCATTTTGGGATTTTTAAAATTTCTTTGTAAGTATGTTTATAAGCAAAATGAGATAAATAATGATAAGGCAGACAAGGGAAAAGGCAGAGAGCCCCCTGGGTTTGTGGGGAAGAGCAGAATCAGCCTCTGGGGAGAGCGGCAGGTTGGCGCACACGGCAAAGGAAAGACAAAGGGTTGCTGGGCTGCCTTGCAAGGCAGTCTGTGCCCTGCGGGAAGAGCCTGCTAAGGGTTTTGGGGGCCGCTTCTGTGTTCCAGCTGGAGGGAGACCTCCCCAAGGACGTCCGTGTGGAGAGCAACGTCCTGACCATCCCGTCCGCTCGCCCCGAGGACACCGGCATTTATGTCTGCACGGCATCTAACCGGCAAGGGAAGGTGACGGCTTTCTCCATGCTCAAAGTGCGCGGTGAGTTCAGCACACCGGTCTCTTCTCCCTCCGAAATCAGTTTCTCTGCCGCCGCCACCCAAACCGTGGGAGGAATATTCAGAAAGGGGACAGGCAGTTGCTGCTCTCCAGAGTTTGACCTGGAGAAATCTCCCTCTGGGGCTCTCCAGATATGAGAGGGGAATCTCCTCTCTTGCCCCTTCCCCTGCTGGTTGTGGGGACTGGGCCTTTGAATAGCCACAGCCAGGGTGAAACAGGGCAGTGGTATTTTTCTAGAAAAAGAGGTGTCAGAGCTCACCATGAATGGCTCTCTTATTATGACAACGGTGCCCATCTCTGGCGAGTTCCAGCTGCAAAAAAAAAAGCCTTGCCCGGGCTGTTGCTTCCTTCCTCCTAGCCTGGTGGCGGCTGCTGGTTCGAATCCTGATGGATTCTGCGCATGCAGAAAGCCCTGGGTTCAACCCCATAAGACCTCTAGTTTAAAGGAGCGTGGATATCTGGGCAGGGGGGAAGCACCCCAGAAGGCTGCTGCCAGTCAGAGAAGGCAGCATTGGGCAATATTGGCCAATGATACAACCTGGTGTGGTGGCAGTAGTGGGATTTCCTGTGGCTCAAGTGGACCAAATAGGCAGCCGGCCATTCCTCAACTTGAAAGGATGAGGGAGCTGGGAAATTGTGGCAGCTGCCCAGTCCCCTGACCCCCTGCCCTTCCTCTGCTTGTAGAGCGGGTGGTGCCATATTTCACCCAGAATCCTCAGTCCTTCCTTGTCCTGCCAACCATGAAAGACGCCTACAAGACGTTTGCGATCGAGATCACCTTCCGACCGGATACACCTGACGGTAAGCGGAGGTGCTGGGGCAGGCGGGGAGGCCCTTGGGGGCAAGACTGCTGTGTGTGTCCCCCCCCCTCAAATGTAGGCACTCCAGAGCTTCCCCACAAGTACAGTATACGATAGGGCTGCCATATTGGGATTTCAGAGGCGGAATTGACATCCGGGAGGGATTTCCGAAATGCAGGGTTTTGTCCTGGATCAATCGAAAAGTGGTGTTTTCTGAAACAATTTTGGGGTGCCCTGGTTTTTACTTTTTGAAATATGGCAAGCCTAGTATATGAGCACCTTGGTTCTTTTTTGGGTACAACCAGCCACCTTTCTCCTTGCTGGCAGAGGCCCGAGTGCTCTCTTTCCTGGGAATCTCTCTCTCAACACTCTCGTTTTCCCTCTTGCCTTTCCTCCCAACTCGTCTTACCTTTCTCTCCGTCTCTCTTCCTCTCTCTCTCCTCCACACCTCTTCCTCCCCCTTCGTCTCTACTCCCTCCTTTCCCCTACCTATCCAGCTCTCATGCTTTACTCAGGTAAGTCTCGTTTCTGCTGGGCTGCTGCTTCCTTTTTAGCCAGTCCTAGGCGCCTCCCCTAACCCTTGCGGCGATGGAGCCTCCTGCCCGCGTGTGTGTTGTGAAAAGTGTGCCCCTTGGCAAACTAACCAGTCCACTGGCAGAGCTGTGTCTTCATTCAGGAGCCCTCCCGGCCTCTGTCCACCCGCTCACCGATCCGCCTAACGCCTTGCCAGCCAGGCTGCTTCTTTTGAGGCCCTGCCTAACCCCGGTTCCTTGCCCAGGCAGGTGGGACATTCTCCCTTCCTTACCAGGAAGCGGTGCCATGTTGCACCCCAGGGACAGGAAATCCAAGTGGATCTTGGCATCCTCTTGTTGAGCCTTGGGGCCCACCTGCCGTGCTGCGGGTTTGGGTGCCAAAGGGAGCATAGCAGAGTGTCGTGGTCTCGCAGGCTGGTATGTGGCTCGTCCACAAATAGGCCGCTTGCCTGGGTGGCAATGGAGGGCTCTGAGCACTGCATGGAGCTGGGGACCTCGGCCAGGCTGCCTTTCCCAGGCGTCGGAGGATGGCTCAGCTGCAAGTAGCTCCCTGGTGCTGAAGCTGTGAGCTGAGCAAACCCATGCCCCGCAGAAACCGCTCACCTTCCTTTGTGCTTTTGGCAGGGATGCTGGTGTACAACGGGCAGAAGAAGAACACAGGGACGGATTTTGTGTCCTTTGGACTGGTTGGGGGCCGGCCGGAGCTCAGGTGAGAGGCTGTGGGTCCTTTACCTTTACCTTATCTCAGCACCTTCTTTCTGGCTGGGTGTCAGTTCTAGCCTCAACCCATCCTTTCCTACTTCTGAACCCAGAGCTGTGAGACGTGGGCCTCCAAATGCGCCAAAATGGTCTAGCTTGCTGCTTGCCAGGGCCTAATGGAGCAGGCGGGAGGTGAAGCAGTTTTGACCCTTCTGAGCTGTCTTGGTGTCAGGGAACTGCCATCGGAGCCAGAGGGAGAGGGAGGGCTCCAGAGGGGTTCCGGAGAGCGTCCCGGGAGGGAGAGAAGCAGCCCATCTTCTGGGGAAGGAATTCAGCGTAGCACCAGTGGAGAAGGGGGGCAGATGGGGGGATCGGCGAGGTGGCTCCATGACTCCTCGCCGGAGACCAGCGGGGAAAGCACGGGTCCTCCGCTGCTCACACCCTCCCTGCGCAGAAGGCTTCCGCGCAGGGAGAGTAGGCGGCGACTAGACGTCAAAGAGCTTCTTTGCTGGAAGAAGTTCAAGAAACGCCCACTGATGGATTCTGCCAGCGATTGAGACAGCCACAGGTGAGTGGCTGTCCGGACAGAAAGGGTTCACCCAGGTAACCCAGGCAGGTGTGGCGTCAATTTACGCACGAGCAACCCCTAGAACCATTACACTTGGCATTGCAGGTTTGATGCCGGCTCTGGCATGGCCACCATCCGGCACCCTTCCATCATCAAGCTGGGCGAATTCCACACTGTCCGGCTGTACCGCAACCTCACCCAGGGCTCTCTCGTTTTGGACAACCATCCTCCCGTCAACGGCACGTCCCAGGTGAGTGGCGGGCTCAAGGTGGAGAGGATAGAGGCGGTTTCTCCCACCTGTGGGAAATCTCTCTGGCATGTGGCTGCTGAAAGGGCCAGTGTTATAAGCCAGGGCAGGCGCCCTAGTCGGGGTGTCAACATGCTGCTGGGCATCTGTACCCCATCTGTGGGTCTGAGCGCTGCATTCTGTACTTGCCAGTGGCTACTGGATCAGGCCCAAAGGAGTTGGGTACTGGGAGAAGGATGGCAAGCAAGGCCAAGATGGAGCAGCCCGCTGCAAACTGGTGTTTCCTGTTGGAGACCCACTTTTGCTAGGTTTACATTTCTGTGTGATGGACTGGATGAGAGCCAACAAACAAGCTCAGTCCAGATAAGACAGAGGCACTGTTAGTGGGTAGTTCTCTAGACCAAATAGATGGGAGGTTGCCTGCTCTTGAGGGGGTTACACTTCCTCTGAAGGAGCAGGTTCACAGCTTGGGGATACTCCTGGATCCTTTGCTTGTTGCTTGAGGCTCAGGTGGCCTCAGTGGCCCAGCTATGCCTAACTACTATTGTCTATGGTCTGGTAATCTCAAGGTTGGATTAGTGCAATGCATTATAGGTAGGGCTGCCTCTGAAGACAGTCTGGAAACTTAAGCTAGTGCAAGAATTCAGCAGCCAGGTTGCTCACCAGAGCAAGACGGTTTGAGCACATTACATTGATCCTGGTCCGACTGCACTGGCTACAATCAGTTTCCAATTCAAAGTGCTGGTTCTGACCTATAAAGCCTTAAATGGCTCAGGACCGCAAATACCTCAAGGACTGCCTCTTTCCATATGAACCTACCCGGACCCTGAGATCATCTTCTGAGACTCTTATTCATGTGCCTCCTCCTTGAGAGGTCCGGAGGGTGGCAACACAAGAACGGGGCCTTCTCTGCAGTGGCTCCCCGTCTGTGGAATGCTCTCCCCAGGGAAGTTTGCCTGGCGCCTTCATTACACACCTTTTAGTGCCAGGCAAAAACGTTCCTTTTTTAACCAGGCCTTTGGTTGATCTGATTTACATCCTATGCCCTTTTAAAATGTGGCTCTTTTTTTGGGGGGGCTATTGAGTTGTTATTTTTATTATATATTTTGTGGTTTTATATCTTGATTTTATTCTGTAAACTGCCCTGAGACCCCTGGATATAGGGTGGTATAATAATAATAATAATAATAATAATAATAATAATAATAATATGTCTTCTCTTCCCCAGGGCAAATTCCAAGGTCTGGACCTCAACGAGGGGCTGTACCTTGGCGGGTATCCCAACTATGCTGCTACTGCAAAGACAGGCCTGACCAGCGGTTTCATTGGTGAGAGCTTCACAGAGTCATAGAATTGTAAGGTTGGAAGGGAGCCCCCCCCCCAGGGTCATCTAGTGCAGCCACCCTAAGGTGCATGAATCTCAGCTGAAGAATCCCTGACAAAGTTTCATCCAGCTTCTGGCTGAAAACCTCCAATGAAGGAGAGACCACCACCTTCTGAGGACAAAGCGGCCAGTATATGCACGGGGTTGTCTGTGATCTGTGGCAGGGGGCCGGGCTGGGTTTTGAGTGCACCCGGGCAGGATGTCCTAAGAACAACAGCGTCAGGGACCGCACGGAGGAGGAATGGTGGGAGCCACCCCATCCCCCTGCTTCTGCTCCTGAATCTTCCCAGGAGCAGGAGGACAATATAGATTTGGAACAGTGGTTTGCCGAGGGGCACAGTTCAGAAGGCAGAAGCTGGGAAATACAGGGTGGGGAACAGCTAGGAGAAGAAACACTGGAAGAGAGAAAGAGAGTTAACAGATTCACAGTCTCTGGACAACAGCATTCCTCCGCTCAGCCCAAGGTCAAGAAGAGCCCAGAAAGTCTCAGAACAGAAAGTGCAGAGGGTACAAGCTTAGGTTAAAAGACGTACGAGTGACGTAGATTAATAGGGGTGGAAGGGGGTGTGATCCTTAATTGGGAGCACTGCCATTTCTAGGAGATGTGTTCTTTATTCTCTCGCTGTGGTTATTAAAGTTTATAACTGGTAAGGCACTCCTTTCTTTGATCTTCTTATCTGCTCCCCCGGGGGGGGGGAGGAAGCAGATTCCCTGAACCCTGGCAGACAGCTGCGTTTGTCCTAAAGAAAGCTGCCCCACCGGCCCCCAGGTAGCCAGCACCTTTGGGGAGTGGCCGGCTTCCCTTCCCCCCCTAGAGGTTGTCAACCTAAATAACAGATGCGGCCAGTGATAGAAAAGGATGCTCGCTAAACCGTTGCATTTGAAACTTTTGGAGGGATAAAACAAACACAAGTTTTTCAACCCTCCCGTTTCTTCCAAGCAAGCAACAACCCTGTGAGGTGGGTGGGTTAGGCACAGGGCCACAGGCAGTGAGATGCAGGAATCTGGGTTGCCCCATTCTTAGCCCCCACCACCACCAACCACAGCATCACCACTGTCTCTCCTCATTTATATGAGCAGTGGGTATTTACGGGGTGGGTGGTGTCCCAAGATGTACAGCTACGTCACACAGAGGCCTTGCCAGCTCGCCCCTGCTTCGTTGGCACACCTTTTTCCTCCCTTGCCCCTACCACCAATCTCTTCCGCAATCTCCCATCGGCTCGCTCTCCTTCCCCTCTTAGGATGCGTTCGGCAGCTGATCATCCAAGGGAAGGAAGTTATCTTCAAAGACTTTGACCTGCAAGCTCACGGCGTCTCCAACTGCCCCACCTGCCAGGACCGTCCATGCCAGGTAAGCGCGCTGCATGTGTGCGGCCTCTGCATTTTATAGAGGGGAGCAGAATTCGGCCTTGTTGCTCGCTGCCTTCCCCTTGGCCAGCCCTGGTTGGACATGGCAGATGATTGGAATAATTAGGGAGTGTTTGTTGTGGGGGAGGAGGGTAAAGGAGATTGTTAGCCACTTTGAGACTCCTTCTCGTAGTGATAAAGCGGGATATCAAATTCAAACTCTTCTTTCTTTCTTTCTTTCTTTCTTTCTTTCTTTCTTTCTTTCTTTCTTTCTTTCTACCCCGCCCATCTGGCTGGGTTTCCCCAGCCACTCTGGGCGGCTCCCAACAGAACATTAAAAACACGATAAAACATCAAACATTAAAAACTTCCCTAACCAGAGCTGCCTTCAGATGACTTCTAAAAGTCAGATAGTTGTTTATTTCCTTGACATCTGATGGGAGGGTGTTCCACAGGGCGGGTGCCACTACCGAGAAGGCCCTCTTCCTGGTTCCCTGCAACCTCACTTCTTGCAGGGAGGGAAGTGCCAAAAGACCCTCGGAGCTGGACCTCAGTGTCCGGGCTGAACAATGGGGGTGGAGACACTCCTTCAGGTATACTGGTCCGGGCTTTCAACGTCACCACCGACACTTTGAATTGTGCTTGGAAACGTACTGGGAGCCAATGAAGGTCTTTCAGGACCGGTGTTATGTGGTCTCGGCTGCCAGTCCACCTGTTTTTCCCTTCCCTCCCCTTGGCAGAATGGAGGCGTCTGCAGGGACTCGGAGAGCAGCAGCTATGTGTGCGAGTGCCCACAGGGATTTGCTGGAAGCAACTGCGAACACCCCCAGGCCCTACGCTGCCATCCAGGTAAGATGCAGCTGCCCCTGTTTCCATGTGGCACATCACTTGGCAAGGACAAGACTGGGCGTCCTTTAGGAGGAAGAGCCGTGGTTCAGGGGCACATCACTTGCTTGGCATGCAGAAGGCCCAAGGTTTGGTCCTCAGCAGCATCTCCTGGTAGGGCTGAATCCTTGGAGAGCCACTGCCGAGCAGTGCTGACACTTTTATTTATTCGGGAATTGGTTTTTAACTGTTTTACTGATGTACTTTTTATAATTTTATTTTTTATTTTGTCAAAGTAATAACAAAAAATAAATACGAATAAAAATGTGCACCCCACCCCCGAGACCATTCCATCATAACTCCCCCACCTCCCAAAATTTCAACATCTCTTGCGATATTCCGTTTCCATTTTAACAGTACAAATTCTACACACCTTCCGTATCTCCTCAAAATCATTCTTCCTGCATATTCCCCGCCTTACCTTAATAGCATGTGCTAATTTATCATTAATGATGTACATTAACCCCTAACCCTATCCACTTTACGGCGGTATGGGCAGATATTAACAACATTTAATGGACAATACTCAGCTAGATTTGGGGTTTGATTCTGGGGGTGGGTCCTGCGGATTTGCGCCTCCCACCCTTTTCTGACATGGACGCACTTTAGATGCTGACGCAGAACGACCAGTGGCCTGACTCTGTATAAGGCAGCTTCCTAAGTTCAGGGCGCAGACAAGGAACCCTGACTCCTGGCCCCTCAGCCTGTCAAGATGCTGTCCACAGCTCCCGGCTGGTTGCCCAGGAAAGTATAAAGACAAGGGGAAATTTCTTACCATCCTTTTTCATTTCAAACTTTACAGAGAGAGGCTATAGAACCCAGCCTCTTGGATACTGGTCTTGTCCCGAGTGAATCTCCACCTGCCCATCTCTCCAACAGCTTCCTCATTCGTCGTCATCCTCCCCTCTTCTATGAGTGCTGCTACGTGCCCTCTTGTCTTTGAGCTCTTTGCTCTCCTACTTTTCATCATCATCATCATCAAGTTTTATTGCGGCAAAAGCCAGTGACATTAAACACCACAATATCAAACAAAATGGTGAATGGTTATATCATAATGATTTGCTAGAAACTGAACAAGCAGGGTTTACATCTGGACGTTCCACCATTGATTAGTGTTAGATTATTTTGTCTATAAGTATGTGAAACATTGGAAAAAGTCATTGTATGCGGCCTTTGTGGACCTAAAGGCAGCATTTGATTCTGTATCCAGGGGTAGGCTCTGGGCCAAATTGGCCAATATGGGTATTAACAAAAGGTTATTACTTCTGATGATTAAGCTTCATGAGAACAATACCCTCCAGATAAGACTCGCACAGGACGGCAGACTCTCTAGAGAAATCCCAGTCCAAAGAGGAATAAGACACGGATGCCTATTAGCCCCATTTTTATTTAATATCTATGTTAACTCCCTAGTCACATGTTGCTGTGAAATCGGAACCCCCCCCCCCCCCCCGTGTTCTCTAATGGCAGAAAAGTACCAGTTTTAATGTATGCGGATGACGCTGTTCTTCTCTCTCAAACCAAAGTGGGTCTGAAACGTGCCTTAGGAAAGTTTAGTGACCAATGTAACACTGAACTGTTAACAATTAACTTTGCCAAAACCAAAATTGTACATTTTAACCGCTCTCGTACTTTTAAGGCTCGCCAGGTTCTGGGAGATGGAGGGTCTGGAATGCTTTCTAATGACAACGTGTCAGCCAGGTGTTGTCCTATCTCTTCCATGATTTCCCAGCTTTCCCCCTCATCTGCCTCTGAGCTGCGACCACCCACCAACCCCCCGTTGTAAATCTATACTGCCTTCCTCTTCCTCCTCCTTGGGAGGGTCAGGATTTGAGGTGGTCTCCTCTATTCCTTCTCTGCCCAGTCCCTGACACTGCCGCCCAGAGTCTTACCAAATGACCCTCCTTTCCCCCCCAGAGGCCTGCGGTCCCGACGCCACCTGTGTTAACCGAGCCACTGGGCAAGGCTACACTTGCCGCTGCCTCCTTGGGAAATACGGAGAGAAGTGCATGGGCGGTGAGTAAGGAAGACATGCTGGGCCCCCACACCCCCTATGTCCAGGGCAAAACCTGAGCAAAGTCACAAGCTGACCCCACCGTCCTCCTTTTTGCTGCAGGCACCACGGTAACCGTGCCCTATTTCCACGGGGGTGACTCCTTCATCTCCTATCCTCCCCTCACCAACATCCACTATGAGCTGCGCGTGGACCTCGAGATCAAGCCGCTGTCCCCCGATGGCCTCATCCTCTTCAGCGGCGGAGATGGCTCTCCTGTGGCAGATTTTGTCTCACTCAGCATGGTCAACGGGCACTTGGAGTTCCGCTACGAGCTGGGCTCAGGTAATAAATCCCTCCCCGTTGCTAACAACAGATACCCGAAAGGCCGCCTCTTTCCCAGCAGTGCCTCTTGGGTGCTGGGATCTGCCCTCTTGGTGGTCGTCCTCAGAGGCTCAAGGGGGGCGGTGGTACAGGACAGGGCCTTCTCTGCAGCAGCCCCTGAGCAGTGGGAACTCCCTCCTGGCATCTTCATTGTGCAGCTTCCAGCATATGCTGATGACGCCAGCCTGTTTTTGACCCTTAAGGTGTATGTTTTGAGGACCCAGCTTATTTTTATGGCTGTTAATTTGTTTTAAACTGTTTTTTTAGTATTGTTTTAAATTTGCCCTGAGGCCTTAGGGCATAGGGTGGATAATAAAATAATGATGATAACTGGTAATAGTAAAAAAAAAGGGGGGTTTCCCAGGCTCTCTAAGGATGTGTTTGCTATCTGTTCTCCAACTCCTCCTCCTCCTCTCATTACAGTGGTACCTCTGGTTACGAACCTAAATCGTTCTAGAGGTCTGTTCTTAACTGGAGGTACCACTTTAGCTAATTGGGCCGCCTGCTGCCGCCGCACCACCACCACTGTGCAATTTCTGTTCTCATCCTGAGGTAAAGTTCTTGACCTGAGGTACTACTTCTGGGTCAGCGGAGTCTGTAACCCAAAGTGTTTGTAACCCGAGGTACCACTGTACCTCAAAACTTGGTAGTTTTCTGTCCTGTCATAAATTAGTCCTGTCTCAGTCTCTTCTTGCAGCTATTGGAGAAGGGGGGGGGTTGATTCTGCCCACTCCCCCTCCTTTTCCGAAAGAGGCAGAGGAGAAGGAGGGGTCATTTCCCAGCCCTCGTCCACAGACCAGTCCCAGACACTCACCATATTTTTCCGTGTATAAGACGTGTATATTTTTGGGGTCTCTAAATTAAGTAAATGGGGGGAGATTGCCCAGAGTTGCTGAGCTTTTTTGGGGGGGATTGCCAAAAATCACTCACTTCCCAGACCGACCACGACAATCGTGCACATCATAAAATACACCAGTCGCCTGCCTGCTAACCAACAGCTACCGCCAATCGCCCACCCAATTGCCACAGCACCGGCAAATCAACAGCAGCCCTTGCCACAGCCACCAACAAATTCACTGCTGACAATCTCCTGCTTGCGGCAGAAACCAATCCCCCGTCCAAACACTGCACTATCCGTGTACAAGACAAGCCCCAATTTTTGACATTATTTTCTCAGGAAAAAACCTCGTCTTATACATGGAAAAGTACGGGCGCGTTCTTAACTTTGGGGGTACGTGAGACGGGCCAATTGTTGCAAGGAGAATCTTCCCCCGCTCCAGAATCTAAACTCCTGTTCCCTCCCTCTTTTAGGAACGGCCGTCCTTCGGAGCGCAAAGCCCCTAGAGCTGGAACAGTGGCACAGGATCACAGCCGAGCGGCTGAACAAAGACGGCACTCTGCAGGTGAACGATGAGCGGCCCGTCAAGAGGTCCTCACCGGGCAAAAGCCAGGGCCTGAACCTCCGCACTTCCATGTACCTGGGGGGCGTGGACGATGCCGTCAGGCTGCCGGCGGCTGCCAACGTCTCCAGCCACTTCTACGGGTGCATCGGGGAGGTGAGCAACTGGGGGGCACGACGGCAGTGGGGAGAGGAGCTGCCGGTTCCCCCTCCCTGCTTTGTGGTGGACAGTCCACACTTCCTCCTTGGAAGAGAAGGGAGCAGGAGGAAGGGAAGGGGCTGGCCAGCAAGATCCATGCGCTCTGACTGGAAGCTGAAGCTGTTTGCGTCTTCCCACCCCAGGTCTCGATCAACGGGAAGAAGGTGGACATTTCGTACAGCTTCCTGGAGAGCCGCAGCATCTCGCAGTGCTTTGACAGCTCCCCTTGCGACCGCAGGCCCTGCCTGCACGGTGGCAAATGCTTGCTGACCGGCGAGTACGAGTTCCAGTGCTTGTGTCTGGACGGCTACAAAGGTGAGAGTGCCACAGAGGGATGAGGGGGGGCATGATGGCCAGTAAAAAGTCTCTTGCGGTTTTTCCAGAGCTTCCTGGGGTTTCCCCACACACATACCTTTTCCTCCGTGCTTCCCAGCAAGAGGTCCACACTTTAAAGCTCTGTTTTAGTCCTCTCTTTATTGCTCTGGAGCTTTCCCTGCGAAAACCCGCTCTTTAAAGCTGATTCGGAGCCAAGTGCAATCCATGAAAAGCCAAATACAGTGGTACCTTGGTTCTCAAACCCCTTGGTACTCGAGCAACTTGGAATCCAAACACTGCAAACCTGGAAGTGTGTGTTCCGGTTTGCGAACATTTTTCGGAAGCCGAACACGCTCTGTTTTGAGTGTTACACTTCGAATTTGAGTGCCGCGCTTCCGTTTTGAGTGTTACGCTGAGGTCAGTCTGTTTTTGCTATTTATTTTGCATTTTTGTTTTTGCGGCTTGTTTTGTTTTTGTGACTGTGTGGAACCCAGTTCAGCTACTGATTGATTGACTGTGTGACTGCAGTACATTGTTTATTGCTTTCATTTTATGGATCCATGGTCTCGTTAGATAGTAAAAGTCATGTTTAATGGCTGTTTTAGGGGTTGTTTTTAAAAGTCTGGAATGGATTAATCCATTTTGCATTACAGTGGTACCTCGGGTTAAGTACTTAATTCGTTCCAGAGGTCCGTTCTTAACCTGAAACTGTTCTTAACCTGAAGCACCACTTTAGCTAATGGGACCTCCCGCTGCGTGGCTGCTGTGTGATTTCTGTTCTCATCCTGAAGCAAAGTTCTTAACCCGAGGTACTATTTCTGGGTTAGCGGAGTCTGTAACCTGAAGCGTCTGTAACCTGAAGCGTCTGTAAACCAAGGTACTACTGTACTATCTATGGGAAAGCGCGCCTTGGTTTTGGAACGGACTTCCGGAACGGATTAAGTTGGAGAACCAAGGTACCACTGTAGCTGTTTGCTCCAGTTCAGCTTTAAAGAGTGAGTTTTTGCAGGGAAAGCTCTGGAGCAAAAAAAGAAAGAAAAAAAAGGCACTCAGACATGGAGCTTTAAAGTGCAGACCTGTTGCTTGGAAAGAGTGGGGCTAAAGATAAGTGTGGATAAGCCCTTAGCCTTGCGCATCATGCAAGTCCGCCCTCGCCCATCTCTCCCTCTCCATGCTCTTTACGACAGTGTGTTTCTCTCTCGCTCTCTTCAGGGGAGCGCTGCGAGGTGTCTGAGGTCCAGTGCCAGCTCCAGCAGCCCTGCCTCAACGGGGGCATCTGCAAAGACACAGCTTGTGTCTGCCCTCCTGGCTTCCTGGGATTATACTGTGAACACGGTAAGTCTGAGGATGATGGCTGGCCAGGGCGTGGAGCTGCAGGGGCAAACTGTCTCCTCCGCCGCTGTCACCCTGGAAGAAAGTTGTCTTCTGCTGTGTAAAGCGAGTGCCTGTTTCTCTGCCACGCAGATGCATCGCAGCACCAGTCGAATACCGAGTGGACTCACGAGGGCAGCGGAGGAAATGGTACGTCTCAGGCCCCCTCTTTGCGCCACCTGCTTCTGCTTCTTCTGGGGTGAAGATGCTTCTTTGCAGACAAAGTCCTGCCTGGGAGCTAAGGAGGAGATCTCTTGTAGTGAAGCCACTTCAGATAACCATGTCATCTGGGCAGAAGATGCTTTGATGATCCAAAGCCATTTGACACTTCCAGAAAACCAGTTCAGCTTCTCTTTTTTCCTTTTTAAATTTGTTTATTTGGTTTTCAGATCAAAGTTTTACAATCACATATCTAATGAATATATAACATTAAAAACAAGATTCCAAGGAATCTCCTGGACTTCCCTCCTCCCCTTTGTAGGCCCTATTGTTAGTCCTTTCCAGTGCTTTCCCCCCCTGGGGGGACGCATACCCCTAAATATTTTGCGAATCTCAGTTTGGACTCATTGAGGTGCAGTATTTCAATATGAGTAGGAAAACAAGAGTACCCCTATTTATTTATTTTTAGAAAAAAAGCACTGGTCCTTTCCTCCTGCATCTTTTATAATAATCCAAATCTTTTACGTCTCCATTATGTCCAAAATTCACCATTAAACTACGAGTGTTCTTCCAGTCCTGCTAACAGTTTTAACTGCTTACAATGGTTTTTAAGATAAATTATACACTTTCCCCATTCCTTGTTGAAATTTTGGTCTTCCCGGTTTCTGATTCTTCTGGTCATTTTTGCCATTTCTGCAAACTTAATCTGCCATTCTTCTCTGGTCGGGACTTTTATCTTCTTTCCAGCTCTGGGCCAATAGCACCCAGCAGTTCAGCTTTTCCCTCCCCTCCCTCCCGTTGCCTCGGTCTGTGCTGGAGTCCCTGACGTAGGTGCCGAGACTAATTCTCCTTTTCCCCCCATTTACCAGATGCCCCCGGACAGTACGGTGCCTATTTCCACGATGGCGGCTATGTGGCCCTCGGGCGCCACGCTTTCCCCAGGAGGTGAGTTATCTCTGATGCCGTTACGGTGGACGCTTCCCCACAAACGGCGACCAACCAGCCTCGAGTGGCAGTGGGAGAACACTGCCAAGCTCCATTTACAGTGAAGGGAACAGGGCAAGGCCAGTGCAGAAGGGAGTTCAGGGGAGGCACATTTACCGTATGGGTTTACAGGCGAAACTTGGAAAATTAGAATATCGTGGAAAAGTTCGTTTATTTCAGTAATTCAACTTAAAAGTTCACCATCACCCGGTATTCAGAGGTAGACTGCTCCTGGGCAAGGAGGTTCTGCTATTACAACGGGTGTCTCAGCAGGAGAGCCCTCCTGGATTGGACCGAAGGGCCATCTCATCCAGCGTTCTGTTCTCCCAGTGACCAACCAGATGGCTGTGGGGAAACTGGCTAACGCAGCAGAAATGTGCACAGTCTCTCATCGCTTGGTCTCTTTTCCCCCCTCTTGGTTGCAGCCTCCCGGACTCACCGGAGACGATCGAGCTGGAAGTGCGCACCAACTCAGCAAATGGGCTTCTCCTCTGGCAGGGCGTGGTGAGTGAATGCGACAGAGCAGGGGTCCATCAGCCTACAATGGCTGGCTGTGGACCCTCCGGGGTTTCAGACTGGTTTTGGGGGAGGGGATCCTTACTTGGGGATGCTATGGGGAAATTGAACCTGGGGCCTTCTCTCTGCCTCTCACAGAGGCTGGAGGCGGAAACAGGAGATGTAAAGTTTTGGATGAGGGTGGAGGGCGAGGGGGCAGTTGGATCCTGGCAAAACTGAGCAAGGGGATGAAAATGCCAGCAGCCCGTGATGCCAAAGTGTTGGTGAGGCCTCTTCACTGATCACAAGTAAATAAAGTGCTGTCTTTGTGCCAGGCCTCATAAGCCAGTGCCATCTTGATCATTGGTGCTGCAAAGATCAGCAGGAGTGTGGGGACAGCCTCTGTTTCACCTGGGACGCGGGTGGCGCTGTGGTCCAAACCACTGAGCCTCTTGGGCTCGCCGATCAGAAGGTCGGTGGTTTAAATCCCCACGACAGGGTGAGCTCCTGTTGCTCTGTCCCAGCTCCAGCCAACCTAGCGGTTCGAAAGCACACTGGCGCAATTAGATAAATAGGTACCACTGCAGTGGGAAGGCAAACAGAGTTTCTGTGCGCTCTGGTTTCCATCATGGTGTCCTGTTGCGCCAGAAGCGGTTTAGTCATACTGTCTGCATGACCCAGAACGCTGTCTGTGGACAAATGCAGGCTCCCTCGACCTGAAAAGCAAGATGAGCGCCGCAACCCCATAGTCACCTTTGAGTGGACTTAACCGTTCAGGGGTCATTTACCTTTTTTTATTAAAAAAAAATATCTGCTTGATCTGCAACGTAGCAGAGAGGTTTGCAGCACTGGGGAAGGAAGGCTATCTTTTTAGTCTGGATGTCTATAACATCCAGACTAAAAAGATTTGACGGGAGTAGCTCACCTGCTGCTTTGACGGCATGCAAGTTGCTGCGAGACCCCGCAGGCTCCTCTGCTGTTGCCTGTGCATGATGTGCTTTTTTTGAGGAAGGCTGCTTTCTCCCAGCACCAGCATGTCTCATGCGCACACCCTGCCCCGTTGCATGAATGCCGTTGCTGTTCACCTCTGCCGCTTCCTCCCCCCCCTCCTTTCCAGGCATGCTGTGTTCAGCTGCCTGCTTTGCACACCCCCCCCCCCCCCGGTGTGGCTTGTGCTCCTCTTTTTCTCTCTCTCTTCCCAGGCAACCAGGGAGGTGGGCCTTGAGCCGCATGCTGCTAACGAGGTATTTACTGGCTTGGTTTTTGTGGCATGGTGAAGGGAAGGCCAAAATGCACGACTAGAGGGGGTCAGAGAGAATGAAGCACGGGGGGCAGGGGCTGACTAACCCAAGTGCAGATGCGCTGGTTGAATGGAAGAATTTGTTGCTGCGATGCTGGACAGGCCTGAAAAAGCGCCGGGTAAAGCTCCACCACTGATCAGAATTAGCTTGGCAAAGGTAGCAGGGAGGTTTGCAGGAAAGTGATGTGGGAGCTAGTGTTGGTGCTGACCTTGAAAGCCCTAAATGGCCTCAGCTCCCTGAAGGAGCGTCTCCACCCCCATCGTTCAGCCCGGACACTGAGGTCCAGTGCCGAGGGCCTTCTGTCAGTTCCCTCCCTGTGAGAAGTGAGGTTACAGGGAACCAGGCAGAGGGCCTTCTTGGTAGTGGCACCTGCCCTGTGGAACACCCTCCCATCAGATGTCAAGGAAATAAACAAGTATCTGACTTTTAGAAGAAATCTGAAGGCAGCCCTGTTTAGGGAAGTTTTTAATGTTTGATGTTTTATTGTGTTTTTAATAATTTGTTGGGAGCTGCCCAGAGTGGCTGGGGAAACCCAGCCAGATGGGCAAGGTATAAATAAATTAGTAGTAGTAGTAGTAGGCAGGAGACTGGCCCCATGGGGGTGAGAGCGTTCTCTCCCAGCAGGAGGTGGTCCAGATTCCTGCATTGCAGGGGTGTTGAATTAGATGACTCTCGGTCCCTTCCTACTTCACAATTCTATGAATCTGTGATTATAAGACCCCATCTCTATGCAGCGCAGAGACTTATCACCATCATCATCATCACAGAACTGTAGAGTTGTAAAGGATTCCAAGGGGTCATCTAGCCTGACCCCCTACAAGACAGGAATCACAGCTCAGGAATCCCCGAAAGATGGCCATCCATCATCTGTTTAAAAACCTCCGATGAAGGAGAGTCTGCCACCTTCCAAGGGACTGTTCCACTGTTGAATTGCTCTTATTTAAAACTAACTAAAATCAATCATAAGCTAAAAACGCCTGTCAACATTTTTACACGTCTGGATAAGCAATTGCCTTTAAAAAAATGTTTTTAGCAGGGGCCAAATAGAGTACAGTGAAGGCACCCAACCGATGTCAGTAGGCAGGGGGTTGCAAAAGTGTCGGTGCTGCCACACTCAAAGACGGGATTTCTTGCAAAGGTGGAACAAGTAAAACGTGGCACCTGAAGTGGTGCCAGTTCTTTAACAGTTGATGGGCTTCGGTATGGGATGACCCCCCCCCCACTGATGCCTAGGGGTGCCATCTCCTAAGGAAAGGAGAAGGTGAGAAACAACGTTTGGTTTCTGTCACAGGAGGAAGGAGAGAGCGCCAAAGCGAAGGACTTCATCAGCCTCGGGCTGAAGGACGGGCACCTGGTGTTCAGGTGAGGGTAGAGGTCACACTATTGGCCGCTCTGCATTGGGGCTCCGGGGTGGCCAGTGTGGCGTAGTGGTTAAGAACAGTGGACTCGTAATCTGGTGAACCAGGTCCGCGTCTCCGCTCCTCTACATGCAGCTGCTGGGTGACCTTGGGCCAGTCACACTTCTCTGAAGTCTCTCAGCCCCACTCACCTCACAGAGTGTTTGTTGTGGGGGAGGAAGGGAAAGGAGAATGTTAGCCACTTTGAGACTCCTTCGGGTAGTGATAAAGCGGGATATCAAATCCAGACTCTTCTTCTTCTTCTTCTCTGACACTGCCCGTGTGTTTCCTGCAGTTACCAGCTAGGAAGCGGAGAAGTGAACATCTTGTCCGAAGACCCAGTTGATGATGGAGAATGGCATAGAGTGACAGCCATCCGGTGAGACGAGTGTGGAGAGATGTGGCTTGGGACGCCCCTAGTTTGACAAGCCCAAGTGTTAGGGGGTGGAGAAAGGCATAGGCCCTGTTTCCTGAACAAGGCGGGTTGAGGAGTAATTTGTGTGCTTCTAGGGCTGGGGGTGCTGTCCCAGCCCTTGAAGCTGACCCAGAAACTCCAGCGGGTGAAGAATGCTGCGGCGAGGCTCCTTACGGGGTCCTTGCCACGGGATCACATTCATCCAGTGCTTTACCAACTGCACTGGCTCCTGGTGGAGTACAGGGTCAGGTTTAAGGTGCTGGTTTTGACCTTTAAAGCCCTATGCAGCCTAGGACCCACGTACCTACGGGACCGCCTCTCCTGGTATGCCCTGCAGAGGACCTTAAGGTCCAAAAATGACATCATTTTGGAGGTCCCAGGTCGCAAGGTGGTTAGATAGGTCTCAACTAGGACCAGGGCCTTTTCAGTACTGGCCCCAACTTGGTGGAACGCTCACAAGAGACTAGGGCCCTGCGGGACTTGACATCTTTCCGCAGGGCCTGCAAGACAGAGCTGTTCTGCCTGGCTTTGGTTTGGTCTGATCCTTATGTTTTCCCTCCCCTTACGGTTTTGATCCATGGGCTACTTTTAAAATGAGGCTGCATTATAAATTGTAGTTTTAACCTGTATTTTAAATTATGTGTCTCCCCCCCCCCCATTATGTTTTTATTTTAATTTTACTGGTGTTGGCCGCCCTGAGTCTGGCTCTGGCGGGGGAGGGCAGGGTATAAATAAATTTTATTATTATTATTATTATTATTATTATTATTATTATTATTATTATTATTATTATTTTGATCTGTGTGAGGTTTCCCCTGTGGAATATCCTTGGACCACATTTCCAGTTCTGTTCCTACGGGCAGACGACAAGCACTTCCTTACCCATGCTCATCCTCTCCAATCCAGCCAACCTCACTCAAAAACACCTTAGTCCTTCTGACACACTCTCCTCTTCCTCCTCCAGGGAAGGGAAAAGAGGCTTCCTTCAAGTCGACGGCGAGGAGATGGTAGCTGGGGAATCTCCTGGCAAGAACGTCATGGTGAATACCAAAGGTCGAATTTATATAGGTAAGCGCCTTCGTCTCAACAAAGCCGGACCACTTTCAGGGCGCTTTGGGTGTATGGGCTAATGAGGGATTCACACTTCTCCTTTTCATTTAGTTTTCGGCAGTCCTCATCAACTGAGTAGGTTTTCTTCTTCTGTTGTGTTTCACTCGGGGGTAGAGGCATGAGGTGGGAACAGGCCAGAGAATCATAGAATTGTAGAGTTGGAAGGGATCACAAGGAACATCTAGTCCAGCGGTTCTCAACCTGTGGGTCCCCAGATGTTGTTGGACTACAACTCCCATCATCCCTGAGCTCTGGCCTTGTTAGCTAGGGGTGATGGGAGTTGTAGTTCAACAACATCTGGGGACCCACCAGGTTGAGAAAGGCTGATCTAGTCCAACTCCATACAATACAGGACCCTTTTGCCTCAAAGTAGGACTCAAACTCGTGACTCTCATGCTCTACTGAGTGGTGATGGCCGCAGCAGCAGCTTCTGGCAAGATCTCACAAGATCTTGCTGGAATCCACTGTCGGCACCACCACTTTGCAGGTGCTGCCGCAGAACCCAGGTCAGGGGGTCGCAGTGCGGAAGCAGCTTCCCATTTCGCCGAAGGCAACAGAACAGGATGTGCCATCCATGCAGGACCTGGGCATCGCTTTTCATGTTTCCTTTCAACATTGATTGCCACACTGGTTGCTGCCTGACCTCTAGAGCCTTTCCGTGCAAATGGTGTAAAATTCACAGGTGCCGCACGACATCTTTGTGGCGTCAACCCTCCTGAATTTTGGAAGGGCGGTCAAAGGACCCTCACCCTCAAAGCTTTACACTTCAGTCTGGACCATGTCAATGTCTTGTCACTTTCAGAGCCCTCTCAGAGCCACCCCTCCAGATAGGATGTTCCTGGGTGGACATTATCGATTTGCTAAGCAATGCTTCTTCAGGAGCACCTCCTACAAATGGTTTATTGAATATTTACAGATAAATCGTAAACAGATAAGACCATTGGCAGGGTTATTGTAATAACCTGCATAAAAGTATATATTTAAAGAAGATAAATAAATGTGCAAATTAAGTTACCGTATTGGCCCAAATATAAGCCGCACCCAAATATAAAACACAGCTTTAAAATTCAAGGAGGGGAAAGAAAAAAAGACAATACCCAAATATAGGCCGCTCCATTAAAATTCGGCAGGCACTCACGCCTGTTCCGTTTTACCATATGTCTGTTTCAGCAGCGTTTTTGTAAAAGCCAATTTTTGTAAGGTCGTGAATTTAAGCCACACTTTAACTTTTCCATGGTCGGAATTTGGGGGGGGGAAAGTGAGGCTTATATTCAGGCCAATATAGTAATTTGGATATGCAGAAGATATTAAAAATAAATTTAAGGAACTGCAGAAACAGGGGGTAGGAAGTCTAGTTTTGAAATGTTAAAATGATTGCAAAATCAGTGGAATACATAAATCTGAAAAGTATAAATAATATTTTTTTAAAAGAACACCTACAAAAAAAAAACCCCAGGAGAAACACAACAAAAGGGTTTTAATGAATTTCCCTAATCGTGTTTCTACATTTTCCCTTAAGAAAACATAGAAACCATCTTGCATTAATTTCATTTTAAAAACGTGGTCCACATGGTGGCGAGAGTAACAAGTGACTTGTGGGCCCGAGATTTGAACGAATGGATAGCCATATGAGAACCTTGAAAAGGTTCTCTGAAGGATGGTGTGCAATTAAATCCCACGGCCCAAATGAGGCAGCACCGGTGATGATGCTGAAAATCAAAATGTTGGGATGGAGGCTGTGGTCCCTGCCAGCCTCCCGAATCCTCCTAGTGACTTAACGAGGAGAAAGAGGACAACAGCCTCTCCCCTTCAGGGAACCCACTTGCTGACGGACGGCTCTTCCTTTCCCCCTGCGCAGGCGGAGCACCTGACATCCAAACCCTGACCGCGGGAAAGTACATCTCAGGGATCACGGGCTGCATCAAGAACGTGGTGCTGATCAACGACCGGCCCGGCCAGCAGCCCCAGCAGCCCATTGACCTGCACCATCACTCGGAGGCCGGTCTCAACATCCAGGAGTGCTCCTCATAGGCCGGGCTTGCCTCTTAACCACACTCTTCGCTGTTTTATTTTATTTTTTTTGTCATCAGGCCAATTGAGAGACATCTATTGTTATTATTATTATTATTTTATTATTATTATTATTATGAATTTTTTTAAAAAAGAGAAACACACACACACTCACAAATGGTGCTTTGCTGCTACCAAAAGAAAATGGGGGTGGGGTGACGTGGGAGGGAGTTTCTTTGTGAGGGTTTTTTTGTGGAAGTGACAGACCGATGGGGGCCACGCAGGGCCTGTCGTCGTCCCACCACCTTCCCCAGCCCTCACTTGGAAGGACAGAGAGAGGAGACAGTGGACTGGACTTAAAGGACTGGAGAGCGGCATTCGTGAGAGGCGCTTGGACAGAGCCGTGCCCGAGGTTTTCAGGGATGAGCATCTCAGACAGGGCCCAACGTGCCACCTTGCCCTGAAGAAGCTGCTCTGAGGCCGAGGGGTGGGCAGCGGGGTGACCTCGTGGCTTCTCTTGCTTCTGCTGCTGGGCTGGGCTGGGCCAGGCAGGTTGTGACCAAAGATACTGTCCTGTCTTGCCCTTCCCCTCCTGTCTTGCTTGTGGGGTGGGTGGGTCTCTGTATCGTGGTGCCCCCGCCCAACTCCGTAGCAGCACTCCAGCCAGGGCAGGATTCGCAGGAGCACTGAGGAAGGAGGGAGGTCCTTTGCCCTCATCCTCCAGCATGCGCCAAGCTTTTCAACTAGGACAAGTTTGAGCTTCCTGGGTTTTGTCGCGGTGCCCCACGTGGCACTGCCCGCCTGGCACAATCGAGTTTGCTCCCACCCCTCACACATCCAGGCTAGGCTGTGGTCAGTGTTATTTTTCTAGAAAAAGAGGTGCTGGAACTCACCATGAATTCCTCGCTGGTTCTCTTTTTAGTGGCAATGGCGCCCGCCCAAGAAGTGCTGGAACGAGTTCCAGCCAGGAACGGCTGCGGCGCCTCAGTGCGCCCTCTCCACCTGGTCCTCAGTGACACATGCAAAGCCATATGGAGTCCCCCTGTGCTCTGGCTGGCGCAGAAAGCAGCCGAGAGCCCAACACCAAAAAGTGGGCAATGGTTCCCATGCCTTAATCGCCGCAGGGCAGAAATGGGATTTGCCCCTCCCAAGCCATCAGTGCCTTATTAGTCTGTGTGGGTTCTCCCATAGACCCACACCTTCTTTTGCAGTGTACAGTCCCCCAGAGCTGCAGACACCCCGGGGCCTGGCAGGGCCAGGTAAGGAGCTGTTGCAGCCTCGTCTGCTGCCTGGGAAGCAGGCAGGCAGGTCTCTCATCAGCATTTCAGAGGACCAGGCTGCCCCCTTTCCATGGGCAGGGGTGGGGGCAAGAGTGTTGCAACGTGTGCAGGAGAGCTGCAATGGGCACCCCACACAGCAGCTCCTGCCAGCCTCCCAGTGCCACAAGCACTGGAGGGCAGGAGTGTCCCGTCCAGCGTTCCCAGGAGGATGGCAAGATGCTTTGCTGGGGGATGAGAGGCAGAAGGAGCCCATTGCAGCTGGGGAAAGGGGGTTTTGATTGCTGCCTTCTCTCAGCCCCGAGACACTGAAGAGGGCAGACTTTGGAGCTGATCTTCAGGTAACTATACTGCCTTTCCTTCCCTCTTCAGACAGCCCTGGGTGTTGCCCCTGCAGACAGTGCTTGTGCCAAGCAGGCACTATAGGGCTTATCTTTTGAGCTTGGGCCTCACAGGATTGTGCTCCAGCCAGCCTCCCACATTCCCTTAATGGTGTGGCTGGCTCTGGCTTGCCCCGTGTGAGCCTTTGCCGCCAGTGTTCACTCTGCCTTGCCCGCTTCCTTCCAGAACCAGAATTATACTGTCTGGGAGGCACCATGATGCTTGTGTCACTCCAGAACTTGTTCCTGCCTTTTGCTTCCCCTGCCTGCCTCCCCCATTTGTTCTTTTTCTTTCTTTCTTAAATAAATGGTGCTGAACCCCAAAGTCCGTGTGTCAAGTCTGTGGCTCCCTGTCTTAGCTGAGGTTGTGTGCATGCTGTACATTTAAAGAACACACACACAGAGACACAAATCTTGGGGGACAGTTGTGTGCTTTAACTGTGTGGTGCTTTAACGGGTGGCGCTGTGGTCTAAACCACTGAGCCTCTTGGGCTTGCCCATCAGAAGGTCGGCGGTTCAAATCCCCGCAGCAGGGTGAACTCCCATTGCTCTGTCCCAGCTCCTGCCAACCTAGCAGTTCGAAAGCACGCAATGCAAGTAGATAAATAGGTACCGCTGCGGTGGGAAGGTAAACGGCATTTCCATGTGCTCTGGTTTCCGTCACGGTATCCCATTGCACCATAAGCGGTTTAGTCATGCTGCCCACATGACCTGGAAAGCTGTCTGTGGACAAACGCCGGCTTCCTTGCCGCAACCCCATAGTTGCCTTTGACTGGACTTAATTGTCCTTTACCTTTTTTACCTTTTGCCTTGGACAGCATTGCAACAGCTTGGCCAATGGTGAAGTGGAAACAACACAGGAGGGCAGAAAAAATTCATACTGGTCTCTGGGTTGATTTTGTACATACCAAGCCTGATAAAGAAGCTGCACATCCCAAAATAAGTAAAAAATGCCTTCCATGTCAGTACTTTCCTTTTCCCAGTGTGATCTGCCTTCCCTTATGACTATGCTGGGAACATATGAAGCATAGTCCTATGAGTAAAACAGTGGGTTTTAACCAGTGTTAAGGGGTGCCTTGAATGATGGTCAGGGGTGCCAGGGCAACACTGGCCTCTGTCCCTCTTCCCTTCCCTTCCTCCTCTTATGCCCTCTTGCATCTCTGCCTCCCAAAGGCTTGTGCGGCTGTTTATTGCAGCAGCCCTGGTTATAAGCTCCCCATGTGAATGGTATCTCTGAGAGGGACCTCTCTTTGGTGCAGGGGGGCAGCTCAAAGACCAGGGGCGGCAGCTGCTGCTGCCCAGAGGACTCCCAAGGAAATAGGAGAAGAGAGGAGGCTGAGGGAACACTCCACAAGGGAGGGTGTTCGAAAAAGGGTGAGAGGCTGCCAGCTCTGCAAGCAAGGGGCTCCTGAACCCCACCGTGGTGCCACAGAAAGAATGTAGTTGCGTCAAGGGAGCCATGGACTCAAAAAGGTTGAAAACCTTTGATCTAAAATATCCACATTTCAAAGTTTGTCATTCTCAGTCTCCTGATAGCATCCCTGGAATAGGTGCCTGACTTGGTGCCTCAATATAAAACGAGAGGGAACATCTGTGGGTCTCCTTTGACTTGATCCCACATCTCGGGTCTTTTTCTTTTCTTTCAGCTAGATGAACACAGGCTTTCCTTTCCCTGTCATAACCTGACTGCTTGCTTAAGAGGAAAGATCTCAGGCCCAGAGCAAAAGAGAAACCCCATCCACACACCAGACCTGTGTTTTTGGGCCACTTTAACAGTCATGACTTTCCCCAAAAAATCCTAGGGACTCTTAGCTCTTGTGAGGGGGGGTCTCCTAAGCACCCTTAAAAGTGCAGTTCCAAGAGCTGTTCGACAGAGGAAGGTGGGGGACTCTCCTTCCTTGGAAGATTTTAAGCAGTGGTTGCGTGGCCATCTGTCAAAGATGCTGTAGCTGAGATTCCGGCATTGTAATTGGTTGATTCTATGAAACCAAAGTGATATATGACATGAGATATCCATGTGCATATCCAATGAAGCTGAATGCTGGAAGATTTGGTCCCTATCTGGACAGGGATAGCCTAACTACTGTTGTCTGTGCTCTGGTAACTTCAAGGTTAGATTACTGCAATGTGTTATACGTAGGGCTGCCTCTGAAGATGGTTCAGAAAATTCAGCTGGTGCAGAATTCAGCGGCCAGGTTGCTCACCAGAGCAAGACGGTTTGAGCATATTACACCAATCCTGGCCCGACTGCACTGGCTACCAATTAGTTTCCGGGCCCAATTCAAAGTGCTGGTTTTGACCTATAAAGCCTTAATCGGCTCAGGACCGCAATACCTCAACGACCGCCTCTTCCCATATGAACCTACCCGAACCCTGAGATCATATTCCAAGGCCCTCTTTTGTGTGCCTCCTCCTTGAGAGGTCCGGAGGGTGGCAACATGAGAACAGGGCCGCCTCTGCAGTGGCTCCCCATCTGTGGAATGCTCTCCCTAGGGAAGTTCGCCTGGCGCCTTCATTATACACCTTTAGGTGCCAGGCAAAAACAATCCTTTTTAACCAGGCCTTTGGTTGATCTGTTTGACATCCTATACCCTTTTAAAATGAGGCTCCTTTTTTGGGGGGGTGTTATTGGGTTGTTTTTATTTTGATATATATTGTGGGTTTTATGTTGATCTTTTCTGTGAACTGCCCTGAGACCTCCAGGTATAGGGCGGTATAATAATAATAATAATAATAATAATAATAATAATAATAATACAGTGGTGCCCCGCAAGACGAACGCCTCGCAATACGGAAAACCCGCTAGACTAAAGGGTTTTCCGTTTTGGAGGCGCTTAGCAAAACGAATTTCCCTATGGGCTTGCTTCGCAAGACGAAAATGTCTTGTGAATTCCTGCGTTTTTTCCCCCTTTCCCCCCCTTTTTCTAAGCAGCTAAGCCGCTTATCAGCTGATCCGCTAAGCTGATAAGCCGCTAAAAGCCGCTAAACCGCTAATAGTGCTAATCCACTAAGCTGTCAATGGGCTTGCTTCGCAAGACGAAAAAACCGCTATACGAAGAGCCTCACGGAACGGATTAATTTCGTCTTGCGAGGCACCACTGTAATAGGAAATACTAATTTACTTAGTGCATAGTTAAACTATCGAACTCCCTCCCACAGAAGGCAGTGACAGCCACCAATCTAGAAGACTTCGAAAGAGGATCAGGCAAATCCATGGAGGTCAGAGGCAGCGAATGCTTAAGAATTCCAGTTGCTGGAAAGCACAAGAAGAAAGGGTGCCCTTGTGCTCTGGTTGCAGGTTTCCCACAAGCATCTTGGCGGCCCCTGTGAGAACAGGATGCTGGACTAGATGGGCCATTCCAGCAGGCTATTCTTTTGTTCTTAAATGCATGGTGTGGATGTGAGCGTATCTCAAGGCCTGGTGCCAAGTGCCTTAGTTTGAACCCACTGAGGAAAGAAGCAGGCATCTCCTGCCACCTTGTGGGAGATCAGCCAGTATACATCTGTCTGATTAGCCCAGGGGTCAGCAACCTTTTTCAGCCGTGGGCCGGTCCACCGTCCCTCAGACCATGTGGGGGGCCGGACTATATTTTTGGGGGGGAAGAAAGAAGTACGAATTCTTATGCCCCACAAATAACCCAGAGATGCATTTTAAATAAAAGGAAACATTCTACAGTGGTACCCCGGGTTACATATGCTTCAGGTTACAGATGCTTCAGGTTACAGACTCCACTAACCCAGAAATATTACCTCGGGTTAAGAACTTTGCTTCAGGATGAGAGCAGAAATTGTGCGGCGGCAGCGGGAGGGCCCATTAGCTAAAGTGGTGCTTCAGGTTAAGAACAGTTTCTGGTTAAGAACAGACCTCCAGAACGAATTAAGGTCTTAACCCGAACTACCACTGTACTCATGTAAAAACACCAGGCAGGCCCCACAATTAACCCAGAGATGCATTTTAAACAAAAGGACACATTCTACTCATGTAAAAACATGCTGATTCCTGGACCATCCGTGGGCCAGATTTAGAAGGCGATTGGGCTGCATCTTGCCCCTGGGCCTTAGGTTGCCTACCCCTGGCTTAGCCCCACCATGCCTCCACTGCCAGCGGTACCCCTTCTGGCCCATGCCCTTCTAAAACTAAGGGCCTGTGACCCTGCCCCCCATCTCGGAGTCACACGGGTGGCTCAGTGCTTCCATGTGGGGTGACCTTGGGGGGCTCCCGGCGGGTGCAGCTGCGTGGGCAGAGGTGGCAGGCAGCGCAGACGGAATTGCAACCGGGCAGGTATCTGCAGGCGCCCATCCTCCAGATGAGCCAGCCTGGATTCCAGCAGCACCAGAACAGGAAGGCAGCGCCCAGGATGGCAGCCAGCGAAGCAAGGAGAGGCTTGCGTTTATCTGTGAAGGAGGAGAAGGAGCCTGGTAAGTGGCAGGAAAATGGAACAAATTGTGTTCCCCACCAAACAATTGCCCCAGCTGTGCTATTTTGATATTGTTGTTCATTTCAAAAAATACAGACACTGCTTGACTGTGAAGAAAAACTCGGAGCAGTTTACAAAAAGGGTAGAACAAGAAAATAAAAAAAAATTACAACAATAAAACCTACAAAAATTTAAAATACTAAGAGATTCAAATTCACTTTAACTTTATAAGCATGTGGATAGGCCTAGCTATACAAAAATGTTTTATATATGATATGTAATGAATTGAAAAAGACGTTTAAAATAATGTTTGTAAAAAACAACAACCCAATAGCTTTTCTTTTGGGAATTCTAGGGACAGAACTACCTAAGCTGTACAGAAACTTATTCATGTATGCGACTACAGCAGCAAGAATGTTACTCGCCCCAAAATGGAAAACAAGCAGAAGTCCCAGCAAAGGAAGAATGGATACAAAAACTTATGGAATATGCAGAAATGGCAAAACTTGCCGGAAGAATGAGAAATCAAGAATACAAACTTTTTATAAAAGAATGGAAATAGTTTATTGAACATTTACAGATAAGAACGTTGGCATGGTTATTGTTATAACCTGCAGTTTTATTACAGTATATATTTAAAGTAGATGAATAAATGGGCAAATTAAGTTAATTTGGATATGCAGAAGATATTAAAAATAAATTTAAGGGACCTCAGAAAGAGGAGGAAGGAAGTCAAGCTTTGAAATGGTAGAATGATTGTAAAATTAGTGAAATGTAGACCTGAAAAGCATTTTAAAAAAAATGTTTTTAGCAGATTTCCAGGGGAGATGAATGCCGGTTTGGCTGTCTTCCTGTTAGCTCCTGCTGACTTGGTGATTGATAACAGATAGTCTGACTATCACTCTGGAGATAAGGGATGATCTGGGAGTTACCCTCAAATGCTTTGAATGAGGCTGTTTTTCTGCTGTATGGACCTGGAGACTTGGATGGGGGTTAGAGTGAGTGGGCGAGCTGAAGAGTTGCCATTGTGCCAAACAACATGGAATCACCTTTCGTAGGTAACAAAGAACTGTGTTTTTAGCTGAAAAGAGTACAGTGATAGCCACCTGCTTAGTATAAAATAGGCAGGGAGTTCCCAAAAGGCACACTATAAACAACCAAGTTATTACAAGGCCTCATTCCTGCCAGCAATGGTGCTGCTGTACCTGTTTTGTCCCAGGTGCCAGTGCCTGGGGGCAGGAGCTGGCTTTCCTGGGGTCCTGCGCAGGTCACCTGACTTGGCAGGGCGTTAACTGCAGAAGAGGCCTCGGCATTATTCAAGGGCGGCAGGAGCGTGGGTGAGCCTGGAGTTGAAAAGGAGAAAGAGTCAAAAACAGTAGTGGCCTCTGTGCTGCCACGGAGAAACCAAAGCAGAGGGGCGTAGCCTCCTCCCTTTCCTAACAACTTAAGGGGCCGCTGCAGCCATCAGGCTCGGGCATTCAGCCTCTCGTTCTCACCCATTTTTTAAAGTGATCATGAGCAAGGAATGGCACTGTTATAAGAATTTTAAGGTCGTATGTATATAAAGTAAAGGTTCATAACTGTGTATATAAACCACATGTCAGAAACCCCATAGAAAATGTCCTGAACAAATTGACCTCAAATATTTCTCTGCAAGGTCAAAATGGGAAATCTCCCCATTCTCTCTTTGCTCTCTTTGCTTTGTCTCTTTGCTCACAAATCCTGTCTTAAGGGCACTTTTAAGATATGAATAGGGTGTGAGCCCAGTAGTTATCATAACAAAAGAATGGCCAGGCTCCCCAGGTAATCCAGTCAAGTGACCATTAACAGGTAACCTGGCAGACATGATAAAAACAATGCACTCAGATTTCTGTTGTAGACCGCCTTTTCTGTGATGTAGATATGATGTTTCTGGGGGGTGGTCTTGGACTCCAGGGCGGGCAATTTAAAATGTCTATATAAGGGCTTGCATGCATGGTTTGGGGTCCTCCTCCTCTCTCCTGCATGTGGGGGAGCACCCTGTTGCAACAGTTAATAAAGATCAGGCTTACTAGCTGCTTTGCTTCTCAATATTCTCTGCTTGGCCTCTGTTATTTTCTCCTACCAAGAGAGAACCTACAAAAGGACTCTATATGGGCTCTTGGGTACCCCATAAGGGAAAAGGAGCAGGTTTTTATTTACTTATAACAGCACATACACACACCCTCTTCCTTCTACAGCCACCAACCTTTGCACCAGACTGGGGACTGGGCAGCCTGGTCTGTACCATCCCCACAGTTATCGACGCTGCTGCCATCGCAGACTAGGCTGGGAGGGATGCATTTTCCATTGTGGCAGGGAAAATAGGACTCCGTGCTGCAGGCCGAAGCGTTCAAGCCTGCAAGGGGAGGGAAAGGCAGATTTTGCTGTTCTTGTGGTTTAATGTACCTATACAGTGATACCTCGGGCTAAGAACTTAATTCGTTCTGGAGGTCTGTTCTTAACCTGAAACTGTTCTTAACCTGAAGCACCACTTTAGCTAATGGGGCCTCCCGCTGCCGCCAGAACACGATTTCTGTTCTCATCCTGAAGCAAAGTTCTTAACCCGAGGTACTATTTCTGGCTTAGCGGAGTCTGTAACCTGAAGCGTATGTAACCTGAAGCATATGTAACCCGAGGTACCACTGTAATCAGTGGTTTTTTATAGAAAGAAAGCGGCCAGTACTCACCACGAAGTTGTTACAGTGAGGTGCTGGTACAGCGTATCTTTGAGTATCCCTAGATTGTAGCAGGAACCCCCCCGCCCCCATCATTCAGTTTGTACAAACTTCACACACACTCACACTCACACTCACTCACTACATACGCTACGCTTCTGTTATAAATTCATAGTAAATCAACCATACATCGCATTTGCACTGTTCCACTTTTATTTTACTCCATGAAGGAAGGACTACAAAATGGGGAAGGTTTGATACAGGCCAGCCCAGCACATCCACAGGAGCCCTGCCCAGTTGCTATGCCAACCCTGATGGTCCTAGACAGAAGACAATCAAGATCACAAAGAACTTGCATATGGGAGTGGATTCAGCATGGACTGGAACAAAGGACAATGATCAGATCTTCCCTCAGGGGGCAGGAAACTGCGACTACCTTTTGTCTTCAGAAAATGACTCATGGGGAGGAGGAAAAGGGAACCAGCCAGGTGACAGGACACTCAGGTTACCACCACAACTCCTCCCTCAACCCCTCCTTTCTGTAATGTATGCATGATGTTTCTGGGGGTGGGCTTGACCTGGAGGATGGGAATTTCAAAAGTTTTTATAAGGTCTTGCACACCATTTTTCTGTGTCTTTCCTCTCTCCTGCAAGAGAGGGGAATACCCTGTTGCAACAGTTCAATAAAGGCCAAGCCTACAGGCTGCTGTTTTGCTCCAAGTTATCCTGGTTGGTGTCTTTGTTTTGTCCAAGGGAGCCCTCGGATTTTTCCGGTAACAGTTAAAAAGCACTGCCTGGAATGTACCTCCTAAACTAGCTTAAAACAATATTTAAAATGCATTTAACACCAGCATTGAAATTTTTTTTAAAAGGTAAAGGTAAAGGACCCCTGGATGGTTAAGTCCAGTCAAAGGTGACTACAGGATTGTGGAACTCTTCTCACTTTCAGGCCGAGGGAGCCAGTGTTTGTTCACAGACAGCTTTCCAGGTCATGTGGCCAGCAGGACTAAATTGCTTCTGGCGCAATGGGACACCATGACGGAAACCACAGCGCATAGAAACGCTGTTTACCTTCCCGCCACAGTGGTAACTATTTCTCTACTTGCACTAGAGTGCTTTAGAACTGCTAGGTTGGCAGGAGCTGGGACAGAGCAGTGGGAGCTCTCCGCATCACGGGGATTCAAACCGCTGACCTTCTGACCGGCAAGCCCAAGAGGCTCAGTGGTTTAGAACACAGCGCCAGTTACCCTGACAGCAGCCCAGTGGTCCACATCGCCTGCACCTTACCCTTAGGGTTACAGTGTTGGACTAGGACCCAGGAGAGACCAGAGTTCAAATCCCCCCACTGGGCAACATGAAACTTCCTGGGTGACCTTGGAGCCCAGTTGCTGCCTCTCAGGCTCAGCTGCCTTCCAGGATTGGGAGGATTAAATGAGGAGGCATACACCACCTTGAGCTCCTTGGAGAAGAGGTGGAATATAAATGCAATAAAATTAAATTAAAATAAGATAGAGCAGCATTACTCAGCTCATTTGGAGCTGTGTGATAGGAATTTTGAGGTCTTTGATATATGGTGTGATAGGAATTTTGAGGTCTTAGTTATATGGCAATGTTCATAACCGCACGTACATAGATCAGCACCGACCTGATGCCATTTTGATTCCTAAACTGAGCAAATGTTTTTTCTGCATGGTCAAAGTGGAAAAGCCTCCCCATTGTCTTTTCCTTCACAAATCCTGTCTTAAGGGTAAGTCTGTGTTTGAATAGGGTGTGAGCCTGTGACCTGGCCCAGGAACTAAGTATTTATCACTACAAAAGATTGGCCAGGCTCCCCAGGAAATCCAATCAGGTAACCTGCCAGTCAGGAGATAAACAAGGACAGGAGAAAAACAACATTCAAATTTCTGTTTTAAGACCACCTTTTCTGTGATGTAGGTGCGATGTATCTGAGGGGTGGTCTTAGGTTACACCCCTTCTGTGATGTATGTATGATGTTTCTGGGGGTGGTCTTGATCTACAGGGTAGCAATTTTAAAAGTCTTTATAAGCCCTTGCACGACATTTTTCTGGGTCCCTCCTCTCTCTTGCGGGTGAGGGGAGCACCCTGTTGCAACAGATCAATAAAGATCAAGCTTACTAGCTGCTTTGCTTCTCAATACTCTCTGGTTGGCCTCTGGTATTCTCTCCTACCAATAGGGAACCTATGTAAGGACTCTATATGGGCTCTTGGATACCCCATAAGGAATAAGGGCCATTTTTGTTTACAACAGCTGCTTCCTGCCTTACCAGTTCGAACGGAGGTGAAGTCACCCACAAAGTCAACACGAGGTTGCTGGCCACGAGTCACGAGCCTCAAGGTGAGGAAGTTGCCACTGGAGGTGACGGGCCGTGGGATGTTCTTCCCGCACAGCGGCATCCCCAGGGGCTTGGCGGTGTGGTTTTGGCCATCGTAGAATTGCACGTAGGAGCCTGCTGTGCAAGGGTCTGGGGTCTCCCGCTCCCTTCTGGACTTGGGAAGGGCCAGAGTGGGGTGGTCGTTGCTGGCCCTGCTGGCCAGCGTGCTGGAAGGCGAGCGCACCATGCTGTACACCAGGAAGAAGCGGAACTGGAACTGGACCTTGTCTTTGGGGGTTGCCGCTTGCATGGTCAGCTGGCAGTCGGTGCTGGCCACTACAAAGTAGTAACGGCGGGAGTCTCGGTGGGACGTCAACACCATCCCATCCCCGTGCAGGGTCTGGCCACAGAAATCGACCACGCTCACTGTTGGGCAAGAGGGAGAGGAAAAGGGAGAGTCATTGGCAAGACATACATAGAAGGAGAACCTTCTGGATCAGGCCAGAGACCCATCTATTATTATTATTATTATTATTATTATTATTATTATTACTTTTCAGATGTATACATTTCACTAATTTTACAATCATTTTAACATTTCAAAACTTGACTTCCTTTCCCCTCTTTCTGCTGTTCCTTAAATTTATTTTTAATACCTTCTGCATATCCAAATTAACTTAATTTGCCCATTTACTCATCTACTTTAAATATATACAGTGGTACCTCGGGTTAAGAACTTAATTCGTTCTGGAGGTCCGTTCTTAACCTGAAACTGTTCTTAACCTGAGGTACCACTTTAGCTAATGGGGCATCCCGCTGCCGCCGCACAATTTCTGTTCTTATCCTGAAGCAAAGTTCTTAACCCGAGGTACTATTTCTGGGTTAGCGGAGTCTGTAATCTGAAGTGTCTGTACTCTTATAATCTGAAGGTACCACTGTACTCTTATAAAACTGCAAGTTATTACAATAATCCTGCCAATGTTCTTATCTGTTTACAATTTATCTGTAAACATTCAATAAACTATTGCCATTCTTTTATAAAAGGTTTGTTGTCTTGATTTCTTATTCTTCCGGTAAGTTCCGCCATTTCTGCGTATTCCACAAGTTTTTGTATCCATTCTTCCTTTGCTGGGACTTCTGCTTCTTTCCATTTTGGGGCGAGTAACGTTCTTGCCGCTGTAGTCGCATACATGAATAAGTTTCTGTACAGCTTAGATAGTTCTGTCAGTATAATTCCCAAAAGAAAAGCTTCTGGGGTTTTTTTTTACAAAAGTTATTTTAAACATCCTTTTCAATTCATTATACAGTCGTACCTTGGATCCCCGAACACCGATGGAGAACCTACAACAGACCCTATAAGGGCTCTTGTGTCCCCCATAAGGGAAGAAGGGCAGATTTTGTTTATTACACCTCAAAGCTGGTTAGTCCATCTCATTCAGCATTCGGTTACTGGCAAGAAATGACTCAAGCTCATAATCAGGGCATGAGGCTGCAGTCTCTCCACCTCTTCCTTTGCCCCCCCTCCCCGTACATAATATTATGGGGTATACTGCCTCTGAAAGTGGAAGCTTAATTTAGTACCAACCTCCAGACAGAACTATCTTCCATGACAATTTGTGTATAACTGTGTGCAGTTTGCAGTCAACATTGGCTATTTTGTTTTGCTTCTAAGAATGAAATTACTAGAGATTTGGGGGGCGAGTGAGAGTTCAGTCTAAAGTTCCTGTCACAGCTGTTTGAAAATGGATGACTTAACCAAGCATTTATCAGCGTGCTAAATGAGCACACTATCACACGTGCTTAAATTATTTGCTTTACTAATTGCAACACCCAGCATATTACCATGGGCTCATCGGTGGCCCAGAGATGGCCAAAGGAAGCCTGTTTAACCCGAATAACACCCAGAGGATGGTTGCCTTGCTACTGTCGAGGGCAACAGAGGACAGGGTTGTTTTGTGGCAGTTTAAAGTTGATAAAGAGATTTATGGTAGCGGAAACCTTTGTGGCCTAAAGACCCGATCTCCTTTAGTCCACAGAAGTTTATGCCACTATAAATCTCTTGGTCTTTAAAATGCCACAAGACTCTATTGTGTTGCCTAATGTCAACTGCTGTCTCAATTACCCGGCACTCGTTTAGTTCACTCCTTTTCACCATTACCCAGAAACAACAAAACGGCCAGCACATTAAACCCAGGAATTCTGGCCCTCTAGTTCTTCCCATCAGCCTCATAATTTCCACACATCCTAGTGTGAAGAATGAGTGGCTGTACTCAAGAGGTCCCCCCCCTTGCCCACCACCAGCTTCTGGGAATTTTCACTTGGGAATTTTGTCACTGGTTCATTCCAACTTGCTAGTTGTGAGAGATTCTGGGAACAGCCTCTGGAGACAGGTTTTTTAAAAAAAAGAAATATATTTTATTAAGGGTTTTCTTGTTTTACAGTGTAAGTGTAATGCCTCGTATTTTTTTCCCCCATGTAACATTTTTACAAATCCGTTTCATTTGTTGAGGCATTAGGGGGAGAAGAAAAAAAAGGGGGGAAAGAAAGAAAGAAAGGGAGGTGGAGGGAGGGGAGATGGATGGGGGTGGGGTCGGGTAGTGGTGTTTCTGCTTAATGTATGTAGGGTTTGGTGTCAGCGTGCTTGTGTTGTTCACTTGTGTTCCTTTGGTGGTGAGAGAGGTTGGGGTTGGCCTAGGGTGTGATTGTTTGTTTGTGATTGGGAGAAAGGAAGAACCAGCCAGGTGAAAAGATACTCAGGTTACCTCCACAACTCCTCCCTCAACCCCTTTTTGTGATGTGTCAATGATGTAGTTCTAGGGATGTAGCGTGGGGGATTAGTAACTATCTTGCTTCCATCTTGCTTCACCTGGTGGCAGGTGGGAGTCCTGTCGCGACAGTCTTCACTAAAGACCAAGCCTACTGGCTGCTGTTTTGCTCTGGTATTCCTGGCTGGTGTCCTTGGTTTTTTTTGTCCAAGGGAACCCTCAGATTTCTCCGTTAACATGGTCATTCTGGAACCACAACTTGACAGCCTTTCCAGGTCTGGTTTCCAACCTGCAATGTGGCACCCATGTTAAAATTTCCACTGTGTGCTCCTTATCATTTCCATTTCCTCCCCCCCTTTTTTCTTACCAAGCCCCATCCTTTCACACTTTCTCCCTGGTTAGTTTCCTGCCTCCACACTTTCCCTTAAAATGAACTGCTATAAGAATTTAAGGTATCAAATATATAAATTAAATGTTCGTAAATTAAAAGCCAAACAAATACATAAGTATGTAAACCACATATCTGAAATAGTACAGGAGAACAATCCTGAAGCCATTTTGACTCTCCCAAATTGACCTCAAATATTTCTCTGCAAGGAGGAAGGAAATGGGAAAACCTCCCCATTGTCTCTTTGCTCACAAATCCTGTCTTAAGGGCATATTTGTGTGTGAATAGGATGAGCCTGTCACCTGGATTCAGGAACTATTTACCACCACAGAAGAATGGACAGACTGCCCATATGATGCAATCAGTGACCATTATCATATACCCTGGCAAACAGGATTTCTGCTGTGGACCGCCTCCTCTGTTGTTGACTGTCTCCTTCTGTGCTGTATGTACGATGTTTCAGGGGGTAGTCTTGGGCTCCAGGGTGGGCAATTTCAAATGTCTATATAAGAGCTTGCACACCAATGTTCTGAGTTCCTCCTCCCTCCTGCATGTGGTGAGTGGGGACCCTGTTGCAACAGTTGAATAAAGATCAGGCTTACTAGCTGCTTTGCTTCTAAATATTCTCTGGTTGGCCTCTGTTATTTTCTCCTACCAATAGAGAACCTACATCAGGACTCTATACGGGCTCTTGGGTACCCCATAAGGGAAAAGGAGCAGGGTTTTTTTTCTTATAACAGAACAAAAACAAAACAAAAGCTGAACAGAAAATGGGTGGGGGCACAAGTACCTTAGAACAAGGGACAGTGCATATCTGCAGGACAAAAAGGCAGGAAGGCAAAATTGATATGGTGGGACTTGGATGCATCACAAGGCAGTTGTTTGCTTCCTGCGCAGCATCTTTTGTTTAAAGGAGCTGTATAGTTTTCCCAGTAGTGAGGTATGGAAGTGAGAGCTGGACCATAAAGAAGGCTGATTGCAAAGAAGAATTGATGCTTTTGAATTATGGTGCTGGAGGAGACTCTTGAGAGTCCCATGGACTGCAAGAAGATCAAACCTCTCCATTCTGAAGGCAATCAGCCCTGAGTGGTCCCTGGAAGGACAGATTCTGAAGCTGAGGCTCCAGTACTTTGGCCACCTCATGAGAAGAGAAGACTCCCTGGAAAAGACCCTGATGTTGGGAAAGATGGAGGGCACAAGGAGAAGGGGACGACAGAGGACGAGATGGTTGGACAGTGTTCTCGAAGCTACCAGCATGAGTTTGACCAAACTGCGGGAGACAGTGGAAGACAGGAGTGGCTGGCGTGCTCTGGTCCAGGGGGTCACAAAGAGTTGGACACGACTAAACAACTAAACAACTACAAGCTGCTATCTATTGTGACTAAAATATTCCTTAGTGACTGTAAACGCACCCTTTCTCAAGCTCTCCCCACCCACTCACCCTCCCAACGCCATAGAATAGCAGCTGCAGCTGCTAAACACGAACCCATATTTATTTTCTTAGGTTTCACTTTGCCCAAGCTCATTTTAAATAGGTACCTTTTAGCGCAAGCAGCAAAAAGTCTTTGTGGTATCATTAGCACAGACTGCTGACAAATCAGTCTTCCAATATCTGAAAGGCTGCAGTAAGTTTGTTCTCTGTTTCTCCAGAGGGCAGAGACAATGGGTGGAAATTTCAGGGAAGCAGATTTTGGCTCAATGTTAGGAGGAGCTGCTCAAGAGTGGAAATGACTGCTTTGAGATGCCATGAGCTCTCCTTCACTGGACGTATTGAAGCAAAGGTTGGGCATCCGTAAGTGAGGGGTGCTGTGATTGCACCCCACTTCAAGCAGGGGTCTGACCAGATGATCGCTAGGGATCTTCTCAACTAGGGCTGGGCGATAGCTGCTTTTCAGCATCGTGATATATCACCAGGTAAACACTGCGATATATGATATATCATGATGCCTGAAATAAGGATGGCAGCAATGTCTAGGCAACACGATGACCATGTACATACGCAATAGACAATCTTTTATAGAATTCCTTCAAACCATAACAAGTACAAAATGAAATCTTTAGTCTCAAAGTCTCTGAAAATCTTTAAATGAAGTGAGGTACCAGACTGTGTACGATGAAAGACAAGCTGTGAATCTTTGGGTATTCAGCAAATACGATGTCCAACACTGAACTGCGATTCCGGATATTGACTACTGTTTTGTAGAATTCTTCGTCAGCGTGGTGGGAGGATATAGAATTGCTTCATAAACCCATCTTATTTCAAATGAATGTATGTAAATGAAAATATCGAATGCTGTGGAACAGTGCTCATGTAATAAGGATGGAGCTATGTAGAGGCATTGCCTGGCTTCACAGTTTTTCCTGCATCATGATTTTTTGCATAGTGCACACACAAATCATGATTCATGATATATTGCCAGGTCAAAAATTATGAAATCGTTATAACAATATGGACTTCAAACCAGCTTTGGACGATATATCGCCCAGCCCTACTCTCAGCTCATGATTATTATCTTTCCTGGGGCAGTAAATGCAGCACTTTGTGGCAACCTTGTTGTGCTACAGCCACAATCCAAGCCATATTGACTCCATGAAAACCAGCAACATGGAAAAAAGAGGCAGGCAAGGGCATTTAAGATACCTGGATGCTACACTAGGTCTTTTGACTTCAGCTCCCATCACCAACCCAGTCCCCGTCTGGTAGAGATTTAGGGGCCAAGCCAAGATGTCAATCCAAAATTGCCTGGGAAGGAAATTGAGGAACTGGCTAAAGCAGAGCTTTCCAAACTCTGTGTTGCGACAGTTTAGTGTGTTGGCTGCAGTGTGTTGGTGTGTTGTGGTCCTCTCGGGACTGGAAGGGGTTAGTTTAATCTCTGGTTTGTTAGTAAAACTGAATTACTGTGTCGCAAAATGATGCATGTCTGAAAAGTGTGTCACCAGCATGAAAAGTTTGGAAAGCTTTAACTCAGATAACTCAGACGGAAATTCCCAGGTGTCAAAAAAGGCTATTTATGTATGCCACTACTGCGGCTCATGTTTCGTTAGCCCAAAAATGGAAAATGAGAGAGGTCCCAACTAAAGAAGAATGGCAACTTAAACTGATGGAATATGCTCAGCTTGAGGAGCTAACATATAACAGAACAAGAAGAACATACATTTAGAGAAGATTGGAAAGATGTTTATTGAATATATGGAGGAAAATTGTGTACACTTGAAAACACGGGCAGCATTAAGATAAATTCAACAGTGTAAATAAGTTTTGATGGATGTAATAATGGAATACTTAGTGGTTTTTAGTTTATGTTGTGCAAAATGAACCATGGGAAGAGAAGAAGTGAAGACATTGATATTTTAAGGTTGTTTAAGTGAATATTCTAAAATGTAAAGCAGAAATTTAATAAAAATTGTGACTGTTGAATTGCAAAAGAAAAATGGGGGAAAAGGAAAAGTTTGGCAAGCTCTGAGCTAAAGTTTCGGCCTACCTGTCTGCATGGTGGAGACTGCAGGGACAGCAGCATTCAGGAGAAGCAGCCATTTCCCCCACGCTTGCAAGCCTCCTCGATGGGCTGGTTTGCTCATCTTGGTCTCTTTCGGGAGCCCCTGCATGCCAGGCTATAGCAGAGAGAAAGGCAGGAGTGTGTGAAATGGCAACAGCTGTGAGAAGCAGGGTTTAAATGGACCACCCCAGCCCCTGGTGACCAAATCAAGTCGGGGATTGCTTTTGCGTGATCTGACAAGGGAACAAAAGGAGAGGCTGGCAAGCTTATTGCAAAAGAGTCCCATCCTGGTATAAGTGTGTGTTTTTTCTAAATGGGCAGCTTAACTTTTGCCCTCCTTCATGCCGGCTTTTGCAGACGCTGTCTGCACATTGCTCAGTTGCCATGGGAATGACGGGAGACGGATGGAGTGATGCAAACATCCTGTCTCGGGCAATCTAACCGAACGCCTCGGGAATCTTGAACTGGCTCCTGGCATCGCCATGTGCCAGCTCACACCTGCTTTCTGGACGATCCCACGCCTGAGGCTGGCAGTTTTGAAACGAAAGCAAGTTGGGTCCAAGCAAAGCCAGCCAAATGGGAAACAAGAGCGCTGACAGACACTGCTGGGCCGTTGGCTGACGGTGGTGCCACGCCTTCAGGCTCACATCAGCACCATGCCTTTACAATGCAGCTTCCTGTTTTCCTATCCGTATCTCTTGCAGCTAAAACCACAACTCTAGTCCGTGAAACCTCAAGCCACAATGCATTTAATGGTCTTTGAAGGTGCACACAAGGTTCTGCGTTGCTTCGGGAAGAACATGATCCTGCAGCTGCCAGTGGAGACATATTCCAACTGACCTAGCAGTTAGATGGTGTGATTTTGTTTCCATCTGTCCCCTCCCTCTCTGTTTTTTTCATTGCTTTCTCTTCCACAAAACCTTTTTTCTTTCCTCTCTATTGCCCCCTTCTTCCTCCACCACTTCCAGTGACTTTACTTGAGTAGGTTTGTCAATTATACAACGGAAGACATTAAAATAACAAAGGGTACAAGACAAGGATGCCCATTATCACCATTATTATTCATCTTGGTGCTGGAGGTTCTGCTAAAATCAATAAGAAAAAATGAAGAAATAAAAGGGGCGTCTGTAGGGAAAAATGAGTATAAAGTCAAAGCATTTGCGGACAATCCTGTAATGATGGTAGAAGAGCCAGCGGGAAGTGTTAAAAGAATCCTAGAAGAAATAGAACAATTTGGTCAAGTTGCAGGTTTTTATTTAAACAAGAGAAAGACCAAAATTATTGCGAAAAATATGGACCAAGAATTAATAGAGAAAATGCAACAAAGTACAGGGCTGGAAGTGGTGAACAAAGTGAAGTATTTAGGAGTATGGTTAACCCCCAAGAATATATATTGATCTGTTTCAAAATAACTATGTACCTGTTTGGAATGGGATAAAAAGGGATCTGGAGGTGTGGGGAAGATTGAAGCTATCTTTTTGGGGAAGGATATCTACGATAAAGATGAGTGTGCTGCCAAGGATGTTATTTGTATTCCAATCACTACCGATAATTAAAGGGGCATCAATTTTCAAAGAATGGCAAAAAATAGTTTCAAGATATATCTGGCAGGGCAAGAAGCCAAGGATTCAGTTTAAGTTATTAACAGATGCGAGAGAAAGAGATGGCTTCGCCCTGCCAGACTTGAAACTATATTATGAAGCATCATGCCTCTGTTGGTTAAAGGAATGGATTAAATTAGTGAATGGAGAGTTGTTAGATTTAGAAGGATTTGATAATAGATTCGGGTGGCATGCATATCTGTGGTATGAAAAGAAAAAAATTCATAAAGGATTTGAAAACCACATCTTCCGAAGATCATTGATAGAGGTGTGGGAGAGGTATAAAAATTGGTTGGAACCAAGACTCCCCCATTGGCTTTCACCATTGGAAGTGATGAGTGTGAAAAAGATTAACATGAGGGGGAGGGGGATAACTTATGGAGAATTGATAATAAGAGAGGGGGGGGAATGGAAAATGAAGACTTATGAAGAGGTGAAAGAATTTGTTTATGATTGGTCGCACTACTACCAGATTAGTGAAATGTTTAAAAAAGACTGTAAAATGTGTGGATATGAAGGAAAAGAATCAAAATTTCAAATAGAGGTATTGAAATTATGGAATGAAAGGTTAAAATTTACGGCGTGTACCGCGTTGAAGGAAAATGTAATGAAAATGGTATATAGATGGTACATAACGCTAGTTAAATTAGGTAAAATGTATAAAACATGTAACAAGTATTGGAAATGTAAAGAAAAAGAAGGAACTTTCTATCATATGTGGTGGGAATGCAAAATGGTGAAAGGCTTCTGGGAAACGATATATAAGGAATTGAAAAAGATGTTGAGATATACATTTGTTAGAAAACCAGAAGCCTTCTTACTAGGATTGGTAAGTAATGAAATTAATAGAAAAGATTGTAAACTTTTCCAATACGCTGTAACAGCTGCAAGAATACTTCTGGTGCAAAGATGGAAATCCCAAGTGTGGAAGAATGGAGAATGAAACAGCAGCAATGGTGGTAGTTGACTTGATGACCAAAATGTGCCATTTTATTGCTTGCTCGCATGCAGTGACAGCAGAGGAAACAGCTAGGCTGTTTGTAGATCATGTTTTCAGGTTGCATGGCACCCCCTTGAGGGTTTTGTCCGATAGAGGCAGGCAATTTACTTCCAGATTCTGGAGGAAGCTCATGAGCCTGCTGGACGTCGAGGTGAGCTTCTCGACGGCCAGACACCCAGAGACCAACGGACAAGAAAGCCACGCAATTCTTGTACAGCAGGGACCCCAGCACGTGGTGCATGAAAGCTTGAAATGTGCTTGAGCCTGATTGTAATCTGAAAGGCATAACTAAGTACTCAAAGGCCCCCAGAGGAGTGAACATGGTGGTTTTCCATTCATCCCCCTCCCTCATCCTTATCAAATTGTATGCCCCTCAAAGGTCCAACTTGGTAAACACCTTCCCTTTCCTTACCCTGGTCAAAATGTCGTCAATTCTGGGCATTGGGAAGGTCACTGGTTCCGACACCAGGTTCAAGGCCCGGTAATCTACGACCAACCTGGGCTCTTTGGAGTCTCTCTTGTCCATAAAGAACACTGGACTGCCCCCACCGCTCTTGATTCTCGTATGAAACCCCTCTTCAGGTTCTTGTCAATAAACTTCCGCAACTCCTGCATCTCCCTATCTGACATGGCATACAGCTTACCCACTGGCAGCTGAGCCCCTGGGAGTAGGTTGATCTGACAGTCAAAGGGCCTGTGAGGGGGTAGCCTATTCGACTCCTTCGAGCTGAAGACTTCTTCCAAGTCAGCGTACTGAGGTGGTACCCTCCCCTTTTCTCCTACCGCCATCCCTGCCACCCTGGCTACTGCCATCCTCGGGGTTTCCCCCCCCCGTGGCAGTGCTCTACGCAGTGGGCTGACCCAAAGGTGACTGTCTGCTGGTGCCACCCTACTACTGGATCGTGCAGTGCCAGCCAACTCATTCCCAGTATGATTGGTGGTCCTGCTAATGTGGCTACGTGAAAGGCAATTGTCTCTGTGTGTCTGGAGACCGTCATTTTCATGGGAGGGGTCTGGTGGGTTACTTCCCCCCCAAGAGATCTCTCCCATCAATGGTTGTTACTTGCAAGGGGTGTTCTAGAGGCACCACGTGGAGCTGGTGTCCCAGCGCAAAATCCTTGCCTGAATCCAGCAGCGCCTTCACCTTAATTGGGTGTCCGTTGGGGAGTTCTAGCACCACCTCTATGGCTATGGCTGCTCGGGGAGGGTCTGGTTTGGGCACTTCTACTGGTTGCTCGTCTGGCTGCTGTGCCCGCTCTCCTGCAGCCAAGCATTGCCGTTTCCCTGCTCCTTATCTCTTTCCTCCTCACTCCCAACTGCCCCCACCATTCCTTGCCACGCCTTTTTCTGAGGGCAGACTCTGGCAAAATGTCCCGGCTGCTGGCAGAGGAAACACTTCTTATTTACTTTCCCCTCCTTCTTACGTACCTCGCTGGACTTTGAAACCCCCCGCGCGCGCACTCCTCCAATCTCCATTGGTTTCGCGGGCGGCGCAGTTGGCTCCGGCACGTCCGGAATGCGGTTGTCATACCAACGCTCTGCTCTCCCTTCCCGCCTTTCTAAAGCACGCGCCTCTTGCCGTACTCCCACAGCAAGCGCCCTCTTGGTCAGCTGGTCCATCGATTCCGGACGGGGTGAGCGGGAAAGTTCATCTTTCACCCAAGGGGATAAGCCTTCCTCAAATAACGTTTGCACTGGTTCTGAACTCAGTTCCCAACCAAGTTTATGGATCAGCATCACAAATTCCGACTAGTACTCTCTCACTGACTGGTTCCCTTGTTTGCACCCCATCAGTTCTTTGCGGGTCATGCTTTGCTTCACATCACTAGAGAACATAATCGCTGGGATTGCCCCCAAACTTCTGCACTAGTCCTGGTACCTTCCTTGTGGTGGGGGTGGGCTTCCCCTGGGCATCCTGAGTCCGCCTTTCATCCAGCTGCGCCGCTAGTAGAGCCAGTTGCTGTTCCAAATCTCTGTTTCTCTCCTCCAGAGTTGGTCCTCCTCTGGCCCCCTCTCCGGCGCCGGCTCCTCCGGTTTGACTCATGATGCTGCCCCTGCTGCTCTGCGCACAAGCAACTTAGAGGACTGACGGATTGCTGTAATGGGAATTGGGGTTGCTTGTGCGTAAATTCCAAACTGCTCCAAGCTGGTTGTATGGCTGAACCTTTCCCCGGTTTGACAGCCCTAACAGCGCGACTGTCTCAGTCACCGGCAGAATCCGTCAGTGGGCGTTTCCTGAACTTCTTCCAACATAAGAATTCCTGGACAGCAAGTCTCCGCCTAGCTTCTCTGCGCAGAAGCCTTCTGCGCAGAGTAGGCGTGCCAAGCGGAGGTCCTGCACTCTCCCCACTGATCTCACTGGAAGAGTCTCGGAGCCTTCCCTCCGAAGTAATCTCAGCCTCTCCTTTCTTCCTGGTGTCACCTTGGTTTCCTTCCCCAGCGGAAGCTCTCTCTTTCTCCTTGCTAGTTCCCTCTCCGGCATCATTGGGGAGCCTTACCGCTTCTCTCGGCTCCGATGGCAGTTCCCTGACAGTGACTTTCGGCAATTCACACAAAAATGGTGCCCAACGGTTGCAAATGCTCCCCTGAAAGGTTTGGCGGTCGAAACAAAAGGCTTTTTATCACAGGACAAGAAATCAGAGCTCGACAACTTAACCGGCGGAAAAATATTTTTTAGAAAAATCCCTAAGCCCCGGGGTCACAATTTCTGAAAAAATCTAACTTTCGGCAATTTACTCAAAAATGGTGCCCAACAGTTGCAAATGCTCCCCTGAAAGGCTTGGCAGTCGAAAAACAAGGCTTTTTATCACAGGAGAAGTAATCAGACCTCAACAACTTAACTGGCGGAGGTTTTTTTGAAAAAAACCCTAAGCCCCGTGGTCACAATTTCAGAAAAAATCTGACTTTCGGCAATTCACTCAAAAATGGTTCCAAACGGATTCAAATGCTCCACTGAAAAGTTTGGCGGTCGAAAAAGAAGGCTTTTTATCACAGGACAAGAAATCAGACCTCGACAACTTAACCGACAAAAGTAGATTTTTCTGAAAAAATCCCTAAGCCCCGGGGTCACAATTTAAGAAAAAATCTGACTTTTGGCAATTCACTCAAAAATGGTTCCAAACGGATGCAAATGCTCCACTGAAAAGTTTGGCGAGAGGAACAGAGGCTTTTCATCACAGGACAAGAAATCAGACCTCGACAACTTAATCGGCGGAAAAATATTTTTTTGAAAAAATCCCTAAGCCCCGGGGTCACAATTTAATAAAAAATCCAACATTCGGCAATTCACTCAAAAATAGTGCCAAACGATTGCCAATGCTCCCCTGAAAGGTTTGGCGGTCGAAACAGAAGGCTTTTTATCACAGGAGAAGAAATCAGAGCACGACAACTTAACCGGCGGAAAAATATTTTTTAGAAAAATCCCTAAGCCCCGGGGTCACAATTTAATAAAAAACTAACTTTCGGCAATTCACTCAAAAATGGTGCCCAACGGTTGCAAATGCTCCCCTGAAAGGTTTGGCGGTCGAAAAAGGAGGCTTTTTATCACAGGACAAGAAATCAACCCTCGACAACTTAACCCGCGGAAATAGATTTTTTTTTAAAAAAATCCCTAAGCCCCGTGGTCACAATTTCAGAAAAAATCTGACTTTCGGCAATTCTCTCAAAAATTGTGCCCAACGGTTGCAAATGCTTACCTGAAAGGTTTCGAGATCAAAACAGAAGGCTTTTTATCACAGGACAAGAAATCAGCCCTCCTCAACTTAACCGGTGGAAATAGATATTTTTGAAGAAATCCCTAAGCCCCGGGGTCACAATTTCAGAAAAAATCTGACTTTCGGCAATTCACTAAAAAATGGTTCCAAACGGATGCAAATGCTCCACTGAAAAGTTTGGCGGTCAAAAAAGCAGGCTTTTTATCACAGGACAAGAAATCAGACCTTGACAACTTAACCAGCGGAAAAATATTTTTCTGAAAAAATCCCTAAGACCCGGGGTCACAATTTCAGAAAAAGTCTAACTTTCGGCAATTCACTCAAAAATGGTGCCCAACGGTTGCCAATACTCCATTAAAAGGTTTGGCGGTCGAAACAGAAGGCTTTTTATCACAGGAGAAGAAATCAGACCTCGATAACTTAACCGGTGGAAATTTTTTTTTTGAAAAAATCCCAAAGCAAATGCTCCTCTGAAAGGTTTGGCGATCGAAACAGAGGCTTTTTATCACAGGATAAGAAATCAGACCTCGACAACTTAACCGGCGGAAGAAGATTTTTTTGAAAAAATCCCTAAGCCCCGGGGTCACAATTTCACAAAAATTCTGACTTTCGGCAATTCACTCAAAAATGGTGCCCAACAGTTGCAAATGCTCCCCTGAAAGGTTTGGCGGTCGAAAGAGAAGGCTTTTTATCACAGGACAAGAAATGAGACCTCAACAACTTAACCGGCGGAAGAAGATTTTTTTGAAAAAATCCCTAAGCCCTGTGGACACAATTTCTGAAAAAATCTAACTTTCGGCAATTCACTCAAAAATGGTGCCCAACAGTTGCAAATGCTCCCCTGAAAGGTTTGGCGGTCGAAAAAGAAGGCTTTTTATCACAGGACAAGAAATCAGACCTCGACAACTTAACCGGCGGAAGAAGGTTTTTTTGAAAAAAACCCCTAAGACCCGGGGTCACAATTTCAGAAAAAATCTGACTTTCGGCAATTCACTCAAAAATGGTTCCAAACGGTTGCAAATGCTCCCCTGATGGTTTGGTGGTCGAAAGAGAAGGCTTTTTATCACAGGACAAGAAATGAGACCTCAACAACTTAACCGGCGGAAGAAGATATTTTTGAAAAAATCCCTAAGCCCTGTGGACACAATTTCTGAAAAAATGTGACTTTCGGCAATTCTCTCAAAAATTGTGCCCAACGGTTTCAAATGCTTCCCTGAAAGGTTTGGCGGTCGAAAAAGAAGGCTTTTTATCACAGGACGAGAAATCAGACCTCGACAACTTAACCGGCAGAGGAAGATTTTTTTGAAAAAAACCCTAAGCCCCGGGGTCACAATTTCATCAAAAATCTGACTTTCGGCAATTCACTCAAAAATGGTGCCCAACGGTTGCAAATGCTCCCCTGAAAGGTTTGGCGATCGAAACAGAGGCTTTTAATCATAGGACAAGAAATCAGACCTCTACAACTTGACCGGCGGAAGAAGAGTTTTTTGAAAAAATCCCTAAGACCCGGGGTCACAATTTCAGAAAAAATCTGACTTTCGGCAATTCACTCAAAAATGGTGCCCAACGGTTGCAAATGCTCCACTGAAAGGTTTGGCGACCGAAAGAGAAGGCTTTTTAGCACAGGATAAGAAATGAGACATCAACAACTTAACCGGCGGAAGAAGATTTTTTTGAAAAAATCCCAAAAGCCTGGGGGTCACAATTTCTAAAAAAATCTAACTCAAAAATGGTGCCCAACGGTTGCAAATGCTCCCCTCAATGGTTTGGCGGTCGAAAAAGAAGGCTTTTTATCATAGGACAAGAAATCAGACCTCTACAACTTAACCGGCGGAAGAAGGTTTTTTTGAAAAAACCCCTTAGCCCCGGGGTCACGATTTCAGAAAAAATCTGACTTTCGGTAATTCACTCAAAAATGGGGCCCAACGGCTGCAAATGCTCCCCTGAAAGGTTTGGCGGTCCAAAAAGAAGGCTTTTTATCACAGGACAAGAAATCAGACCTTGACAACTTAAGCGGCGGAAAAAGATTGTTTTGAAAAAATACCTAAGCAAATGCTCCCCTGAAAGGTTTGGCGATCAAAACAGAGGCTTTTTATCACAGGATAAGAAATCAGACCTCGACAACTTGACCGGCGGAAGAAGAGTTTTTTGAAAAAAATCCCTAAGACCCGGGGTCACAATTTCAGAAAAAATCTGACTTTCGGCAATTCACTCAAAAATGGTGCCAAACGGTTGCAAATGCTCCCCTGAAAGGTTTAGGGGTCGAAACAGAAGGTTTTTTATCACAGGACAAGAAATGAGACCTCGACAACTTAACCGGCGGAAGAAGATATTTTTGAAAAAATCCCTAAGCCCTGTGGACACAATTTCTGAAAAAATCTAACTTTCGGCAATTCACTCAAAAATGGTGCCCAACGGTTGCAAATGCTCCCCTGAAAGGTTTGGCGGTCGAAAAAGAAGGCTTTTTATCACAGGACAAGAAATCAGACCTCGACAACTTAACCGGCGGAAGAAGATTTTTTTGAAAAAAACCCTAAGCCCCGGGGTCACAATTTCATCAAAAATCTGACTTTCGGCAATTCACTCAAAAATGGTGCCCAACTGCTGCAAATGCTCCCCTGAAAGGTTTGGCGATCGAAAAAGAAGGCTTTTTATCACAGGAGAAGAAATCAGACCTCGACAACTTAACCGGCAGAAGAAGACATTTTTGAAAAAAACCTAAGCCCCGGGGTCACAATTTCAGAAAAAATCTAACTTTCGGCAATTCACTCAAAAATGGTGCCCAACGGTTGCAAATGCTCCCCCGAAAGGTTTGGCGGTCAAAACAGAAGGCTTTTTATTACAGGACAGGAAATCCTTAACCGGCAGAAAAAGATTTTTTTGAAAAAATCCCTAAGCCCCATGGTCACAATTTCAGAAAAAAATCTGACTTTCGGCAATTCACTCGAAAATGGTGCCCAACGGTTGCAAATGCTTCCCTGAAAGGTTTCGAGATCAAAACACAAGGATTTTTATCACAGGAGAAGAAATCAGCCCTCGACAACTTAACCGGTGGAAGAAGATTTTTTTGAAAAATCCCTAAGCCCCGGGGTCAAAATTTAAGAAAAAATCTAACTTTCGGCAATTCACTCAAAAATGGTGCCCAACGGTTGCAAATGCTCCACTGAAAGGTTTGGCGACCGAAAGAGAAGGCTTTTTAGCACAGGATAAGAAATGAGACATCAACAACTTAACCGGCGGAAGAAGATTTTTTTGAAAAAATCCCAAAAGCCTGGGGGTCACAATTTCTAAAAAAATCTAACTCAAAAATGGTGCCCAACGGTTGCAAATGCTCCCCTCAATGGTTTGGCGGTCGAAAAAGAAGGCTTTTTATCATAGGACAAGAAATCAGACCTCGACAACTTAACCGGCAGAAGAATATATTTTTGAAAAAAACCCTAAGACCCGGGGTCACAATTTCAGAAAAAATCTGACTTTCGGCAATTCACTCAAAAATGGTTCTAATGGTTGCAAATGCTCCCCTGATGGTTTGGCGGTCGAAAGAGAAGGCTTTTTAGAAGAGGATAAGAAATGAGACCTCAACAACTTAACCAGTGGAAGAAGATTTTTTGGGAAAAAAACCCTAAGCCACCCAGGGTCACAATTTCTGAAAAAATCTAACTTTTGGCAATTCACTCAAAAATGGTGCCCAACAGTTGCAAATGCTCCCCTGAAATGTTTCGCGGTCGAAAAAGAAGGCTTTTTATCATAGGACAAGAAATCAGACCTCGACAACTTAACCGGCGGAAGAAGTTTTTTTTGAAAAAATCCCAAAAGCCCGGGGGACACAATTTCAGAAAAAATCTGACTTTCGGCAATTCACTCAAAAATTGTGCCCAACGGTTGCAAATGCTCCCCTGGAAGGTTTGGCAATCGTAAGAGAAGTCTTTTTATCACAGGACAAGAAATCCGACCTCAACAACTTAACTGGCGGAAAAAGATTTTTTTGAAAAAACCCCTAAGCCCCGGGGTCACAATTTCAGAAAATATGTAACTTTCGGCAATTCACTCCCAAATGGTGCCCAACGGTTGCAAATACTCCCCTGGTGGTTTGGCGGTCGAAAGAGAAGGCTTTTTATCACAGGACAGAAAATCCTTAACCGGCAGAAAAAGATTTTTTTGAAAAAACCCCTAAGCCCCGGGGTCACAATTTCAGCAAAAATCTGACTTCGGCAATTCACTCAAAAATGGTGCCAAACGGTTGCAAATGCTCCCCTGAAAAGTTTGGCGGTCAAAACAGAAGGCTTTTTATTACAGGACAGGAAATCCTTAACTGTCAGAAAAAGATTTTTTTTCAAGAAATCCCTAAGCCCCGGGGTAACAATTTCATCAAAAATTTGACTTTTGGCAATTCACTCAAAAATGCTGCCATACGGTTGCAAATGCTCCCCTGAGATGTTTGGCGGTCGAAACAGAAGGCTTTTTATCACAGGACAGAAAATCCTTAACTGTCAGAAAAAGATTTTTTTTCAAAAAATCCCTAAGCCCCGAGGTCACAATTTCATAAAAAATCTGACTTTCGGCAATTTACTCAAAAATGGTTCCAAACGGTTGCAAATTCTCCCCTGAAAATTTTGGCGCTCAAAACAGAAGGCATTTTATCACAGGACAGGAAATCCTTAACCGGCAGAAAAAGATTTTTTTGAAAAAATCCCTAAGCCCTAGGGTCACAATTTCAGGAAAAATCTGACTTTCGGCAATTCACTCAAAAATGGTGCAAAACGGTTGCAAATGCTCCCCTGAGATGTTTGGCGGTCGAAACAGAAGGCTTTTTATCACAGTAAAAGGAATCAGCCCTTGACAACTTAACTGGCTGAAAAATATTTTTTGGGATAAATCCCTAAGCCCCGGGGTCACAATTTCAGCAAAAATCTGACTTTCGGCAATTGACTCAAAAATGGTGCCAAACGGTTGCAAATGCTTCCCTGAGATGTCTGGCGGTCGAAACAGAAGGCTTTTTATCACAGGACAGGAAATCCTTAACCGGCAGAAAAAGATTTTTTTCAAAAAATCCCTAAGGCCCGGGGTCACAATTTCAGAAAAAAATCTGACTTTCGGCAATTCACTCAAAAATGGTGCCAAACGGTTGCAAATGCTCCCCTGAAAGGTTTAGGGGTCAAAACAGAAGGTTTTTTCTCACAGGAAAAGAAATCAGCCCTAGACAACTTAACCGGCAGAAAAACATTTTTTTGAAAAAAATCCCTAAGCCCCGGGGTCACAATTTCAGAAAAAATGTGACTTTCGGCAATTGACTCAAAAATGGTGCCAAACGGTTTCAAATGCTACCCTGAGATGTTTGGCGGTCGAAACAGAAGGCTTTTTATCACAGTAAAAGGAATCAGCCCTTGACAACTTAACTGGCTGAAAAATATTTTTTGGGATAAATCCCTAAGCCCCGGGGTCACAATTTCAGCAAAAATCTGACTTTCGGCAATTGCCTCATAATTGTGCCAAACGGTTGCAAATGCTTCCCTGAGATGTCTGGCTGTCGAAACAGAAGGCTTTTTATCACAGGAAAAGAAACCAGCCCTCGACAACATAACAGGCAGAAAAATATTTTTTTGAAAAAATCCCTAAGCCCCGGGGTCACAATTTCATCAAAACTCTGACATTCGGCAATGGACTCAAAAATGGTGCCAAACGGTTGCAAATGCTCCCCTGAGAGGTTTGGGGGTCGAAACAGAAGGCTTTTTATCACAGGAAAAGAAATCAGCCCTCGACACCTTAACTGGCAGAAAAACATTTTTTTGAAAAAGTCCCTAAGCCCCGGGGTCACAATTTCATCAAAAATCTGACTTTCGGCAATTGACTCAAAAATGGTGCCAAACGGTTGCAAATGCTTCCACGAGATGTCTGGCGGTCGAAACAGAAGGCTTTTTATCACAGGACAGGAAATCCTTAACCACCAGAAAATCATTTTTTTGAAAAAAAACCCTAAGCCCCGGCGTCACAATTTCATCAAAAATCTGACTTTTGGCAATTCACTCAAAAATGGTGCCAAACGGTTGCAAATGCTCCCCTGAGATCTTTGGTGGTCGAAACAGAAGGCTTTTTATCAGAGGAAAAGAAATCAGCCCTCCACAACATAACGGCCAGAAAAATTTTTTTTTGAAAAAATCCCTAAGCCCCGGGGTCACAATTTCATTAAAAAATCTGACTTTGGGCAATTGACTCAAAAATGGTGCCAAACGGTTGCAAATGCTCCCCGGAGAGGTTTGGCGGTCAAAACAGAAGGCTTTTTATTACAGGAAAAGAAATCAGCCCTCGACAACTTAATCAGCAGAAAAACATTTTTTTGAAAAAATCCCTAGGCCCCGGGGGGGTCACAATTTCATCAAAAATCTGACATTCGGCAATTGACTCAAAAATGTTGCCAAACGGTTGCAAATGCTCCCCTGAGAGGTTTGGGGGTCGAAACAGAAGGCTTTTTATCACAGGACAGAAAATCCTTAACCGGCAGAAATAGATTTTTTTGAAAAAATCCCTAAGCCCCGGCGTCACAATTTCATCAAAAATCTGACTTTTGGCAATTCACTCAAAAATGGTGCCCAACGGTTGCAAATGCTCCCCTGAGATGTTTGGCGGTCGAAACAGAAGGCTTTTTATCACAGGAAAAGAAATCAGCCCTCGAAAACTTAACTGTCAGAAAAACATTATTTTGAAAAAATCCCTAAACAAAACAGGGATCAACATACAAGCACGGAGAAGCCATTCCCCCCGCCCCACTACCTTATATGGAAACAAGTGGAAAAACCTCTGTGATTGAGGCTACCAACATGACACCATTTTGTACAACGAACACTTCCGAGGTCATTCTTACTACTACTTTACTACTACTTTACTACCACTTTACTACCACTTTACTACTACTTTACTACTACTTTGCTAGTACTTTACCACTGCTTTACTACTGCTTTACTACTGCTTTACTACTGCTTCACTACTGCTTTACTACCATTTTACTACTGCCTTACTACCACTTTACTATTATTTTACTACTACTTTGCTATCCTTTTACTACTACTTTACAGCTATTTTACTACTATTCCACCGCTTTACTACTGGACCATTTTACTACTACTTTACTACTATCTTACTGCTCTTTCACTACTGCCTTACTACCATTTTACTACTATTTTACTACTGCATTACTTCTACTACTTTACTACTGTTTTACTACTACTTTAATGCTATTTTACTACTATTCCACCACTTTACTATTGTTTTACCATTACTTAACTGCTACTTCACTGCTATTTTACTACTGCATTACTACTACTACTACTACTTTACTAATGTTTTACTGCATTACTTAACTGCTACTTCACTACTGGTTTACTATTGCTTTACTACCACTTTACTTCCACTTTACTACTGCTACTTTGTTACTTATCCTACGTTACTATTTATACAGTAGACCTTCCAGAACAATGGCATGCCTGTCTATAGTAACAAATAGTATTGTGACTATTTTATTAATTGTATATACTGCCCCTCATCCGTAGATTTAAGGTTGGTTTACAACTTAAAAATGCAAGGTAAAAAACACCTTAACCGGCAGAGATCTTTGGCGGTCGAAACAGAAGGCTTTTTATCTCAGGACAGAAAATCCTTAACCGGAAGAAAAAGATTTTTTTGAAAAAATCCCTAAGCCCCGGGGTCACAATTTCATCAAAAATCTGACTTTCGGCAATTCACTCAAAAATGGTGCCAAACGGTTGCAAATGCTACCCTGAAAAGTTTTGCGGTCGAAACAGAAGGCTTTTTATCACAGGACAGAAAATCCTTAACCGGAAGAAAAAGATTTTTTTGAAAAAATCCCTAAGCCCCGGGGTCACAATTTCAGCAGAAATCTGACTTTCGGCAATTCACTCAAGAGTGGTGCCAAACGGTTGCAAATGCTCCCCTGAGATGTTTGGCGGTCGAAACAGAAGGCTTTTTATCACAGGAAAAGAAAATAGCCATTGACAATTTAACCGGCAGAAAAATATTTTTTTGAAAAAATCCCTAAGCCCCGGGGTCACAATTTCATCAAAAATCTGACTTTCGGCAAATGACTCAAAAATGGTGCCTACTGAAGAAAGTAGGAATCACCACTGGGCCGGTAAGATATAATCTAAGTCAAATCCCTTATTTTGACTACTGGCTCCTCACTGAGCTCCTGACTCACGACAGTGTGTTGCCCATCGCTCAGTTCTGACTAAAGGATTTTATTTTTTTGAAAAAATCCCTAAGACCCGAGGTCACAATTTCAGCAAAAATCTGACTTTCAGCAATTCACTCAAAAATGGTGCCAAATGGTTGCAAATGCTCCCTTGAGAGGTTTGGGGGTCGAAACCGAAGGCTTTTTATCACAGGACAGAAAATCCGTAACCGGAAGAAAAAGATTTTTTTAAAAAAAATCCCTAAGACCCGGGGTCACAATTTCATCAAAAATCTGACTTTCGGCAATTGACTCAAAAATGGTGCCAAAAGGTTGCAAATGCTCCCCTGAAAATTTTCGCGGTCGAAACCGAAGGCTTTTTATCACAGGACAGAAAATCCTTAACCGGAATAAAAAGATTTTTTTGAAAAAATCCCTAAGACCCGGGGTCACAATTTCAGCATAAATTTCTGACTTTCGTCAATTCACTCAAAAATGGTGCCAAACGGTTGCAAATGCTACCCTGAAAAGTTTTGCGGTCGAAACAGAAGGCTTTTTTTCACAGGACAGAAAATCCTTAACCGGCATAAAAATATTTTTTTGAAAAATCCCTAAGACCCAGGGTCACAATTTCAGCAAAAATCTGACTTTCGGCAATTCACTCAAGAGTGGTGCCAAACGGTTGCAAATGCTCCCCTGAGATGTTTGGCGGTCGAAACAGAAGGCTTTTTATCACAGGAAAAGAAATCGGCCCTCGACAACTTAACTGTCAGAAAAAGATTTTTTTCAAAAAATCCCTAAGCCCCGGGGTCACAATTTCAGAAAAAATCTGACTTTCGGCAATTCACTCAAAAATGGTGCCAAACGGTTGCAAATGCTCCCCTGAAAGGTTTAGGGGTCGAAACAGAAGGTTTTTTCTCACAGGAAAAGAAATCAGCCCTAGACAACTTAACCGGCAGAAAAACATTTTTTTGAAAAAATCCCTAAGCCCCGGGGTCACAATTTCATCAAAAATCTGACTTTCGTCAATTGACTCAAAAATGGTGACAAACGGTTGCAAATGCTACCCTGAAAAGTTTTGCGGTCGAAACAGAAGGCTTTTTATCACAGGACAGAAAATACTTTACCGGCAGAAAAATATTTTTTTGAAAAAATCCCTAAGCCCCGGGGTCACAATTTCATCAAAAATCTGACTTTCGGCAATTCACTCAAAAATGGTGCCAAACGGTTGCAAATGCTACCCTGAGATGTTTGGCGGTCGAAACAGAAGGCTTTTTACCACAGGAAATGTAATCAGCCCTTGACAACTTAACTGGCATAAAAAATTTTTTTTGAAAAAATCCCTAAGCCCCGGGGTCACAATTTCAGCAAAAAATTGACTTTCGGCAATTCACTCAAAAATGGTGCCAAACGGTTTCAAATGCTCCCCTCAAAATTTTCGCGGTCGAAACCGAATGCTTTTTATCACAGGACAGAAAATCCTTAACCGGAAGAAAAAGATTTTTTTGAAAAAATTCCTAAGACCCGGGGTCACAATTTCAGCATAAATTTCTGACTTTCGTCAATTCACTCAAAAATGGTGCCAAACGGTTGCAAATGCTTTTTTTTTAATAAATATTTATTAAGATTTTTTGAGTACAAATACATAAATAATAAACAACTTTACTTATATAACATACTTTCTTCACTTCTTTGGACTCCCTCACGTCTCCCGCTCCGACTTACATTGTAGAAAAGTTTTTCCAAGCAAATTATCATATTGTTTACAATCTTATATCCGCTCATTTAAATACAATCTAACAGTTCTCCAACAAAGAGTTTATACTTTCTTTAATCTCACTTATCGTCAAGTTCAAATCTAAATTAGTGGAGGACGATTATTTATGATCTAGCATCCTTCTTAACCTTCAACCAAATTACAATATTTTTGTAAATAAATCTTAAATTTCTTCCAGTCTTCTTCAACCCTCTCTTCTCCCAGGTCTCGGATTCTGCCAGTCATCTCGGCTAGTTGCATATAATCCATCAGCTGCAAAACGGTTGCAAATGCTACCCTGAAAAGTTTTGCGGTCGAAACAGAAGCCTTTTTATCACAGGACAGAAAATCCTTAACCGGCAGAAAAATATTTTTTTGAAAAAATCCCTAAGCCCCGGGGTCACAATTTCAGCAAAAATCTGACTTTCGGCAATTCACTCAAGAGTGGTGCCAAACGGTTGCAAATGCTCCCCTGAGATGTTTGTCGGTCGAAACAGAAGGCTTTTTACCACAGGAAAAGTAATCAGCCCTCGACAACTTAACTGTCAGAAAAAGATTTTTTTGAAAAAATCCCTAAGCCCCCGGGGTCACAATTTCAGCAAAAATCTGACTTTCGGCAATTCACTCAAAAATGGAGCCAAACGGTTTCAAATGCTCCCCTGAAAATTTTCGCGGTCGAAACCGAAGGCTGTTTATCACAGGACATAAAATCCTTAACTGGAAGAAAAAGATTTGTTTGAAAAAATCCCTAAGACCCGGGGTCACAATTTCAGCATAAATTTCTGACTTTCGTCAATTCACTCAAAAATGGTGCCAAAAGGTTGCAAATGCTCCCCTGAAAAGTTTTGCGGTCGAAACAGAAGCCTTTTTTTCACAGGACAGAAAATCCTTAACCGGCAGAAAAATATTTTTTTGAAAAATCCCTAAGACCCAGGGTCACAATTTCAGCATAAATCTGACTTTCGGCAATTCACTCAAGAGTGGTGCCAAACGGTTGCAAATGCTCCCCTGAGATGTTTGGCGGTCGAAACAGAAGGCTTTTTATCACAGGAAAAGAAATCGGCCCTCGACAACTTAACTGTCAGAAAAAGATTTTTTTCAAAAAATCCCTAAGCCCCGGGGTCACAATTTCAGAAAAAATCTGACTTTCGGCAATTCACTCAAAAATGGTGCCAAACGGTTGCAAATGCTCCCCTGAAAGGTTTAGGGGTCGAAACAGAAGGTTTTTTCTCACAGGAAAAGAAATCAGCCCTAGACAACTTAACCGGCAGAAAAACATTTTTTTGAAAAAAATCCCTAAGCCCCGGGGTCACAATTTCAGAAAAAATGTGACTTTCGGCAATTGACTCAAAAATGGTGCCAAACGGTTTCAAATGCTACCCTGAGATGTTTGGCGGTCGAAACAGAAGGCTTTTTATCACAGGACAGAAAATACTTTACCGGCAGAAAAATATTTTTTTGAAAAAAATCCCTAAGCCCCGGGGTCACAATTTCATCAAAAATCTGACTTTCGTCAATTCACTCAAAAATGGTGACAAACGGTTGCAAATGCTACCCTGAAAAGTTTTGCGGTCGAAACAGAAGGCTTTTTATCACAGGACAGAAAATACTTTACCGGCAGAAAAATATTTTTTTGAAAAAATCCCTAAGCCCCGGGGTCACAATTTCATCAAAAATCTGACTTTCGGTCATTCACTCAAAAATGGTGCCAAGCGGTTGCAAATGCTCCCCTGAGATGTTTGGCGGTCGAAACAGAAGGCTTTTTATCACAGGAAAAGAAATCAGCCCTCGACAACTTAACTGTCAGAAAAATATTTTTTGGGATAAATCCCTAAGCCCCGGGGTCACAATTTCAGAAAAAATCTGACTTTCGGCAATTCACTCAAAAATGGTGCCAAACGGTTGCAAATGCTCCCCTGAAAGGTTTAGGGGTCGAAACAGAAGGTTTTTTCTCACAGGAAAAGAAATCAGCCCTAGACAACTTAACCGGCAGAAAAACATTTTTTTGAAAAAATCCCTAAGCCCCGGGGTCACAATTTCATCAAAACTCTGACATTCGGCAATGGACTCAAAAATGGTGCCAAACGGTTGCAAATGCTCCCCTGAGAGGTTTGGGGGTCGAAACAGAAGGCTTTTTATCACAGGAAAAGAAATCAGCCCTCGACACCTTAACTGGCAGAAAAACATTTTTTTGAAAAAGTCCCTAAGCCCCGGGGTCACAATTTCATCAAAAATCTGACTTTCGGCAATTGACTCAAAAATGGTGCCAAACGGTTGCAAATGCTTCCACGAGATGTCTGGCGGTCGAAACAGAAGGCTTTTTATCACAGGACAGGAAATCCTTAACCACCAGAAAATCATTTTTTTGAAAAAAAACCCTAAGCCCCGGCGTCACAATTTCATCAAAAATCTGACTTTTGGCAATTCACTCAAAAATGGTGCCAAACGGTTGCAAATGCTCCCCTGAGATCTTTGGTGGTCGAAACAGAAGGCTTTTTATCAGAGGAAAAGAAATCAGCCCTCCACAACATAACGGCCAGAAAAATTTTTTTTTGAAAAAATCCCTAAGCCCCGGGGTCACAATTTCATTAAAAAATCTGACTTTGGGCAATTGACTCAAAAATGGTGCCAAACGGTTGCAAATGCTCCCCGGAGAGGTTTGGCGGTCAAAACAGAAGGCTTTTTATTACAGGAAAAGAAATCAGCCCTCGACAACTTAATCAGCAGAAAAACATTTTTTTGAAAAAATCCCTAGGCCCCGGGGGGGTCACAATTTCATCAAAAATCTGACATTCGGCAATTGACTCAAAAATGTTGCCAAACGGTTGCAAATGCTCCCCTGAGAGGTTTGGGGGTCGAAACAGAAGGCTTTTTATCACAGGACAGAAAATCCTTAACCGGCAGAAATAGATTTTTTTGAAAAAATCCCTAAGCCCCGGCGTCACAATTTCATCAAAAATCTGACTTTTGGCAATTCACTCAAAAATGGTGCCCAACGGTTGCAAATGCTCCCCTGAGATGTTTGGCGGTCGAAACAGAAGGCTTTTTATCACAGGAAAAGAAATCAGCCCTCGAAAACTTAACTGTCAGAAAAACATTATTTTGAAAAAATCCCTAAACAAAACAGGGATCAACATACAAGCACGGAGAAGCCATTCCCCCCGCCCCACTACCTTATATGGAAACAAGTGGAAAAACCTCTGTGATTGAGGCTACCAACATGACACCATTTTGTACAACGAACACTTCCGAGGTCATTCTTACTACTACTTTACTACTACTTTACTACCACTTTACTACCACTTTACTACTACTTTACTACTACTTTGCTAGTACTTTACCACTGCTTTACTACTGCTTTACTACTGCTTTACTACTGCTTCACTACTGCTTTACTACCATTTTACTACTGCCTTACTACCACTTTACTATTATTTTACTACTACTTTGCTATCCTTTTACTACTACTTTACAGCTATTTTACTACTATTCCACCGCTTTACTACTGGACCATTTTACTACTACTTTACTACTATCTTACTGCTCTTTCACTACTGCCTTACTACCATTTTACTACTATTTTACTACTGCATTACTTCTACTACTTTACTACTGTTTTACTACTACTTTAATGCTATTTTACTACTATTCCACCACTTTACTATTGTTTTACCATTACTTAACTGCTACTTCACTGCTATTTTACTACTGCATTACTACTACTACTACTACTTTACTAATGTTTTACTGCATTACTTAACTGCTACTTCACTACTGGTTTACTATTGCTTTACTACCACTTTACTTCCACTTTACTACTGCTACTTTGTTACTTATCCTACGTTACTATTTATACAGTAGACCTTCCAGAACAATGGCATGCCTGTCTATAGTAACAAATAGTATTGTGACTATTTTATTAATTGTATATACTGCCCCTCATCCGTAGATTTAAGGTTGGTTTACAACTTAAAAATGCAAGGTAAAAAACACCTTAACCGGCAGAGATCTTTGGCGGTCGAAACAGAAGGCTTTTTATCTCAGGACAGAAAATCCTTAACCGGAAGAAAAAGATTTTTTTGAAAAAATCCCTAAGCCCCGGGGTCACAATTTCATCAAAAATCTGACTTTCGGCAATTCACTCAAAAATGGTGCCAAACGGTTGCAAATGCTACCCTGAAAAGTTTTGCGGTCGAAACAGAAGGCTTTTTATCACAGGACAGAAAATCCTTAACCGGAAGAAAAAGATTTTTTTGAAAAAATCCCTAAGCCCCGGGGTCACAATTTCAGCAGAAATCTGACTTTCGGCAATTCACTCAAGAGTGGTGCCAAACGGTTGCAAATGCTCCCCTGAGATGTTTGGCGGTCGAAACAGAAGGCTTTTTATCACAGGAAAAGAAAATAGCCATTGACAATTTAACCGGCAGAAAAATATTTTTTTGAAAAAATCCCTAAGCCCCGGGGTCACAATTTCATCAAAAATCTGACTTTCGGCAAATGACTCAAAAATGGTGCCTACTGAAGAAAGTAGGAATCACCACTGGGCCGGTAAGATATAATCTAAGTCAAATCCCTTATTTTGACTACTGGCTCCTCACTGAGCTCCTGACTCACGACAGTGTGTTGCCCATCGCTCAGTTCTGACTAAAGGATTTTATTTTTTTGAAAAAATCCCTAAGACCCGAGGTCACAATTTCAGCAAAAATCTGACTTTCAGCAATTCACTCAAAAATGGTGCCAAATGGTTGCAAATGCTCCCCTGAGAGGTTTGGGGGTCGAAACCGAAGGCTTTTTATCACAGGACAGAAAATCCGTAACCGGAAGAAAAAGATTTTTTTAAAAAAAATCCCTAAGACCCGGGGTCACAATTTCATCAAAAATCTGACTTTCGGCAATTGACTCAAAAATGGTGCCAAAAGGTTGCAAATGCTCCCCTGAAAATTTTCGCGGTCGAAACCGAAGGCTTTTTTTCACAGGACAGAAAATCCTTAACCGGCATAAAAATATTTTTTTGAAAAATCCCTAAGACCCAGGGTCACAATTTCAGCAAAAATCTGACTTTCGGCAATTCACTCAAGAGTGGTGCCAAACGGTTGCAAATGCTCCCCTGAGATGTTTGGCGGTCGAAACAGAAGGCTTTTTATCACAGGAAAAGAAATCGGCCCTCGACAACTTAACTGTCAGAAAAAGATTTTTTTCAAAAAATCCCTAAGCCCCGGGGTCACAATTTCAGAAAAAATCTGACTTTCGGCAATTCACTCAAAAATGGTGCCAAACGGTTGCAAATGCTCCCCTGAAAGGTTTAGGGGTCGAAACAGAAGGTTTTTTCTCACAGGAAAAGAAATCAGCCCTAGACAACTTAACCGGCAGAAAAACATTTTTTTGAAAAAATCCCTAAGCCCCGGGGTCACAATTTCATCAAAAATCTGACTTTCGTCAATTGACTCAAAAATGGTGACAAACGGTTGCAAATGCTACCCTGAAAAGTTTTGCGGTCGAAACAGAAGGCTTTTTATCACAGGACAGAAAATACTTTACCGGCAGAAAAATATTTTTTTGAAAAAATCCCTAAGCCCCGGGGTCACAATTTCATCAAAAATCTGACTTTCGGCAATTCACTCAAAAATGGTGCCAAACGGTTGCAAATGCTACCCTGAGATGTTTGGCGGTCGAAACAGAAGGCTTTTTACCACAGGAAATGTAATCAGCCCTTGACAACTTAACTGGCATAAAAAATTTTTTTTGAAAAAATCCCTAAGCCCCGGGGTCACAATTTCAGCAAAAAATTGACTTTCGGCAATTCACTCAAAAATGGTGCCAAACGGTTTCAAATGCTCCCCTCAAAATTTTCGCGGTCGAAACCGAATGCTTTTTATCACAGGACAGAAAATCCTTAACCGGAAGAAAAAGATTTTTTTGAAAAAATTCCTAAGACCCGGGGTCACAATTTCAGCATAAATTTCTGACTTTCGTCAATTCACTCAAAAATGGTGCCAAACGGTTGCAAATGCTTTTTTTTTAATAAATATTTATTAAGATTTTTTGAGTACAAATACATAAATAATAAACAACTTTACTTATATAACATACTTTCTTCACTTCTTTGGACTCCCTCACGTCTCCCGCTCCGACTTACATTGTAGAAAAGTTTTTCCAAGCAAATTATCATATTGTTTACAATCTTATATCCGCTCATTTAAATACAATCTAACAGTTCTCCAACAAAGAGTTTATACTTTCTTTAATCTCACTTATCGTCAAGTTCAAATCTAAATTAGTGGAGGACGATTATTTATGATCTAGCATCCTTCTTAACCTTCAACCAAATTACAATATTTTTGTAAATAAATCTTAAATTTCTTCCAGTCTTCTTCAACCCTCTCTTCTCCCAGGTCTCGGATTCTGCCAGTCATCTCGGCTAGTTGCATATAATCCATCAGCTGCAAAACGGTTGCAAATGCTACCCTGAAAAGTTTTGCGGTCGAAACAGAAGCCTTTTTATCACAGGACAGAAAATCCTTAACCGGCAGAAAAATATTTTTTTGAAAAAATCCCTAAGCCCCGGGGTCACAATTTCAGCAAAAATCTGACTTTCGGCAATTCACTCAAGAGTGGTGCCAAACGGTTGCAAATGCTCCCCTGAGATGTTTGTCGGTCGAAACAGAAGGCTTTTTACCACAGGAAAAGTAATCAGCCCTCGACAACTTAACTGTCAGAAAAAGATTTTTTTGAAAAAATCCCTAAGCCCCCGGGGTCACAATTTCAGCAAAAATCTGACTTTCGGCAATTCACTCAAAAATGGAGCCAAACGGTTTCAAATGCTCCCCTGAAAATTTTCGCGGTCGAAACCGAAGGCTGTTTATCACAGGACATAAAATCCTTAACTGGAAGAAAAAGATTTGTTTGAAAAAATCCCTAAGACCCGGGGTCACAATTTCAGCATAAATTTCTGACTTTCGTCAATTCACTCAAAAATGGTGCCAAAAGGTTGCAAATGCTCCCCTGAAAAGTTTTGCGGTCGAAACAGAAGCCTTTTTTTCACAGGACAGAAAATCCTTAACCGGCAGAAAAATATTTTTTTGAAAAATCCCTAAGACCCAGGGTCACAATTTCAGCATAAATCTGACTTTCGGCAATTCACTCAAGAGTGGTGCCAAACGGTTGCAAATGCTCCCCTGAGATGTTTGGCGGTCGAAACAGAAGGCTTTTTATCACAGGAAAAGAAATCGGCCCTCGACAACTTAACTGTCAGAAAAAGATTTTTTTCAAAAAATCCCTAAGCCCCGGGGTCACAATTTCAGAAAAAATCTGACTTTCGGCAATTCACTCAAAAATGGTGCCAAACGGTTGCAAATGCTCCCCTGAAAGGTTTAGGGGTCGAAACAGAAGGTTTTTTCTCACAGGAAAAGAAATCAGCCCTAGACAACTTAACCGGCAGAAAAACATTTTTTTGAAAAAAATCCCTAAGCCCCGGGGTCACAATTTCAGAAAAAATGTGACTTTCGGCAATTGACTCAAAAATGGTGCCAAACGGTTTCAAATGCTACCCTGAGATGTTTGGCGGTCGAAACAGAAGGCTTTTTATCACAGGACAGAAAATACTTTACCGGCAGAAAAATATTTTTTTGAAAAAAATCCCTAAGCCCCGGGGTCACAATTTCATCAAAAATCTGACTTTCGTCAATTCACTCAAAAATGGTGACAAACGGTTGCAAATGCTACCCTGAAAAGTTTTGCGGTCGAAACAGAAGGCTTTTTATCACAGGACAGAAAATACTTTACCGGCAGAAAAATATTTTTTTGAAAAAATCCCTAAGCCCCGGGGTCACAATTTCATCAAAAATCTGACTTTCGGTCATTCACTCAAAAATGGTGCCAAGCGGTTGCAAATGCTCCCCTGAGATGTTTGGCGGTCGAAACAGAAGGCTTTTTATCACAGGAAAAGAAATCAGCCCTCGACAACTTAACTGTCAGAAAAATATTTTTTGGGATAAATCCCTAAGCCCCGGGGTCACAATTTCAGAAAAAATCTGACTTTCGGCAATTCACTCAAAAATGGTGCCAAACGGTTGCAAATGCTCCCCTGAAAGGTTTAGGGGTCGAAACAGAAGGTTTTTTCTCACAGGAAAAGAAATCAGCCCTAGACAACTTAACCGGCAGAAAAACATTTTTTTGAAAAAAATCCCTAAGCCCCGGGGTCTCAATTTCAGAAAAAATGTGACTTTCGGCAATTGACTCAAAAATGGTGCCAAACGGTTTCAAATGCTACCCTGAGATGTTTGGCGGTCGAAACAGAAGGCTTTTTATCACAGGACAGAAAATACTTTACCGGCAGAAAAATATTTTTTTGAAAAAATCCCTAAGCCCCGGGGTCACAATTTCATCAAAAATCTGACTTTCGTCAATTCACTCAAAAATGGTGACAAACGGTTGCAAATGCTACCCTGAAAAGTTTTGCGGTTGAAACAGAAGGCTTTTTATCACAGGACAGAAAATACTTTACCGGCAGAAAAATATTTTTTTGAAAAAATCCCTACCCGGGGTCACAATTTCAGCAAAAATCAGACTTTCGGCAATTCACTCAAAAATGGTGCCAAACGGTTGCAAATGCTACCCTGAGATGTTTGGCGGTCGAAACAGAAGGCTTTTTACCACAGGAAATGTAATCAGCCCTTGACAACTTAACTGGCATAAAAATATTTTTTTGAAAAAATCCCTAAGCCCCGGGGTCACAATTTCAGCAAAAAATTGACTTTCGGCAATTCACTCAAAAATGGTGCCAAACGGTTTCAAATGCTCCCCTGAAAATTTTCGCGGTCGAAACCGAATGCTTTTTATCACAGGACAGAAAATCCTTAACCGGAAGAAAAAGATTTTTTTGAAAAAATCCCTAAGACCCGGGGTCACAATTTCAGCATAAATTTCTGACTTTCGTCAATTCACTCAAAAATGGTGCCAAACGGTTGCAAATGCTTTTTTTTAAATAAATATTTATTAAGATTTTTTGAGTACAAATACATAAATAATAAACAACTTTACTTATATAACATACTTTCTTCACTTCTTTGGACTCCCTCACGTCTCCCGCTCCGACTTACATTGTAGAAAAGTTTTTCCAAGCAAATTATCATATTGTTTACAATCTTATATCCGCTCATTTAAATACAATCTAACAGTTCTCCAACAAAGAGTTTATACTTTCTTTAATCTCACTTATCGTCAAGTTCAAATCTAAATTAGTGGAGGACGATTATTTATGATCTAGCATCCTTCTTAACCTTCAACCAAATTACAATATTTTTGTAAATAAATCTTAAATTTCTTCCAGTCTTCTTCAACCCTCTCTTCTCCCAGGTCTCGGATTCTGCCAGTCATCTCGGCTAGTTGCATATAATCCATCAGCTGCAAAACGGTTGCAAATGCTACCCTGAAAAGTTTTGCGGTCGAAACAGAAGCCTTTTTATCACAGGACAGAAAATCCTTAACCGGCAGAAAAATATTTTTTTGAAAAAATCCCTAAGCCCCGGGGTCACAATTTCAGCAAAAATCTGACTTTCGGCAATTGACTCAAAAATGGTGCCAAAAGGTTGCAAATGCTCCCCTGAGATGTTTGGCGGTCGAAACAGAAGTCTTTTTTATCACAGGACAGAAAATCCTTAACCGGCAGAAGAATATTTTTTTCAAAAAATCCCTAAGGCCCGGGGTCACAATTTCAGAAAAAAATCTGACTTTCGGCAATTCACTCAAAAATGGTGCCAAACGGTTGCAAATGCTCCCCTGAAAGGTTTAGGGGTCAAAACAGAAGGTTTTTTCTCACAGGAAAAGAAATCAGCCCTAGACAACTTAACCGGCAGAAAAACATTTTTTTGAAAAAAATCCCTAAGCCCCGGGGTCACAATTTCAGAAAAAATGTGACTTTCGGCAATTGACTCAAAAATGGTGCCAAACGGTTTCAAATGCTACCCTGAGATGTTTGGCGGTCGAAACAGAAGGCTTTTTATCACAGGACAGAAAATACTTTACCGGCAGAAAAATATTTTTTTGAAAAAATCCCTAAGCCCCGGGGTCACAATTTCATCAAAAATCTGACTTTCAGCAATTCACTCAAAAATGGTGCCAAACGGTTGCAAATGCTCCCCTGAAAAGTTTTGCGGTTGAAACAGAAGGCTTTTTATCACAGGACAGAAAATACTTTACCGGCAGAAAAATATTTTTTTGAAAAAATCCCTAAGACCCGGGGTCACAATTTCAGAAAAAATCTGACTTTCGGCAATTCACTCAAAAATGGTGCCAAACGGTTGCAAATGCTCCCCTGAAAAGTTTTGTGGTCGAGACAGAAGTCTTTTTATTACAGGAACAGAAATCAGCCCTCGACAACTTAACTGTCAGAAAAGGATTTTTTTCAAATAATCCCTAAGCCCTGGGGTCACAATTTCATCAAAAATCTAACTTTCGGTCATTCACTCAAAAATGGTGCCAAACGGTTGCAAATGATCTCCAGAGATGTATGGCGGTCAAAACAGAAGGCTTTTTATCTCAGGAAAAGAAATCAGCCCTAGACAACTTAACCGGCAGAAAAACATTTTTTTGAAAAAATCCCTAAGCCCCGGGGTCACAATTTCAGCAAAAATCTGACTTTTGGCAATTGACTCAAAAATGGTGCCAAACGGTTGCAAATGATCCCCTGAGATGTTTGGCGGTCGAAACAGAAGGCTTTTTATCACAGGAAAAGGAATCAGCCCTCGACAACTTAACTTTCAGAAAAACTTTTTTTTTTAAAAAAATCCCTAAACCCCGGGGTCACAATTTCATCAAAAATCTGACTTTCGGCAATAGACTCAAAAATGGTGCCAAACGGTTGCAAATGCTTCCCTGAGATGTCTGGCTGTCGAAACATAAGGCTTTTTATCACAGGAAAAGAAATCAGCCCTCGACAACATAACCGGCAGAAAAACATTTTTTTGAAAAAGTCCCTAAGCCCCGGGGTCACAATTTCATCAAAAATCTGACTTTCGGCAATTCACTCAAAAATGGTGCCAAACGGTTGCAAATGCTACCCTGAAAAGCTTTGCGGTTGAAACAGTAGGCTTTTTATGACAGGACAGAAAATCCTTAATCGGCAGAAAAATATTTTTTTGAAAAAATCCCTAAGCTCCGGGGTCACAATTTCAGCAAAAATCTGACTTTCGGCAATTCACTCAAGAGTGGTGCCAAACGGTTGCAAATGCTACCCTGAAAAGTTTTGCGGTCGAAACAGAAGGCTTTTTATCACAGGACAGAAAATCCTTAACCGGCAGAAAAATATTTTTTTGAAAAAATCTGTGAGCCACAATTTCAGCAAAAATCTGACTTTCGGCAATTCACTCAAAAATGGTGCCAAACGGTTGCAAATGCTCCCCTGAGATGTTTGGCGGTCGAAACAGAAGGCTTTTTACCACAAGAAAAGTAATCAGCCCTTGACAACTTAACCGGCAGAAGAATATTTTTTTGAAAAAATCCCTAAGCCCCGGGGTCACAATTTCAGCAAAAATCTGACTTTCGGCAATTCACTCAAAAATGGAGCCAAACGGTTGCAAATGCTCCCCTGACAAGTTTCGCGGTCGAAACTGAACGCTTTTTATCACAGGACAGAAAATCCTTAACCGGAAGAAAAAGATTTTTTTGAAAAAATCCCTAAGCCCTGGGCTCACAATTTCAGCAAAAATCTGACTTTCGGCGATTCACTCAAAAATGGTGCCAAACAGTTGCAAATGCTCCCCTGAAAAGTTTGGCAGTCGAAACAGAAGGCTTTTTATCACAGGAAAAGAAATCATCCCTCGAAAACTTAACTGGCAGGAAAAGATTTTTTTGAAAAAATCCCTAAGCCCCGGGGTCACAATTTCATCAAAAATCTGACTTTCGGCAATTCACTCAAAAATGGTGCCAAACGGTTGCAAATGCTACCCTGAAAAGCTTTGCGGTTGAAACAGTAGGCTTTTTATGACAGGACAGAAAATCCTTAATCGGCAGAAAAATATTTTTTTGAAAAAATCCCTAAGCTCCGGGGTCACAATTTCAGCAAAAATCTGACTTTCGGCAATTCACTCAAGAGTGGTGCCAAACGGTTGCAAATGCTCTCCTGAGATGTTTGGCGGACAAAACAGAAGGCTTTTTATCACAGGAACAGAAATCAGCCCTCGACAACTTAACCGGCAGAAAAACATTTTTTTGAAAAAATCCCTAAGCCCCGGGGTCACAATTTCAGCAAAAATCTGACTTTTTATCACAGGAAAAGAAATCAGCCCTCGAAAACTTAACTGGCAGGAAAAGATTTTTTTGAAAAAATCCCTAAGCCCCGAGGTCACCATTTCATCAAAAATCTGACTTTCGGCAATTCACTCAAAAATGGTGCCAAACGGTTGCAAATGCTACCCTGAAAAGTTTTGTGGTCGAGACAGAAGTCTTTTTATCACAGGACAGAAAATCCTTAACCGGCAGAAAAACATTTTTTCGAAAAAATCCGTAAGCTACAATTTCAGCAAAAATCTGACTTTCGGCAATTCACTCAAAAATGGTGCCAAACGGTTGCAAATGCTCCCCTGAGATGTTTGGCGGTCGAAACAGAAGGCTTTTTACCACAGGAAAAGTAATCAGCCCTCGACAACTTAACCGGTAGAAGAATATTTTTCTGAAAAAATCCCTAAGCCCCGGGGTCACAATTTCAGCAAAAATCTGACTTTCGGCAATAGACTCAAAAATGGTGCCAAACGGTTGCAAATGCTCCCCTGAAAAGTTTTGCGGTTGAAACCGAACGCTTTTTATCACTGGACAGAAAATCCTTAACCGGAAGAAAAAGATTTTTTTGAAAAAATCCCTAAGCCCTGGGATCACAATTTCAGCAAAAATCTGACTTTCGGCGATTCACTCAAAAATGGTGCCAAACAGTTGCAAATGCTCCCCTGAAAAGTTTGGCAGTCGAAACAGAAGGCTTTTTATCACAGGAAAAGAAATCAGCCCTCGAAAACTTAACTGGCAGGAAAAGATTTTTTTGAAAAAATCCCTAAGCCCCGGGGTCACAATTTCATCAAAACTTTGACTTTCGGCAATTCACTCAAAAATGGTGCCAAACGTTAGCAAATGCTACCCTGACAAGCTTTGCGGTCGAAACAGAAGGCTTTTTATTACAGGACAGAAAATATTTTTTTGAAAAAATCTGTAAACCACAATTTCAGCAAAAATCTGACTTTCGGCAATTCACTCAAAAATGGTGCCAAACGGTTGCAAATTCTCCCTTGAGATGTTTGGCGGTCGAAACAGAAGGCTTTTTACCACAGGAAAAGTAATCAGCCCTTGACAACTTAACCGGCAGAAGAATATTTTTTTGAAAAAATCCCTAAGCCCCGGGGTCACAATTTCAGCAAAAATCTGACTTTCGGCAATTCACTCAAAAATGTTGCCAAACGGTTGCAAATGCTCCCCTGAAAAGTTTCGCGGTCGAAACTGAACGCTTTTTTTCACAGGACAGAAAATCCTTAACTGTCAGAAAAAGATTTTATTGAAAAAATCCCTAAGCCCTGGGCTCACAATTTCAGCAAAAATCTGACTTTCGGCGATACACTCAAAAATGGTGTCAAACGTTAGCAAATGCTACTCTGAAAAGCTTTGCGGTCGAAACAGAAGGCGTTTTATCACAGGACAGAAAATCCTTAACTGGCAGAAAAATATTTTTTTGAAAAAATCCCTAAGCTCCGGGGTCACAATTTCAGCAAAAATCTGACTTTCGGCAATTCACTCAAGAGTGGTGCCAAACGGTTGCAAATGCTCTCCTGAGATGTTTGGCGGACAAAACAGAAGGGTTTTTATCACAGGAAAAGAAATCATCCCTCGACAACTTAACTGTCAGAAAAAGATTTTTTTCAAAAAATCCCTAAGCCCTGGGGTCACAATTTCATCAAAAATCTGACTTTCGGTCATTCACTCAAAAATGGTGCCAAACGGTTGCAAATGCTCTCCTGAGATGTATGGCGGTCAAAACAGAAGGCTTTTTATCTCAGGAAAAGAAATCAGCCCTAGACAACTTAACCGGCAGAAAAACATTTTTTTGAAAAAATCCCTAAGGCCCGGGGTCACAATTTCAGCAAAAATCTGACTTTTTATCTCAGGAAAAGAAATCAGCCCTAGACAACTTAACCGCCAGAAAAACATTTTTTTGAAAAAGTCCCTAAGCCCCGGGGTCACAATTTCATCCAAAATCTGACTTTCGGCAATTCACTCAAAAATGGTGCCAAACGGTTGCAAATGCTCCCCTGAAAAGTTTTGTGGTTGAGACAGAAGTCTTTTTATCACAGGACAGAAAATCCTTAACCGGCAGAAAAACATTTTTTCGAAAAAATCCGTAAGCAACAATTTCAGCAAAAATCTGACTTTCGGCAATTCACTCAAAAATGGTGCCAAACGGTTGCAAATGCTCCCCTGAGATGTTTGGCGGTCGAAACAGAAGGCTTTTTACCACAGGGAAAGTAATCAGCCCTTGACAACTTAACCGGCAGAAGAATATTTTTTTGAACAAATCCCTAAGCCCCGGGGTCACAATTTCAGCAAAAATCTGACTTTCGTCAATTCACTCAAAAATGGTGCCAAACGGTTGCAAATGCTCCCCTGAAAAGTTTGGTGGTCGAAACAGAAGGCTTTTTATCAAAGGACAGTAAATCCTTAACCGGAAGAAAATATTTTTTTGAAAAAATCCCTAAGCCCCGGGGTCACAATTTCATCAAAACTTTGACTTTCGGCAATTCACTCAAAAATGGTGCCAAACGTTAGCAAATGCTACCCTGAAAAGCTTTGCGGTCGAAACAGAAGGCTTTTTATTACAGGACAGAAAATATTTTTTTGAAAAAATCTGTAAACCACAATTTCAGCAAAAATCTGACTTTCGGCAATTCACTCAAAAATGGTGCCAAACGGTTGCAAATGCTCCCTTGAGATGTTTGGCGGTCGAAACAGAAGGCTTTTTACCACAGGAAAAGTAATCAGCCCTTGACAACTTAACCGGCAGAAGAATATTTTTTTGAAAAAATCCCTAAGCCCCGGGGTCACAATTTCAGCAAAAATCTGACTTTCGGCAATTCACTCAAAAATGTTGCCAAACGGTTGCAAATGCTCCCCTGAAAAGTTTCGCGGTCGAAACTGAACGCTTTTTATCACAGGACAGAAAATCCTTAACTGTCAGAAAAAGATTTTTTTGAAAAAATCCCTAAGCCCTGGGCTCACAATTTCAGCAAAAATCTGACTTTCGGCGATTCACTCAAAAATGGTGCCAAACGTTTGCAAATGCTACCCTGAAAAGCTTTGCGGTCGAAACAGAAGGCTTTTTATCACAGGACAGAAAATCCTTAACTGGCAGAAAAATATTTTTTTGAAAAAATCCCTAAGCTCCGGGGTCACAATTTCAGCAAAAATCTGACTTTCGGCAATTCACTCAAGAGTGGTGCCAAACGGTTGCAAATGCTCTCCTGAGATGTTTGGCGGACAAAACAGAAGTCTTTTTATCACAGGAAAAGAAATCATCCCTCGACAACTTAACTGTCAGAAAAAGATTTTTTTCAAAAAATCCCTAAGCCCTGGGGTCACAATTTCATCAAAAATCTGACTTTCGGTCATTCACTCAAAAATGGTGCCAAACGGTTGCAAATGCTCTCCTGAGATGTATGGCGGTCAAAACAGAAGGCTTTTTATCTCAGGAAAAGAAATCAGCCCTAGACAACTTAACCGGCAGAAAAACATTTTTTTGAAAAAATCCCTAAGCCCCGGGGTCACAATTTGAGCAAAAATCTGACTTTTTATCTCAGGAAAAGAAATCAGCCCTAGACAACTTAACCGGCAGAAAAACATTTTTTTGAAAAAGTCCCTAAGCCCCGGGGTCACAATTTCATCCAAAATCTGACTTTCGGCAATTCACTCAAAAATGGTGCCAAACGGTTGCAAATGCTCCCCTGAAAAGTTTTGTGGTTGAGACAGAAGTCTTTTTATCACAGGACAGAAAATCCTTAACCGGCAGAAAAACATTTTTTCGAAAAAATCCGTAAGCAACAATTTCGGCAAAAATATGACTTTCGGCAATTCACTCAAAAATGGTGCCAAACGGTTGCAAATGCTCCCCTGAGATGTTTGGCGGTCGAAACAGAAGGCTTTTTACCACAGGAAAAGTAATCAGCCCTTGACAACTTAACCGGCAGAAGAATATTTTTTTGAACAAATCCCTAAGCCCCGGGGTCACAATTTCAGCAAAAATCTGACTTTCGTCAATTCACTCAAAAATGGTGCCAAACGGTTGCAAATGCTCCCCTGAAAAGTTTGGTGGTCGAAACAGAAGGCTTTTTATCAAAGGACAGTAAATCCTTAACCGGAAGAAAATATTTTTTTGAAAAAATCCCTAAGACCCGGGGTCACAATTTCAGCAAAAATCTGACTTTTGGCAATTGACTCAAAAATGGTGCCAAACGGTTGCAAATGATCCCCTGAGATGTTTGGCGGTCGAAATAGAAGGCTTTTTATCACAGGAAAAGGAATCAGCCCTCGACAACTTAACTGTCAGAAAAACTTTTTTTTAAAAAAAATCCCTAAACCCCGGGGTCACAATTTCATCAAAAATCTGACTTTCGGCAATAGACTCAAAAATGGTGCCAAACGGTTGCAAATGCTTCCCTGAGATGTCTGGCTGTCGAAACATAAGGCTTTTTATCACAGGAAAAGAAATCAGCCCTCGACAACATAACCGGCAGAAAAATTTTTTTTTGAAAAAGTCCCTAAGCCTCGGGGTCACAATTTCATCAAAAATCTGACTTTCGGCAATTCACTGAAAAATGGTGCCAAACGGTTGCAAATGCTCCCCTGAAAAGTTTGGCGGTCGAAACAGAAGGCTTTTTATCACAGGACAGAAAATCCTTAACCGGCAGAAAAATATTTTTTTGAAAAAATCCCTAAGCCCCGGGGTCACAATTTCAGAAAAAATCTGACTTTCCGCAATTCACTCAAAAATGGTGCCAAACGGTTGCAAATGCTCCCCTGAAAGGTTTGGCGGTCAAAACAGAAGGCTTTTTATCACAGGACAATAAATCAGACCTCAACTACTTAACCGGCGGAAAAATATTTTTTTGAAAAAATCCCTGCCTTGGCTTCCTCTGTAGCCTCGCGCAGCCTCTCGCGGCTGGAGAGGCTGCACGCGGCTATGGCAATTCCCCCACCTCCCTCAAAAGCCCACAGGAGCCGTGCTCTCCTTAAAGGAGTGCGCAGCTCCTGCCGGCTTTTCTACGAGGAGGGAGAAGGGACTGACTGGCCACGTCAGTCCCTTCTCCCTCCTGGGGAAAAGCCCGCAAGTGCCGCACAAAGCTTGTGTGTGGCTCTTGGGGGCTTTTCCTGCCTGCCTCCCCCCTGCCTTCGCTCCAGAGGACGCACAGACTTTCCCCCTTAGTTTTTAAGAGGTAACAGTGTGTCCTATGGAGCGAAGAATACGGTAATCCTGTGCTAATCCCCTCCCCCATAATCAATTGCTTTCAAAAGCCCCCCGGTCCATTTCTATGGTGGTGGTGCTTGGGGTCTTTGAAGGATGGGAGGCAATAAAACCATTTTACAAAAGTGCTTCTCCTCTCTCCCCTCAGCATCACATCCACAGCTTCTCTGGTTACGGCTGATCTTCCTCCTGAAAGCATCAGCAAGGACCAGCTGAAGGACAGACTTGCGGATGTCGTCGCAACGATGAAGAGTGGGAAGATCCGAAGGAAGGCGCTCCAAGATCTTTCCGCCCTCCTGCAGAAGACCCAGGAAAATGTGAGTTACTGAAGGGAAGCACTGCAACCATGCAGGGCTGTCAAGGCCTTCGGGCTGCTGCTTCTAGGCCCACCCTGCAAGGTGCCCAAGGGACAATCTGGCATCCCACCACATACTCAATTTGAAGAACAGAGCTGGGCGATAGTGAGTAAAACAGCTGAGAAAAGAAGAAGAAAGCAAACATCAGGAAAAGAGGGGTGGGAAGTCAAAAAGAAATGGATTCTTTTCTGTAGAGGATGCTAAACGTTTTGGAATGTTTGGAAGGTGTAATGGTTATAGGGGTTGCTCGTGCGTAAGTTGCTGCCACTCCTGGCTAGGTTGCCTGGTTAAACCTTTTCTGTCTGGACAGCCCTCCACTTCGTGGCTGTTTCAGTCGCTAGCAGAATCCGTCAGTGGGCGTTTCTTGAACCTCTTCCAGCAAAGATGTTATTTGACGCCAAGTCTACGCCTACTCTCCCTGCGCAGAAGGGAGTCTTCTGCGCAGGGTGGGTGTGGGCAGCGGAGGACCCGTGCTCTCCCCGCTGGTCTCCGGCGAGGAGTCCTGGAGCCCCCTCACCGATTCTCCCATCTGCCCCCCTTTATCCCTGGTGTTACGCTGATTTCCTTCCCCAGCCGATGAGCTCCCTCTCTCCCTGCTGGGCCCTTCTCCAGCATCGCTTTGGAGCCTTGCCTCCACCTCTAGCTCTGATGGCAGTTCCCTGACATCCACCTCCCCCCCAGGACCCCCTCCACTCCTGGCCCAACCTTTTGATCCAACTTCGTCCCTTTCCTCGACTGACGATGCGGGGAATCCCCGGAAGGAGCTGTCGCCATCCTCTGAGGATTCAAAACCCGCTTCCCACCCGCTCCGATCTCTTCCCGCGTGGTGGGCCTCCCAGTCTGATTCTTCTCCCTCTGACGCCTCTCCTCCCTCCTCTTCGGAGGCAGCAAAACCCACAAAATCCTCTTCGTCGTCTGTGGTTCCAAATTGCTCCTCCCAGAATCTCGCTAGTGGTCTTGGTTTATCTGGGAATGTGATGGCCTGGGATTCCGATTCTGAGAGTCTCCCACCCGTATGGTCTCCTCGTCCTGACGGTGCTTGTCAGCGTGCCTCTTGTAAATTTCCTTGGCCCGTTCCAAGTTCATCTTAGGTTGCTGGTGCAAGGCCTCCATTTCTTCCACAAACTGCTCTGCTGCAGGTACACTCCACCCTTCCTCCCCCCCTTCCCGGGAAGGCCCTGGGGTGACACCCATAACTGGCCATGAACGGGCTCATTCCCATGGACACATGTTCAGCATTATTGTACGCAAATTCAGCCAGCCCTAGTTTCTCTACCCAATCGTTCTGTCTCTCGCTGACGTAGCAGCCTAGGTATTGCTGGAGTATACTGTTCGCTCTTTCTGCTTGCCCGTTGGTTTCCGGGTGTCTCGCCGTCGAGAAGCCCACCTCGACCTGCAGCAAGCTCATGAGCTTCCTCCAGAACCGGGAAGTAAATTGTTTCCCGCGATCTGAGATGACCCTCGAGGGAGCCCCATGCAGCCTGAAGATGTGATCCACAAACAACCTGGCTGTTTCCTCTGCCGTCACCACATGTGAGCAAGCTATGAAATGGCACATTTTTGTCAGTAGATCGACTACTACCATGACTGCTGTCTTCCCCCTTGACTTGGGCAAATCTGTCATAAAATCTATGGACACCACCTCCCAGGGTCTTCCCGGCATGGGTAAGGGTTCCAGTAACCCTGCGGGGGCAGCCCTCTCCCCCTTTGCCCTCTGGCAGCGGTCGCACCCCCCATACATATTCCCGTGCATCTTCCCTTACCCTCGGCCACCAGAACTGCCTGGTGACAAGCAACATGGTTTTGTGCTGACCAAAGTGCCCCGCTGTTGGGTTGTCGTGGAGTTGTTTGAGTACCCTTCCCCTCAAGGTCTCCCCCGGTACGTACAGCACCCCCTTATAGTACAGTAGCCCTTCCTTTTCCTCAAACCCTCCATGGTTTTCCCTTCCGTCCCGGAGTTCCCTGATTTTAGTTTGAGCGAATTCGTCATTTCTAGTAAGCCCGGCCAGTTCTCGTTTCCCAACCAACACTCCTCCGCACACCCAGTGGTTCTCGGGGAACACGTGTCGGACTTCCGGCGGTCCCTCTCCTTCCATGTACTCTGGCTTCCGGGAGAGAGCATCTGCTCTTACGTTTTCCTCCCCCGGCACGTACCGGATCTCGAAGGAAAACCTGGAGAACTCCTGTGCCCATCGAATCTGTCTCTGGTTGAGTACTTGCGCAATCCTCCAGTATTCCAAGTTCTTGTGATCCGTACACACCTGGATCTTGTGCTGCACCCCTATTAGCAGATGTCTCCATCGGTGAAATGCTGCATAAATTGCAAGCAGTTCGCAGTCATACACCGTGTAGTTTTGCTCCTACTTGCTCAGCCTCCTCGAGGAAAAGGCGCACGGCCTCCAGCCCTGCTGGGCCCCTGGCTGCAACAGTACCGCTCCTATGGCTCGGTCTGACGCGTCGGTCTCCAGCCTCATGGGCTTCTGTAGATCCACTGCAGGAGCTGCTCTTCCGAAGCGAACGCCTTCTTTAGTCTTTCAAAGGATTGCTGGGCCCTTTCTGTCCAGACGAACTTCTTTTTGCTACTGAGACAATCTGTGATGGGCGCTGTCAAGTGGGCGAAGTTCTTGATGAACTTCCTGTAGAAGTTGCTGAACCCTAGGAACCTCTGCACGTCCTTCCGGGTTTTGGGGGCCTTCCATTCCAGCACCGCCTGCACCTTGCTGGGGTCCATAGCTAGGCCCCTGTCTGACAACTTGTACCCAAGAAACTCAACCTCTCTTGCGTGAAATTGGCATTTTTCCATCTTGACCCACAACTGGTGCTTCTGCAGTCTCTTTAGCACTTCCCTGATGTCTCTGACATGTTGCTTCTCATTGTCAGAATAGATTAAGACGTCGTCCAAAAAGGCTACGCAGTTCTTGTACAGCAAGGACCCACACATGTGGTGCATGAATGCTTGAAAGCAGGCGGAGCCTGACTGTAATCCAAATGGCATAACTAAGTATTCAAAGGCCCCCAGGGATGTGAACATGGTGGTTTTCCATTTGTCCCCCTCCCTCATCCTAATCAAATTGTACGCTCCCCGGAGGTCCAGCTTAGCAAAGATTTTCCCCTGCCTCACCCGTGTTAAAATGTCGTCAATCCTGGGCATTGGGAAGGTCACAGGTTCTGATACAAGGTTCAAGGCCCTGAAATCTACGACTAATCTAGGCTGATTAGTATCCTTCTTGTCCACAAAGAACACCGGACTGCCCCCCACCGCCTTTGATTCTCTTATGAAACCTCTCTTCATGTTCTTGTCAATAAATTGCCACAACTCCTGCATTTCCTGGTCAGACATGGCATACAGCTTACCCACCAGCAGCTGAGCCCCTGGGAGTAAGTTGATTTGGCAGTCAAAGGGCCTATGGGGGGTAGTCTATCTGCCTCCTTCTCACTGAAAACCTCCTGCAGGTCCGCATATTGTGGTGACACCTCCCCTTTTGGCTCCACAGCCATCCCAGCCACCCTGGCCACGGTCATCCTTGGGTTCCCCCCCCCCTAGACAGTGTTCCAAGCAGTGAGCTGACCCAAAGGTGACCGTCCGCTGATGCCATGCCACTACTGGATCATGTAGTGCCAGCCAGCTCATCCCTAATATTATTGGGGGTCCTGCCAGTGTGGCTACATGAAAGGCAATGGTCTCCGTGTGCCTGGAAACCCTGATTCTCATTGGTGGGGTCTGGTGCGTCACTTCCCCTCCCAGAAGTTCTCTGCCAGCGATGGTGGTCACTTGCAAGGGGAAATCTAGGGGCAGCAGGTGGAGTTGGTGCTCCAGAGCGAAGTCCTTGCTGAAGAAATTGCAGGAGCTGCCTGAATCCAGCAGCCCCTTCACCTTGACTGGGTGCCCACTCGGGAGTTCTAGCACCACTTCTATGGCTATAGCTGCCTTGGGGGGGTCTGGCTGGGGCACTTCTATTGGTTGCTGGCCTGGCTGCTGTGCCCGCTGACTGGCAGCCAAGCGTTGGCGTTTCCCTGCGCCTGCCCCTTTCCCCCCTCCTCCTCACAGTCAGCGGCTCCCACCATACCTTGCCATGCCTTTCTTTGAGGGCAGACCCTGGCAAAATGTCCTGGCCGTTGGCAGAGGAAACACTTCTTGGTGGTTTTCCAATCCTTTCCCTCCCTCTTGTGACCTTCACTTGAGTTTGAAACCTCACGCGCATGCGCGCCATCTATTTCCATTGGCTCAGCTGGCTGGGAAGGCTGCCTCGGCATTTCAGGAATGCGGTAGTCATGGCAACGTTCCCCTCTCCCTTCGCGCTTCTTCTGAGCCCGCACTTCCTGTCGTACTCCAATCGCAAGCACAGCCTTGGTCAGCTGATCCATCGACTGCGGGCGGGGCGCGCGGGAAAACTCGTCCTTCACCGTTGGGGACAACCCCTCCTCAAACAACATTTGAATGGGCTCAGAGTCCAGATCCCACCTGAGCCGGTGGATCAGCATCGCAAAACGCGACCAGTAGTCTCTAACTGACTGGCTCCCCTGCTTGCACCCCATCAATTCCCGGAGTCACATTTTGCTCCACTTCACTGGAATACATTGCATCCATCGCGCCAAAAAATTACCTAAGGTCCTTCAAGGCAGCATTTTGCGTCGCCTTTAGGGGCCTGATCCATTCCCGGGCCCCATCCTGTAGATGCCCGACAATATAGGCTACCCTTTCCCCATCATCAGCAAAGTCATTATGCTGCAGTTCCAAAGCGTACTCTATTTCCATTCGGAACGCGTTATAGTCCTGGGGCTTCCCCCCAAACTTGTGTACCAGTCCCGGTACCTTCCTTGCGACGGGGGTGGCTCTGACCTGTGCATCTTGGGTCCACCTTTCATCTAGCCGCGCCGTCAGCAGAGCCACATGCTGTTCTAAATCTTGGTTCCTCTCCACCAGATTTTGCACTCCAGCTGCTGGCTCCGTGGCGCCTGCTCCTCCAGTTTGGCTCATGGTGCTGCCTGCCTGTCGCTGTGCAGAAGCAACGTCAGGGACTGACAAATTGCTGTAATGGTTATATGGGGTTGCTCGTGTGTCAGTTGCCGCCACTCCTGGCTAGGTAGCCTGGTTAAACCTTTCCTGGCTGGACAGCCCTTCACTTCGTGGCTGTTCAGTCGCTAGCAGAATCCGTCAGTGGGCGTTTCTTGAACTTCTTCCAGCAAATAAGTTATTTGATGCCAAGTCTACGCCTACTTTCCCTGCGCGGAAGTCTTCTGCGCATGGTGGGTGTGGGTAGCGGAGGACCTGTGCTCTCCCCGCTGGTCTCCAGCGAAGAGCCCTGGAGCCCTCCCTCCGATTCCCCCATCCACCCCCCTTTATCCCTGGTGTTACGCTGATTTCCTTCCCCAGCTGATGAGTCCCCTCTCTCCCTGCTTGGCCTTTCTCCAGCATCGCTTGGAAGCCCTGCCTCCACTTCTGACTCCGATGTCAGTTCCCTGACATGTGGTCTCTGCGCTTCTTTTATTTCTGGGAGTTTCCCTTGCTTCACTTTTTATACTTCCATTTCCGCTTTAAAAAAAATAAAATTAAAAAAAAAAATCATTTTTTAATCACTCTTATATTGAGTAAGACCAGAAATCCTCTTTCGTTTGGGTTATTTGGATTTTTTAGGTTGCACGTTGTCAGGGTTTCAGGGAGAGAAGAGCAGATGGGGGAGGAGACAGAGAGCGAGGGGGAAGAATCCCAGAGAGATGAGGAGGAGGATGACGATGCCCAAAGGTTCTCCATGAGTCTGACCAGTGAGTCAGAGGATTCCCAAAAGGGGGCTCCCCTGGCCAGACCGAAAGGGGGACAAGGGGGAAACAGTGAGGAGCAGGGGAGAGAAGGGAGAAGCCCCAGTGGGGGTCGGAGGCAGGAGCCGGCTTCTCAGCCGGAACGGAGTGAAGGGGGTGGAGTTACAAGTGTGTCAGAGGGAGCAGAGCAGGAGAGAGACAGGGGAAGGAGATCGGAGCAGGGCGCTCAGCCGGAAGGGGTGGAGAGCAGCACCGAGAGCAGTGTAGCGGTCAAGAGAAAGGTCAGGAGCAACGTACGCGCGCCAAGTTCAAAGGTAGAGGCGCGCGGAAGTGAGGAGAGCCCTGGGGAGGAGCCCGGCCCTAAAGCGAGAAGGAGGGGGGCAGAGGCGTCAGAGGATTCAGCCTCGGGCGAGTCCCGGAGAGGGGGAACTCAGGGGGGCAGAAAGACCCTGCGGAAAAGGAAGGAGAGGAAGAGGTGGTCCAGGGCTAGCCTCTTAAATTGGTGCCGAGGCGGGACAGATTCAGAGGGGACTTCAACGATCTAACGGTACAGATGTAGAGTCACAGAGATGGAGTGTAAATGCAACCATGATCTTCAATAAAGACTTTCTGTAAATAAACTGGATCGGAGTTGGGTCTCTTGTGAGCTGGGACCAAACGGGTGACTCTGACAGTAAGTCCCCTCTCACGAACGCAAAAAAATTTTTTTTGCAAAGCTCACCACCGGGAGCAGCCATGAGCGCGGAGGAACAGCTGCTTACGCTGAGGAATCAAGTTACCGAGCTCACAGCTGCAGTCATTGCATCGCAGAAGAAGAATGACGAACTGGACAAGGCTTGCCAGGACCTGCGAACAAGGTGGGAGCAAGCGGCCAGGGCAGGGGTCCCGGGGTCCAGATCGGAGGGCGTTGCACTTGGACGGCGGGGGGGGCGCCCTAGTTACGCACTTTAATGGCAACCTTCAAGATTACCCTAACTTCAGAGCGGACATCGTGTATGCACTGCATTTACTCCGTCATGATTTTAAGGATGAGGAGGAGAGAGTGGGGTTCATAATTTCGCATCTGCATGGGGAGGCCAGAGCTTGGCTGCGCAATTTGTGGCGCGAAGATGGCCCTGCCCGCCGCAGTTCTGATGAATTTATTAAAGCGATGGATGCTTGTTTCCAGTCCTCTGTGGATGTGGATATTGCACGTAGACAGATGCACGGACTGCGACAAGGCAAAGCCACTGTGCGCCAATATCACTCCAAGTTCTTTGCATTGCTAACTGCGTTGGGCTGGGAGAAGGATAGTAAACCAGTCAGAGATCTTTTCTGGGAGGGGCTTAGCCCCCCCGTCAAGGATGAGATCGCCAGGGGGGATAGACCCCAGACCCTGGAAGACGTCGTGCATCGGGCTTTGGCTATTGGAATCCGACATGAGGGACGCCCGTGGCACGAGGGGGAGGGACCCCAGGCGCGTGCACCAGCGAGAACCCCCCCTTTTGTCCCCAGGGACTTCAACCAGTCGCACCCCTCGCCCTTGGGGAGGCAAGGTGAAGAGCCGATGGAAATCGGTGGTGCTAGGGCTCAGACACCATCCAGAGCCCCTGTTTCCGGTGCAGTGAAGGCGAAGCCGCCTAGAGGGACCAGGAAATGTTACATCTGTGACAGTGCACACCATATGGCGAAAGAGTGCCCCCAGAGGCTCCAGAAGCACACTGCAGCTCTAGCAACAGTGTCAGCGGAAGTGGTGCAAACGGAGCAGCCTCAGGGAAACGACAGTGCCTGGCTGGAGGCGGAGCTACTGGGGCTCAGCCAGGCGGATCTGTAGAACAGTCCCCAGCACCCTTGCAACGCACAGACCCTTTACCCCCCAAGCCAGCAGTGCAACTCACTGCAACCCTTCAGCTGCCAAATGGACAATCCCTGGAAGTTCCGATCACGGTTGATTCAGGAAGCAACGCGGATTTTGTGGGAATGCAATTTGTCAAGCAGCATGGCATAGCGCTCCTGCCTGCAACGACCCCTCTGAACGTGGTCACAGTGGACGGCAGGAAATTGCTGGGAGGGCAAGTTGTGCAGCAGACGCCTCCCATGGTGATGCAGATTGGAAATCATCGGGAAGTCATTAGCTTCAATGTCACCCACCTGTCAGACACACCCATTGTGTTAGGCATGAGTTGGCTGGAGAGACATAGTCCCGCTGTAGCGTGGTACCAGCGGCAGATCACCTTCTGCTCATCGTATTGTGCTCAGCATTGCATCCAACCCAATCAGGAGGAAGGAGCTGAGCAGCAACTGCACCTGGGCATGGTGCAGGCAGTGCCTCACAAGTACGAGGGATTCTTGGAGGTTTTCTGCGAGAAAGAAGCTGACAAGTTGCCGCCTCACAGGCCTTACGACTGTGCGATCGACCTGGTGCCAGGGGCGCAGCTGCCAACTGCAAAGCTGTATTCCATGTCTGAGGACGAGATGCAAGAGCTCAGAGAATTCATAGAGCAGAATCTGAAGCGCGGGTTCATCCGGGAATCCAAGGCAGTGGGAGGCAGTCCTGTTTTCTTTGTGAAGAAAAAAGACACGCCCCAAAAAAGACTCGTGGTGGATTACAGGTTCATAAACAGACTGACTAAGCCCAAGGCCTTTCCCATGCCCAAGATTGACGACCTCCTAGCGACCGTTAGGAAGGGTAAGATCTTCACCAAGTTGGATTTGCGTGGAGCGTACAATCTCATCCGCATCCGGAAGGGCGATGAGTGGAAGACTGCCATGTTCACGCCTCTAGGCACGTATGAATACAGAGTTATGCCGTTTGGTCTCCAAAATGGCAGCCACGTTTTCCAAGCATTTATGCATCACGTGCTGGCGGGACTCCTCTACAAGAAGTGTGTATGTTTTCTTGACGATATCCTGATTTTCTCGGAATCGCCGGAGGCTCACGAGAAGGATGTAAAGGAGGTCCTACAGAGGTTGAAGGAGCACAGGCTGTACGCCAAGTTGGAGAAGTGCCAGTTTGATGTGACGGAGGTGGATTTTCTTGGCTACAAGCTCTCCGACGAGGGGCTGGCCATGGACAGAATCAAGGTCCAAGCGGTGTTGGACTGGAAGAGCCCACGCAATCGGAAGGAGGTCCAAAGATTCATCGGATTTGCCAATTTTTATCGCAAATTCATCAAAGGTTTTGCCAATGAGACGGCAGCAATCACGGACACCCTCAGTTCCAAAAAGAAGAGGTTCGCTTGGACGGAACAGGCAGAGCGCTCTTTTCGGAAGCTTAAAAGCCTCTTCGCCTCCGAGGAACAGCTACTGCACGTGAATCCCGGCAGACCCATGCGAGTGGAAACCGATGCGTCCGACAGAGCGGTTGGAGCCGTCCTTCTGCAGGAGGATCCGCAAGGCAATTGGAGGCCGGGTGCCTTCTACTCCCGGAAGCTCAGCAAGACGGAGCGGAACTACACCATATGGGACAGGGAGCTGTTGGCCATTCATGCAGCTTTCAAAGCGTGGCGGCACTTCCTCATAGGAGCCAAGCACACAGTGCAAGTCCGCACGGATCACAAGAACTTAGAGTATTGGCGAACGGCAAGGCTGCAGACCCAAAGACACATGCGCTGGGCAGAATTCTTTGCAGATTTCGACTTCAAGATAGAATACATCCCGGGGGACTCCAATGTTATAGCAGACGCACTCTCCAGGAAACCGCAATACCTGGAGGAGACGACACCAATTGCAGCGAAGCACATTTTCGCACCGCAGGCGTGGGCGTGCGCGGCTATCGCAGTCGACCTGGACGCGGTGCGACGAGCGTTGCAAGCGGATCAATTTGCACAGTCCAAGATGGAGGAGCTCTGCAGCGGGTCGCAAAGAGACGATGAGTTCCAGTTGCGGGACGGATTCTTAACTCGCAAGGGTGCCCTCTACGTGCCTAGCGATGAACTTCGCGCAAAGGTTCTGCAGCAATTGCACGACGCTCCCAGTGCGGGACATTTCGGCAAGGAGAAGACGATAGAACTAGTGGCCAGGGACTTTTGGTGGCCCCAGATGCGGGGAGAGGTGGCGGATTACGTCGCCAGGTGTGACACCTGTCAGAGGTCCAAACCAGTACACCAGAAACCGGCGGGATTGTTGGAACCGCTGGAAACGCCGCAGCAACCGTGGGAGAGGGTAGCACTGGACTTTGTTACTGACCTGCCCAGCGCCAGGGGCAAGACGGCGGTGCTGGTGGTTGTGGACTTGTTCACCAAGATGGCGCACTTCATTCCTTGTGCCAAGGTGGCGACGGCAGAACAGACCGCCAAACTCTTCATCGACCACGTGTTCAGAGTGCATGGACTACCGCAGTCCGTCCTGTCCGACAGGGGGCGCCAATTTGTTTCCAACTTCTGGAAGAAGCTTCTGGGTATCCTGCACGTCAAGATCGACCTAGCGTCGGCGAGACATCCGCAGACCAACGGCCAAGCAGAGAGGGTCAACGCGATCATGCAGCAGTACCTGAGGTGTTACGCCAATCAGCGACCAGCAGCGTGGGTGGACTACCTGCCGATGGCTGAGTTTGCCTACAACAACACGAAGCACGCATCGACCGGGGTGACACCGTTCTTCGCGAACAATGGCCGTCATCCCAGAACCTTTCCGAGGCTTATAGCACCAGAGGAGGGGGTGCCTCAAGAAGCCGACCAGTTCGCAGCAGAGTTGCAAGAGGTGCACGAGGAGCTGCGGAGACATTTAGAGCTGGCCAAGCAGGCCTATAAGGTGCAGGCGGACAAGCACAGAAGGGCGGGAGAAGACATCCAGGTGGGGGACTGGGTATGGTTAGCAGCCCAAGCTATGCCAGCCAAATCGTTAGCCAAGAAGAAGCTAGGACACAGGCAGCTAGGACCCTACCAAGTTGAGGCTAGGATCAATCCAGTAGCATTTCGCCTGGCCCTTCCGGAAGGCTCCAGAGTGCACCCGGTCTTTCATAGGTCGGTGCTCACTCCCTACAAGGCCCCGCACAGGTTTCAGGAGTCAGTAACAGTACCAGACCCACGCAAAGGGGCACCAAAGAAGGGGGGGTCGCCTAGAGCCGAACCCCTTAACGAGGTCACAGAGATACTGGACTCGAGATGGGGGGAGGAGGGGGTTGAATACTTTCTCGCCAGGGAGGGCACACCAGCCACTGCTAATAGTTGGGTGCCAGGCTACGAGTTAGACGAACCCCTTTTGAAAGAAGAGTTCCATGCACTTTTCCCACATAGACCCATGCCAGCTGAGTACTTTGATGACTGGCTTTTCACACCCACATTGTCAGATAGCACGTTCAGGGGTTTCTCTTCCCCCGAGGGAAGAACACCAGAATCAAGCCCGCCCAGGGGATCGTGCTCGGGGGTGGACACGGAAACCCCTTATTGGTGGGAGGAGCAGCCAGAGGAGGAATGGCGTAAGAGGTGGCTGATAGGTCCTTGGCGGGCAGCACCGGAGGAAGTAGCGATGGAAGCAGAGACTGAGAAGCATTTGGGGGAAGAACCCGAGTTCGAACACACATACACAGAACTGCCAGCAGAGAACATTGACGTAGACGACCTGTATCCTGAGCCTACCCCCGAAGAGCCGCAGTTTCCACAACCGGCCCCCGGCGAGCGGGAGGGGGGAAGGGGGGGCTTCGAGGGGGGGATGGATGTCAGGGTTTCAGGGAGAGAAGAGCAGATGGGGGAGGAGACAGAGAGCGAGGGGGAAGAATCCCAGAGAGATGAGGAGGAGGATGACGATGCCCAAAGGTTCTCCATGAGTCTGACCAGTGAGTCAGAGGATTCCCAAAAGGGGGCTCCCCTGGCCAGACCGAAAGGGGGACAAGGGGGAAACAGTGAGGAGCAGGGGAGAGAAGGGAGAAGCCCCAGTGGGGGTCGGAGGCAGGAGCCGGCTTCTCAGCCGGAACGGAGTAAAGGGGGTGGAGTTACAAGTGTGTCAGAGGGAGCAGAGCAGGAGAGAGACAGGGGAAGGAGATCGGAGCAGGGCGCTCAGCCGGAAGGGGTGGAGAGCAGCACCGAGAGCAGTGTAGCGGTCAAGAGAAAGGTCAGGAGCAACGTACGCGCGCCAAGTTCAAAGGTAGAGGCGCGCGGAAGTGAGGAGAGCCCTGGGGAGGAGCCCGGCCCTAAAGCGAGAAGGAGGGGGGCAGAGGCGTCAGAGGATTCAGCCTCGGGCGAGTCCCGGAGAGGGGGAACTCAGGGGGGCAGAAAGACCCTGCGGAAAAGGAAGGAGAGGAAGAGGTGGTCCAGGGCTAGCCTCTTAAATTGGTGCCGAGGCGGGACAGATTCAGAGGGGACTTCAACGATCTAACGGTACAGATGTAGAGTCACAGAGATGGAGTGTAAATGCAACCATGATCTTCAATAAAGACTTTCTGTAAATAAACCGGATCGGAGTTGGGTCTCTTGTGAGCTGGGACCAAACGGGTGACTCTGACACACGTTCTTTCAAATTTAGCTAATATATACAAACAGTGTTCATTTCTTTATTATATCAGTTTATTCTTGTTATTTCCAGTTTGCCAAGGAGGTGGAGCTACCACTATACTTAATTGTTTTCTATTGATTTTACTCGCGTCTTTCTTTTCTTTTGCCACTAGGCGTCCCTCTAGTTTTTTCTACACTCTTTTCCCCCCCTTTCATGTGTGCAGGTTGACACCTTAGCTTCTTTTCCTGCTTGCCTTTGTTTCTGTTATGGCGGGGCTCCTCCACGCTGACTCGTTCACCCTTCTCCTTCCCCTCACAGCCCCTTCGTCCCAAACAGCCGACCCAGAGTGTTCTGTCCTTATTTCTTTTTAATTGAAGGCTCTAGTTAAAAGCTGCAACTTTATGTAAGTAGAAGCTGCTGGTTTCCCCCCTTTCTCTGCTATTTAAGCAGTCTCTGTCTCAGCATTCTCAGCAGTCTCTGTCTTTGCTGTTTTAAAACTCTCTGTTGGGTTATATTCACTCTTATAAGGCACCTTTGTGAAGTTTAATAACAGTTACTGTTGGTGCTGTGGGGATTGGTCCCCTTTCACTCTTAAAAGCTCACTCTGTATTTTATATATTCTTTATTTCTGCTGCCTCCGCCCCTGTGCTCTGCCGATAACCAGCAGTTTTCCAGTTTCCAGTTCTTTATAAGGAGGGAGCGGGGGTCTCTTTATTTCCTGTTTTAAAATTAATGGAGAGTTCAGCGCTTCCTCGCCGGGTTTGGAGACATTAAGGCCAGAGAATGCCTCTCCCCCTTAGCGCTGAGGTTCTCCCCTTGCTAGCTCTTCGGCCAAAAGTTTTTAAATGGATTTTAAATGGTTTGGTTTGGGGGAACCCCATAAATGTGCTGCCCTGGACTCTGAACTCAGGATCCCTACCCGAGCTCGGGAAAACTCACGCCTCCTGTTCTCCCTCGGTTTTCTCTGGCGTCTGGACTGCCTCGAGTTGCCAAGAGCGCAATCCTTCACCCGTCCTCCAAGAGCGCTGCTCCGGACGTCCTCTGCCCACAACTTTATTGGTTACAGGTGATGAGCAGTATTGGCTTAGGCATCGGTCCTATCCGACTATCCAGCTTTGGCCTGCTTGCTTGAAGACCCGGAAGGGTTAACACCCTGCTGATGCACATCAACTAGGCACTCCCCCGGGGTCACCGCTCGGGGGCGTGCTTTGGGCCCTGGCCTCCATAGGCTTCGGACTGGGCCACGCCCCCCGGAATCCTTTACTGGACTAGCCTTCAATATCCGGGGAAGGTGATGGTCTCCTCCCCCCATACATCTACAAGAATACCCATACCAATTCCTAACCGCCACTCGAGCAAAGCTTGCCGCCAATACCCTCAGACCTGCAACCATTCCCTAATCCCCGCAGATATGTCAGCCGCCCAAACATCGTTTCCTGCATTGGAAAGATGCACGCCATCCTCGTGGTAGAGGGTCACCTTGCTGAACTGGATGTTGGGCGGGTCAATGTCCGTCCCCCCCCAGCACTGCCACTCTATGAGCCACTGAGCGTTCCAGGATCTTTCTGGATTTGTTCATAGCAATAGGGCATCGGCAGTCCCTCCAAGTGTGCCTTTCCAACAGTGATGACCAAATTATGACTAAATTTGGGGAAGAAATCCTCAGATCATCAAAATCATTGAAAATGTTCCACATTAAGTCCACACCCTTCCGGTAGGCCAAATCATTTTCACCCAGCAACGACAAGGGCATCTGGTGGGCCTTTTACGGTGGCTCTAGCTTTTACTGCTGGCAGAAATTCCGCCCAACGCATTCCACGGCGAGTGATCCAGGAGATTTCAACATTTTTTGGCAGATCCACACCCCCTGGCAGCACAGTTTCTGGCCCAGTGGACGATACTATTGCCTATGATCCAAACGTGCACAACCACGTCACCTAAAAGGAAAAGAGGGGTCAGTGGTGATGAAAACAGTCATAAAGGCCTCCAAATGTACCCTTTAAAAGCATGACTTCCATCGACCCAAATCCTTTATCCTTTCAGCCGGTAGGCCTAAGTGTAGTGGCTGCCCCGATCCGAAATGAGTGGGCCACAAATTCAGCTGGGGGGAAACCGCAAGCAGCAATTGCCTTACGCATAACGCGTGTAAACTGATGTCTTGTAAGGCGGGAGCCATCTGCATGTATGAAAAATGGTCCATGGGTGTTTGGTCTCAAATATATAAATCATCTTGCGTCCTTTACTGGACACGGCCCTTTCTTTCGAGTTGCTATAAGCTGAATTAGGGCCCCTTTACCTAGCCAATCAGTTTTTGAGCTCCGGATATGGAGAACTAGATCTGAGCGAGATAATGTCACATCCTTTAAGAGGATCCCAGGTGCAACAGAATCTGGCTGGTCGTCGCAAACCACCTCGCCTATGCACAAGGCACCGAAAAAGGTGATGGAGTAAGCTGCTGAAAACAGGCGTGCTTCATACTTTGACCAACAAATGGCCCTTAGTTTTTTTATGGATTTGACATAGGATGTCAAAGGTTATGGGGTCTTCTACCATCGGTGCTGGGAGGCTGAAGCCTGCGCCAGCCCTTCAGCGCCTTCCGCACCAGAAAATCAGCACAAGGGTCTACCGAGTACATGGTCTTACAAAAGAAGGAGATCGCTGCAGACTGTATGTTAAGTGTCTTTGCTGTGCGGCCCAACCCTTGTAAATGCACCAGGTATTTTAGCACCTCTGCCTTTGTAGGGGAGTGTCACGCCTATCATTCTCTATTTTATTACGGAACGCCAAAAAATCTGACCAAGCCTTTTTATATGATCTAAGTGTTGACGGGGCAACAGATGCTAATACTCCCTTCAGGACTTCTTGCTCCCAAGGCTCCCAAGGTGCTCCGGAAATGGTTGTGGCAATTGCTGTGCTTCTGGCACCAACAAGCGGACGCGATCCATCTGGAAACGAGATAGAGCATCTGCGATGTCGTTATTAACTCCTGGTACAAACTTAGCCGAGAAATAAATGTTCAGTTTTAGGCACAAAATGACAAAGGATCTCAGCAGGGCTGCCACCCTCGGGGAATGCGATGACTGTTTTGACAGGACTGAGACAACCGCCTGGTTGTCTGTCCAGAAGCCTACCCGGTGATCTTTGAACTCCTCTGCCCACAAGTGTACCGTGACCACGATTGGAAAAAATTCTAGGAAGGTGAGGTCACGCGTTACAGGCTTACCCTGCCAGGTTGAAGGTCAAGGTTGCGCACACCACTGTCCTTTAAAATAGACGCCAAACCCTAAGGAACCCGCCGCGTCAGACTGTACCTGAAAGTCAGCCTGAAGCGACAGATTGTCTTGCCACCAGAATAAAGTCATCAAGATAATGTCCCACCCCTTCGGAACTGGTTTAAAGAGAAGAGCCCAGTTCAGAAATGTGCTAAAGGTCTCAAAGGCTGCACATGCTATCGAGCATCCCATGGGCATGGCTTTATCTATAAAATACACCCCTTCAAATTTAAAACCCAGCCAACGGAAGTCGTCCGGGTGAACTGGAAGAAGACAAAAGGCAGACTCGATGTCACACTTAGCTAACAGGGCTCCCCTGCCGAATCTCCGAATAAGCTTTACAGCTTGGTCAAAGGAGGCATACTTCATGGAACACAGTTCCTGGGGTATCAGTGGCGTAGCGTGGGTTGTCAGCACCCGGGGCAAGGCAAGTAATTTGTGCCCCCTAACCCGTGGATTTGCGCCCCCTAACCCTAACCCCCAGATGTTGCGCCTGTTGCGGCCGGGCCCCCCCCTGCACCCCCCACGCTACGCCACTGTGTGGTATTGCAACATTAACTGAACTCCCCTTCGGATAGGAAAGCTGGCCTGGGGATGACACGGCCGAGGATTCCCCAGATTGCGCGGGGCTGGGAGCCAGCATCCGCACACATGTTGGGGGCATGAAGCCCCCAACACCACCTCCTCCCAAGATGGGAAGTGGCTTTCCGAAATGGCCTTCAGAAGGTAGTTTTGATGTGGAATTGTGCCACCTAGTTTGGGTCTCAGTAACTCGGGACCCAGGAGGCCACCCAGATCAATTTCCCTATCTTGATCAGTGGTATAATGCTTGCATGAAAAATCCTCCATGGATGATGAAGTGCAAGGGTGACACCTGCCGGATTTTAGCAGTGAAGCAGGAGGCCTGGAAAAACATAGATAAACCCAAGCCTCCAGCCCCTGCTAAGAAGGTATACCAGGGCCACCCAGAAGAGGAGGATATTCTCCATCCGCCTTCATATGCCTCTTCGGCCAGGACTGTGCCATCACCTCCAGTCCAGCCACCTGCTGTAGTCCAATTATTCCAAGCTCCATCTTGCATTCTGGATGTCCCCTCCTTGCCAGCCCCAGTTTTGGTACAAAATCAAGCCCAAATTGCCCAAGTCCAAGCCCCCCAGGAAAAGGAGATTATAGGCACTTCAGCACTGGAGGCCCTGGGAGTTGTGGGAGGAGCTGAACCTGGAGAAGTGGCTGCAACACCAACCCGGGGTGACATCAGCAACCCCGTAGGCACTCCAGCCACTGAGAGAAAATCGGGCCTTTGGGCAGTTGTGGATGCAATAACTTATACTGGAAATCTAATAGAGGACATTACCTTCGAACCAAAAAGGGGGGGGTCAAGCCCCGATGTTCCCTTTGAGAGCAGTTTTGGCACCCCAAGAGCCCAAGCTCACAGATGGATCAGGGCCGACCCACCGGTGCATGGCCCACACGTTCTGTTACCATGCAATATGTGCCATTCACTACTACTACTAACCTGCTAAACTGGGAAACCCATACCCTGCCTTTTTCTGAAAAGCCTCAAGCTATGCAGGACCTAATGGTCTCAATCACGGTAACCCATTTGCCCACGTGGCAAGATTGCAGGCATCTTTTAATGACCCTCTTCACCACTGAAGAAAGGAGGATAGATGCCACCACAGAGCGAAACCTAAGGGGGGAGGTGCCACCAGCAGAGCCAAACCCCGATGGATGGGTCCGTACTCGGTAGCCCCTTACAGTTTCAAACCGGCTTGGACTGGCACCAACCGGCCTCAACCGGTTCAAACAGGCCTAGACCTGCTCTAACTGGCTTGAGCCGTTTCAAATGGGCCTAGACCTGCTCAAATCGACCTAGACCTGTTCAAACGGGCCTAGACCGGTTCCAACCGGCTTGGACCAACACAAACCGGCCTAGACCGGTTCAAACCAGCCTAGACCTGTTACAACCAGTCTGAGCTAGTTCCAACCAGTCTGGGCCAGTTCAAACTGGTCTGGGCAAGTTGCAATCCACCTGAACCTTTTCCAACAGGTTTGGGCTGGTTCCAACCAGCTTGGACGGGACCCAACTTGTATGAAATGGTTATGACTGGTCTGGGCTGGTTCCAAGTGACATAGTCCTGTTCGAACCGGCCTGAACCTGTTCTAACCAGCTTGGGCCAGTTCCAACCCATTTGGTACTGTTCAAACAGTACTGGTTAGTGTTGGTTTGACCGGTTTGTGCTGGTCAAAGCTGGTTTCAACCGGTCTAGGCCGGTTTAAACTGATCCAAGCCGATTTGAACAGGTCTAGGCTGGTTTGAACCGGCCCAAGCCAGTTTGAACAGTTCCAGACAGCTTCGAGCAGGTCCAGGCCAGCTGGAGCAGGTGCAGGTCATTTGAAACTGGCCCAAACTGGTTAGAAAAGGTCCAGGCCAGTTGGAACAGGTCTATGTTGCATGGAACCAGCTCAGACCAGTTGGGACCAATGCATACCAGTTGGAGCAAATTCAAGCTGGTTCAAACCAGCCCAAACTAGTTGGAAAAGGTTCAGGCAGGTTCCAACTTGCCCAGACCAGTTTGAACTGGTCCAGACTGATTGGAACTAGCTCAGATTTGTTGCAACAGGTCTAGTCTGGTTTCAACCTGTCCAAGCCGAATTGTGCCCGTCCAAGGTGGTTTGAACTTGTCTAGGCCGGTTTGTGCCGGTCCAAGCCGGTTTGAACCGGTCGAGGCTGGTTTGAACCGGTCCAAGCCGGTTGAATCCGGTCGAGGCTGGTTTGAACCTGTCCAAACCACTTTTAACCGGTCTAGGCCGGTTTGAACCGGTCCATGCCGATTTGTGCCGGTCCAAGCTGGTTTGAACCGGTCTAGGCCGTTTTGTGCCAATCGAAGCTGTTTTGAACCTGTCTAGGCCGGTTTGAACTGGTCCATGCCAATTTCTGCTGGTCCAACCTGGTTTGAACCGGTCTAGGCCGGTTTGAACTGGTCTATGCCAATTTCTGCTGGTCCAACCTGGTTTGGACTGGTCTAGGCCTGTTTGAACCGGACTAGGCTGGTTCAAGCTGGTTCAAGCCGGTTTCAACCAGTCTTCTGCCAAAAAAGTTGAAAAACATCTTCATGTATGCAACAACGGCTGCGAGAGTTCTGGTAGCACAAGGATGGAAGACTGGAACTGAGGGAAGTTGGGGGTGGGGGTGTTTTGTGTGGGAGGGGGGAGGGAGGGAAAATGGGGGGAAAACAAGGATGATTTTTTGGATACTCTGTCTTGTTGTAATTTTGAATTAAAAAAAAAGGCGGTTTCAACCGGTCTAGGCCGGTTTGTGCTTGTCCAAGCGGGTTTGAAATGGCCGAGATTGCTTTGAACCAGTCGAGGCTGGTTTGTGCCGGTCCAAACCGGTTTCAAACAGTCTAGGCCGCTTTGTGCTGTTTGTACTGGTCCAAGCCAGTTTGAACAGTTCTAGACAGATTCAAGCAGTTCCAGGCCAGTTGGAGCAGGTGCAGGTCATTTGAAACTGGCCCAAGTTGGTTAGAACAGGTCCAGGCTGGTTCAAACAGGTCTATGTCGCTTGGACCTGCCCAGCCCAGTCGAAAGCAGTTCATACAAGTTGGATCCTGTCAAAGCCAGTTCAAACCAGCCCAAACCAGTTGGAAAAGGTTGGAAAAGGTTCAGGTGGGTTCCAACTTGCCCAGAGCAGTTTGAACTGGCCCAGACTGGTTGGAAGTAGCTGATACTTGTTGCAACAGGCCTAGGCTGGTTTGAATCAGTCCATGCCAATTTGTTCCGGTCCAAGCTGGTTTGAACTGGTGTAGGCCGGTTTGAACCGGTCTAGGCTGCTTTCTGCCATTTCAAGCCGGTTCCAATAGATCTAAGCCCATTTGTGCCAGTCTAAGCCGGTTCGAATTGGTTTAGGCCAGTTTGAACCAGTCTAGGCCGGTTTCTGCTGGTCTAAGCTGGTTTGTGCTTGTCCAAGCCGGTTTGAACCGGTCGTGGCCGGTTTGTGCCGGTCCAAACCGGTTTGAACCAGTCTAGGCCGGTTTGAACCAGTCCTGGCCGGTTGGAAAATGTTGAGACCGGTTGAAACCTGTCCAAGCCGGTTTGAGCATGTCTAGGCCTGTTTGAACCTGTGTAGGCTGGTTTGTGCTTGTCCAAGCGGGTTTGAACCGGTCGAGGCTGGTTTGTCCCAGTCCAACCGGTTTGAACCCGTCTATGCTGGTTTGTGCTTGTCCAAGCCGGTTTGTGCTGGTCCAAGCTGGTTTCAACCGGTCTAGGCCGGTATGAACCAATCTAAGCCTGTTTGAGCCGGTTAAAGCTGGTTTGAACAGGTCTAGGCTGGTTTGAACCAATCCAAGCCTGTTTGAGCTGGTTCAAGCCAGTTTGAACAGTTCCAGACAGCTTCAAGCAGGTCCAGGCCAGTTGGAGGAGGTGCAGGTCATTTGAAACTTGCCTGAGCTGGTTAGAATGGGTCCAGGCTGGTTGGAACAGGTCTATGTTGCTTGGAACCAGCCCAGAGCGGTTGGAACCATTTGATACCGGTTGGATCCAGTCCAAGCCAGTTCAAACCAGCCCAAACCCGTTGGAAAAGATTCAGGCAGGTTCCAACTTGCCCAGAGCAGTTTGAACTGGCCCAGACTGGTTGGAAGTAGCTGATACTTGTTGCAACAGGCCAAGGCTGGTTTGAACCAGTCCATGCCTATCTGTTCCAGTCCAAGCTGGTTTGAACTGGTGTAGGCTGGTTTGAACCGGTCTAGGCCGGTTTCTGCTAGTCTAGGCCCGTTTGTGCTGGTCCAAGCCAGTTTGAACCGGTCTAGGCTGGTTTGTGCCGGTCCAAACCGGTTTGAACCGGTCTAGGCCAGTTTGAACCGGGCCAAGCTGGTTGGAACGTGTTGAGACCGGTTGAAACCTGTTCAAGCCGGTTTGAACCAGTCTAGGTCAGTTTGTGCTGGTCTAAGCCGGTTAGAACCCGTTGAGACCAGATGGAACCGGTCCAAGCTGGTTTGAACCAGTCTAGGCTGGTTTTAACTGGTCCAAGCCGGTTGGAGCCGATCAAGGCCGGTTTGAACCGGTCAAGGCCGGTTTGTGCTGGTTCAAGCAGTTTGAACAGTTCTAGGCTGGTTTGAACTGGTCTAGGCCAGTTTTTGCTGGTCCAAGCTGGTTTGAACCAGTTGAGGCCGGTTTGTTTTGTGCTGTTTGTCTGTTTGTGCTGGTCCAAGCCGGTTTCTGCTGGTCCAAGCCAGTTTGAACCGGCGAAAGTCAGTTTGAACAGTTCCAGACAGTTTCGAGCAGGTCCAGGTCAGTTGGAAGAGGTGCAGGTCATTTGAAATAATAATAATAATAAATTTTATTTATATCCCACCCTCCCCAGCCGAAGCCGGGCTCAGGGCGGCTAACAACACCAAAATAGTGCAACATTATAAAAACATTATAAAAATTAATTAAAATCAAGATTGATGGCAACCATAAAGTTTTGTAAAGGTTGCCAAAGGAGGGAGTCAGGCTGCGCCCTAACCAAAGGCCTGGCGGAACAGCTCTGTCTTGCAGGCCCTACAGAAAGATGTCAAGTCCTGCAGGGCCCTTGTCTCTTGTGACAGAGCATTCCACCAGGTTGGAGCCGCAGCCGAAAAAGCCCTGGCTCTAGTTGAGGCCAGCCTAACCTCTCTGTGGCCTGGGACCTTCAAGGTGTTTTTGTTTGAAGACCGTAAGTTCCTCTGTGGGGCATACCAGGAGAGGCGGTCCCGTAGGTACGAGGGTCCTAGGCCGTATAGGGCTTTGAAGGTTAAAACCAGCACCTTAAACCTGATCCTGTATTCCACCGGGAGCCAGTGCAGCTGGTATAGCACCGGATGAATGTGATCTCGCAGCGAAGACCCCGTAAGGAGTCTCGCTGCGGCATTCTGCACCCGCTGGAGTTTTTGGGTCAGTCTCAAGGGCAGCCCCACGTAGAGCGAGTTACAATAATCCAGTCTGGAGGTGACCGTCGCGTGGATCACAGTAGCTAGGTCAGGGCGAGAGAGGTAAGGAGCCAACTGCTTAGCTTGGCGGAGATGAAAAAATGCCGCCTTTGTAATAGCTGCAATCTGCGCCTCCATGGAGAGGGAGGTATCGAAGATTACACCCAAACTCTTAACGTACGGTGCTGGCACTAATTGCACCCCCGCAAGAGATGGGAGTTGCCCCCTCAGTCCCATATCATCCCGTCCCAGCCAGAGGACCTCTGTCTTCGAAGGATTTAACTTCAACCGGCTCCCACGTAACCATCCAGCCACAGCTTCCAAGCATCTGATCAGTGTGTCTGGGGCCGAGTCAGGATGGCCATCCATCAACAGATAGAGTTGGGTGTCATCAGCATACTGATGGCAGCCCAGCCCAAAACTGCGGACAAGCTGGGCGAGGGGGCGCATAAAGATGTTAAAAAGCATCGGGGAGAGAATCGCACCCTGAGGCACTCCACACACCAAGGAGTGGCGCGATGACAATTCCCCCCCAAGCGCCACCCTCTGTCCCCGACCAGAGAGAAACGAGCGCAGCCATTGAAGGACTGTGCCCTGGATCCCCACGTCGGCAAGGCGGTGGTCCAGAAGTTCGTGATCGACCATGTCAAAAGCTGCTGACAAATCTAGAAGAATCAGCAGCCCCGACCCGCCTCAATCCAGCTGTCTACGAAGATCATCTGTTAGGGCAACCAGAGCCGTCTCGGTCCCATGGCCAGCGCGGAAGCCGGACTGGAATGGATCCAGAGCCGATGTTTCATCCAGAAACCCACCAAGCTGTTCAGCAACCGCTCTCTCAATCACCTTACCCAGGAACGGAAGATTCGAAACCGGGCGGTAGTTGGATAGATCTAAAGGATCTAATGATGTTTTCTTTAACAGCGGGCGCACCACTGCCTCCTTCAGTTCCCCTGGGAATGTCCCCGTGCCAAGGGACAAATTGATGATATCCCCCAGGAGGGCCCGCACCTCGTCTGGACATGCTCTAATCAGCCAAGACGGGCACGGGTCAAGAGGACAGGTGGTGGGCTTTCCAGCTCGGAGGAGTCTGTCCACATCGGCTGGGGATATCCGGTCGAAGTGGTCCAATACTGGACCCGAGGACAGTCGAGGGGCCTCCAGTTCCTTTATTGTATCCAAATTGGCAGGGAGGTCATGGCGGAGCAACAAGACCTTCTCCGCAAAAAAGCTCGCAAATGCCTCACAGCTGTGTGTCAAATTGTTATTTAAATTTGGCTGTCCTTCGAGGGACGTTAAAGACCGAATTATACTAAATAATTGCGCCGGGCGAGAGCTAGCGGATGCAATGGAGGCCGAGAAGTAGGACTTCTTAGCGGCCTTCACAGCCATCTCGTAGGTTTTCATAAAAACCCTATAAGATGTTCTTGAAGCTCCGTCACGGGCACGCCGCCATACTCGCTCTAGCCGTCTGAGGTCCTGCTTCATTTTCCGGAGCTCCTCGGTAAACCAGGGAGCCCGGTTTCTGCGGGGTCGCAGAGGGCGCTTAGGTGCGATCTCATTGATGGCTGCCAGGAGATGGGTATTCCAGCCCTCAACAAGCTCAGTCAATGAGTCGCCAGGGGGAGAAAGGTCCCGCAAGGCTTGACGGAATCTATCAGGGTCCATCAGCCTCTGCGGGCGAGCCCAAATTGGCTCGCCACCTAAGCAGGGTGGGGGTGGAACGTCAATCCTGGCTTTCAGAGCGTAGTGATCAGACCATGGCACCTTCATCGAAGGAAACATGATCACATCTATACCAGCGCCAAAGATCAAATCTAGCGTGTGGCCTGCTTGATGTGTGGGGCCCGAAACAAACTGGGAGAGCCCTAGTGTCGCCATGGAAGACACCAGGTCCAGAGCCTGTGAGGAGGGAGTGGCATCAGCATGGATGTTGAAGTCCCCCAATACCAATAGGTTAGGGAACTCCAAGGCCCAGCCGGCCACCGCCTCCAGCAGGCCTGACAGGGTGGCTGCTGGTGCGCTAGGTGGACGGTACACCAGCCAGACAGCCAAGATCACCTTGGAGCCCCACACTAGGCCAACACATTCAATGCCGGGGATCGATGGCGATGGTAGAGCCCTGAAAGAACAATCTTCCCGGATTAATAATGCCACCCCTCCCCCCCGGCCCACAGTCCGCAACTGGTGGAGGACGGAGAAACCCGGGGGCGCCATCTCTCGTAAAGTAACAGTATCCCCTTCGCGCACCCAGGTCTCCGTCACACAAGCCAGGTCGACCCCCTGCGAGATGAAGAAATCTCGCAGGGTGGCGGTTTTGTTGCCTATAGACCTGGCATTGCACAACACCAGTGACGGAGGTGAATAATCTTTGCTCACCCTACCCTCGTCTCTCGGGATGGGCGCAGATTGGAAGGGGTACGAGCATATCCGTATCTCGATCCCCTTCGCCTATGACATCTGCCCCCACCGCCATACCTCCCTCGCCCCTCCACAGTAGGAATCCCAAGCCTCATATTCGCCTCCATTTACAGAATATAAAAGCAAACAAACAAAAAACAATTACACGGAAACAAAACCAATCCCCACCCCACTCCACAATCACCCCAACCCAACCCAAAATAAACCAGAACAAAATAAAAATACATAGATAAAAACAACCGCTTATGGTGGTACAACAAATCAAAAAATAAACAGTTTAAAACATATAAAAACACTTCAAACAACCGCTGCAGCAGCACTAGTGTCCTCCAAAGCTGCGGCAGTGGTGAGCGTGGGCCCCGCCCCCTGGCCTGATGGAGAGTGGGCTTGCAGGGGGAGCGGTCCTCCCCAAGACTCACCGGCAGAGCGGCGGCAGCAGTGTCCCAGGCCTCCTTGGAGTCTTTTATGGATGCAGCAGCAGCGATGTCCCTGGCCTCAAGCTGGTTAGAACAGGTCCAGGCCAGTTGGAACAGGTCTATGCCGCTTGGAAACAGCCCAGACCGATTGGAACCAGTTCATACCAGTTGGATCCAGTCCAAGCCGGTTCAAACCAGCCCAAACCATTTGGAAAAGTTTGAACTGTTCCAGACTGGTTGGAAGTAGCTCTGACTGGTTGCAACAGGTCTAGGCTGGTTTGAACTGGTCCAAGCCGATTTGTGCCGGTCGAAATGGCAGAAGAACGGCTCTTCCGACGGCGGTCGTAAACAGTGCAGGAGGCAGGGGGGAAAAACCTCTTTCCAAGGCGACGCTCCACGACGCAGATCAGCTGAAACAGGAACAAAAAACAGGAAGCAAACCCGAAGAGCTAAGGTGTCCAAAAGAGGTAGATCCCCGCCCGTGCCAGAGTAATAAAGCACAAGCCACACGCCCCCTAGGATGACGCGGCCGGGGATACCCTCAATCGTGCAGAGGTTGAGAGCCAGCCTCCGCGCACGTGGAGAGGGCGTGAAGCCCACAACTCCACCCCCTCTCCAGTTCGGAAGTGGTTTTCTGGTATTTAATTCTTGCCAGATACAGCAAAGTCCTAAGAATGCTCTCAGGAACTCAAGCTGGGCATGTCAAAGGTGGCCAACAAGTCCCTTGCTTCAGAATACGCCCTAAAATGCCACTTGCTTCTGGTAAACCGGAGCCTTCTCCCTCGAGACTTTATTAACTTGGTTTCAACACCTCTATGTTTGGAGAATTAAAGGACAAGACCAGGGAGAAGAGTCAGTGGAGGAAGAAATTTAAAGACTATTTACAGAAACATTGCAAAATTAATGTAGGTTAGTATGATGTTGGAATGAATTTATGTGATTTTAGCAGAAATGTTACAAAGATTTAGGAAAAAACAGACTGTTAATTGGTGAAAGGAGGAAAAGTAAAGTTATATTAATATTAAGATAAATGACAGGACAAAAATTTGAAAAGAGGGAAAGGATTTGCTGAAATGGATAATTGACCTAGAATACAAAAAAGGGAGGTGTGAGGTCAGGGAAATAAGCTAATGAAAGATAAGTAATGGGAAGATTTGTTGTATTTTTCCTTGTTTTTTCTTTTTGCTTAATGGATTCTAATTCTCTGCTCTTTCTTTTTTATATTTCTTTTTTGTATTTTATTTTATTTTGTTTAAAATGATGTTTTTTCTTTTTTCTTTTTGTATCTCTAAAAATTTTAATAAATATCTTATAAAAAAAGAGAGAATTAAAGGACAAGGATCAGCACTTCTTAAGCCACCCACAAGCTATAACTGTCAATTTAAAAGGTTCCGCTTCTGTTCTTAACTTAGAACTTCAGAATGCAGGACTCCTGCAGTCTAGCAACACTCCAGATTCCAACTTACCGTATAATGAATGGAAAAAAAGGTTTAAAATAACTTTTGTAAAAACAAACAAACCCAGAAGCCTTTTATTAGGAATTGTAGGTACCGACATTCCAAAGGAACAGAAAAAACTTTTCATATATGTGACAACAGCAATGTGAATGCTACTAGCCCAGAGATGGTAAGAAGACAAAGTCCTTACTAGAGAGGAATGGCAAACCAAGCTGTTGGACTATGCCGAAGCGACAAAATTGACCAGAAGGCTCAGAAACCAAGAAGACCAAAACTTCAATGAAGAATGGGAAAAAATATAATTTATCTAGGAGACTACTGTAAGCAGATGAAAACTTTAGCAGGATTTTAATAACACTTGTAATGTAGTGAATATTCTGGATAATATGGAAAGATATAAAATATGGACTATGAAATTACCGTATTTTTCGCAGCATAGGACGCACCGGCCCATAGGACGCACCAAGTTTTTTTGGGGAGAAATAAAGAAAAAAAAATTATTTCCCCCCCCAGGCGCTTGTGGGGCAGGCAGCGGGGAGAAGCGCTCTTCTCCCCACAGCCCGCCTTCAGACCAGGTCCGGGGACAGTGGGAAGACGTACTGCACCTCCCAGCTGTCCCCGGAGCTTGTGGGGCAGGCAGTGGGGAGAAGCGCTCTTCTCCCCGCCGTCCACCTTATCAGGTCCGGGGACAGCGGGAAGACGCGCTGCGCCTCCCAGCTGTCCCTGGAGCTTGCGGGGCTGGCGGCGGGGTCTCCCCGCCGTCAGCCTCCAAACCACTTCGGGAGACAGCAGGATGGCGGTGTTCCGCCTCCCTCTGTCCCCCGACCTTGTGGGGCTGGCACTGGGGCTCTCCTGAAGCCTGGAGAGCGAGAGGGGTCGGTGCGCACCGACCCCTCTCGCTCTCCAGGCTTCAGCGAAAGCCTGCACTCGCCCCATAGGACGCACACACATTTCCCCTTCATTTTTGGAGGGGGAAAAGTGTGTCCTATAGGGCAAAAAATACGGTATATGCAGTTGAGAAGATGGACAATAGGATCCATGGAGGGGAAGGTGGGAAGTCCAGAGATTTGGAGAAATCTCTAAATAGGGATGTGTAATTTGGATTGTTATAATTCTATATTTGTAAAATCAAATAAAAATGATTATAGATGTAAAAAGGGAGGTTTGGACTCTTCCAGAGTCACTGACTCTGCCTACTGTGGTGCTCCCTGCCTTCCACCCCAGCAGCCCCCAAGGGCACCAGCTGCCATTGCTCTGAGGAGAGGTAGCAGGTTGCACCCCACAAGGAATGCAGCAGCAAACTGCTCCTTCCACCTGCATTAAAGCTAGTAGTACAGGATGAATAAAAAGCGTTTTGCAAAATGTAAATAAGAAGAAACCTTTAGATACTGCCAAGCAGGGAAGTTATAACATGAAGACATGGTAATTATTGTTAGCAAACCACTCCTCCATTGCTGATATGTGGCTGGAAAGTCACATGTCACTGTTTACGTTCCTGAGCTGGGAAAGTCTGAAGACGGAAGTTAGTCTTATCTCTTTCCGTTACGTTGTGCTTTTGAACTGTGTTTCTTTCTGTGCATCTGCTGAAGAAGAGAGCAGACGCCATTGTGATTTGTCCTGTAAATATTGCAAAATAAATCTAAGAATGCTCACGTTCACACTTCCAGTCGTCACGGCAGACTCTGTGAATTAATAGCGTGCACAGGCTCATCTGACCTGTGTCACTGAGCACACCGCAATGAAGACTGATGTCCATTCTGGGAGAGTGCCACACTGGACAATGCCAGGAGAGGTTTGTCGCATACCAGGGGCAGTGTGGGTCCCTAGGGAGTGTTACGGACAATTATTATTTAGGTTTCTGTTGAGAGCCAGTGTGGTGTCATGGTGAGAGTGTAAGGACTAGGACCTCAGAGATCAGGGTTCAATCCCTACTCGGTCATGAAGCTCACTGGGTGATCTTGGGCCAGTCACTGCTTCTCAGCCTAACCAACCTCACAGGGTTGTCGTGGAGATTAAATAAGAAAGGTGAGAACCATGTATGCCAACTCGAGCCACTTGGAGAAAAAAGTGATATATAAATGCAAAAAATAAGCAAAAACAAAACAACCCACCCCCCAAAATATAAAAAATGTTGATGGAGTCAGTAGGTATTGATTTGGAAAGTTTTTATTTCCTAGAAAAAAACAACAACCCACCCAACCTCAAAACCTTTGGTGTTTTAAATAAAACAAATCACATTCAAATCATCAGAAAGTCTATGTCTCCCCACAATCCAGAAGCTTAGAAAAGAGAACACTGCAACAGGTTTGGAGCAATAACTATTTCTCCTCCCCCTTCCTCCAAATGCTAATTAAAGTAGACTATTTTGTACATTATGCTTACGGAGAAGGCAGAGAAATTCATTACCAGCACAAGCGTTAACCTGTGAGAGATGAACACACAGACATTCTTAATTGCTGTTAACTCACTCTGCAGAGTAGCACTGCGAGTGCAAAGAATCAACATCACATTTTTAACAACAATAAATTAAAGTACATGAAAAGAATGAGCCAACATTCAATTACAGGGTCGGGTGGGGGAAATCTTGAATTAGATTGGGAACCAGCCAAAAAACAAAAAACTAAAAAAGAGAGGGGAGGGGAGAAGATGGGATTTTATTCATTTCCTATAAACACTAAACATAACAAGCCAACATGTAATTTTCAAGTATTCTCCACTAAAGAGAGTAGATGTTAATGGAAGCTGACGGCCCTGTAAGAGAGCGGTGAGAGAGACAGAGATGGGAAAGAAACACAAGTGCTAGTATAATTTCTTACCAGAGACATTTTCATTTCCCCGACCCACCCATGAACCCTCCCACCAAGGCACAAAAGGGCATATGTTGCTTTCAAAAAGTTCCTTGTTCTTCAGCTGAAGTCTTGTCCAGTGCTGGGTCGCTGAGAGATCGGAGTCATTCACACACTCAAGACGCAGAGATCTTTTGGTTCAGTTAATAGCGCAGGGTGTCAGTCTACATTGTCTAGCTCACAGGTGTGCGCACACGCACACACACAGACACACACACACACAGAGCAGGAGCTCTTAAAAACATTTAATGTTAGCAAACAGATTCTATCTCTAAAGCTGAACATTTTGCAGTGCAAAAACTCCAGGTTTTGTTTTAAGCAAGAAAACTGCTGATGGCACCGCTACAGGGAAAGGCAAACTCTTACCCCCCTCCCACCTTCTCTCTCGGTAAGGTCTTTTGCCAGCCTTGGGCCTTCCAGGTGTTTTGGAATACAACGCCAATCAGCCCTATCCAGCACGCAGGGAGATGTAGTTCAAAACATCTGGAAAGCACCAAGCGAGAACTTGCAAAGTCTCCAAAGTGTCTCTCTCTTCCCCACTCCCCAGTCTTGGCTCCACCTCCTGGCCTCCGACCTGAAAGACGTTGAACTCTCACTGTGACGTTGTCTTTCAGGTGTTGAGAATCTGCAAGCGGGCCCGGGGGGGGGGGCTAGTGCTTTGAGTGGCACCCAGGCAAACCCCCACCCTGAATAGAGTCTTCTTCATCAGCAACTTTTTCCGGGTGACGACAATGCTGGTTGCACCAGCTGCTTGATGGTTAACAGGTCTGCATTGCGGGGGGGACGAACCCCAAAAGAGGCAACAGGGGCCTCAGATCTTCCAGGAGTAAAAAGGACACCCCCCCTGAACACACAGCAGTGGATGAAGAGAGCACACTGCGGACTTCCGGGATTCCAGTAGTACACACACTATATGCAAAAGACTTCCAGCCACTTCTCTCCCTTGGTTGCATGCTTTATTAGGGTGGAGTGGGGATTGTAATTTTTGTTTTGTGAATGGAAAGAGCTGCTCACCTGCCACTTTTCTCCCCTATGGTTTAACACTAAAATCTGGCCTTTGGTGCCGTTAATGATGACACCTCTTTCCTAAGTGTCATCCAGAGCACCAAAGCGAAGTGCCTCATCAGGTCTTGTGGGATGTGGCAAAGCTCAAACCCCACATGACATTTCAGCTCCAGAGGGGGGAAAAAGCAGGCTGCGACCTGAAGCCTCCCCATCACCGCCTCTTGGGCTATTCGATTCCTGGCAAACGCTGAACATTTAACCTGTCAAGGAAAGCCTTCTTTCCCCATAGGAGTTAGCATCAAAGGCGTTTCACTCCACTGGTTCCTCTGTACCTCCACTGCACCGTGAGCGGGGCACTTCTCATCTAATAAGACTCCACACACCTTTCCTACCTCTGGGACTAGCAGCAGGGCCACCTGCAACACAGATGATTGATTTACAGGGAGCAGTTAACACCACCTGCTCTCCTTCAAGGGAAATTGTGTGCATGTCTATACAGCAAACACACTTAATACTAGCTTAGCAGTTGGTCAAATCCCCTTTCTATTGACGGTCCTGGGGTGGCAACACAGCAAGATCAGAGCATTATAACTGGTGAGCTACCTTCGGGACAGCCACTGGGAGATCGTTTTAATGTGAAGGCGTTCCACAAGGGACCCCAATGAAGCAGAAACTGCTGGTGTGCACCCACCCCAAATACTTTCTTGTAAAGGAGCCAACACTGCAGTTTGGAAAATTAAAAATAAAAGTGTTCAGACTCCTCTTTATAGGCTCCCAGGCAAGGTCTGGTTGCCTTCCACGCAGGGATGCTGCTCACCTGCAGATCGTTCAAAACTCCTGGCTCCCTGGCTCCAGGAGGGGGGCGGGGGGGTTGGATTACACACACACAAAAGGCAACCCAAGAGGCTGAGTCGGTCTGCTGAACATCAGGCATCTGAAGCAGGCCCGGCTGGCGAGGGTTTATACCTTGCTCCGAAAGAGCGGCTTGGCTCCTGGCCCGCAGTACTCGTTGTAGATGAGTTTGAAGAGGAACAAGTGGAATAGGGTGATGAGGGAAGCCACGCTGAACCAGAAGAGGAAGGGCAGGCCAGGGTACTGCTTGGCCATGTGCTCCTCGTGGTCCAAGATGGCTTTCAGGTGCAGAGTGTGCCTCAGGTCTTGCAGGTGGACCAGATCCGTGGAGATGTAGAGCAGCGGGGTGATGGGCTGCGTCACCATGACGGGGAAGGTGTGTCCTCGTGGCTCCGACGTGAGCTCGATGGGGTCGTTGGCGCAGCCTCCCTCGCAGGCGTACAGCTTGACTGGCTTGTCCTGGAACTTGACCGAGACATGCAGGAAGGGCTTCCCGTCCGAGTCCAGCAGGACGGCCAAGTTTATCAGGTCCTTGTTGTAGTGGATGCCGCGCAGGGAGTAGCTATTGTGGAGCACGTCAGGGTCGGCCTGGAACTGGAGGTGGTTCTCCGTGAACTGGAGCCCGCCGAAGCTGAGCACCATCCCTTGCATGAGGCCGTGGGCCCCTGTTGCGACCAGGCCTCTGCAGCCGCGCTTCTGGAGAGTCAGCTTCCACAAGTTTGAGAGCTGGAGGATCTGGGGGACAGTTGAGAGCCGGCCCGGCCAGAGGTTCTCGGCGTGCATTGTGGCGTGGCCGCTGAAGCAGTGGTCAGCGTAGTTCAGGGTGGCCTCCATCTTCTCTCTCTCCTCGCTGCCAATGAGAGGGTCAAGGAGGGGAGAGGGCGTGGTGGAGAGGACGTAATACAGGGTCATGTTGACGGTGTCACTTGAGGGGGTGTGAGCATCGGTGATCTTCCTCATCTCGACCCCTGAAACGGACAGAGGAATTATTACGGAGATTTTTCCTCCATAACTCAGAGCTTATATATAAGAACATAAGAAGAGCCTGCAGGATCAGGCCAATGATCCACCTAGTCCAGCATCCTGTTCTTTGACGGGCTGCCCACCATTTGATCCTTACAACCACCGCGCGAGGCAGGCTTGGCTGCGAACAAGCCACTTGGAATGGCCCACACATCAAACCTCAGAGATGGACATGAATTATAGCTTGGGCTTCCCTCCCCCCTTTTGAAATCCTGTTTCTCTACTCAGGCAGCTGCAAATTTAGAAGTGTGAAGGAACTGGAAGTCTGTGCTTGCACACAAATGAAAGGATCGTAGCCACAAGGCTGGCGGTAGGGAGTGAAATGTAACGGAAGAGTTAAGAGAAGAAACTCCTCCAAGAAATTGCACCTCTGTATAGTCACATGCCTCCTATTTTAATCCACTTTGCAGCACTCCCAGGAAAACTATGTGGCTGAGTGGGTGACTAGTTTTTATAAGGCTGCAGTGTTTTGGTAATCAGACCTGAGGATCAACAAAGGAACATGATAACATAAGAAGAGCTCTGCAGCTGGATCCGGCCAAAGGTCCATATAGTCCTGTATCCTGTTGTCACTGTGGCCAACCAGATACCTCTGGGAAGCGGGTAAGCAGGACCTGAGTGCAACATCACCTCTCACTTGTGATTCCCAGACAGTGCCTCTGACAGCGGAGGAAGAACCTAACCATGGTGGTTAGGAGCCTCCAAGCATTTGTCTGTCCCCCTTTCCAAACTGGCATCCATCTCTGCAACTTGTGGGAGAAGCCAATTCCAGAGTTTACATGCCGAGTTTATTTCCCTTATTATTTATTTGCTTCCTTGGTTGCCAGATATGAAGTATCTCAAGGCAACTAAATGTACACCTTAGAAGCAGACATAAAGTTTAGAAGCATTAATATTGTGTAAAGTTTCGAACCAGAGGGTGAGATGGTGGTTTGATTGACACATTGTTTAATCCACTAGAATGCTTCATGAAGCATGTGAGGAAAAGGTCATATCAGAATTAGTCACTCTCATTAGCCAGGGAGGGAAAGGGAAGAGGAATTCTCGGGGAAGGGAAACAGCCCAGTGGTAGAGCATCTGTTCTGCATACAGAAGGCCTCACCAGCCACTCTGAGCCGGGCTTCAGCTGGGGAGGGCGGGATATAAATAAATTATTATTATTATCATCATCGTCATCACCAGATAGGGCTCCCTCCCTGAAATCCTGGAGAGCCACTGCCAGCTGGAGTAGGCAGCACTAAGCTAGATGGACCAATAGCTTGACTCAGCAGAAGACAGCTTCCCATGTTCCTTTGAACACAATAAGTTGCCTTATACCAAGTTAGCCCATCTAGTACAATACTGTTGACACTGACTGGCAGTCGCTCGCTGGAGTTTAGGACAGGAATCAAAGGTGCAGCATTCTGCAAACAAAGTGTGTGTTCTGCCGCTAAGTGACAGCCCCTCCCACTTCTCTGAAAGGGCATTTTATCAGGCCCATCCACATAGAATTCTGGATTATACAGAAGGGCAAAATGCAAGGTCACAGGGCTCTAACAACCAAACCAATATGTTACATCACATGCCCCAGAAGCTCTGTTCCTTATTTCCCAGAGGGTGGAAGTGGGCCACAGTTAATCAGGAAGGAAGAAGATGAACTCTGCATGTGCATGCGCTTAAGAAGCATCCTTGAAGAAGCCAACACACATGCAGGAAACAAGACTGCCTAGCTGATGAGCAGTATGGGATATAAACAGCCCCAACATCAATGTCACATGAGTTGCTTGCTTCTGCTTAACAAGCCCTTAACCTTGTTTCTTTATACTTCTTAGCTCTCTCAAGACAGCCTACTGTTAAAGCCTATGAAAAGGATAATATATTAGCACTAGCAACCATGAAGCGTAAGCAGTACGATGCAATCACATGCTCTTCTTTAAAAGGGAAAACTGTGTGCCCGTTCTCAAATCTTTTCTTTGCAGGATCATAACTGAAGAAAAGCTACCTGCAACCTGCCCCAGAATGCCTCTGCCCACCAGAAAGAGAACTACTTCCTCCTGGAAAGGAAGTGGTAGAACATCTGATTTGCACACAGACCGTCCTGGCATCTCCACATAGGGCTGGGAAAAGACCCCTGCTTGAATTTCCTGGGGAGCCACTACCAGCCAGTGTGGACAATACTGAGGTAGATGGTCCAATATGCTAACTTCTATTGAAGACCACTTCTTATATTACTGGACATAATCCTCTTTGATTTCTGTGCACCGGGAATGCTGAACCTACAGGTGTTGCTTGGGTGACAACTCCTATCAGTCCTGCCCCCCGGGCATGCTGAGTGGGGCTGAGTACGAGTCCAACCATGTGTGAAAGCCTGCACCTTCCTATGCCCTGCTGTACATCAAGAAAAAGGCACCCCTCTGATGTAATGCCTACCAGGAGTAACTCCTATTCTTTCACAGATCCAGGCCAAATGCTCATGGTTTATACACATCTCCCAAATCTCACCCTCCCTACAATACCCTCAAAGAGTGGAAGGTGCAAGTGACAAACAGCATCGATCCTATCTCAATTATGCATCGGTGCCGGCAGGTGGGCTCCAGCGTGCTGGTGGGGACTCAGTCCAAATATGTTTCCAGCAGCTCTAAATAGCACCACGCAGGCACCAGCCTTTAAATGCCCCACAATGCCTCTGATTTTTTGCTCTATAAGACTCACTTTTTCCCTCCTAAAAAGTAAGGGGAAATGTGTGTGCATCTTTTGAAGCGAATGCAGGCTGCGCAGCTATCCCAGAAACCAGAACAGCAAGGAGGACTGCTGCTTTCACTGCGCAGCGATCCCTCTTGCTGTTCTGGCTTCTGAGATTCAGAATATTTTTTTTCTTGTTTTCCTCCTCCAAAAACTAGGTGCGTCTTGTGGTCTGGTGCGTCTTATAGAGCGAAAAATACAGTACTTTTTGGTGGGTGCAATTAAAATAGTGGAAATTCACAGCGCAGCTGCTATGGCCATCTCCCACTGCTGCCAGGACAGGCCGAGACAGGAATAGGGAGCACTTTGCAAAAAGCCTCCACCTCGAACCTGGATCTGGCCCTGGACTGAGGGGACACCATAGAGCTTGACGTTGCCATTTCGTTCCAAGCCGGGGCCGCGCCAGCCCAGCTCTCACCTGAGATAAACAGGTCGGCCCACGCCTGCCTGTGTTCCTGCACCAAGTCCTCTGTCCTCATCCTCATGACTTCCAGCATCTCCTTTTTGGCCGCTTCCCGGAGCCTGCCGAAGGCTTCGTCCACACGGGCGGCCTCGACGGGCTCCGAGGTGTGCACCACGGACAGCAGGGTCTCATCGAACTGGGACTTGGGCGCCACCTGCACCCGGTTGACCAGCTTCTTGGCCGCCACCACCACCAGAACCACCTTGTCGCCCACGGGCTGCAGCACCCGCCCAGAGGAGAGGAAGAACTGCCGGTCTCCCGACTTCTCCATGCTGGTGATGAACTTCCCGCCGCCATTTCCTCCGGAGGCGGCTGAAGCCGGACTGGACACCTCAAAGGCCACCAAGCGGTCGGTGGGGTTGGCGATGGCTACTCGCTGCAGGTAGAGGTGGGGGCGCCCGCGGTGGGCTAGCAGCTCCTCCCGGATGGTGACGCAGCCCCCACCGGCCGCCTCGGAGGCTGCCGGCCCGGTCTGGACACACCGGGCCCAACGGACAGCACCTTCCTTCAGCATGGCCACGGCAGCCCCCACTTCGGCGATGGCATTAGCCGGTGGCCGGAGCTGTGCCAAGGCGGCGTATTCGGTGGCATGGGCCAAGGTGGGCGCTGGGCCTTTCCCCGCCGAGGCTGCCACCCAGAGCCGGTTGGCTGTGGCGTCCAGCAGCAGGTAGCCGTTGCCCACCAGGGCGGGTGGGGAGCTGGCATCGTCGCTGCCTGCCGGGTGCCCGGGGGCCTGAGGCAGCAGCCTGGCTTCCCCTTGCTGCGCCCAGGCCTGCCAGGCCCGTGTCTCGGCCTGCAGGCAGAGCCCCGCCGCGCCCCCGGGCGGCTGCCGGGAACTCCAGGGCAGGAGTCGAGGCCAGGCCCCTCCGAGGTACCAGTAGGCCACCAGCAGGAAGCCCAGCAGGGCCAGCAGGCGCCTCGCCCAGCTGCTCGACAGCAGGCCCGGCAGCCCCTTCAGCCGCTGCTGCATCCACATGGAGGACGGCGAGGGGGCAGAGCAGTCAGGTGCAAGGAGACAGCGGGACGCCGCTCGCCGCCAGCCCGCCCGCTACCTCATGGCCGCCGGGCGGCGCGGCTACGCGAGGCCCCGGCTCCGAGGCCTAGTCGCGCTCGCCCCACCAGCAGCGCGCGGCCTCGGCTCGCTCGCCCGCCTGCCCGCTCGGCGGCGGCAGCGGCTCTCTCGGAACGAAGGACGCAAGGGCGGAGCGGGGGTTGGGCGGCTTCTTCCCGGCCGCGGAGCGAGGCGCTGGCTTCGCCTCAGCCGGACGGGCTCTCTCGTGAACGGCGAGGCGGGGCGGGGGCGGCTGAGTGACGGCCCAGCGGGAAGGGCAAGCCCCGGCCGTCAGGCGGATCCCGCGGCTGGCGCTGCTCCTCCTGCTGCCGCCGCCGCCGCCCGCAGAATTTTTTAATTTTTATTTTAAAGGAAGACTATGGTCAACGTGCCTCTGGGCATCTGCAGAGTGCACGTTTCCACAGCAAGAGCATTTTTCAGACAGGGAGTCTTTTCCCAGCCCTGGAGATGCTGCTGGGGATCGAACCTGGGACCTTCTTGCAAAGCATAGAATCATGGAATTGTAGAGCTGGACGGGATCCATCCCATCCCCAGGGTCATCTAGTCCGACCCCGTGCAATGCAGGAATCTTTTGCCCAACGTGGGCTGCCTTGAGATGAAGACTCTCATGCAACACACGAAGCTCCCTTATACAGAGTCAGACCCTAGCTCTGCATTGTCGACAATGCTTTTCTGGCTTTCAGCCAGGGGACAGTCCCGGTCCTGCCTGGAAGATGCTGAGGACTGAATCTGGGGCTTTTCTACATGCGGGTAGGGAGCTCTGCCATTTTCTTGCTCCACCGAGCTCAGTATTGTCGACACTGACTGGCAGCGGCGGCTTTCCGCAGCTCTTCCTGGAGATGCTGCCGGAGCGGGATCTTCTGCGTGCAAAGCAGGAGCTCTGCCCCTGAGCTGCATCCCTGCCCAGGATATCTCGGTGATCCAGGGGGGCAGAAACGAAAGTGGGGTGGGCAGGATACGGTGGGGCTGAGCTAAAGAAAGAAAGGAGGAGCTCCCCTCCGGAGGGGCGTTGTTTATTGCGTGGCACACCAGCCCCGGGACGGCTGGGAGGGACTTGGGCAGTTGCATCCCAGATGCCTTTCCTTCTCCCCCGCGAAAAGTGAGAGTTACTTTCGCCCCCGAAGCGGCACCGTTCCCACGATGCCCCTCCGGTCCCAGATGCTGCTGATCCTGCTCTTCTTCGCCGCCCAGGGCACCCACGGAGGAGCCAAGCGACAGGACGGTAAGTCTCCGAGCTGGAAAACCCAGGCAGCGCCCCACATCCTGGGGGAGCTTGCTTGGCACCCATTTTCTCCCCTCAGCATGGAGACAAACCGAGATTTAGTTGGCTGCGCCTGTCATTGGATCTACAGGTTGGGCTCCCTGCCTTGTGCCTCGCCCTCACCAGGCCTGAGGGGCACTGGATTGCCCACCAATATTTGGCCCCTGAGAGTGCAGGATGCTGAATTTACCAGTGGCGTAGCGTGGGGGGTGCAGGGGGGGCGGCTGCACCGGGCGCAACATCTGGGGGTTAGGGTTAGGGGGCGCAAATCCACGGGTTAGGGGGCGCAAATTACTTGCCTTGCCCCGGGTGCTGACAACCCACGCTACGCCACTGGAATTTACGATTATGCACAAAAGTTCAGGCCTTTTTACTCCATGCTGGTTAATGTGGAATAGAGAACCGTTGCTTTTGAGGGGAGGTGGGGTGTAAATTCTGGCCGAAATCTGCGGTGATCCTACTTCCAAGAGAACTTGTTTAGGGTCTGGTCTGGCAAGCATTTGGTGAAGATCATATAAAGCGTTTTCCCCGTTAAGACCTTGGGTATTTGAAGTCCGATTTGGGGTACGCCTCTGAATACAAGTTGCTGCGAATTACAAGTGTGGGGAGTGCTTTTGTGCTTAGGTCCTGTTGGGAGTTTCCTTCTGGGGGGGTCAGAAGCCAGACTAGATGTGCCTTTGGCCTGATCCAGCTTCAAGACTCCTCTTATGTTTAACCAAGATCATACAAGGGAGTTAGAAAGATGCATCTCTCTCACACACAGAAACCCTTGCAAAATATGTCCCCACACTGATTTTTAATGTGTGTTGCTGGTCCCTGAAAGTACAAACTGGACTTGGGCATGAGTGTGGGGCACAGGACAAAGTGCTTGGGGTATGAGTTTGAGATTTATTTTGTCCTAGCAGAAAACACTGCATGAGGATTTGCTCAATGTTCCATATTAGCTAACACAGCTTATGAAGCTGTCATCTAAGAACGGGACAAAAAAAATCCACCGTTCTGATTCTTAAATGCAAAGGGGAGGGAACCCCACCAGCCAACCCTGCGTGGACAACGCTTCAGGAGGAATGAGGAGCTGCCAGGAATTATGGTTGTAAAAATATTTTAGATTTTCGGCAGGCGAAATGTTTCCAGCTCTGTCGTGGCCACGCATCAGAAAGCAAAAAGGTGGTTAAATTGCAATTCATTTATGATGCAGGGAAGATTTTCTTCCTGACTGGTCACCTGGGGTAATGATCTGTTCATACATGTCTGATTCAGGGAGTCAGGAGAGGAGACGCACTCAGCCAGAGGGCAGGGCAAAGCCCAGGAAATGCCTCTGCTCCCCTGTTATGTTGCATCGTACCCAAAGCCAAATTATTTTGACACCTAAGGCTGAGAGTTAGATAATGGTGAATAACTGGGCAAAATTTTCTGCCTAACGGTAAGGCTGGGACACCCATCCCTGCCCCATCTGAAATCACGCTCCGCACGTATGCCTTGGAAAGGTTTCGTGGGAGGGACAGTTGGGGGAGAGCAGCGTGGCAAAGCCCAACTTTGGCAAATGGTAGGGCTTTTTTCTCTTTTCGTTCAAACTGACCTCCCTCCAGAGAGTGCAAATGCCAGGCAGGCATCAGGTGTCAGTCTCCTACAAAAAGAGGAATTCAGGAATGTGCTTTTCCTAATTCCATGGCAGTCTGCACAGCGAGACCTTTTTTCTCCGAAATATGATAGCCGCTTCTGTCCGGTCTGTCAGGGAGGTCGCTGATTATTGCGGCCTGCCTTTTGCCTTGAGGCTCAGTGTTGTGTTGAACGGAGAGTAAAATGGATTGGCCTGAAAATGCATTTTGGCTCGACTTTTTCGAGCAAAGTCGCTATAACACAGGAACACAGGAAACTGCCTTATATCGAGTCAGACTGCGGGGCCCATCTAGCTCAGTATGTTTCCCAAATTTGGGTCTCCAGCTGGTTTTGGACTACAGTTTCCAACATTCCTGACCACTGGTCCTGCTAGCTAGGGGTGATGGGAGTTGTAGTCCAACAACAGCTGGCGACCCAAGTTTAGGAAACACTGGTCTGAACTAACTGCCAGTGTTTCAGGCAATGGATATTCTCATCTGCACCTGGAGGTGCTGACGATTGAACCTAGGACGTTTTGCAGGCAAGGCAGGGGCTCTGCCACTGAGCTGCGGTTGGCACTCTTTAAGGCATAGGAAGCTTTCTCATACTGAGTCAGGCTATTGGTATGTCTAGCTCAGTATTCTCCACACAAGTGTTTCTCAAAGCTGGAGCTCCAGCTGTTGTTGGACTACAACTCCCAATATACCTGGTTAGCAGGACCAGCAGTCAAGGATGATGGGAGTCGTAGTCCAAGAACACCTGGCCCAAGCTGACTCCACACTGATTGGTTGCAGCCTTCCGGGGGGGTTTATTTAAGAGATTCTGGATACCAGTTGCTGGAAACCGCAGGTGGGGAAGGTGCTCTTGTGCTCAGATCCTGATTGCAGGTTTCCAACAGGCATCCGATCAGCCACTGTGATAACAAGATGCTGGAATTATTATTATTATTATTATTATTATTATTATTATTATTATTATTTATATCCCGCCCTCCCCAGCCAAAGCCAGGCTCAGAGCAGCCAACGACAATAAAAGTAACACAGTTTACATAAAATCACAATCAATTAATTGAAATGCATTCTAAAATCAATTCAAAATCAAATTAATGGCAACCATTGGGCTAGAGTTCTGTGAGGATTACCGAAGGAGGGGGTCAGGCTGTGCCTTGGCCAAAGGCCTGGTGGAACAGCTCTGTCTTGCAGGCCCTGCAGAAAGATGTCAAGTCCCGCAGGGCCCTAGTCTCTTGTGACAGAGCGTTCCACCAGATCAGGGCCACAGCCGAAAAAGCCCTGGCTCTTGTTGAGGCCAGCCTAACCTCCCTGTGGCCCGGGACCTCCAAGATGATTTTATTTGAAGACCGTAAGGTCCTCTGTGGGACATACCAGGAATAGATGGCCATTGGACTGATCCAGCAGGCTGTTCTTAGGGTTGTTGCAGACAGGAGTCTTTCTCAGCGCTGCCTGGAGATGCAGGGGATTGAACCCGGGACCTTCTGCATACAAAGCAGGTGCTCTGCCACTGAGCTACCGCCCTTTCCAGTGGGGGAAAAAAAATCAAAATATATTTACTGCCTTCTCTCTCTTCCCCAGGAGATCAAATTCTGCATGGCCAATGTGTTGGAGAATGCATTCAGGCAACGTCAGCAGATTTTAGAATGTTAGATATGCATGCGCATCTCCCAAAGCACAATGCAATAGTGTTCCTTACATATCCGGTGTCACTGATCCTCCTGATTGACGCACCAGATGTTGTTTGCTGCTACATCTGGATGCATTTCCTGGACCTGCAGGAAGCATTAACTGGGCACTTGGGAGCAATAGCGTTCCTGGCTGGAGCGTGTTTCTGCATGGAACGCTGGAAAGGGCGTTTGGGAATGTGGAAGAAATCCGACAGCGGGGCTTAAACAACTTTCTAGGGTCTTTACAGCTGTAGACTTTCCTGGATCCTTTCCCCACAGCTGCCTCTCAGCTTTGTCTTTGCAGCGTTTTGTTGGGAAAGTGATTTTGTGCAAGACTCTCATTTCAGAGGGTCTCTTTTTGTACACACCCACACTGGTGGTTGGCGCCCATTGAAACTGATGGGGCAGAAGGTGGGGAGCCCAACAGTAGGGGGCGCCAGAGCAACACTGAGACAAAGGAGAAAGACACTGGCAGGCAGGGCCACCTCCTGGGCTGGCAGGTGGGTGAAGTAAGATTGAGGGTGGTGTGGCGGTGCCCCATGTGTCCTCACTAGTCCATTCTCCAGTGTCTACCCGCCACCCGCAAATATTCGCTTCTGTAAGAACATAAGAAGAGCCACTTCAGGGCATAGAATCATAGAATCATAGAGTTGGAAGAGACCACAAGGGCCATCGAGTCCAACCCCCTGCCAAGCAGGAAACACCATCAGAGCACTCCTGACATATGGTTGTCAAGCCTCTGCTTAAAGACCTCCAAAGAAGGAGACTCCACCACACTCCTTGGCAGCAAATTCCACTGTCGAACAGCTCTTACTGTCAGGAAGTTCTTCCTAATGTTTAGGTGGAATCTTCTTTCATGTAGTTTGGACAGTGGCCCATCTAGTCCAGCATCCTGTTTTCACAGTGGCCAGCCAGGTGTCTGTTGGAAACCCCCAAGCAGGATTTGAGCACAAGAGCATTATGCCCTCCTGAAGTTTCCAGCAACTGTGGAGGCAAAGCTATAGCCACTGAGAATTCTCTCCATCAATAGCTGTCTTCTCCGCTTAATAACCCATGGGACCAAATGGAGATTGCAGACTTTTTGATACTTCCCCCTCCTCCCACCTTCCCTTCTAAGTAGGCATAAAAGGGGATATGGGGAGAGGAGAGTTGCATTATATTTAGTCTGGGTGACATCTGGAAGGCAGAACGTGACTGCCAGGGGCTGTAAGAGCAGGCCGCAGGAGTCAAAACACAACAGTAGCCTGCTCAGATGCAGGGCCAAAGGCACTGGTCTGTTACGCTTGCATAATGGTCAGAAAAGGAGCCCTTGAACGGGAGATTTGCCCATGTGAAATCAAAGGTAAACTTTCGTTCCCCTCCCCTTTAATCCAAGTGGACAAGCAGGCCGTCTCAGATGTGCAGATCAGCTTTCCGCTCCTTGATGCTTTGAGGGCTTCCTGTTTGGTTTGGTTCCTCTTCTCTAGCCTTCTTTGAAAGGCTTGGTACAGCAGGCTTTGTTTCTGAAAGGTTCTCCCCCCCCCCCCCTCCGCAACCAACTCTTCTTTTCAACTGCCCAAACAGTAGTAGGAGAGCTTTTCAGTGGAAGGGAGCCAAGAATTGCCCTGGCTCTCAGTTTCAGGGACTGCCTGAACCCTTACATCCTGGCATGATCACTGAGATCATCTGAAGGAGTGTCACTGGTCATTCCCTGACTTGGTGAGGCTCATTTGACATCAACAAGGAACCAAGCCTTTAGTGTCATTGACTGCCACTAGAGATTCTGTCTCAGCTCTTAATAGCCTACTGAATTCTTTACTATTCTGGTAAGGTAAAAGGTAAAGGGACCCCTGACCATTAGGTCCAGTCGTGGACGACTCTGGGGTTGCGGTGCTCATCTTGCTTTACTGGCCGAGGGAGCCGGCGTACAACTTCCGGGTCATGTGGCCAGCATGACTAAGCCGCTTCTGGCGAACCAAAGCAGCGCATGGAAACGCCGCCGGAGCGGTACCTATTTATTTACTTGCGCTTTGACGTGCTTTTGAACTACTAGGTTGGCAGGAGCAGGGACCAAGCAACGGGAGCTCACCCCGTTGCGGGGATTCAAACCGCCGACCTTCTGATCGGCAAGTCCTAGGCTCTGTGGTTTAGGGCTCTTCTTAATATTCTTACCTTTGATTGAGTAAAAGTAGGACCTTCTTGATTGGGAGACAACTACCTAAATTTTCCTTCTTCCTCCATCCAGATAATTTATTGGTTCTTACTGTGGCCACCAAGGAGACGGAAGGATTCAAACGGTTCAGAAGATCAGCCCAGTTCTTCAACTACAATGTCAAGGTGATGCCAGGAGATTTTGAGTTACGTGGAAATAATGACACAAGAAGTGGGACAGGAAGTCAGACCCATTGGTCCACATAGCTCCATGTTTTGGGGTTTTTTTTAAAAAAAAATTATTGGTTTTCCAAATTTCTTCCAAACATAAACAAAAAAGAAAAAACATTACTATATAAAAAACAAACAAACATACAAACGTTTATCCTGTTATAATCATATTTTTGTTACCATTGTCAGATGACTTCCTCGAATCCCTCTAGCTGTATTTCCATATATCTCATTGTAGCAGTTTTCCAATACTAATTTCCAATCAATTTACCTTAGTCATCTAGCTCCATGTTGTCTACACGGACTGGCAGCAGCTCTCTGGGGTTTCAGGCAGGGGGCATTTCTAGCTAAGGTTACCAGATGCCCCCGTTTACAAATCAGTCCCCATACAGAATCCATTGAAGTTGAAAAGTGTCACCGGATTCATTGAATAAAATCTGGTAACCTTATTCCTAGCCCTAACTAAAGATGCTGTGGGTTCAACCTGGAACCTTCTGCTTTCAAAGCAGATGCTCTATCACTAGGTTGTGGCATTTGCCTTAAGACATAGGAAAGACCTTCTCCATGCAGCTTTCATCTCACATTCAAAGCCCAACTCATTTCACATTACACAATATGCCTTGTCAACATACCGTGTTAATGTTCTGTGCATGACCTGTGATTCAAAGACACAGTTCCAAATGTTTTGGTTTAAAGATCCATAGAAAATTTGACAGCTGTCTTCCTGCCCAGCAGTATGGGAATGAAATTGCTACCTTTGGACTCCCAGTACGTTTCTGAGCACAATTCAAAGTGTTGGTGTTGACCTTTAAAGCCCTAAACGGCCTCGGTCCAGTATACCTGAAGGAGCGTCTCCATCCCCATTGTTCTGCCCGGACACTGAGGTCCAGCTCTGAGGGCCTTCTGGCGGTTCCCTCATTGCGAGAAGTGAGGTTACAGGGAACCGGACAGAGGGCCTTCTTGGTAGTGGCGTCCACCTTGTGGAACACCCTCCCTTCAGATGTGAAGGAAATAAGCAGCTATCCTATCTTTAAAAGACATCTGAAGGGAAGTTTTTAATATTTAACGCTGTACTGTTTTTAACACTTGATTGGGAGCTGCCCAGAGTGGCTGGGGAAACTCAGCCAGATGGGCGGGGTATAAATAATAAATTATTATTATTATTATTATTATTATTATTATTATTATTATTATTATAAATGCACAGGTGCTAACCCGTTGAAGCAGAGAACTTGGGCAAAGAAAGGCTTCATTGCAAATCTGCTTTCACCCTCTAGGTCCTGGGATTAGGAGAGGAGTGGCATGGAGGAGAGAATAAAAGGACGACAGGAGGTGGTCAGAAGATCCGTCTCTTAAAGTCAGCTTTGGAAGAATATGCAGAGAAGGAGGATTTGATCATCCTCTTCACAGAGAGGTCAGGAGACCATAAGCAGTGTGTTCTGTGCAGATCGGGTGGTAAGAAAGGCAGGCAGGTGGAGGCTGGCTAAGGGCAGACAGGTTTGTGGGGGCAGCATCCCATTCTCCCGAACGCAGGTGTAGGAGAACCTTTTACGTTTCCGAGCACAATTCAAAGTGTTGGTGCTGACCTTTAAAGCCCTAAACGGCCTCGGTCCAGTATACCTGAAGGAGCGTCTCCAGCTCCATCGTTCTGCCCGGACACTGAGGTCCAGCGCCGAGGGCCTTCTGGTGGCTCCCTCGCTGCAAGAAGCCAAGTTACAGAGAACCAAGCAGAGGGCCTTCTCGGTAGTGGCGGCCGCCCTGTGGAATGCCCTCCCACCAGATGTCAAAGAGAAAAACAACTACCAGACTTTTAGAAGACATCTGAAGGCGGCCCTGTTTAGGAAAGCTTTTACTGTTTAATAGGTTATTGAATTTTAGTGTTTTGTTGGAAGCCGCCCAGAGTGGCTGGGGAAACCCAGCCAGATGGGCAGGGTATAAATATTAAATTATTATTATTATTATTATTATTATTATTATTATTATTATTATTATTCATGCTCCAGATGTTGCTACGCTACAGCTCCCATCATCCCTGGCCACTAGCCGTGTTTGCAGAGGCTGGTGGGAGTTTTAGTTCAGCAAAATCCAGAGGGACCCATCCCATAACTAAGCCTCCCTTGTCACAGACCAGTAAGGAAAAATAACTTCTATACCTTTCCCAGCAGAAGCACCTCTTTGAATTCTTCTTCCTGTTCTTTCTGATATCATCCTTTCCTCCCCGTTTCCTCCCCTGCAGCTATGACGTCATATTTGCTTCAGGCCCGGCAGAACTCCTGAAGAAATTCAGGCAAGCTAAGGCCAAAGTCGTCTTCTCGTCGGAGACCCTAATTTACCCCGACCGAAGGCTGGAAGGAAAGTACCCCCAGGTCCGGGAAGGGAAGCGATTCCTCGGATCCGGAGGTAAGAGGGACTGGAGCTGCGGCGTGGAGCATTGGAGGAGTAACCAGGAATGAGAGAGCAGGCGGAATGGTTGAAATTTAAAGACTATTTAGTTAAATATGTTAAGATAATTTAACTGGGAAAAACTTGCAAACACCAGATTGGCTTAGGATTTAAATATGGGATGTTAGAGACTAATATGTTTAAAGTTAAAATGAAAAGAAAGAAAGATGTTAAGTGATTAAGTTAATTTTATGAGAAAATGGGTTTAGGAAAACTGTTACAATGATATGCACTGAAATTCAGCCAGGGGAATTAGAAGAAGTCATTTAACAATGTTACTAAGATTGGATTAAGTACAGTTAAGATTTATGTTTGTTTGTTTGTTGAATTTTTTTGGAAAATCAATAAAAAAAATTGGGGGGGGAGAGGAATGAGAGAGCAGGAATTGGGTTCAAGTTTCAAAACGCAAGAACGCAAGAATAAAAAAATCCCAAGCACAAGAGCACTTTCTCCCTTCCTGTGTTTTCCAGCAACTGGTAACCAGAAGCTTTGCTGCCTTCAGCCATGTTGGCAGAGCACAGCCATTCTAGCTATAATAATAATAAATTTTATTTATACCCCGCCCTCCCCGGCCAGAGCCGGGCTCAGGGCGGCTAACACCAATAAAATCACAGTAAAAACATAATGGGGGGGACCAATTTAAAACACAGGTTAAAATGCAGTTTGAAATGCAGCCTCATTTTAAAAGTAGCCAATAGATCCTCCTATCCACCTGTTCCTCCTCCCGCTTCGCTGAAGGGGTGCTGCGCAGCTCTCCCTCTCTGCGCAGCGCCCCTTCAGTGAAGCACCTCTCTTGGCTTCTACCTTAGCCACGCGCAGCCTCTTCGGGCAGGGGGAGCCTTCATCCCACTGCCCTGTGCAGCGATCCCGCTTCCTGTCCTGGCTTCTGCTTTAGTCCCTTCCGGGCAGGGGGACCCTTCACCCTGCTACCCTGAAGAGGCTTGGCGCGGCTGTCCCAGAAGCCAGGACAGCTAGAGGCTATCCCAGAAGCCAGATCCCTCTTGCTGTTTTGGCTTCTGAGATTCAGAATATTCTTTTTCCTTGTTTTCCTCCTCCAAAAACTAGGTGTGCCTTATGGTCTGGTGCGTCTTATGGAGCGAAAAATACGGTATTTCTTATTCTTTAGAAACCAGAGTTGTTGACGCTTGCATTTAGGTATTTAATGTGGCCTGGAATGTTTCTTGACCTTGAAGGCAAAAAAGGGAAAGTTAATTCTTCCGTCTCTCTCTCTCTTCCTGACAGGGTTCATAGGCTATGCTTCACACCTCTACAAGCTTGTAGCAGATTGGGATGGTCTTGACAGTGATAGCGACCAGCTGTTTTATACGAAAGTCTTCTTGGATCCAGAAAAACGGGTAAATTCAGGGTGCAGAGAAGCTGTGTGCATGTGTGCCAAGCGAGCTTTTTAAAATGTAGTTACTTTCTCCCCGTTTTAATAAAAATGAATATTTTATTTACAATCAATCCTAATACACATAGAACATAAAACAAGCTATTGGGTGCTCAAACAACCCCTAAATTATCTATATGTAATGAAATAAAGCTACAGTGGTACCTCGGGTTACATACGCTTCAGGTTATATACGCTTCAGGTTACAGACTCCGCTAACCCAAAAATAGTGCTTCAGGTTAAGAACTTTGCTTCAGGATGAGAACAGAAATCGTGCTTCGGTGGCACGGCAGCAGCGGGAGGCCCCATTAGCTAAAGTGGTGCTTCAGGTTAAGAACAGTTTTAGAGTAAGAATGGACCTCCGGAACAAATTAAGTACTTAACCCGAGGTACCACTGTACCTGGCGTACTCTGGTCCATGGGGTCACGAAGAGTCGGACATGACTAAACAACTAAACAGCAACAACCACTGTACTTGTTTGGGAACCTGTGGCCCTTGAGCCAAACTTGGCCACCGGATGCTCGTCATTCGGCCCACAAGGATATCAGGTGTGGGGTGGATAAGGCTTCTAAGGAATAGGAGGGAGCTGAAAATTGTTCCTTTGCTGGAGCTCTTTGCAAATTTAAAAATCCACCACCCACAAGTGGACAGTATTGAAATGACTTGGTGGTCCACGATTTGTACCTGTCTGGTGTAAACAGACATTTTGCTCTACCTTTAGAGAGAAGAGCCAGGCTTCATGGCCTTTCAAAACCCCTTTTCCAGCCGTTACGATAATGTGATTTCTATTTTATTTTGTCTCCCCCATAGGCGAACATCAATATCACTTTGGATCACAGGTGTCGGATATTTCAAAACCTGAATGGAGCCCTAGGTGAGCATCTGGGAAAGGAGATGGAGAAGTGTCTTGCATTTGTGCAACTTCAGTTCTGGGTTTGTGAGGAGTCAGGTTTTCAACGGTGAAACTCCCTGCCTGTTGACAGGGAGTTAAATGATTTTATTTGATAATTTTTAAAAGTGCTTGCTGTCCTGGGCGCCTTCAGAAGGAAGGACGGGATATAAATGGTAATAAATGAATGGGCCCTTTGAAATGAGTGGGCATTGTGGAAGTTTCTTAATCCATATCATTCAGGCTGCTCTGATCTCTGCATGCCCTGAACAAAAGCAGGTTTTGGCTGAGCTTTTGATGCAAGTAGCAGCAAAAAACGTTGCCTAAGGCTATGGCAGGAACCAAAACTAGATCGTAGGGGGTGTAGGTGATTGTTACTCTCTCAAAACATTGTGTTTTATTTTGTTTACAAACAAGCACACAGAGGCAACACCGATCACAGTCATAGTTCATAGCATCATGGACAGGGAACCTGCAGCCCTCCAGATATTGTTAAACTGAGTAGCCGCCAGCTGACTCGAGGGATCTCTTCCTGGGCCTCTTCTATCTATCTGGACCAGCTTTCCCCAATCTGGTGTTGTGGCTCAGTGATAGAGCATCTGCCTTGCATACAGGGGGTCCCAGGTTCAATCCCCAATATCTCCAGCTGCTTAGATGGCCATCTATTCTGTTTGATCTAGTTGAGATTTCTGCATGGCAGGGGGTTGGGACTAGACAATCCTTGAGGTTCCCTTCCAACTCCACAATTCTATGAAACTGGAGATCCTCCGCCAGTCGGTATACTGAGCTGAATGGACCAATGGGTCTGACTCAATATAAAGGCAGCTTCCTATTCTCCAGACTTTTTGAACTGCAATTCCCATCAGCCCCAGCTGATAAAAAGCATCTTTCTAGGTTCCTATCCATGGGTTGCACCTTTAATTGACTGACTGAAGCTTGACTGAATATCACAATGCATATACCGTACTTTTCCATGTATAAGACTAGGTTTTCCCCCTTTAAAATCATGCTAAAAAGTGGGGGTCGTCTTATACATGGATAGTGCATAGGGTGGACGTTTGATTGGTGGCTGCTGTGGCTGTCAGCGGCTATTGTGCATGTTATTGTTTGCTGCGTCAATGAGTGTTGTTGATTGGCCGCCGCTGCGGCAGTTGGGTGGGCGATTTGCTGCTTCTGCCGGAGAGGGGATAGGTAAGAGGCGGATATAGTGGTGTGTGCGAGTGAGCGATTTTCGGCATTCCCCCCTAAAAAAGGCTAAACAACTCTGGGTAATCCCTCAAAAACAACTTTGTGCCATCTCCCCCCATTTTCTTAAATTTGAGTCCCCCAAAATAGGGGGCGTCTTATACATGGGTGTGTGTTATACAGTGGTACCTCGGGTTACATACACTTCAGGTTACAGACTCCGCTAACCCATAAATATTACCTCCGGTTAAGAACTTTGCTTCAGGATAAGAACAGAAATTTTGGGGCGGCAGCGGGAGTCCCCATTAGTTAAAGTGGTGCTTCAGGTTAAGCACAATTTCAGGTTAAGAACGGACCTCTGGAATGAATTAAGTACGTAACCAAGGTACCACTGTACACGGAAAAGCATGGTAGTTCATTGTTTCCTTCTGTTCTCTCCCTCTTTTTTTTAAGATGAGGTGGTCCTGAAGTTTGAGAACGGGCACGTGAGAGCACGGAACCTCGCATATGACACCCTCGCGGTTGTCATTCATGGCAACGGCCCCACCAAGGTAAGGCGAGTCAGGATGTTCCAGAACCATATGGACCTAAGCAGAACCTGGCTGCTGGATCAGGCCAGTGGCCCATCTAGTCTCACAGTGGCCGACCTGTGGGAAACCCTGAAGCAGGATCTGACCACAATCTCCTGTGGTTTCTGGCAATTGGCATTCAGAAGCATCTGAAAGCAGAGCCATCGTGGCTCGGAGCCATCAATAGCCCTGTCCTCCTCCATGAATTTGCCTGATCCTCTTTTCAAGTCATCCAGATGCATGGCCATCACTGCCTCCTGTGGCAGTGAGTTCCACAGTTTAACCCTGCACTGCGGGAAGAAGGATTTCTTTTCATCTGTCCCGAACCGTCGGCTGTGATTTTTAGTGTCACAAGAGAGGGAGAAAAAACTTTTTCTCTCCATGCCATGTATAATTCTGTAAACTTCTCCCATCTCACCTCTCGCTCGCCTTTTCTCCAAAGTGTCCCAAGGACAGGAGAGCGCTTCTTGAACTCGGGCCCCACTTGCAGATTTCTATTTTTGGAGCACCTAGGCAGCCACTTGGAGAACAAGATGGGCCTTTGAAACAATCCAGTTTCATGTTCTTAGACTAGACTTAACAGGGCAAAGCGAGCGCTTCTGTCCCAGCTTTGCCACTAAGAATCTGGGAATCTTTCTCTCTTCTCAACAGCTGCAGCTGAACTACCTGGGGAACTACATCCCTCGGACCTGGACCTTTGAGACGGGCTGCACGGTTTGCAACGAAAGCTTGAAGAGCCTTGCAGACCTGAAAGTAAGGACCAGCTGGCTTGTTGGGGAGGCTGGGATACCCGTGGGCCCTGATTCGGACTCCAACTCCCATCATGCCTTGTTCATCAGCCGTGCTGGCTGGTGGGAGTTGGACAACAACCGAAGAGTCACACACATTCTCCACTCGCTGAGCTAGACCAGTGTTTCCCAACCTTTTTTGGGCAAAGGCACACTTGTTTGATGAAAAAAATATCGAGGCACACCACCATTACAGCCCCGTGACGTCAGCGCGCAGCGTCACTTGAGCTCCTTCTCCTGCTCGTTCAGGGCCGCAGTGGCGTAGCGTGGGTTGTCAGCACCCGGGGCAATGCAAGTAATTTGCGCCCCCTAACCCGTGGATTTGCGCCCCCTAACACTAACCCCCAGATGTTGCGCCCGGTGTGGCCGGCCCCCCCTGCACCCCCCACGCTAGGCCACTGATCCATAGCTAAAAGCAGAAGTCGACAAATGTGTCCTGTTTTTTGCTCTTCAAAATATGGCAACCCGAAGACCCCCAGGGACCGTCCAACCAGCCTAGGAAGTGTGCTCTGGTCGCGGGGGAGGAGACACGAGGCATTGCCATCCACACCTGGAATTGAGGAGGAGCTGGAAAGGTCCTTTGGTTTCACACCCAGGACCCATTTTTTCTCTCTTCTTTTGAGAAAGGGGTGGGAAACGGGATTTGGAGGGTGCATGTGTGCGCGTAGCTGAGCTCCAGTTGCTCTGGGCATTTCTGGACGGCGCCGGTAGCGTCTCTCCTAACCCCTCCCCACCCCGGTCTCCACCCCCCCCCCGCCCAAAGGCTTCCCCCTACCTGGCCAAAGTTCCACCCGAAGCTGGAGATGCGGTTCGCACTGCCCACGAAGACGACGCCGAACTCGGAGAGGACGTATTCCTTGCGCTCAGCGCAGCGGCGCAGCTAGCCGCTCAGGGGCCCGGGGCGGCGCGCGCGTCCTGCAGCCAGGGGCGAGTGCCATGGGGGCGAGCCATGGCAGGGCGCGCTGCGTGGAGCCTCGCTGCAGCCTCCCCCTCAGCTGTAGGGAGGCTGAGGCGGTGGGCAGAGGCCAGAGCGGAGCTTGCGGGCAGTTCGCCCGCAGACGCATGGCTCAGGCACGCTGCAGGCGCCGAGGTGTGGCGCCCAGTGCCCCCCGCCTCGCCTAGCTACCAGTGGCATAGGAAGGGGTCTGCGGTGGGTGCGGGGCTGAAAGGACATGCAAGGCTCCATGCTGCTGCCCGGACATGCCGGCCTCCTCCTCGTCCGCTGTCTCGCGCTCCTCCCTTTTGCGCGCGCTGCCCCGCCGCCGCCCCATTGGCCGGGTCCTGTCAGCTGATCCTGTGTTATTTCCTGTGTGTGTGTGTGAGGGGAGAATGGAGAGAGAAACCTCGGCACCGCCACCGCGGAGCCGCCCCCGGCTCGACGCGGATCCTCGCCGCCGCCGCCCCGCCTCTCGCCCGCCTCCCTCCCACGGCACACCAGGCAAGGTCTCGCGGCACACTAGTGTGCCGCGGAACACCGGTTGGGAAACACTGAGCTAGACCATCACTTGCCATTGCTGCGCCTAGCCACCTCTGCTAAAACTCCCACCACCCCCATTCCCAGCCATTGCCCATTCTGGTTGGGGCTGGTGCAAGCTGGAGTCCCAGCAGGGTATTGTAGGCTACAGGTTCTCCTTCCTGGGATGAGGCCTTCATTGCTCGCTAGCTATCCCCGTCGCGACTCTTGCCTTTTTGTGATGGAAGGATGGGAAAGCTGTGGTCCTCCCGATTTTGCTGGGCAACAATTCCCATCGTCCCTGACCGGTGGCCCTGCTGGCTTGGGCTGATAGGAGCTGGTGTAGTCCCCATGACACCTGGTTCCTGGTCTGTTGCCTTCATGCTGTGCTGGTGAGTTTCCTAGAAGTACAGTGGTACCTCGGGTTACATATGCTTCAGGTTACAGACTCCGCTAACCCAGAAATAGTACCTCGGGTTAAGAACTTTGCTTCAGGATGAGAACAGGAATCGTGCTCCGGCGGTGCAGCAGAAGCAGGAGGCCCCATTAGCTAAAGTGGTGCTTCAGGTTAAGAACAGTTTCAGGTTAAGAACGGACCTCCGGAATGAATTAAGTACTTAACCCGAGGTACCACTGTACCTAGTTGGCCAATGTTAGAAATCGGATTCTGGAACCTGGGTGGGGAACCTCACCTCCAGGGGCCTCAAGTGGATCACTGGACCTCTCTCTTATTTTTAATTTATTTATTTATTTTGATACTTACAAGCCACACTCTCATAACCAGTATTGCAAAGTAGTATACAGACTAAAAGCACAGTATTACAATCAGAAACATCTGGCTGCACACCATATTTCCAGGCCACACGCCCCTCCTCTCCTTCACACCCCCATTGAGTTATTTTGCTTTGCTTGAAATGCATCCTTTCCTGCTTTAAAGGGACCCCTGACCATTAGGTCCAGTCGTGGCTGACTCTGGGGTTGCGGCGCTCATCTCACTTTATTGGCCAAGGGAGCCGGCGTACAGCTTCCGGGTCTTGTGGCCAGCATGACTAAGCCGCTTCTGGCGAACCAGAGCAGCGCACGGAAACGTCATTTACCTTCCCGCCGGAGCGGTACCTATTTATCTACTTGCACTTTGACATGCTTTTGAACTGCTAGGTTGGCAGCAGCAGGAACCGAGCAACGGGAGCTCACCCCGTCGCAGGGATTCGAACCGCCGACCTTCTGATCAGCAAGTCCTAGGCTCTGTGGTTTAACCCACAGCGCCACCCACGTCCCATTTCCTACTTTAAGTGGCTTAAAATGCAGCAAGGTTTCTTTACCCCTGTGCATTTCTTCCTTTCCCCCCCCCCCCATAAGATTTTATTGAAGCTCTTTCATAATACAAGAAGAGAAAGAAAACTAGCTTTGCTGTCCAGCTGCTATTTAGATCAAACTGGATGGCTCAGTTGGTAGAGCATGAGGCTCTTCATCTCAGGGCTGTGGGTTTGAGCCCCACATTGGGTTAAAAAAAATCCTGCATTGTGGGTGCGTGGAGTAGGTGGCTCTCATGATCCCTTCCAAATCTACAGTTCTGTGATTCCATGATTCAGAGAAAAGAAAATGCAGGGTCCGCTCTCAAAGGGAGTTCTCACACAGAAAGAGATGGACCCTCCCAGCTCTCACCTGGGAACTTTCCTTTCTTCCCCCACCCTCTCACCCTGGGACATCTTCCCTTCCCTGCCTGCCTCTTACTTAGGGTCCTTCACAAGCCATCCATCACCTTCATGTGTGTGTAATCTGGCCCAGAGCAGAGAACATGCCTCTTCGAACCCTGATCTTGCTTGTCTGGACGGAGGACAGAGCGGTTTGTGTGTAGAAACTAACCTACTGTAGAAAGGTGAAATTCACACTCGGCGCTCCGCCCACTTTTGCCTCTGGCCCTGCCCACTGCTGGTATCTGGCCCCCAAAAAGTTGCCCAGAAGAGAATGTGGCCCTCAGGCTGAAAGAGGCTCCCTAGTGCTGAAGCCGGCCTTTGACCTGATCCAGCATATGTTGACATTCTTATCTGAAAACATAGGTTGCCCATCACGGCTGGCTGTCTTGGTCTGTCTCGTCTTATTTATGTATTCTTGTCTTTTCGCCCCTCGTACCTGAACGCAGGAGGATGTGCTGCCTGTGGTCCTGATTGGCATCTTTGTCGAGCAGCCCACCCCGTTCCTCACCCCGTTCTTCCAGCGCCTGCGGAAGCTGCGCTACCCCAAGAAACGGATCCAGCTTTTCATCCACAATCGGGTGAGCGCCTTCGTCCCATCCTTAGGGAGGGCCGTTCACCTCCCAGAAGCCTTTGCTCCTTTAAGCTCTCAGCCGGTGAGCGTGGCTGTTTTGACCAGACCAGCCACAGCTCTGGTATAAGGCGTTCTGCTTTGTGTTCTTGTGTCCAGGAGGAGCATCACCTCGACCAGGTAGAGGCGTTTGTGAACGAACACGGGCAAGAATACCGCTCTGTCAAAGTGGTTGGGCCAGATGACCATGTGGAGAATGCTGATGGGCGGAACATGGGCATGTAAGCCTATTATTATTATTATTATTATTATTATTATTATTATTATTATGGTACCTCAGGTTAAGGACTTAATTCGTTCCGGAGATCTGTTCTTAACCTGAAACTGTTCTTAACCTGAAGCACCACTTTAGCTAATGGTGCTTCTGCTGCGCCGCCACTGCACAATTTCTGTTCTCATCCTGAAGCAAAGTTCTTAACCCAAGGTACTATTTCTGGGTTAGCGGAGTCTGTAACCTGAAGCGTATGTAACCTGAAGCGTATTTAACCCAAGGTACCACTGTATTAAGCTCAAGGTGGCACACATTGTTCTCCTCGCCCCCTCGTTCTGTCCCCACAACAACCCTGTGAGGTAGGCGAGGCTGAGAGTGGTCACCAGTAAGCTTCATGTCCGAGTAGGGATTTGAACCTGGGCCTCCCAGGTCCTAGCCCAATACTCTTAATAATTATACCACACTATCTCTCCTGGTAGGGACGTGGGTGGCGTTGTGAGTTAAACCACAGAGCCTAGGACTTGCCGATCAGAAGGTCGGTGGCGTTGGAAGCTCCGCTCAGGCCAAGCTGATAAAGCTCATTTTATTCCCCCAAGTCTTCGGAATCGCCTCCCGACGTGTTTAATGACCTGAGCCTTTGATAAGGCCTCAGGCACATTCTGTTGCGAATTCCTCACGGCGCTTTTTAGCGAAACGCTCAGAGTCCCAGGTTTTTCCAGTGCAGTCTTTTTAATGTGAGCTATATACAGGTATTTACAAAAACAGTCCATACAGAGTACCTGTTCCTTAAGGCAAACGAATACTCTCCACCACAGCATCACCACACCACAGCACAACCACCACAACCACTGTTGAACAGGCTTTCCTTTTAAAACAGGTGATAGCCAATCATATCCCTGCTGAGTCACTCTGACCCAGCACTTTACAGAGTATTGCATCGGCCTGTTGAAGCCTGCAGACTTACTCAGTATCCTGCGAATCCCAACACATTCTTCATGTAGCAGAGTTCCCAGCACAGGGAATAGACGAGAGGTTTGGGCTACATTGTTATGCTTTATTTCTTACTACGCAGGCAGCTAAGAAATATACATCCTCTCTATATGAAAGCAGAGAGCAACCAAACAAAGGAACAGGAAACCAGTAACGTCACATCCGTCTCTAGTCTCCCGTGAGACTTCCAATAGCCTGGACTGTCTCTGGAATGTAAACAGAGTCTTGTGACACCCAGCAGCTGCTCAATGGCAAAACAGAAACTAACATCTGGTTCAAATCCCTGTGATGGGGTGAGCTCCCGTTGCTCGGTCCCAGCTCCTGCCAACCTAGCAGTTCGAAAGCACTCCAAAGTGCAAGTAGATAAATAGGTACCGCTCCAGCGGGAAGGTAAACGGCATTTCTGTGTGCTGCTCTGGTTGGCCAGAAGTGGTTTAGTCATGCTGGCCCCATGACCCGAAGCTGTACGCCGGCTCCCTCGGCCGGTAAAGCGAGATGAGCGCCGCAACCCCAGAGTTGGTCACAACTGGACCTAATGGTCAAGGGTCCCTTTACCTTTTTATCTCTCCTGATGCTGTAACACTTCTGACCTTTTGTTTGCTGTTGAGAGATGGCCAAGGTATAGGCAGTGACTCTTGATAGTATCTGCCCTTTAAAACCTCTTGAGCCAGCCATGGACAGACTGGCTGACTGACTGATTTGCCTCCTTATTGCCTCTTTAGGGACCTGTGCAGGCAAGACCCAGTCTGTGAATATTACTTCAGCCTGGATGCCGAAGTGGTGCTGAAGAACCCTGATGCCCTGCGGATCTTGATCGAACAGAACAAGTGAGTCGCTTAGCTCAGCTTCCTGTTCTGTGGGTGCCTTAGGCAAGTTCAGGGAGAAGGCGTGGTCCTTCCGCGTTCCACATCTGGATGCAGCTGCCAAATTGAAACAAACCTCTCTTGATGGAACAGAGCCTGTCTCTGTTTGGATTGGCTTATTAATTTTAGACATGATTCCTGCATTGTAGGAGTTGGACTTGAGGTCCTAGCTATACAGTTCTATTATTCAAGGTGTCTCCCCCTCCACTCCACCATTTTGTGTGAGTTTGGGGGTGGGGGAAAGAGATATGGACTCCAGTTTCTCGAGCAATTCTGCTTTCGTATTTCAAATCTTTAAAAGTTTCTAGCCCCTATGGAAGAGGAAATGTGCTTGAAACTGCTTGACTGGCTATCAAAACCCAGAGGAGTTTTCCAGTGTTGGAAGTTCATTGTCCTGCATAGTTCCTTTCGCTTAGTAAATGCCACAATCTTGGAGAAGTTATGCAAATGTACTTGGCTTAATTTTATGCAGGTTCTGAAGTTAATCTTCGGCCAAATACTGTATTTTTTGCCCCATAGGGCACACCGGCCCATAGGACACACCTAGTTTTTTGGGGGGGAAATAAAGAAAAAAAATTATTTCCCCCCAGGCGCGGGACTGGGGCGGGGGAAGCCCGAGCTTCCCCCAACCCCATCCCCCAGAACAGGCTGCTCTCCGCAAGCCGTGGGAGCCCTCCCGCAGCTTGCGCAGAGCTACCCGAAGCCCGGGCGCGACTGCTCAGCACGCCCCAGGCTTTGGGATGCAGGCAGCTCTCCCAAGGGCTCCCAAGGCTTGCAGATAGCTTCCTGAAGCCTGGAGAGTGAGAGGGGTCTGTGCGCACAGACCCCTCTCGCTCTCCAGGCTTCAGCGAAAGCCTGCATTCGCCCCATAGGACGCACACACATTTCCCCTTCATTTTTGGAGGGGGAAAAAATGTGTCCTATAGGGTGAAAAATATGGTAGACCTGGGACTATCTTGCCTTTCATCCCACTGCTTCCCACCTCTGTACAAGCAGAAGTACTTCCCCAAGTTTTGGGTTCATATGCACACTAATATCCAATTCTTTTCTGTGCCTTCCTTAACCCCCACCTCCCAGATTTGTGATTGCCCCACTTGTGAGCCGCCTTGGGAAGCTGTGGTCAAATTTCTGGGGGGCCCTGAGTGCCGACGGTTACTATGCCCGCTCAGAGGACTATGTGGATATCGTCCAGGGGCGCCGGATGTGAGTATTATGAAGGATTTCAACAAAGCTTTGGCTGCTTCTCCATGTCACACTAAACCATAGTTTAGCACAAAGTGTTGTAGGAAAAAAAGGGGGTTTGGCTTTTGCTGCCCAACTCCCCAAGGGCCTGAGTCCCCTAAGTCCATGATCAGTCAGAGATGAAGCAAGACAGATCTTTATTTTTCTGTTACAGCAGAGTTCCCTCCCCTCATTGCAAGGAGGTAGGAGAGACCCAGAGCAATGGTGTGCAAGCTCCTATAAAGACTTTAGAAATTGCCCACCCTATAGCCCAAGACCACCCCCCAAAACATCATACATACATCACAGAGGAAGATGGTCTCCAGCAGAAATTTGAGAGTGTTGCTTCTCTACTGTCTGCCAGGGTACCTGAGAATGCCTTACTTGACTGCATTTTCTGGGTAGTCTGGCCATTCCTTGGAGATGGTAAATACCGTAGTTCCTGAATCTCTTACGCATATTGAGTTTGCTCAGCTTAACAGATACTTGCCAGACTGTATTTGCAAGGAGGTGTAAGCCCCTACAGTCCAAAGCCAATAGGAAAAAATTTCCCATTTCCTTCCTCCTTGCAGAGAAATATTTGAGATCAATTTGAGAGAGTCAAAATGGCTTCAGGATTGCTCTCCTGTTCTATTTCAGACACATAGTTTATATACTTATGTATGTGTTTGCCTTGTACAATTATGAACATTTATTCTATATTTGAGACCTTAGCATTCTTATAACAATAGTCCATCAGTAGGATCGAGCTACAGGCTCACAACCTTTTCTCTCCAGAGCTTCTGCCTCCGGTTTTGCTTAATCACAGTTTGTTGTGTCATCTGGACCAAGCAAACCATGGTTAGCATGAACTTGAACCGTGACTAGTTTCAAACAAGTCAACATCATGGATTGAGTGATTCCCTATGAAGAAAGATTGCAACGTTTTGGATTTTATAGTTTAGAGAAAAGGCGAGTGAGAGGTGACATGACAGAGGGGTTTAAAATTTTGCACAGCACGGAGTAAGCGGATAAGGAAAAGTTTCCCTCCCTCTCTCAGAACATGAGAACTTGTGGACATCCAAGGAAGCTGAATGTTGTAAGATTCGGGGTGGATAAAAGAAAATGCTTCTTCTTGCAGCACATCATTAAACTATGGAACATGCTCACACGATGACCACTAGCTTTAAAAGAAGACAAATTCATGGAGAAGAGGACTATTGAGGACTACCAGCCAGGATGGCTGTTTTCTGCCTCCACAGTTGGAAGCAGCAATGCTGCCTCTTTGGCTGATTTTTGAATGTGTTTTTTAATTGATGGACCAATTTTAAAAATTAGAATATACCGTATTTTTCCCGTGTATAAGACACCCCCATGTATAAGATGACCCCTATTTTTTTAAACCCAAAATTAAGAAATTAAGTTGTTTAGCTTTGGGGGGGGGATGGGGGAGGTCACTTCCGCCAATTGCTCACCCGCCTGCCTGACACTGCTGATCGCTTGCCACAGCCACTGCCAATCGCACACCTCGCTGCAGCTGCCAATTGTCTGCCCGCTCATCACCACCACCCGCCCACTTGCCGCAGCCACCAATCACCTGCCCACCTCGCCACAGTCGCCAATCGCCTGCCCAATTGCCATAGCCACAGCCAATCGTCAGCAGGCCTTCCCACAGCCACCAATCACCCGCCCAATTGTCGCTGCCAATCTCCAGCTTGCTGCTGCCATTAATCGCACGTCCCCGCCCCTCTGCATTCACTATCCGCAACACCCAATTTTTGCCTCTCTTTTTTTTTTTAAGCAAAAAGCATCGTCTTATACACGAAAAGATATGGTAGCTGATGAAACTAAAAATAATAATAATGGCCGCTTTAATAACTGTATATGGTAAAAGGCCTTGGGGTGGTTAATGCCTAATTCTCTCTCCCCCTTTTTCAGTGGCCTCTGGAACGTCCCATACATCTCTAGCGTCTACCTGATAAAAGGCAGCATTCTGAGATCGCAGCTCACTCAGACCGACTTTTTCCACAGCGGCAAGCTAGATGCAGACATGGCTTTCTGCCACAACGTCCGGGAACAGGTCGGTGTGGCAAGAATAGAAGTGTCGTGGTGCAGGGTTGGGGTGTGTGTGCGAATTGCTGTTGTTATCTCTGCAGCAGGGTACTTGCCTTCCGCATCCTAGAGCCACCGAATCAGCATGAAAGAGGTGCTTTTTTAGCCTCTGAGAAGGAATCTCCTCGCCCTTTGGTGCTGATTGGAGCTAGAGGGAAAGGAAGGAAGTGAGGATCAGCTCCTGGGGTCACTCTGGAGAAGAGCAGCAAGGAGTTGGAGCTGTCCTGTACGCTTCTGTTTCAAGAGAAAAGTGTGCAAGTTCTGCAAATGGAACTTTGCAGAAAAAGCAACTTTTGTTGTTGTTTAGTCGTTTAGTCATGTCCTAATCTTTGTGACCCCATGGACCAGAGCACGCCAGACACTCCTGTCTTCCACTGCCTCCCGCAGTTTGGTCAAACTCATGCTGGTAGCTTCGAGAACACTGTCCAACCATCTCGTCCTCTGCCGTCCCCTTCTCCTTGTGCCCTCCATCTTTCCCAACATCAGGGTCTTTTCCAGGGAGTCTTCTCTTCTCATGAGGTGGCCAAAGTATTGGAGCCTCAGCTTCAGGATCTGTCCTTCCAGTGAGCACTCAGGGCTGATTTCCTTCAGAATGGAGAGGTTTGATCTTCTTGCAGTCCATGGGACTCTCAAGAGTCTCCTCCAGCACCATAACTCAAAAGCATCCATTCTTCGGCGATCAGCCTTCTTTATGGTCCAGCTCTCACTTCCATACATCACTACCGGGAAAACCATGGCTTTAACTATATGGACCTTTGTTGGCAACTTAAGCCTCTCCAAAAGAAGATATTGGAGCACTCATAATTTACCCCTGCATTGGAGGGGGTTGAAATAGATGACCCTTGGGGTCCCTTCCAAATCTGCAATGCTAAGGTTCTGTGTACATGCACAGAAAATAGTAGATCTAGCTGACAGGCAATGCATTGAGATCTCCACTGATCATTGCAATGCTTCCCTAATTATTGGATATTCTTAAGGTAAAGGGACCCCTGAGCATTAGGTCCAGTCGTGGCCGACTCTGGGGTTGTGGCACTCATCTCGCTCTATTGGCCGAGGGAGCCGGCGTACAGCTTCCGGGTCATGTGGCCAGCATGTGGCAAGCCAGAGCAGCTGCTTACCTTCCCGCTGGAGCGGTACCTATTTATCTACTTGCACTTTGACGTGCTTTCGAACTGCTAGGTTGGCAGGAGCAGGGACCGAGCAACGGGAGCTCACCCCGTCGCGAGGATTCGAACTGCTGACCTTCTGATCGGAAAGTCCTAGGCTCTGTGGTTTAACCCACAGCGCCACCCGCGTCCCTTGGATATTCTTAGAAGGTTGCATAATCTTAGAAGGGGGCATAGCTGTGGCTATCATGAAGCAACCCTGCACTTCAGAATTTGCCGCTACACTCCTGGGCAAGCAGCTGTGTTGTTCTGGAATAGTGGGGAGGAAAACCACAGACTAGGCCAGCTGGGAAATGAAACCACAGGGTGGGTTGGCTTCACAGGGTAAAGGTAAAGGTACCCCTGCCCGTACGGGCCAGTCGTGTCCGACTCTAGGGTTGTGCGCCCATCTCACTTAAGAGGCCGGGGGCCAGCGCTGTCCGGAGACACTTCCGGGTCACGTGGCCAGCGTGACGAAGCTGCTCTGGCGAGCCAGCACCAGCGCAGCACACGCCGTTTACCTTCCCGCTATAAAGCGGTACCTATTTATCTACTTGCACTTAAGGGTGCTTTCGAACTGCTAGGTGGGCAGGAGCTGGGACCAAACGATGGGAGCTCACCCCGCCGCGGGGATTCGAACCGCCGACCATGCGATCGGCAAGCCCTAGGCACTGAGGTTTTACCAACAGCGCCACCCACGTCCCAGCTTCACGGGTTACCAGTTTTCAATTGTGAGCAACGGTTCTCCTCGTTTGCAGGGGATCTTCCTCTTTGTGACGAATCAACAACAGTTTGGCCATATCCTCTCGCTGGAGACTTACCAGACAAGCCACCTGCACAACGATCTCTGGCAGATCTTCAGCAACCCGGAGGTGAGGTGTCTCTTGCAGAATAACCCAGCGAGCGGTACCTTTCGCAAAACTTAGGAGCTAGCAGGATTTCTCTAGGAACCAGTTTGAAAAGGGAAGGGAGAAATGTGTAAGCAGAGCAAGAGGAGAGGTCCTGTGCTCGTTCTGCTGCTGTGTGTTCAGCAGTGATGTGGATTTTCCGTACAGTTTTAAATAATGCCAGTGGGAGTTTGAATAATCCCAGCTGCAGGGATGGGAATCACAGCTGGGGAAAGTGCTTCTGCGCTCAGGTCTTGCTGGTGAGCTTCCCATTGATGCATCAGGTTGGCCACTGTGAGAACAGGAAGCTGGACTAGATGGGCCATTGGCCTGATCCTGCAGCCAGGCTCCCCTTATGAATGGGAGCTTCCAATTTTAATTCAGCTGCAAACATTTGGGAGACATGGGGCATGCGATTTCCCCAGGGCCACCCGTTATGTATAGGACAGAGCTTAATTTTGAACCCCAGCCCGAGCTTTTAAAATTAGGGTGGATCTTTCTCAGACATGAGCCCCTGGGTAAGGTAAAGGGACCCCTGACCATTAGGTCCAGTCATGGCCGACTCTGGGGTTGCGGCGCTTATCTTGCTTTATTGGCCGAGGGAGCCGGCATACAGCTTCCGGGTCATGTGGTCAGCATGACTAAGCCGCTTCTGGTGAACCAGAGCAGCACGCGGAAATGCCGTTTACCTTCCCGCTGGAGCGGTACCTTTTGATCTACTTGCACTTTGATGTGCTTTCGAACTGCTAGGTTGGCAGGAGCAGGGACCGAGGAACGGGAGCTCACCCCGTCGCGGGGATTCGAACTGCCGACCTTCTGATCGGCAAGTCCTAGGCTCTGTGGTTTAACCCACAGTGCCACCCTGAGCCCCTGGGTACCTGTCTCCAAATGGCTGTCTCAATAAAATTGACAATCATAAGCCATACATTCAGACATGGACAGAAGGACATGATATCTTCAATCCATTGGGTAATACATGGCGGACGCTTGTCGTTCCAGCCTTAAGTCTCTAATAGCCACTGTAATGGCTTACACAAAACCATTTCTCCTGCCACCCATTAGTCCCCACACCACAAGGATATGATTTAAGAAGGTGTCACCTTCCTCGCCCACCCAGCCCCCCAATATTCATCTGTTCTTATTTTCTCCTGACACAGGACTGGAAGGAGAAATACATTCACGAAAACTACACTGCAGCCTTGAAAGGGAAACTGGTAGAAACGGTAAATAGCCCTTGACTCTTTTGAAACGGGACTGCTGAATTGGGGTGCAGAGGACCAAAAGAGCAGCATAGGCAAACTGAAGGAGGCGCCTGCTCCCAGGGCCCCACGTTTGGGTGCGCTTGGCCTTTTCGGTGGTGGCTTCCCCGGAGACATTCATTTGGCTTTGTAGCTGGAGGCACTAATGCTTCTGAATGGCAGTTGCTGGAAACCACAGGAGGAGAGAGGGATCTTGGGTTCAGATCCTGCTTGTGGGCTCCCTTCTAGGGCACCTGGTTGGCTGTTGTTCTGATCCAGCAGGCCCTTCTAATGTTCTATGTTTTGCTTTTATCCGGTTCTAATATGTGGTTATTTTTATTTTATTTTTAAATCCTGTTTAGCACCACTTTGTTTGTTTGTGTTTATGGGAATTTATTTTATATTGCTTGCGTCTCAAGAGCATATTTCTTATCTTTGTAAGCTGCCTTGTGGATTTTTTAAAAGGTGGGTTATAAATCCTTTAACGTAAGTATTTGAATTCACTTTTATTTCGCGATCTATTTCTGAGACGTTTTGTGGGTTTTTTATAATTTTTTATTAAATTTTTCCATTACAAATAAGTCCATACAACCATGTTTACAAATTTCTGGTTTTTGAACTTCCACCAGCACCTCCATCAATCATCCATTTTTCCTATCTTCACGCATTTTCTATATATAATATTGCCAGTTAATATTATCCTTCCATCTCTGTTTCTTCTTTACAATATATCTTGTACTATCGCAAAACCTCCTTAAAACCCACTAGCGTTGTCTGTTCATCACATATAGTTTTCAGATAATCCGTAAACTTTCCCCAGTCCTCGATGAATTTGTGATCTTTCTGGTATCTAATTTTTCCAGTCATTTTATCCAGTTCTGCGTAATCCATAAGTTTCATTCTCCACTCATTCAAAGTCTGAGACGTTTTGTTGCCTGCCATTTATTGGTTTATTTACGAAGCTTAAAAGAAAACGCTTTTCAACAAGGTATTCCTAATCCGATACGCAGCATACGATTAAGAGAAGATAATCAGAACAACGTATGAAAATAGAAATCAAAATGTCTTTTAAAAAGAGAGAGTTACCACACTTCCTCTCCTGCTGCTTTCCCCCAGGGAAAACCACTCTTTAGCACTCAATTGGAACAAACAGCAATTCAGGTTTCCCCCGGATTGCCTTTTGTTCCAATCAATCGCGAAAGAGCAGGTTTTGCCTTGGAAAGCAGCGGGGCAAGGGGATTCATGCTTTCTAGGTACGGCACAAGCCGAAGTGTGAACTAGCCAAAATGATGGAAGAAATTAATCTTAGTCAGCCGATGGATGAGTGACAGAAAAGGAGATGAATGGAACTCCCTGAGGAAAAAACACCCCAGAGGGCAATCACATAGTAGCAGTGCCTCTTCTGTGATTGCCCTGGAGCTTTGGAACTCCCTTCCTCAAGAGATTCACTCATCTTCCTCTGCCCTCATTTGCTCTGCCCAGCACTGATTGGCTAGTGACTGTGACATACACAACAAAAAAGCAACGTTTGCAATGGAGATTCATTATAGGTTCTCAAACCTTTGTGGGGGGTCAGGAGTGGGGTGGGTTCACACAGGAGGTGATGTTTCCTGAAATATCCAGAACCCTGACTGTTTTGGTCTTTATTTCTGTTTTGCTAGTTTCCTTTGCCCTTCCTGTCATACTCCCTGAGCTCTTACGGTTCTTCTGTCTTGCTAGCCCTGCCCGGATGTTTACTGGTTTCCGATATTTACCGACGCAGCTTGCGATGAACTCGTAGAAGAGATGGAGAATTTTGGCCAGTGGTCCAAGGGAGGCAACACGGTAAGGCAGCCCTTGGTGGTAAATCTACCAAATTCATTAACAGATGCACTTGAAAAGAAAGATTCTAATAATTGTTTGAATCCGAGCTCTGCTTGTTTGTCTCTCTGGGTTAAAATAAATGATAATAATAATAATAATAATAATAATAATAATAATAATAATAATATTTTTTTATTTATATCCCGCCCTCCCCAGCCAAAGCTGGGCTCAGAGCGGCAAACAACAATAAAATAATTGAACGAAGACCTGAGAGACTGAAGTTCGAATCCCCACTCAGCTAGGAAGCTCACCGGATAGAAGTTTATACAGTGGACCCTCCGGATACGAATTAAATTCATTCCAGGGGTCTGTCCGCAACCCGAAAAATCCATAGGCAGAGGCACCGTTTCTGCACATGCACACGGCGCGATTGAGCGCTTCTGCGCATGCGGCGAAACCCAGAAGTATATGCTTCCGGGTTTGCTGTGTTCATAACCCAAAAGTTACGTATTCAGAGCAGTACGTAACTAGAGGTTCCGCTGTAAAATGACGCACGGTTTGGAGATAGTGGATATGAAAAAGATTTTCTTCCTCTCTCATAACACTAGAGCTTGTGGGCATCCAATAATGTTGGAATATTCAGTGCCTAGCCCTCTGCTCATTTGCTCAGTCCTCTTTCCAAGCCACCTAGGCTGCTTGGCTGTCCCTGCCTCCAGTGGGAGCCAGTTCCATGCAAACTTCTGTGCTATGCAGAACTCTTCATCAATAAGCAAAATGTGTTTGTTTTTTTTAAAAAGAAGTCTGAAAAGAGGCTACCACCTAAAGTAATTACGAATCTTTGCTTTAAAAAGGAAGCCTATATCTTTCTCATTGTAGAAACACACAGCCCAGACTTGCCTCTCTTTTGGTTCTGCTTAGATAAAGCATTCTGTGCGAACAGTATTTTTTCCATTTCTGTATCAGTTGGTAGAAGGAAATATATTATATTATTATTATATATTGAATTTACCATATTTTCCCGTGTATAAGACTAGTTTCCCCCCCAAAAAAATGTCAAAAATCAGTGGGCGTCTTATACACGGATAGTACCAAGGATGGACTGGCGATTGGTAGTTGCCCCCAAAATAGACAATGTTGTTGTCTTGAGTCCTGCTTGCAGGCTTCTCACAAGGGGCATCTGGTTGGCCTCTGTGAGAAGAGGATGCTGGACTGGACAGGCCACTGGCCTCATCCAGCAGGCTCTGTTTACATTCTTACTGGGTTACCAGGCGTCCCCGTTTCCCGGGGACAGTTCTCAGATTTACAGTCAGTCCCCTGAGAAAATCCTATCATTCCTATTGAAGTTGAAAAGTGTCCCTGGATTCATTGAAAAAAATCTGGTAACCTTAGTGCATTTAGGCCAGTCGCCACCTGTTAGCCTCCCACCATTGCTGCGATCAAATGGGGAGGAGCAGTGGCGTAGCGTGGGTTGTCAGCACCCGGGGCAAGGCAAGTAATTTGCTCCCCCTAACCCGGGGCAAGGCAAGTAATTTGTGCCCCCTAACCTGCCGCCGCTGCCAGCTTCTTCTTGCTGCTGCCTGGTCTGGTCTGGTGTGGTTCTCTCCCACGCTCAGCGCTGCGCTGGGTGGCCGCTGCACTGTCCCTCCCCCAGATAGTCCCTCGCTCTCTCTCCGCTCCGCACTCCTGGCACCCACCCCCTTCACAGTGAGCGGCGACCCGGCGGCTCGGATCGGATTCGCACAGCCAGCACTGCAGTGAGAGAGAGTGAGTGAGCCAGGTAGGGGCAGAGAGCTGCGAGTGCAAGCGCGCCCCCCCCAGATGTTGTGCCCAGTGCGGCCGGCCCCCCCTGCACCCCCCACGCTACGCCACTGGGGAGGAGGGGTCTGAAGCCTGTGTACCCCTCTGTTGCTCGTCAGAAGGGAGGTGGGATAGAAATGCAATAATAACACTCAAATGCATCTGGGTATTGGGTGTCTCCCAACGAGCCATCGCTATTTGCACGCTTAACCAGTGTGGTGTAGTGGTTAAGAGCAGTGGACTCGTAATCTGGTGAACCGGGTTCGCGTCCCCGCTCCTCCACCTGCAGCTGCTGGGTGACCTTGGGCCAGTCACACTTCTCTGAAGTCTCTCAGCCCCACTCGCCTCACAGAGTGTTTGTTGTGGGGGAGGAAGGGAAAGGAGAATGTTAGCCGCTTTGAGACTCCTTCGGGTAGTGATAAAGCGGGATATCAAATCCAAACTCTTCTTCTTAACCTGGCAGGACACCCGGATCCTGGGGGGATACGAAAACGTCCCGACGATCGATATCCACATGAACCAGATCAACTTTGAACGGGAGTGGTACAAGTTTCTCCTGGAGTACATCGCCCCCATTACGGAGAAGCTGTACCCTGGGTACTACACCAAGGTAAGGATCGGCTCATCTGTCGTTCTGAGAACGTCTGAAATCTAATCAACAGGATTTGGGTCCTGCAGCAGGATTTGAACTGGAGACCCTAAGTTGGTGAAGGGGAGGGGATGCCATAGGAAGTAATTGCTGGCTGTGAGAAGTAATTGCAGGTAGAGGAGGTAGGTTGGAATATGCACAAATATGCTGTGGCGATCACACAGGGTCCCCAGACGTTTGACGGTCTATTGATCCCTGTGCCACCACGATGTTCGCTTCCCCGCTGCCACCAACCCGTTTCTTTCGGGTACACACGGAGTCCATGCAGTTGTTAACATTAAACCAAATAAACAAGTTTATTTTACAAGCCTGAACAAGTTTATGGTTTTCAGTTTCTTGTCAGTTTCTTAATCTTAGTTTCTTTACCGGCCTATACCTTCCTAATAACTTCTAACCGATTATCCCAACTGTCTATCTGACTCCTCTTAACAGATTCTCTCACTCTCTCACGTCAAACTATCCCAACCCACAGACTTATCCTCCCTCTCTCTTCTCTAACACCCGACTGACCATTAACAACACTAACTCTAACTCTGACTCCTCCCCTTGGGTTCCCACTTGCCAATCACTTCACACTCATTTAACCCTTTCCTTATGACCCAGCATGATGTCACCTAGGAGGGCAAATGCCACATATGCGTTTTTAAAACCCCAAGAGGTATTGTGCTGTGGAAGGGCTGTAGAGCAGCTGCTATGCATGCAGAAGGTCTCATCTTCAATCCCCAGGTAAAACCGGGGAAGATTCCCTCTTGAAACCCCGGAGAGCTGCTGCCAGTCAGAGCATGCAATACTGAGCTAGATGGCCCAATACTCTGACTCCGGATAAGACGGTTTCCTGTGTCTTAAGAAAAGGGCCATAGTTCAGTGGTGGAACACCTGCTTTGCATGCAGAAGGTCCTAGGTTCAGCCTTCAGCAACTTCAAGCAGAACTGGGAATGTCCCTTTTTCTGAAACCCTAGAGAGCCGCTGCCAGCCAGTGCAGACAGTTCTAGATGGGCCAATTGGTCTAACTCAGTATAAGGCGGCACAATGGAGGGCTGTAACTCAATGAAGAAGGTTCCAAGCTCCGGGTAGAGCTGGGAATCTCCCTTGTTTGGGAGCCACTGCCAGTCTGTGTAGACAATACTGAACTGGATGGACCAGGTAGAAGACAGGTTCCTGTGTTCCTGAGCCACCTTATATGGACTCAGGCTATCGGGCCATCTAGCTGGGCACTGACTGGCAGCACAGTTCACCAGGGTTTCAGGCAAGAGATTTTCCCAGGAAGACTTGGGTCTTTCTCCATGCAAAGCACATCCTCTGCCACTCAGCTTCAGCTTGCTCTCCAACTAGTCAACGTTTGGTGGGTGGGGGAATCAATTCTGCAGGGTTTGCTGCAGAAGCCAGCAGAGCACAGCACTAGCTGGCTGGCGGCTGTGACGTCTCAAACCCTCCCTTCCCTCAAGCAGTTTTGCAACCTGATTGTTGTTGTTTAGTCGTTTAGTCGTGTCCCCATGGACCTGAGCACGCCAGGCACTCCTGTCTTCCACTGCCTCCTGCAGTTTGGTCAAACTCATGCTGGTAGTTTTCAGAACACTGTCCAACCATCTCGTCCTCTGTCGTCCCCTTCTCCTTGTGCCCTCCATCTTTCCCAACATCAGGGTCTTTTCCAGGGAGTCTTCTCTTCTCATGAGATGGCCAAAGTATTGGAGTCTCAGCTTCAGGCAACCTGATTGGTTCCCCCGAAACAAAAGTGCCAAACAATCTTTATATACTAATGGCTGCACAAAGCTTATGGGGAGAGGCGAGACTGACGACTGAATCAGCAATGCCACTTTTCTGCAATGAAACATCGGTGAAATCTGCTGCCTTGCCATAGACAGATCCTGAGCCTGACAACGTTCTGTCTTCCTTCCTATTGCCATGGTGGCCCTTTTCATGATGTTCTCTCTGCTCCCAATTACAGACCCAGTTTGAGCTGGCCTTTGTCGTCCGGTACAAACCTGACGAGCAGCCTTCGCTGATGCCGCACCACGACGCCTCCACTTTCACCATCAACATTGCCTTGAACCGCGTCGGAATAGATTATGAAGTAAGTGCCATCGGAAATCGTTCTTCCGGCCCGAAAAGCACCTGGAACCTAACAGGCTGGGATTCCCAAGAAAATTAGAACAGGCTGCCGGATCAGGCCAATGGCCCACCTAGTCCCATCCAAGTTGGTGGCCGTCGCTGCCTCCTGTGGGCGTGAGTTCCACAGGTTAACTATGCTCTGCAAGAAGTCCTTTATTTTATGGATAGCTCAGTTGGTTAGAACATGGTGCTAATAACACCAAGGTTACAGGTTCAATCCGCATATGGGACAAGCTGCTGCATATTCTTGAATTGAAAGGGGTAGGCAAACTAAGGCCCGGGGGCTGGATCCGGCCCAATCACCTTCTAAATCCGGCCCATGGATGGTCCGAGAATCAGCATGTTCTTACATGAGTAGAATGTGGCCTTTTATTTAAAATGCATCTCTGGGTTATTTGTGGGGCCTGCCTGGTGGTTTTACATGAGTAGAATGTGCCCTTTTATTTAAAATGCATCTCTGGGTTATTTGTGGGGCATAGGAATTTGTTCATTCTCCCCCCCCCAAAAAAAAAAATAGTTTGCCCCCCCCCAAAGTCTGAGGGATAGTGGACCGGCCCGCTGCTGAAAAAGTTTGCTGACCCCTGGGCTAGATGATCCTCGAGGTCTCTCCCAACTCTGCGATTTTATTATCTGTCTTGAATCTTTCAACGCTCAGCTTCATTAGATGTCCACAAATTCCAGGGTTATGAGAGAGGGAGTGGTACCTATTTATCTACTTGCATTTTGACGTGCTTTCGAACTGCTAGGTTGGCAGGAGCAGGGACCGAGCAAAGGGAGCTCACCCCGTCGCGGGGATTCGAATCGCCAACCTTCTGATCAGCACGTCCTAGGCTCTGTGGTTTAACCCACAGCGCCACCCACGTCCCTTCAGCATATACAGTACTATAATTCCACTACAAAAGCTTGTTGCTGTTTTTTAAAAAAATAAATAAATAAATTATTCCTTCTTTTCAGGGCGGAGGCTGTCGCTTCCTGAGGTACAACTGCTCCATCAGAGCGCCCCGGAAGGGGTGGACTCTCATGCACCCCGGCCGCCTGACCCATTACCACGAGGGGCTCCCCACCACCAAAGGGACCCGCTACATTGCTGTGTCCTTTCTTGACCCTTAGAGCTGCCTCTTCTGGAAGGACAGAGAACAGGGAGGGGAAACCCTTTCTTCCCATTTTTACGCCTCTGCAGGAAAAGCTCCACCAGGAATGAGAAATCCCTTGAATTTACAGAAAGGATTGGAGACAGATCCGTCATGTGTGTGCCCCACCTCTTGAGGAGGGCGTCCAGTTCCAAAGTCAGGGTGTTCCAGGCAGAAGATTTCCTCCTCCTAATTAGCATCCTTCCTCCTAATTAACCTTTAACATGCGGCAACATCCTTTGGAAATTTATCCCGCTCCAGCCTTGCTGAAACCCCCCATTTTGTTCCGTGAGGACAGCTGCCTCAACAGCTGCCCACCATCATCCCTGGTGCTCAAAATTCCCCAGTCAGGGAAGCAGCCTCAATTTTTAGCCTCCAGCGAAGGATTTCTCCAATTCTGCTTTCGTAGCATCTATTTAGAGACAGCCCAAAGTGTTTCTCTATACCTCTAAAGCACATGGTTCCCTTGACCCCAAGAATCCTGGGAAGTGTAGTTTGTTAAAGAGTGCTACAAATCCCAGCACCCTTCAGTGTAAACTGCACTTCTCATTATTATTATTGGGGGGGGGCGGGAGCCATGTGCTTTCAATGTGCCAGTGTGTACACAGCCCTAGAACATCCAATTGGTGCCTCCCAGTTACTGGTAAATATATAATAATAAACTGAATAATTTTGCAATTTGGTCCCCTTTCTCGCATCCCAGTAGCAGCCACAACTCCCCCCCTCCTAACCCCACCCTGACATACACTGAAGTGGTAAGGCGATGGCAGAATGAAAACATTAGCTGACTTCACTTCCTCCTGTTCTGCAATGTGGGCAAGAGAAAGTCAAGTCACATTGGATCAGTGGAGGCACCAATTTGCTAGGCAAATTCCTAGCATTCTAGGAATTTCTCCCCTTGGTCTGACGTCCGAAACAGATCAAAGTCAAGCCCCAGAGAGGCACTTTCCAAGAGCTGTACGTATTTATTTGGGAAAGTTGGCCCCTTTCTTAGTGGGATACCTAGTTTTCCTGCACAAAAAGTTGTACAAATTTCGACCAGAGATTTTTACAGTAAAAAGTTTACAAAAACATTGCAACGACTGTTGGTTTTCTTTACTGGTGGGGGCACTCATGGAGGGAGGTGTCCCAATTCGCATTTCAGACACTTCACTGTACGGGGAGGAAAGTCAGTGGGTCCTGCTCCTCTTAACTCTTCACCGGAATAGATTCATCAGCAATGTTAGGCATTTAAGCTCTGGGTAGTAAAGCAGAGACAGATTTGCAAATTTGTGTGTGTGTATGAGAAAGAGATAAATTCCAGAGAGCCATCCTGTTAGGCTGCAATGGATTGTATTGGATTGATTTGCAGTCACTTGTTGTTTAGTCGTGTCCGACTCTTCGTGACTCCATGGACCAGAGCACGCCAGGCACTCCTGTCTTCCACTGCCTCCTGCAGTTTGCTCAAACTCATGCTGGTAGCTTCGAGAACACTGTCCAACCATCTCGTCCTCTGTCGTCCCCTTCTCTTTGTGCCCGCCATCTTTCCCAACACCAGGGTCTTTTCCAGGGAGTCTTCTCTTCTCATGAGGTGGCCAAAGTATTGGAGCCTCAGCTTCAGGAACTGTCCTTCCAGTGAGCACTCAGGGCTGATTTCCTTTAGAATGGATAGGTCTGATCTTCTTGCAGTCCATGGGACTCTCAAGAGTCTCCTCCAGCACCATAATTCGAAAGCATCAATTCTTCGGCGATCGGCAGTCACTTCAGCACCAGATAAATAAATAAAAACCACCCCCTTGGCCCTTTCTTACAGAGCACAGTGACCCATTGGCATATACAGGACAGTGTGATCTTTCAGGGTTACTGGTTCCAGGCTGTGTAGGGCTTTCGACACCCAACCCGCCACCTTGAACTTGACCTGGCAGCTAATTGTCTGTGCTCAAAGTCATTGGCATCCATTTGTCCCAGAAGACGGTGGAGGAGAGCATCTTTGGGAGTGAAGTCACAGCATTGGAGAGTTTCAGCGCCTGCTGTGGCCGTCAAGACAGATATGGGAGAGACATGTTTTGATGCAGCTGGTTGTACAACTGTGAGTGCACTATGGAATTTTTCTCTCTGCAAAGTTCTTCTTCTTCTTCTTCTTCTTCTTCTTCTTCTTCTTCTTCTTCTTCTATTTATACTCTGCCCCTCTGGCTGGGTTTCCCCAGCTACTCTGGGCGGCTTACAGCACATAAAAAATGATAAAACATTATATATTAAAAATTTGCCAATACAGGGTAGCCTAGTCTACATACAACGGTACAATAGCTATATGATTCAAAAAGAAATAGCAATGCAACATAACGTTAAAAATTAAAAGCGTATCCCTCATGGGTGTAGCCAGAATTTATGTTACAGGGGCAGGATATCCACCTGTTTTCATCATCTGTCTGGCTCTGTCTAGCAGATTCGGAATGAAATGTCTCAACAGCCGTTGTTTTCAGTTACTTTCTTTGGACCCCAAGTGTTCAGAGAAATCTGTCGGAATCTTCAGTCATTTGAAAACTAGGAAGTTAAAAAATTAACACCAGGGCGTACCTTTCATGTGGCTAATGAGTACATTTTGCAAAATTACAAAGAACACACCTTTTTTTTAATCTTACTTTTAAAAAATCTAAACTAAAACAAGTTTTCCTGGATTGCTGAAAACCATTTCAGCATTCCCTTCTCAAATTCCTCCTTTTTTTCCAATGCAGTTTTTCTGTGCACGCTTAGCAGCCTACATTGTCTTTGCTCCCCATAAGATACTGAATGAGCTCCGTAGGGTACATATGGCGCATGGCTGAGCAAGAGAGAGATTTCCATTTCAAATATTCTGATTATTTCCATTTTTAGTTAAGTATTTTTATATATTTACTTGATTTGAAGGGGGCAGCTGCCCCCCCTGCCGATGATATCACTACAACATCACTTAAACACATACATACTATTATTAACAATAATACTATATACAAATTATTATTATTATTATTATTATTATTATTATTATTATTATTATTATTATTATTATTATTATTACAGCCCACATATATCGCGTTGCAGCTTCCAGCCCTGGGACTTAACCTTTCCCTGCAACCTTGCATTGCAGCTGGAAAGAGGCCTAACAGGAAACTACATCTCCCATGAGGCAGTGCGCGTGGCCGTCGCGGATGGCGTGACGTCACCTCCCGGCGCTCCCCTCTGACGATGCCCGGGGCTTGGTTCCTTCTCGCAGCAGCGCAGTCCGGGGGAGAAGAAGGTGAAGGTGAGAGGGCAGCAGCGCCTGGGGAGGGGGCGAGGCGAGTGGACGCGTGTCAGCGGGTTCAGACGTGGCAGCCCTCGAACCAAGTGCCGCTTCGCTAAAACCCCACTTGCTTGGGGTTTGGAGGAGGAGGGTGAGGGTGGCGGCGTCCCCTCGCGTGCGCGACACGTGTCGGCTCGGGTCACGCGTGCAAGGTGTGCGGCCAGGTGAGGCTCCGCGCACGTGGGTGGGGCATGTGCCATGTGGGCGGGCGCTTGCTGGCTGCAGCCCAGTCTGAAGGGTGTGGCTGGCATGGGTGGCCTTGGGGCAGACTGGCAGGTGCGAGGGGTCGGGGTGAGGGTAGGATCCAGGTGCGGGAACCCCCTGCAAAACGAAAGACTGTTCCTTCTGCAAGGTGTGAGTGTGAAGGTAGGCAGGTAGGGGGGTGGCTGGATGCGGGGTGGGTTTGGGGGGCAGGGAGGGGCAGCTGCCCCCCAAATCAATAAAAATGCATAGCAAACTGAGGTTCTGCGCCCCCTAAATCCTGGCTACGTCCATGGGCAGCGGTGACCTGGCCTGCAGTTCAGGGACGGGACATCTGCTTTGCATGCAGAAGGTTTGATACCCGGAATCTGCAGGTAGGATTGGGGCCAGGGCCGGATTTAGGTTTGATGAGGCCTGAAGTAACTGAAGGCAATGAGGCCCTTTATATGTCCAGCTGTCCTTTGTCAACAACAAATTGTCGCTGTTTTTTCGTGTTGAAGATATGCTACGTGGGGACGCGGGTGGCGCTGTGGGTTAAACCACAGAGCCTAGGACTTGCCGATCAGAAGGTCTGCGGTTCAAATCCACATGAAGGGGTGAGCTCCCGTTGCTCAGTCCCTGCTCCTGCCAACCTAGCAGTTCGAAAGCACGTCAAAGTGAAGTAGATAAATAGGTACCTCCGGCGGGAAGGTAAACGGCGTTTCTGTGCCCTACTCTGGTTTGCCAGTAGCGGCTTTGTCCTGCTGGCCACGTGACCCGGAAGCTGTACGCCGGCTCCCTCGGCCAATAAAGCGAGATGAGCGCCGCAACCCCAGAGTTGGTCATGACTGGACCTAATGGTCAGGGGTCCCTTTACCTTTACCTAAGCTACTGAAGGCAATGGGGCCTTTTATATGTCCAGCTGTCCTTTGTCAACAACAAATTATCGCTGTTTTTTGTGTTGAATATATGCTATATGGTAATTTATGGACCTAATACATATCTAAAGCCATTTGCGCATCTTGCCATGCAACCAGTCCATGCAGAATGTAGGCACCCTATATACAGAAATGAGCAACCCAGTGATATTTTAGGGAGCAGGCTAGCTGGCGGGGCCCATTACTTACATCATAGGAGCCTACACAACACAAAACACTGTTGCTGTATGTGGGTTTTATTTTATTTGTGTTTTTTATCTTGTATTTTGGAAGCGTACATCCAGTTATTTATCTCATGTCTACAACTTGAGGCAATGTGCATTGTGTCCATCTAGTTCAGCATTGCCAACACTGGTTGGCAGCCAGGGCCAGATTTAGTTTTGATGAGGCCCTAAGCTACTGAAGGTAATGGGGCCCTTTATATGTCCAGCTGTCCTATGTCAACAACAAATTGCCACTGTTTTTTGTGTTGCATATATGCTTTATAGTCCCTTACTTACATTGTAGGAGCCTACACAACACAAAACACTGTTACAGAAAGTAGCTTTAATGCTTTATATACTTTTAAGTAACTAGGCCTTTACAATTATGTGTGACAGCATGTGAGGTGGCCGTGATTTAAACAGTTGACATTTGCCCATGAATAATCATGTATATTAACTAATTATATCCTTTTCAATGCATTAAAGTGATATCATTTTCAATGCATTAAAATGAATATTCTCCTATTTTAAATGAAGATTCTCTAATATTCTCATTAATTGAGAATATTCTTGTGAATATTCTCCAAAAGATTATTCTCAAGAATTTAACATCACTCTTTATAGGTCATAACCAGTGCTATGAGTTGTGCTTGGAAACAGACCACTAGCTAGTTGGGGGTTCTGTAGCCAGGGAGCCTTCTGCTTTCCATAGCCAAACCTAGCCAACAATATGATTGCAGCTCTTTGGGCAGGTTGCATTTTCCTAGCGCTTTGCAAAGGCATGTTTGCTCCCTGGTCTGTGGGTTGCTGGCGCCACGGAAGTCTTCCTGGTGTCTTCGCTGATATCCTTTTGGTGCCTTAAGCCTTAACTTTCCCCTCTGCCAAACCTTCCTGTAGCTGTTAATGGGTTGTTTATATGTCTGTATAAATTGGAGGTGTTCATATGACGACGTTTCGTGTGAATTTTTGCTGGCGTCGTTGTTAAGTTTTTTAATTTAAGTCGCCTGGAGGTCTGAGTGCCTAAACAATCTAATAATTTGTATGCATTTTTCTCTTTTTGCTTTAAGGAAAGTTGTTGATGTTTCTGAATAGCATTGAGATATTCCGTGTCGTCACCATCGTTTCTGAATGCATTAGAAAATACTTAATAAAATACAGTGTCAGGGAGAAAAATGGTGGAAAGGATGGTGTGTTTCTTAGTTGGATTCAGGCAACACCTGCACAATTTACAGCACCTTAAACAGTTATGGCTTCCCCACCAAAAAAAAAACCCAATACTGGGAACTGTTGCTAAGGGTGCAGAGAATAGTGTTCTCCTTTGTTGTTGTTGTTGTTTAGTCGTGTCTGACTTTTGGTGACCCCCTGGACCAGAGCACGCCAGGCACTCCTGTCTTCCACTGCCTCCCGCAGTTTGGTCAAACTCATGCTGGTAGCTTCGAGAACACTGTCCAACCATCTCGTCCTCTGTCGTCCCCTTCTCCTTGTGCCCTCCATCTTTCCCAACATCAGGGTCTTTTCCAGGGAGTCTTCTCTTCTCATTAAGTGGCCAAAGTAATTGGAGCCTCAGCTTCAGGATCTGTCCTTCCATTGAGCACTCAGGGCTGATTTCCTTCAGAATGGATAGGTTTGATCTTCTTGCAGTCCATGAGACTCTCAAGAGTCTCCTCCAGCACCATAATTCAAAAGCATCAATTCTTTGGTGATCAGCCTTCTTAATGGTCCAGCTCTCACTTCCATACATCACTACAGTGGTGCCCCGCAAGACGAATGCCTCGCAAGACGAAAAACCCGCAAGACGAAAGGGTTTTTCGGTTTTTGCGCCGTTTGCTAGACGATTTTCCCTATGGGCTTGCTTTGCAAGACGAAAGCCCATAGGGAAATCTCCGGGGACCTCTTTTAAATGCTGGCGGTGGGGAGCAAAGCCTTTTCCCCCCCTCCGGACTTCAGAAGAGGCCCAGGAAGGCCGGCGGGGGCGAAAGGCTTTGCTCCCCACCGCCAGCATTTAAAAGAGGTCCCCGGAGATTTCCCTATGGGCTTTCGTCTTGCAAAGCAAGCCCATAGGGAAAATCGTCGGGATAGCAGGGAAGCGCTTCCCGCTATCCTGGACGGCTTTTGAAGGCAGGCGGGGGGGGGAGCAAAGACTTTTGCCCCCCGCCAGCCTTCAGAAGAGGTCCTGGACCTCTTCTGAAGGCGGGCGGGCGGCAAAAGTCTTTGTCGCCCCTGCCTGCCTTCCCGGGGGCTTTTAAATCGCCCTGGGACAGCGGAGACAGCGCTGCCGCCCGCCAGCATTTTAAGATCGCCCCGGACAGCGGAGATGTCCTCCGCTGTCCCGGGGCGATCTTAAAATGCTGGCGGGCGGCAGCGAAGGCTTCGCTGCCGTCCCCCAGCATTTTAAAAGCCCCCGGGACAGCGGAGACTTTTCCGCTGTCCCGGGGCGATCTTAAAATGCTGGCGGGTGATCTTAAAATGCAGGCGGGGGGGGGGAAGCAAAGACTTTCGCCCCCCGCCAGCCTTCAGAAGAGGTCGGGGGACAGACTGTCCCCGGACGTGGTCTGAAGGCGGTTTCCCTAGGAACGCATTAATTGATTTTTAATGCATTCCTATGGGAAACCGTGCTTCGCAAGACGAAAAACTCGCAAGACAAAAAGACTTGCGGAATGAATTAATTTCGTCTTGCGAGGCACCACTGTACTGGGAAAACCATAGGTTTAACTATACGGACATTTGTTGGCAAGATGATGTCCCTACTTTTTAAGATGCTGTCTAGGTTTGTCATTGCTTTTCTCCCAAGAAGCAGGCGTCTTTTAATTTTGTGGCTGCTGTCACCATCTGCAGTGATCATGGAGCCCAAGAAAGTAAAATCTCTCACTGCCTCCATTTCTTCCCCTTCTATTTGCCAGGAGGTGATGGGACCAGTGGCCATGATCTTCGTTTTTTTTTTGTTTTTTTGATATTTTGCGCTCTCCTCTCACCCTCATTAAAAGGTTCTTTAATTCCTCCTCACTTTCTGCCATCAAGGTTGTGTCATCTGCATATCTGGGGTTGTTGATATTTCTTCTGGCAATCTTAATTCCGGCTCCTTACAGACCTTCAACTCCCAGAATTCCTTGGTAAGAGGCATTGATTGTTAAGCCACTCTGTGCGGGAAACAGGGGTCTCCTGACACCCCTTAGCACCCCTTAAAAAACTACAGTTCCCAGGATGCTTTGGGGTAAGCCAGGGCTCTTTAAAGTAATCTGGCGCTGCCTTAAATGTGTGGTGCAGATGGAATCCCAGGGATACACAGCTGGGGCTTGGGCGCACTTGCACCATTGGCAGGAAAAATGCAAACAGCAGCCATGTGTGTGGGCCATGTGTGTTCTCTAATCCCGTCCAACTTTCTCTCCTTGCAGTGACGGGGGAACAAATTGGATTTGGACAAAGGGAGACAACTTCTTCACCTTTTCTCTGAACCGCTTAGGAAACAAGACGCAGGACATGCTCGCCCTTTGAGAACCCAGCCTGTGCCTTAGAAGTAAGTTGCGCAGCAATTTGGGGTGGGGAGGGAGATGTTCCTCAAACATGCACACATCCATAATTTTATTTGTATTATGACCCTCACTTGCTTTTCTCCCTAAGCTTATGGTTACGTAAGAAAGGTGCTGAGTTCCATCCTCCAACCTTGGCTCAGCTGGCTTGTGCTAAAGATGGAATGATTAACGGGAGCTACTCTCCCTCTGCCGGCCTGAGCCTGTTGCTCTTGCATTCCGCCCCCGCCCCAGCAGCAAATCTGAGCTCTGTCTCCCCACTTTAAGCTGTCTCTATTGTTGGCGCTGTGGGTTAAACCACAGAGCCTAGGACTTGCCGATCAGAAGGTCGGCGCTTCGAATCCCCGTGACAGGGTGAGCTCCCGTTGCTTGGTCCCTGCTCCTGCCAACCTAGCAGTTTGAAAGCACCTAAAGGCCAAGTAGATAAATAGGTACCACTCCGGCGGGAAGGTAAACGGCGTTTCCGTGCGCTGCTCTGGTTCGCCAGAAGCGGCTTAGTCATGCTGGCCACATGACCCGGAAACTGTACACCGGCTCCCTCGGCCAGTAAAGCAAGATGAGCGCCGCAACCCCAGAGTCGGCCACGACTGGACCTAATGGTCAGGGGTACCTTTACCTTTACCTATTGTTTCCTGTTCTGAAAGTGGCAGGATTTTGAGCAGGTGGGAGGGGAGAGTGGTTGAAAATAAAAACTTTTAGCATCCCTTCTCGATGCAGCATGGTTCATGTTGCATTTGAGCATAAGAATGTAATAAGAACTTTAAGACGACAACCGAAGAAGAACGGCAACTTAAGTTGACAGAATATGCGCAGCTTGCAGACTTAACATATCGAATAAGAGAACAAGAAGAACATAACGTTTGGAGAAGATCGGAAAATGTTTATTGAATACAGTGGTACCTCAGGTTAAGAACTTAATTCGTTCTGGAGGTCCATTCTTAACCTGAAACTGTTCTTAACCTGAAGCACCACTTTAGCTAATGGGGCCTCCTGCTGCCACCGTGCTGGCACTGCGTGATTTCTGTTCTCATCCTGAAGCAAATTTCTTAACCCGAGATACTATTTCTGGGTTAGCGGAGTCTGTAACCTGAAGCATCTGTAACCCGAGGTACCACTGTATATGGGAAATAATTGTGTACAGAGGAAAACGCTGGCGGTGTTAAGATAAATTAAACAGTGTAAATAAGTTTTGATGGATGCAATAATAGAATACTGAATGGTAAAGATTTAGTAAAAGATGCAGGAGTTTATGATGTGTAAAATGGACCACGGAAAGAAGACGGGAAGTCATGGATATCTCAAGGATGTAAAAATGAGTACTTTAAATTGTAAAACAGAAAATTTAATTAAAAATTATATACAAAAAAAAAGAACGTTAAGACGAGTCTTGCTGGATCAGGATGGTCCAGCATTATCCGAGCATATTATTATTATTAATGGTCCAGTCCTCTTTTACAGCCATCTAGGTTGGTGTCCGTCAACACCACCTGTGGCAGTGAGTTCCATAGTTTAACACTGCACCGCATGAAGAACCACAGGGTTTATCGGACTGTTTGCTTCTCTCTTTCCCTCTTCCCTGCCCCACACCTCCCCCCCTCGCCCCCTATAGCGCAATGTCCCTGCTCTTCCCTTGCTCCAAGTCCATTGTCTCCGGCAAGAAGGACAAGAGACACATGGCGGAAGTCAACGCCTCCCCGCTCAAGCACTTCGTCACCGCCAAGAAGAAGATCAATGGCATCTTCGAACAGCTGGCTGCCTACATCCAGGAGAGCTCAGCATTCCTGGAGGGTAAGGCGGCCTCTTCTGCGTGCCGTGTTTTCAAAACAACTTGCCTGCTCACCACGGGCGACGAGGAATTTGTGTAGGCGAGCGGGCAGAGAATAAATGGGGGCGGCCGGTTTAAATTGGAAACGTAAGCTGGTGTGTACGGAGTCGGTGCTAAAGATGAAACAAGGGTCTAGTCCTCATGGTTCTGAATTTAAACAGAAACCGAGGAAGCTGCCTTATACGGTGTCTACCTTACCTAGGAAGCTTGCCCAGTCTGCGGTTCTCCAAAGTCTTCCTTCACTTGCTGCTCTCCGTTTAACTGGAGAATGACCTTGCAAGATTCCCCTGGCCTGAAACTTTGGAGAGCTGCTGCCTGTCCGTGTAGACATTACTGAGCTAGATTGACCCAAGGGCAACTGGTATTCAAAAGCGTTGCGGCTTCAAAGCATCGTGGCTGGTAGCCATCAGTAGGCCCCGGGATTTGCCAGACTCGGAACACGGTTCCTAATAATGATAATAATTTATTATTTATATCCCTCCCATCTGGCTGGGTTTCCACAGCCACTCTGGGCTGCTTCCAACAAAACACTAAAATAGAATAACCTATTAAACATTAAAAGCTTCCCTAAACAGGGCCGCCTTTAGATGTCTTCTAAAAGTCTGGTAGTTGTTGTTCTCTTTGACATCTGGTGGGAGGGTGTTCCACAGGGCGGGTGCCACTACCAAGAAGGCCCTCTGCCTGGTTCCCTGTAACTTGGCTTCTCGTAGCGAGGGAACCGCCAGAAGGCCCTCAGCGCTGGACCTCAGCATCCGGGCAGAACGATGGGGGTGGAGACGCTCCTTCAGGTATAATGGGCCGAGGCCGTTTAGGGCTTTAAAGACCAGCACCAATACTTTGAATTGTGCTCAGATCTTTCAAGACCAGTGTTATATGGTCTCAGCAGCCGCTCCCAGTCACCAGTCTAGCTGCCGCATTCTGGATTAGTTGTAGTTCCCGGGTCACCTTCAAAGGTAGCCCCACGTAGAGCGCATTGCAGTAGTCCTAGTGGGAGATAACCAGAGCATACACCACTCTGGTGAGACAGCCTGCGGGCAGGTAGAGTCTCATCCTGCGTACCAGATGAGCTGCCCTGGATACAGAATTGACCGACACCTCCATGGACAGCTGTGCGTCCAGAATGACTCCCAGGCTGCGCACCTGGTCCTTCAGGGGCACAGTTACCCTATTCAGGACCAGGGAGTCCCCCACACCCGCCCGCCCCCTGTCCCCCAAAAACAGTACTTCTGTCTTGTCAGGATTCAACCTCAATCTGTTAGCCGCCATCCATCCTCCAACCATCTCCAGACACTCACACAGGACCTTCGCCGCCTTCACTGGTTCCGATTTAAAAGAGAGGTAGAGCTGGGTATCATCATTCCTACATTTCTCTTGAAACTAGAACTTGGTTAAGAACCAATGAGGACTAGAACCTTACTTTAGGGAAAGCGTGGCAGCCCTTGTAGATTTGGCACCCTTTTGGTTTCAGAAACGCACAGGAACGTGGAGCTGGACCCCATCACCACAGAGGAGCAGGTGTTGGAGGTCAAAGGCTACCTGTCCAAGGTGGCCGGCATCAGCCAGGTGTTGGCCCGGCGTCACATGAAGGTGGCCTTTTTCGGACGGTGAGTGGGGCGCCAGGCAAGCGGTCTTGTGCCCGGTGAGGAATTTGGCTGAGGGTGGAGGGAAGCCTGTGGCAGGGAGCAGAAGCTCTCCAGCGTGCCCTTGTCTGCCAGCAAATGCCAGCTTGATTGAGTCACCTTCTCGTTTTACTCTTGGCTGGAAAAAGTAAACACTTCTGAAGCTCCGATCCCTGCTCAACTATAAAAAGGTGGCAGAGAAGCCTTTTCCCCACCCCGAGGGCCAAATTCCCTTCTGAACAATTTCCTGAGGGCCACATGCCAGTGTTTGGCAGGGCCAGAGGAAAAAGCAGATAGAGCAGTAACTGGATTTTCGACCTATATATATGGGACGTGGGTGGCGCTGTGGGTTAAACCACTGAGCCTCTTCGGTTTGCCGATCAGAAGGTCGGCGGTTTGAATCCCGATGGCGGGGTGAGCTCCCGTTGCTCAGTCCCTGCTCCTGCCAACCTAGCAGCTCGAAAGCACGTCAAAGTGCAAGTAGATAAATAGGTACCGCTCCGGCGGGAAGGTAAACAGCTACTCTGGCTTGCCACATGCTGGCCACATGACCCGGAAGCTGTACGCCGGCTCCCTCAGCCAATAATGCGACATGAGCGTCGCAACCCCATAGTCTGCCACAACTGGACCTAATGGTCAGGGGACCCTTTACCTTTACTATATATATATATATATATATATATATATATATATATATATATATGCAGGTTTTGGTGTCCTCGGGTGTCTTCCCGTGTAAAAGTTGGGGTGTCTAGGCGACGTTTCGACGAGGTCTCACTCGTCATCTTCAGGCTGGTGCTTTCGGCTTCTTGTTACTGGAACAGAGCAGGATCTCAGTGTTTGAGTTCCTATAAATACTGTTGAGGGGGTGTGGTGTATAGCCTCCAATGTTCTGGGCAGAGAGGAAGTTCCCAGGCTAGTGTGCCTTTTCTTCTTTTGTTCCTTAATTACTTGAGGGATATCTTGAGTGATTTCTTGAGTGATATCCTGAGTACCACTTAGGTGGGTCATTAGGTGTGGATTAGTTGCTAAAGTCTTTGTGTCTTGACCTCTTGAACTTTGTGAAGAGTTTTTCTGAGAAGATGGCTGTACTGCACTTAGTTGTGCTCTGGCTTGGCTTCGTGTATAGGGGCGAGCTGTGGTTTTGTGGCCTGTGTCAGCCAGATCTGTGTAGGGATTGCAGGGGGGTGCAGCATCCGGAGGTGCCACCATGGTTTGGCTACTGGATGGTGTCTGTAATTTATCTGTGGAGAGGGTCTGGGTTTGGGTCTGGTGTGGTTGATTGGTGATGGCGTTCTGTGTGCCTCTGGATCTGGTGTCAGTTTTTGTGGGGAGGGCTAATTTCCAGATGTCTGGCAAGCGGGATGTGTCGTCACGCTTGTTCATGTTGTGAGGGTGTTTCTCTATCTCGATGGCTTCCATGATTATTCTCTTGTGGTGATGTTCCATGTTAAAGAGCAATTTGGAATCTGCAAAATTAATTTCGTGTCCTGTTTCTTTCATGTGTTGGAAAAGAGAGGAAGTTTTTTCTTCTTTTTTGACGGCATTCTTGTGTTCTGCGATACGTGCATTTATTCGTCTGTTTGTTTGTCCAATGTACGTGGCTGGGCAGACTTTGCAGGATCCAGAGGCACACAGAACGCCATCACCAATCAACCACACCAGACCCAAACCCAGACCCTCTCCACAGATAAATTACAGACACCATCCAGTAGCCAAACCATGGTGGCACCTCCGGATGCTGCACCCCCCTGCAATCCCTACACAGATCTGGCTGACACAGGCCACAAAACCACAGCTCGCCCCTATACACGAAGCCAAGCCAGAGCACAACTAAGTGCAGTACAGCCATCTTCTCAGAAAAACTCTTCACAAAGTTCAAGAGGTCAAGACACAAAGACTTTAGCAACTAATCCACACCTAATGACCCACCTAAGTGGTACTCAGGATATCACTCAAGAAATCACTCAAGATATCCCTCAAGTAATTAAGGAACAAAAGAAGAAAAGGCACACTAGCCTGGGAACTTCCTCTCTGCCCAGAACATTGGAGGCTATACACCACACCCCCTCAACAGTATTTATAGGAACTCAAACACTGAGATCCTGCTCTGTTCCAGTAACAAGAAGCCGAAAGCACCAGCCTGAAGATGACGAGTGAGACCTCGTCGAAACGTCGCCTAGACACCCCAACTTTTACACGGGAAGACACCCGAGGACACCAAAACCTGCATTCCTGTACCCGTGAAAATCTACGAAAGCATATATATATGTGTATATATATATATATATATATATATATATATATATATATATATATATATAGTGTGTGTGTGTGTGTGTGTATATATATATAGTGTGTATATATATATATATATATATGTATTTGTGTGTGTGTGTGTGTATATATGTGTGTGATATATGTGTGTGTGTGTGTGCGCGCGCGCGTGCGTACACACACACACACACACACACACACACTTTTATTGGTTTTTGCATATATTTTCCAAACAAATCAAATCATGTCATCTCATCTTTTACATCATTTTGGCTATTTTAGCCTGAGACTTCTATCAACCACGTCTAATGATTTTCAAACCTCCTCTTTTAACCTCACATTTATTATCCTACTACTTTTAATAGTCAATAACTTAAAATCCATTCTCATAAATCTTTTTTGTAATATTTCATATCGCTACAAAGCTTCTTGTAGTCCTACCAGCATTGCCAGTTGATTACAATTGTCTTTCAAATAACTCGCATATTTACACCAATCTTTCTGGTCCCGCTGGTTTCGAATTCTCCCTGCCATCTTATCCAATTCTGCATAGTCCATTAATTTCATCTGCCGTTCCTCTTTCGTCGGTAGTTCTTCTTGCTTCCATTTCTGTGCCGATAATTCTCTTGCTGCAGGATTTTTGACTTTTGATAAGCACCAGTAATAGCAGCATTTTTTTCCGGGGACGTGAACAAAATGACCCACATTCAATGCTTTGTGTGTGTTTAATTTTCATAGAATTGTAGAGCCCAATCCCTTTGCTATGTGGGCATCTCAACATGGGGTCTCCCATCCAATTTGAAACCACCCCGGACCCTGCTTAGCTTTGCAAATGTGCTAGCCTTTTTATTTCCTTAGCCACTCTGTGCGGCTCCAACAATATAAACTTCCTGATACGGGGCTGCCTTAAGACGTCTTCTAAGAGTTGTGTAGTTCTTTTATCTCCCTTATCTCACTCAGTTGTGTTGTTATTCTTTGTTTCGTCATGTGTGTTGCTGGAGCAGATTTTCCTGCTGAAATAAATAAAATGATTTAAAAAACGAAACAAAATCCCCTTCACAGCTGAGGAGTTGCGGGCAGAACTATGTGAGAGTTGTTTGTGGCTGTGCTCACTCCTGGCATGCAGCCCTTTTGTCCAGGCAGGGCAGGTCCCCGCCCCAAGGACCTTACAGATGCGTTTGTGTTCTCAGGACGAGCAATGGGAAGAGCACAGTCATCAATGCCATGCTGTGGGACAAGGTCCTTCCCTCGGGCATCGGACACACGACAAACTGCTTCTTGCGCGTGGAGGGGACAGAGGGCCACGACGCCTTTCTGCTCACTGAGGGGTCCGAGGAGAAGAAAAGCGTCAAGGTGAGCACATCTCCGATCAGCGGAGGGCAACAGTTTTTGGAAGGGAGGGCAAGGAGCTCTTTCCATATGTTTTCAGTCTACTATTGTTTTAACTCCGTGAAACTTTTACATTATTATTGCTGGTTTTTCCTACTGGTGATTTTTAGCTTTTATCTTTTTCTTTTGCAAGGTGCTTCGAGGAGGTTTTTCCTACAGTCAGGAACTGTAAATTTTATGTAATAAATAGTTTCTATACCACTTAATAGGGACGCGGGTGGCGCTGTGGTCTAAAGCACAGAGCCTAGGGCTTGCCAATCAGAAGGTTGGCGGTTCGAATCCCCGCAATGGGGTGAGCTCCCGTTGCTCGGTCCCTGCTCCTGCCACCTAGCAGTTCAAAAGCACGTCAAAGTGCAAGTAGATAAATAAGTACCGCTCCTGCGGGAAGGTAAATGGCGTTTCCGTGTGCTGCTCAGGTTCGCCAGAACCGGCTTAGTCATGTTGGCCACATGACCCGGAACCTGTACGCCGGCTCCCTCGGCCAATAAAGGGAGATGAGCGCCACAACCCCAGAGTCGGCCATGACTGGACCTAACGGTCAGGGGTCCCTTTACCCCTTTACCTTTATACCACTTAATGGTAGAGCGGGTTTCTAAGCCTCCCAAAACCACTTCCCACTCAAACCCATAATTTTCTTTGATCCTTTTACATGGTTTCGTATGTCCGTGGTATTTTATGCATTGTGACTTGCCTTCGTTTTTATTGATTATCGTTTAGTACAGTGTTTCCCAACCGGTGTTCCGCGGCACACTAGTGTGCCGCCGGACGTTGCCTAGTGTGCCGTGGGAGGGAGGCGGGCGAGTCGGGCTAATCCTCCGACGAGCTCCACCTCCAGACCCATTGCTCAAATCCTTTAACCCAGGAGGGCGGGGAGGGGGGGGAGAAAGAGAAAAAAGAAAGGGTGGGAAAAAAGAAGGGGAAGAGAAAATATTTTTTTAAAAAAAGGAAAGAGAGGGAAAAAAGCGAGGGATGGAGGAAGGGGAATAAACAGAAGGGGAGGACAATGAAGAGGGGCGGGGCTTGGCAGGCAGCAGATAACTGGGGAGGGGGGCGCGGCTGGCGGCGGCTCAAGGCAGGAAGGGAGGAGCTGCCTCGCGGAGAGTCTTGGGCTGCAGAGATTTCCCGTTCAGGAGCGCGGGAGGCCACGCCGTGGATGGGAATCTCCTCCTCCTCTTCCTCCTCCTCCTCCAGGAGAGAGGGTGGTCCGCCCCACCGAGTCGGGCGTGCTCAAGCGTGGGAGCCTATAGTTAGAGCTCAGCTCCTTTTCTTGCCTTCCCCGCCCCCCACGGAGCACATTTTCCTCGCCCCCCCAACCCCCGCATGTAGAATAGAAGCCCTCCAGCCTCCACGGTGCACAAACTCTCCCCTCTGCAACGAAGCGCTTTGTTGCATATCTTTGGTGAGGTTTTTAGGCAGTCTTGGTGCACCTTAAATCAGCGCTAATTGCGCCTGGACGCAGTATTTACTTCCGAGTAGGCCCCCTTCCCCCCCCCCCCCCGGTAGCACCTGACGTTGCTATTCGTATCATCAGGTTTGTTTGTTGATAATTTAATTGTTTTAAAAGCATCATGCTAAAGAGCTCTCTCCCACCCCCAGACCCTTGGGCAAAACAGAAACACACACATACACAAACACAGAGATTGAGCCCTGCAGGTTTTATGAAATGAATGGATTCTGAATGCCTGTTTCAGTGGCTTGTCCGCCTTAGGCTGCTGGGCCAGACACCTGTTACACGGTGCAGTCCGTAAGCTGTGAGCGCTGCTACCTGCCGCCGAGACCACGTAACGACAGTCTTGAAAGACCTACATTGGCTCCCAGTACCTTTCCGAGCACAATTCAAAGTGTTGGTGCTGACCTTTAAAGCCCTAAGCGGTTTCGGTCCAGTATACCTGAAGTAGCGTCTCCGCCACCATCGTTCAGCCCAGACACTGAGATCCAGTGCCAAGGGCCTTCTGGCAATTCCCTCACTGTGAAAAGTGAGGTTACAGGGAACCAGGCAGAGGGCCTTCTCAGTAGTGGCGCCCGCCCTGTGGAATGCCCTCCCATCAGACATCAAAGAGATAACCATTACCTTCTATGCTGTTACTATTTTTTTTATTTTTTTTTACATAAGTAAAAAGTGACCTTTCCCCATCTGGCATGGTGGTGTGCCTCGAGATTTTTTTCATGAAACAAGTGTGCCTTTGCCCAAAAAAGGTTGGGAAACACTGGTTTAGTAATTCTCTATTGCGACTGATAAGTGTAAGCCGTTTAATTGTTATTTGCTGATATTTAATTTTCCTGTTTGGGTTGCGGGTTAAACCACAGAGCCTAGGACTTGTCAATCAGAAGGTCGGTGGTTCGAATCCCCCCGACGGGGTGAGCTCCCTTTACTCGGTCCCTGCTCCTGCCAACCTAGCATTTCGAAAGCACGTCAAAGTGCAAGTAGATAAATAGGTATCGCTCCGGCGGCAAGGTAAACAGCGTTTCCGTGCGCTGCTGTGGTTCGCCGGAAGCGGCTTAGTCATGCTGGCCACATGACCTGGAAGCTGTACGCTGGCTCCCTCGGCCAATGAAGCGAGATGAGCGCCGCAACCCCAGAGTCGGCCACGACTGGACCTAATGGTCAGGGGTCCCTTTACCTTATTAAATTTCCTGTTTACCACCAGATTCTAATGGATCGTTGAATATTACTTTGTTGATATAAGTTGTTTGTTTTTAAGTTATTGTGACTTTTTTTGTACTGGATCAGATTGCTATTATTAATGTTTGACATTGTATTTTTTTATATATGGGTTGGAAGCTGCCCCAGGTGGCAGCTGGGCGGGGTATAAATAAAATAAATACTATTATTATTATTTCTCTCTTTCTATCTGCCAACCCTCTATGTCCAGACGGTCAACCAACTGGCTCACGCGCTCCATCAAGACGAACTCCTGACTGCCGGAGGAATGGTCAGCGTAATGTGGCCAAACTCCAAGTGTCCCCTCCTCAAAGATGACCTGGTTTTGATGGACAGGTGAGAGATCTGCCTTTCCCCCATGTCCCTGGGGAACAATCCTGAAACCAGTTGGCTGCTAAGTTGCTGTACGCATGTAGAAGCACGGAAAACGACAGAGGTGTTTCCCCAGAAACTCCTCCTGCGCTGCTGGCCTCGTTCCAGCTTCCTGGCTTAGCAGGCATTTAATTTGTAAACTGATGCTATATTCTCCCAGTGAGCTGATTGCAGCAAGATTATCCTTTCTCCGTAGGCGATTTGAGATAATGGCTTTAATTCCTCCTCTGCTTCTAAAATCTGCCCCTCTCTTTCTAAAAACAGTTTGCGCCTTTTTAAAAACCTCCTCTCTCCCAGTCCTGAAAACTGGCTGCTAGTTGTTAGCCACTGGTTTCTCAAAAGCATCCATTTGGCTGAGATGAGAAATCAGGATGCTATTCTCAGTATCTGGTACTCACAGGTAGACTCTGACTGACCATGGAGGCTTGATTGAACTATATGCATATTAAGAGGCAGGATAAGGTTCTGTCTGTTGCAGGAATTATTTCTGCCCCACAGAAGCTTTCACAAGAAACAGGAAGCAGGACTGGTTAGGCCTTCGGCTCTTCCATGTTTTTCCTTCTTATTGTTGCGTGTACCACCTGTGCTCAGAGATCTGTATTGGTGTCCGATTTGCTACCAGGCTGAGTTCAAGTTTTTAATAATAGCACATAAAACTCTTAACAGTTTTGGTCAAGTTTCCCGGCAATATCGCCTTACCCCCAAATCGGCCAGCTTGACCTCTCTGATCTGCAGAACTGCCGCTGCTGCAGGTGCCAAATTATACTCCTTCCGCATTTGTAAGAGGTAAATCTTCTAGTGTGGTGGAACCTGCACTTTGGAACTCCCTGCCACTTGACACCAGGCAGGCGTCCTCACTGTACTCTTTTTTGTGCCTGCTAAAATCATTTATAGGCAGACTTCCCACGTGTGTAGAATGCCAACATATGTTTTAATCTGGTTTTTAGCACATTGTTGATTTTCTGAAGGTCTGATTGTTGCTGCTTTTTACAGATGTGTATATATATATATATATTTGTATACCACTTTGAAGGAGGGTTTTTTTGCAATCAAGTGGTTTATAAATGTTAGGAAATAAATAGCTTTGAATCGAAGCCCTGCTTTCTCAGTAGTTCAGGGTGGGCTGTTGTGTTGTCGGGTTAAGGCTATTATAACGAGACAGCTGTCAATAACACTTTCTTCTGCATCTGGCATTCCTCCCCCCACCCCTTGTCTGTCCTATTAGCCCCGGAATTGACGTAACCACTGAACTGGACAGCTGGATTGACAAGTTCTGCTTGGACGCTGACGTCTTTGTCTTGGTGGCAAACTCCGAGTCGACCCTGATGCAGACGGTAACCCTCACCCTTCGGTTAATTGACCTTCTCTTTGCTTTCGGAGGAGACTTTGCCGCGCCTCTCAATATCTGTTGGCTGGGAATCATCGCAAGCAGGGAGAGTCACCATTGCGTTTGGGTGTTGCTTGAGAGTTTCTTTTTTAAAAAAAAATTAAAGATTTTTAATAATACGGAACAAACTAGTCTAAACAAACACATTTAGTTCCATTTCTTACTGTATTGCACTTCCCGTTGTATTATCCCATTTTGATTTCTCGTTACACATCTGTCCAGTAATGTATCTCCAGTTTAATACAGTGGTACCTCGGGTTACATACGCCTCAAGTTACAGACTCCGCTAAGCCGCTTCAGGTTGAGAACAGTTTCAGGTTAGGTATGGACCTCCAGAACGAATTAAGTACTTAACCCGAGGGACCACTGTATCCTGTTGCATCCCTCTTGTTTTTTATGATAGTATCCTGATCTCTTGATCTAGGCCAGAGCTTTCCAAACTTTCCATGTTGGCAACATACTTTTCAGATGTGCATCATTTCGCAAGACAGTAATTCAGTTTGTTATTGTTTCGCTACACAGTAATTCAGTTTTACTAGCAAACTGGAAGTTAAATTAACCCCTTTCCAGCCCTGGGAGGAGCGTTTGTGCGACACACCTACACACTGCAGCCGACACACAGTTTGGAAAACTGCTCTCAGCCCTTTTGTTTTCCCAGTCTTTTTCCAGAAGCAATACCATAGCTTTAAGAGCAATGTTCTTTGAGTCCACTCCAGATTTTTAAACAGAGTCCTTTCTTTCTGCTTAAGCTAAAGAAAGTCCAGCACCGAAATCCCAAACCCCTTTCCCCCTTTTCTGGCCCCATATCCAAATGTAATCACCATTTGTAATCTTACCTTCTCCTTCTCCAAATCATTGTATGGAGATTAGGTCTGGATTTTGTATCAGTACATTGCCCAGGACTGGTATGAGGGCCAGACTGTGACGGCGGCTTCACTGGGCAGTATTATCGTGTCTGAAACTGCCGCAGCAGCTCCTAGAGTGACCAAACTGCTTTGCATGCACCCAAGTCTGTGGGCTCTGTTGGTTGCCAAAGTGTGTGTGTGTGTGTGTGTGTGTGTGTGTGTACAGTGGAACCTTGGTTCCCAAACAGCTTAGTTGCCGAACAAATCGACTCCCAAACGCTGCAAACCCGGAAGTAGGCGTTCCGGTCTGCAAACGTTTTTCAGAAGCCGAACATCCGAAGGTTTCAGGAGTCGAACGGACTCCCGTAACGGATTACCGTATTTTTCGCTCTATGAGACACACTTTTTCCCTCCTAAAATGTATGGGGAAATGTGTGTGCGTCTTATGGAGCAAATGCAGGCTGCGCGGCTATCCCAGAAACCAGAAAGTGAGAGGAATCGCTGCGCAGCGCTCCCTCTTGCTGTTCTAGCTTCTAGCTTAGCCCCTCTGGTCCTTCCCCACCTTCCGCAAAAGCCCCCAAGAGCCGCGCTCCCTTTAAAAAGTCGCGCGGAGGGGGCTTTTCCTTGGGGAAAAGGTTGCAAGCGCCGCACACACGCTCCACGCGGCTCGTGAAAGGGAGCGCTTAGCAGAGCCTGGGATGCATGGGATGAAGAATATTTTCTTCCTTGCATCTCCCCTCTAAAAACTAGGTGTGTCTTATGTTCAGGTACGTCTTATGGAGCGAAAAATACGGTGAGTTCGAGAACCAAGCTACCACTGTAGAGGATGTTTTTGAGTGATGTGGAAGGGCAACTCTGGAGCGGGGAGGCCAAGGGGGTGCAGGCCTGGGCCCAGTGGCACCCAGCCGCACACGCCCGATTCTCTGACTCCGGCCCTCCTTTTCCAGGAGAAGCAGTTCTTCCACAAAGTCAACACCCGGTTGTCGAGGCCCAACATTTTCATCCTGAACAACCGCTGGGATGCCTCCGCCTCCGAACCGGAGTACATGGAAGAGGTGAGGTTTTTCGGCGGAAGCCACGAAGGGCGGTGAGTTTGGGGAGGGGGGGATTCCGGCGTTCCTCACGCGAGCCCCGTTTCCCCCTTCCAGGTCCGGCGCCAACATATGGAACGCTGCACCAGCTTCCTGGTGGACGAGCTGGGTGTGGTGGATCGGGCCCAGGCCGGCGACCGCATCTTCTTCGTCTCCGCCAAAGAGGTGCTGAGCGCCCGAATCCAGAAGGCGCAGGGGATGCCCGAAGGAGGTAACTGGGTGGGACCCCACTTCCCAGAGCGGGAAGTCTCCACTGGCCTAGTCGCCATCTCTCGGCCTAGTCTACCTCGCAGGGTTGTTGTGTAGCTAGATTGGGGAATGGGCCTAAGAACAGGCTTTTTCTGTAGTGACTCCCTGTTTGTGGAATGCTCTCCCCAGGGAGGTTCACCTAGTGCCTTCATTATATATTTTTATAAGCGCCAGGCAAAAGTTTTCCTCTTCAACCAGGCCTTTGGCCAATTAATATTCTGCAGCCTTTTAAATGTGTCAGCGGGAAGCGGGGTATATTTTTCTTTTTTTATTATTTACTTGTGTTTTATCTTGTATTTAATTCTGTGAACCTCCCTGAGATTTTTTGACGAAGGGCCATATATCAGTTTAAAATACAATTTTACCTTGGTTTTCGAACATCTCGGAAGCCAAACGTTTCAGTTTTCGAACGCCGAAAACCCGGAAGTAAATGCTTCCGTTTTCAAACATGCCTCAGTTTTCAAACGTTTCAGAAGTTGAACGGCCTTCCAGAACAGATTGCATTCAAAACCAAGGTACCACTGTGCATACATACATACATACCACATTGGGCTTCTTGGAGGAAAGGCGGGATAGGAATAAAATACTGTAGCTCCTTCTAACAACAAACTCAGGCACTGAGTGCCAACAAGATTTCAGCCCCAACGGGTCAGCTTTTCATTTTATTTATTCCTGAAAACATTTGCATACTGTGGGTGGCACTGTGGGTTAAACCACAGAGCCTAGGACTTGCTGATTAGAAGGTCGGTGGTTCGAATCCCCATGACGAGGTGAGCTCCTGTTGTTCGGTCCCTGCTCCTGCTAACCTAGCAGTTCGAAAGCACGTCAAAGTGCAAGTAGATAAATAGGTACGGCTCTGGCGGGAAGGTAAATGGCGTTTCCATGCGCTGCTCTGGTTCGCCATAAGCGGCTTAGTCATGCTGGTCACATGACCCGGAAGCTGTACGCCGGCTCCCTCAGCCAATAAAGCGAGAGAAGCGCCACAACCCCAGAGTCGGCCACGATTGGACCTAATGGTCAGGGGTCCCCTTACCTTTACCTTTATATCATAAATATCTTAAGATGTTTGCAGCAATAAAAACAGAAAACAATTAAAAAGTTAAAAGCAGACATCAATTAAGTATTGTGGGAGGGCGCATCCTTAATTGCTTGCATAGGCCTGGCGGAATAGAAAGGCTTTCAGCAGGCATTTAAAAGTCGGCACAGAAGGCACCCGCTGAATCTCCAGTGGCAGAGAGTTCCGCTGGACTAGGCTGACGACACTAAAGACCCGATTTCTCATTGTCGTCAAATGAGCTTCACCAACTGACCATTTCAAGTGAATTTTGATGCTTTTTCCCTCCTAGGCGGGGCACTGGCAGAAGGGTTCCAAGTGAGGATGTTTGAGTTCCAGAACTTTGAGAGGAGATTTGAGGCAAGTCTTGATTTTGTCTGCTGAGCTCATCCCATATAACAACACCCCAAGGGCAGCTCATCTGTGCTCTGCAAGTGAAAGAACTTCCAGTTTTGCTGCTCAGCTTCTCCATTTATAGTAAGACCTGAGCGCAGATGATGGGAGCGGTTTCTCTGAGGCTCCTGCTGGCTGCCAGAGCCAGTAATACTGGGGTAAATGGGCCAAAAGCCTGAAGGCAGCTCCTGGGCAAGGTGGATTAATAACCTCCACTTCTCAAAACTCTGTGCAATGGATTTTAATTGTTCCTTACTTGCCTGAGCAAATTCCTCTCTCTCTTTATAGTTTACCCTCAAATCGCTCTTTGCCAGCCTCCCCACAACCTGGGACTCTGGATTTTTTGGGACTACAATTCCCATCATCCGCAGCCAGTGCTGGCATTGGATGATGGGAGTTGTAGTCCAAAACATCTGGAAGGCCCCTGGTTGAGGAAAGGCTGGTTTCTTCCTATTCTTCCCTCCTCCCTTGAGCTAAGAAATAATGGAATCTTCCTCACTCCCAGAAATTGGACACAAGGATAGTTACTGCATTATAGTAGCTGAGTAAATAATCCACAATCTTTGTTTTGTTCATAGTGCAATTTTTTAAACTAGGTTATAGAGAAATCCTGAGGATCCAAATTTTCGGTTAAAATAAAATGTTCGATGAGACGTGGTTTCCTTTCTTATATTATTGAGCAGAGTGGTCAATTTTCTGTCACTCAGACATGCCTCTGGGTAGGCAGTGTTTGACAGTAAAATCACAAGTTTGGGAAGGGAAGGCCCTGTGAAAGGGATTGCTGTGCAGACTGTTGGAAATGAAGATGTACTGCTGGGCAAATATTCACTGTTTACATTGTTGCATTGGGGGGGGATTAAGGAGAAAATCAAGTCGCTAGTCCTCAAGGTGGCAAAGTTTAGGACTGAAAGTGGATCAACACATGCCAGGGTTACGTAACCCCCTTGAGATTGCCAGAAGCAGGTAACCTGCTGTATGTAAAACCTGCTTGATTTTTAATCTGTAAAATACAGGTTGCTGAGCTGAACTTCCTATTCCCTTTGCTCATGCAGGAATGCATCTCTCAGTCGGCGGTGAAGACCAAGTTTGAGCAGCACACAGTCAGAGCCAAGCAGATCGCAGAAGAGGTTCGCCACATTATGGACTCGGTGCATGTGGCTGCCCAGGAACAGAGGTGAGCAGCTGCAAAACAGCAGGAGATGGTCAGACGCGTTGCTTTCTTCTGAAATTAGACGTGAAACGTAGTCACCTTGGCTGGCTGTAGGCACTGATAGTCTCCTCCATGAATTTGCCTGATTCTCTGGTCCAAAGAAGTTTGATGGCAGAGGTGGTTTAAAGTGAGCCAGGCGGGCTTTTAATCTCTTTTAGAGAACATACAAAGTCACAGGTTAAGGGAGGATGTACGCAGTAACAGCTATTTGGCTCAGACTTCCAGCCCAGGATGCAGAATGCTTCTAAAGTAAAGTAAAGTAAAGTAAAGTAAAGTAGTATCTCGGGTTAAGTACTTAATTCGTTCCGGAGAATCGTTCTTAACCTGAAACTGTTCTTAACCTGAAGCACCACTTTAGCTAATGGGGCCTCCCGCTGCCACCGCGCCGCCAGAGCACGATTTCTGTTCTCATCCTGAAGCAAAGTTCTTAACCTGAAGCACTATTTCTGGGTTAGCGGAGTCTGTAACCTGAAGCGTATGTAACCCAAGGTGCCACTCTAAAATAAAGTAATATAATATAATATAACAACATAACATAACATAAAACAACATAACATAACATAACATAACATAAAACATAACATAACATAACATAACATAACATAACATAACATAACATAACATAACGTAACATAGTAGAATATCCTATCCTATCATATCATATGCTTGCACCCATGCACTTAAGTGAAATGAAATGGTTTGTCCCAATGGAAAACATTTCCGCTGAAGGGTTGATCAGAGTGGGGAGGTCTGCTGCCGCTAAGGGGCTAATTAGGGTGGGGAGTCCTGCCACTGTTAAGGACCTGATTGGGGGAGGCTTGCCACCACTAGGGGGCTGATCAGGGGCAGGGAGGTGCTGATGCAAAATGGCTGATCAGGAGGAGACTTGCAATCTCTTTTGCTCTATGTCCTTGTGCATACAGAACTGCGCAAAACCCACTGGCCTGGTTGCCTAGCTCTGCTCAGTATTAGGTGCTCGTATTTCCTCTTCCTTGTCTGGGCTAGCCAGCCCTCCTTCTCCTTCCTGCTAGGAAAGGAAGTCTCCCGGAAACCGCCAGCCGATCTCCCTACTTTCCCTTTAATACAAGAAAATGCATTATTTGTTTTTCTTCTTTCCCACCACCCAACACATGCCTTGTTCCATCTCCCAGGATTTACTGCCTGGAGATGCGAGAGGACCGCCAGGAGCGCCTGGGCTTCATCGACAAGCAGCTGGACCTGCTCACTCAAAACTACAAGCTGAAGATCAAGCAGATCACAGAAGAGGTGGAGCGGCAGGTGAGAGCATCGCTGCTGTCTGGGCTGGGCTTCAAGCAAAGGCCCAGGGTGCCGCTCAGCAGAGCCAGCGGCCAGGGCCTTTTCGGTTGTGGCACCCTGCCTCTTCGGAATCCCCTCTGCTCTGAATTATGGCAAACAGGGCTGTGCTCCCAGGGAGTTGCAGTTCAAAATCTCCAGAAGCTGCTCTGATCATGTTCCAGATACGCTTCTTTGTAGATTTAATTTTTTGAGAATGGAGGTTATAGACCTGCATAGGCAGAACATAAAATCGTAGAGCTTAAGGGGATGCGTAGGGTCATCTAGTCCAACGCCCTGTGATGCAGGAAAACTTGGCAAAATCCTCCTCTTATCGGAGTGATCCAGGTCAGGCACCATGCAAAGCAATCCAGTTTCCCAGGTTTCAACATCCTGTGGCCGCTAAGAAGGTTGAGTCTTCATTGGGCATTTGGAATACGATTGGTAAAATCTATTTGGTGTTTCGCAACTTTCTGTCTAGTTTCAGGACCTTAGCCAGACCTAGCAGAGTAAACGCAGAATCCACGGAAGCAATTGGCAACTTGGCTGCAGACAGGATAGACGAAGCAGGAACCAGGAACTTGTAGTTAGGTGTTTATTATATACAGTGGACTATTTACAGAACAGAACACAGATCTTTTGCTAGCTCTCTCTGACACGACTCACAACTCCTACACTGACACACAGAACTCTGAACCACTGAACTTCTGAACTAACACATTCCAGTTAATAGACCATTAATTATCACTCCTTTGAGAGAGCTTGACCAATCAGGGAGCTGTCTCCATGCCTCCGTTATCACCAGGCAGACTTACTCCTTCACATTGCCTTCTGGCTGGCTGCCAAACCTTAATTGACTCTGTGTGAGTAGCTGCACATACACAGTTTCCCAACAAATACTTTGGGGGTTTACCCAGCAGGGCTGATTCCTCTCTCCTGTTTTCCAAGTGGCCCTGATTTTGTCTCCCATTTTCTGTTGCCCAACTCCCCAACCTTCGTTTGTTATTAGAGTGATTCCTTCGTGCAAAACCACACTTCCTTCTATTTGCACCCATTCTGCTTTTCCTTCAGCGTTGGGCAGAGGTTTGGTACGCACGCGCGCGCACACACACACACGTGCTACGGGCACAGAGGGAGGCCCTGATCCTCTGCGCTTTGCCTTAGTCACCTACCATAACGCAATTGCACCTTCCAGGTCTCCAACGCGATGGCGGAAGAGATCAGACGCCTCTCCGTGTTGGTGGACGACTTCCAGCTAGATTTTCACCCGTCTCCCGTAGTCATTAAAGTTTATAAGAACGTGAGTTGCAGCAATTATTATCTGTTGTTGTTTTTACCTGTTGCTTATAAGCTTATAAGAGCACAAGGAGTAGCTCAGTAGTTTGTTGTTACTGGGCTGGCTTGTAGCTCAGTGGTAGATTTCCCCCCCCCCCAAAGAATCCTGGGAACTGTAGTTTGGGAGTTATAGCTCTGCTAGGGGGTGGACTACAGTTCCCAGGACCAGACCTGGGAGACCAGGGTTCATTTCCCCAATCGGCCATGAATCTCCCTGGGAGACCTACCTCACAGGGTCGTTGTAAGTGAGGAAGAGTGATGTGCTCCAACGTGAGCTACTCAGAGGGAAAAGGCGGGATATCGATGCAAACAAATAAACCGGGGGGTGTACTTGCAGTTCCATGCAAAAAGCAGCCTTGATCTCTACCTCTCTCCCCCTGCCCCCCCGCCAGGAACTCCACCGGCACATTGAGGAGGGTCTTGGCCGGAATATGTCTGACCGCTGCTCCAGCTCCATCACGACGTCCCTTCAGACGATGCAGCAGGAGATGATCGGTTAGTGAAAAGGGAGCAGGTCTCCTGTGCTGCTTGGGAATTAAGTACCTGTATCTGAGCCAGATGTTTGGAGATCTAGGCTGCTTCAGAGACACTCCCTTTTCTCTTTTCTCACTTGTGGCGCTGTGGGTTAAACCACAGAGCCTAGGACTTGCCGATTAGAAGGTCGGCGGTTCGAATCCCCGTGACGGGGTGAGCTCCCGTTGCTTGGTCCCTGCTCCTGCCAGCCTAGCATTTCGGAAGCACCTCAAAGTGCAAGTAGATAAATAGGTACCACTCCAGCGGGAAGGTAGACGGCGTTTCCGTGCCCTGCTCTGGTTCGCCAGAAGCGGCTTAGTCATGCTGGCCACATGACCCGGGAGATGTATGCCAGCTCCCTCGGCCAATAAAGCGAGATGAGCGCCACAACCCTAGAGTCGGCCACGACTGGACCTAATGGTCAGGGGTCCCTTTACCTGAGCCAGATGTTTGGAGATCTTGACTGCTTCAGAGACACCCCCTTTTCTGTTTTCTCGCTTGTAAAGCAGAGTTAGGGAACCTGCAACTGGACCACAGCTTTGGTCACCCCAGGCCATTGGCTGTAAGTGGCTGGGGCTGATGGGAATTGGAGTCCAGCAATATCCAAAGGCGCCTTCACTTGACTGGATCATCACTTGCCTTTATTGCCCCAGCATCGTTTTTAATGCAGGGCCACGGACCAAGGCCTATGCTGGCAGGGGCAGATGGGAGTTGGAGTCCAGCAACATCTGGAGGGCCACAGGTTCCCCATCTGTGAACTAGGCCGTCACTTGCCCTTACTGCCCCTAGCTGCCTTCAGTGCAGAGACAGGGACCATTGGTCAGGCTGGCAGAAACCAGCCTAGCAACAGGATTCCTATCCCCAGTGCATCTGATATGTTGGTCCGTGAATTGGGGCTTGTTCTAATAGCAGGTTCTGTTGCCTCTTTGCTCCCCCGTGAAGACGGCTTAAAGCCCCTCCTGCCAGCCTCTCTGAGAAGCCAGATAGACAAGCTCATTCCCCGGCAGTGCTTCGCGATGAGCTACGACCTCAACTGCGACAAGCTCTGCGCCGACTTCCAGGAGGATATCCAGTTCCACTTCTCTCTCGGCTGGACGATGCTCGTGAACAGATTCCTGGGACCCAAAAACACCCGGCGAGCCTTGATGGGCTACAATGACCAGGTGAGAAGAGCCTTTTGGCTACCCTCCAGCACCCTGCTTCACCCAGTAGGTGCTCCTGAAAAGCCCCCCTCCCCAAGCAGCTTCCTCTCCGCTTCTTGGTTCGTGGCAGAGAAATAGAGCATCTGCCTTGTACGCGGAAGGTCTTGGGTTCGATACCCAGGTAGAGCCAGAAAGCTGGTATTATCAGGGGGCTCCCCGGACACTGAGGTCCATCGCCGAGGGCTTCTGGTGGTTCCCTTGCAGCTAGAAGTGAGGTTACAGGGAAGCAGGCAGAGGGCCTTCTTGGTAGTGGTACCCGCCCTGTGGAACGCCCTCCCACCAGATGTCAAAGAGAACAACAACTACCAGACTTTTAGAAGACATCTGAAGGCGCAGCCCTGTTTAGGGAAGCTTTTAATGTTTAATAGACTATTGTATTTTAATATTCTGTTGGAAGCCACCCAGAGTGGCTGGGGAAACCCAGCCAGATGAGCAGAGTATTAATAAATAATAATAATAATTTATACCCTGCCCATCTGGCTGGGTTTCCCCAGCCACTCTGGGCGGCTTCCAGCACATCTAAAAACATAAGAAAATGTCAAAACTTTAAAAACCTCCCGAAACAGATGTCTTCTAAAAGTTGTATAGTTCTTTCCTTGGCATCTGATGGGAGAGTGTTCCACAAGGAGGGCACCACTGCCCAAAAAGGCTCTCTGCCTGGTTCCCTGCAGCTTTACTTCTTGCAGTGAGAAAACCTGCCTGAAGACCCTCGGAGCTGGATCTGAGTGTGTCCAGACTGAACAATGGGCCTCCTTCAGGTTTCACCATCTAAAAGGCTCGTGACATGAAAGGAGAGGGGAACTTGGAGGGAGGAGGAAAAAAGAAAACACATACAGTCTTTTTTTCCATTGAGGGTAGCCAAGTGGTGTCCTCAAGATTGTGTTAGACTTGAGTTCCCGTCATTTCCAGCCAACGTGGCCAATGGCCAGGGATGATGGGTACCACAAGGGTGGCTACCACCAAGTTAAGTGGACCAATGGCGTGACTCATTGCAAGGGCAGGTTCCTATGCTCAGAGGCACCCAGTGCCTCATTGTGTGCCACACACAGAAGGAACCAACACACAGGGGAACTTGCAGATTCTGCCACTTTCATTCTAAAGAACCCAAAATTATGGTGATGATTATTTACCAGATGTATATTATAGGGTTACCAGACGTCCCCGTTTCCCAGGGACAGTCCCCGGATTTGCGTATAGGTCCCCAGACAAATTCCATCCTGGATTTCATCTAATGTCCCCAGGAAACGCAGCAGCGGCAGTCTCAGCAGCCCGGAGCAGTTGGCTCTGGCCGGCTTCAGGAGCTGCTCGGAAGTCCCCATATGATGGTGGTGCAGGGGCTCTAAGAAGCAGCTTCCGAGCTGCCTCCACCTTTCCCGACCCCAGCAACTAAGCTGTGAAGGGAGGCTCCATGCTGCCTATCAGAGCAGCCGCCCAACTCCTACTTGCGTGCAAGCAGGAGCAGGGCAGGGATCTCTCAGTTAGGCAACTGGAAGCCTCCCTTCCCAGCTGAGGGATCCCCGTCCCCTCCTGCTTGCACACAAGTAGGAATGGGATTGGGGCTGCTCCGATGGGAAGGGAGGCATCATGCTGCCCGAGCCTCGCCGCCACTGCCCTCTCGGCCCTCCTTCTCCTCCTTCCACGCCTGACCCACCGCACACCGCTTCCCCACCACCACCGAAGAACCAACAACTCAGGGGCTGCCCAGGCTCATGGAGAAAGGAGATAGAAGCCTCGGAGGAAGGGAAAACGTGGCAGTTGAGGTCAAGGCGGTGGCCTCCCCTCTGCCACCCCCATCGCTGCAGCATCAACGTCCCGAACGTAGTATTTATTTATTGGTAACCTTAGTATATTATCGCCCTTCATTAAAAGATCTCAGAGTGGCTTACAAGATAAAAACGCAAGATAGAGGCACAAATGAATAGTTAAAAACAGAAACGAAGTGCATTTGCATTCCACACACACCCTTCTCTCACACAATTCCTGCTTCTGCTGCCATTGGGGAGAGACAGTGATATGCAAAGTTCTGTGAAGGTGCCTTCTGGCCCTTTTACTGTGCCTTGGCCTCAATAACCCAGCCTGTAAAATGGGGAAAAAATAGCCCAGTTTGTCTTATCCAAAGAAATGAAGGAACTAAGCATTTTGCATTGTACTGGTAGTGCTTACAAATGGAGTAAAACCGTTCTCTGAATTTTTTCTTTCTTCTCTCTGCCCCTTCCTCTTTTATTTTCCTTTTTCAAACTTAGGTTCAGCGTCCTCTGCCTTTGACTCCAGCCAACCCAAGCCTGCCTCCCTTACCTCAGGGATCCTTGACTCAGGAAGAGCTGATGGTCTCGATGGTCACTGGGCTGGCCTCTCTCACCTCCAGAACCTCTATGGGCATCCTTGTGGTTGGAGGAGTGGTACGTTTGAAGGAGAACCTCGATATCTGAGGGTGTTGTGATTCCCTCGCCCGGCCCTCCTGTAGCTCAGTGACAGAGCGTTGGGCCCTGCATGCAGAAAGTGCAGTCCTTGGCATCTCCACGTAGGACTGGCACAGACACCTGTCCATAACCCTGGAGAGCTGCTGCCAGTCCGTGTAGACAATACTGAGTTGGATGATTCCCCCCCACACACTATTGATGCTTCCAAAGACTGCTCCCTTGCAATGTAGCTGTAATTCATGTGCTCCTCATATATAAGAGAACAGTGAGCCAGTGTGGTGTAGTGGTTAAGAGCGGTAGTCTTGTAATCTGGGGGACCGGGTTCGCATCTCCGCTCCTCCACATGCAGCTGCTGGGTGACCTTGGGCCAGTCACACTTCTCTGAAGTCTCTCAGCCCCACTCACCTCACAGAGTGTTTGTTGTGGGGGAGGAAGGGAAAGGAGAATGTTAGCCACTTTGAGACTCCTTCGGGTAGTGAAAAAGCGGGATATCAAATCCAAACTCTTCTTCTTCACATTTATAAGTCCACCTTTTTACTCCGAGGAGTACCGTATTTTTCTCTCTATTAGACGCACCGGACGATTGGATGCACCTAGTTTTTAGGGGAGGAAAACAAGAAATAAGAAAGGAACACAAAGCATTCTGAGCTAAGAGGAAGCGCTCCTCCATCTTCACTCAGAAGGCTTTGCGGGGTACCCCTGAAGCCAGGAGAGCAAGCGGGATCGGTGCGCACTGATCCCTCTCGCCCTCCTGGCTTCAGCGAAAGCAAGCCTACTGGCTTTCCTCCTGCAAGAGCCGCACGCTCTTTAATGGGAGCGCGGCTCTTGGGGGCTTTTCTGGGAGGTGGGGGAAGGGATAGAGCCGTGCGAGAGCCAGTGTGGTGTAGTGGTTAAGAGCGATGGACTCGTAATCTGGGGAACCGGGTTCGCGTCTCCGCTCCTCCACATGCAGCTGCTGGGTGACCTTGGGCCAGTCACACTTCTCTGAAGTCTCTCAGCCTCACTCACCTCACAGAGTGTTTGTTGCAGGGGAGGAAGGAAAAGGAGAATGTTAGCCGCTTTGAGACTCCTTTGGGTAGTGATAAAGCGGGATATCAAATCCAAACTCTTCTTCTTCTTCCCCCACGTCCCGCAAAAGCCAGGGATAGCTGCACGAAGGCTCCCCGCTCCGCTGCGGAGACTTCATCCCGTGGCTAAGCCAGAAGCTAGAACAGCCAGTGGGAACCCGCTCACTATCCTGGCTTCTTCTTCTTTAGCCGCGCACAGCCTTTCCCGGGCAACGGGAGCCTTCACCCCCTGCCTGGGAGAGACTGTGCATGGCTAAGGCTCCCCCAAGAGCCACGCTCCCTTTAAAGAGCGCACGTAGCGTGTGTGCGGCTCTTGGGGGCTTTTCTCCGAGGAGGGAGAAGGGCAGCTCCACACACTTCGCACGGCTCTTTAAAAGGAGCGCCGACAGAGCCTCCCACCTGCATCCGCTGCATAAGAGGCACACACATTTCCCCTTATTTTTTAGGAGGGGGGAAGTGCATCTTATAGAGCGAAAAATACGGTAATTTTACTCTTCGGAGATCATAACATGGTGATGATTTCCAATAAGTTGGTGCTCATTTTATTTTACTCTGTGCTACTTTTGTTCAGTTTTGCCCTCTGATTTTGCCCCTTTCATGCTGGCCGTTGACCGTAACAATAAAGATTTGATTTGATTCTTCAGCTGTTGGGTGTTTAAAAAAAAAAAAATGATCATCACGTTTCCTCCTGCCCGCAGGTCTGGAAGGCTGTGGGCTGGAGGCTGATTGCTCTTTCTTTTGGCCTCTATGGACTGCTGTACGTTTACGAGCGTCTCACCTGGACCACGAGAGCGAAGGAGAGAGCTTTCAAGCGACAGTTTGTGGACTATGCCGGCGAGAAACTCCAGCTCATCGTCAGCTACACGGGTTCGAACTGCAGCCATCAAGTTCAGCAGTGAGTCTTTCGCTTCGCCTGCATTCCGGGGGATGGGGGGGGGGAATATCCGCAATTGTGGCCTTCTGAGCCTTGATGTGGCTCTCAGGAGCTCCTGTTCTTACAAAAACACAAATGACTCCTTGCAGAGAGAGCTCAGCGTGCTCAGATTCCTGCCCTGCGTGTCGTGGCATGTTCACAAACATTCTAACCATCGTATAACCTCTGGGGCGATTAACTTTTATTTATTTATTTTTAGATACATTCCCAAAAACTTCACATGAACTTTCCAATACATAATATAGTGGTACCTTGGTTCTCAAACTTAATCCGTTCCAGAAGTCAGTTCCAAAACCAAAGCGTTCCCAAACCAAGGTGTACTTTCACATAGAAAGTAATGCAAAATGGATTAATACTTTAAAAAACAACCCCTAAAACAACAATTTAACATGAATTTTACTATCTAACGAAACCATGGATCCATAAAATGAAAGCAATAATCAATATACTGCAGTCATGCAATCAAATCGATCGATCAGTAGCTGTACTGGGTTCCACATAGTCACACACACACACACACACACAAAGAGCCACAAAAACACAAAATAAATAGCAAAAACAGGCAGACCTCAGCATAACACTAAAAACGGAAGTGTAACACTCCAAAGGAGCACGTTCGGCTTCTGAAAAATGTTCACGAACCAGAACACGTACGTCCAGGTTTGCAGTGTTTGGGTTCCAAGTTGTTTGAGCACCAAGGTATTTGAGAACCAAGGTACCACTGTAGATTTTTCTTTGATTTTAGCGACTTCCCATCCCATTTTCCATTGTAGTTTTTTTATTATTTCTCCCCCTTGCTGCACCCTACCTTCCCTCTTCTTATATCAAAACAATAATACAGTAATCTCAAATTCCTTTTGTTGCTCGTAGTTTGAATCCCGCTCATGAATAATATTTCTTTATTATGTGGGCTGAATAACCCTGCATAGACAGTCTTACTTCAAGGCCTGCCCTGGGTGTCATGGCATGTTCACAAACATTCTAACCGTCGTATAAATGCTACAGCAATTTAACGTAGCTTTTAAATTAGGGCTGAATGGTTTCACCCACGTAAAACGCTGCTGCCTTATTGGACCAAAGAATCCTGTAGCCTTTCTGACTTCAGTTTCTGCCCTGGGTGTCATGGAATGTTCACAAAAATTCTGGCTGGTTTGTAGCCATTACAGGAATTTTAGCTCATCATGCAGAAGTTCCTGAGTTCAGTTCCCAGCATCGCCAGGTAGGTCTGGAAAAAACTCCTGTCTGCTGCCCTGGAGAGCTGCTGCTGGTCAGTGCTGGAAACCCTGAGCTAAATGGACCAATGATCTACACTTAGTACAAAGCAAGCAGCTACCTGTGTTTGTTCTCTACCTTGCCATTTTATTCCTTTCCCTCTGATCATAGCTGTCAACTTGCAGATTTGAAAATAAGGGACTGGCAGCCTCGAAAATAAGGGATCAGCAGCCAAAATAAGGGATTTTCTGGGCACAGGTATGTTCAGCTTCTGAGCCCGTCCGAGCCAAAGGCAGAAAGCCCAGCCAGCAGCCAAACGAAGCCTCATCAATAAGGGACAGCAGCGGGACATGGCGCTAGGATAAGGGACTGTCCCGCCAAATAAGGGACACTTGACAGCTATGCCTCTGATTGACTTCTTCCTCTTCTCCATTTCCTCCCTCTTTTTTGGAAAAGGGAGCTTGCCGGAACCTTTGCCCAGCTCTGCCAGCAGGTTGACGTGACGAGAGAAGATCTTGAGAAGGAGATCACGGCCCTGAATCAAAAGATTGAGATCTTGGACTCCCTTCAGAGCAAAGCCAAGCTGCTCAGGTATGGAATATGGGAAGCAGGGCTGTCTCCCAGTTTCCACCTTCAGCGGCTGCTCTAATAAAAGTGAAATGATGAGTCATTTCCAGGGTGGCGAGTGCTGAACTTGGGAGGGTGGAATGCTCAGAAGGGCTTCATTTGCTGAAACTGAATGATGCTGGTACCATGGGAACTAAAGAGGAACCTACTGGCCAAAGGCCCATCTAGTCCAGCATCTCCCAGTCCTCCCAGGGGCCAAATCTCCCAAAGAACCCAGGAAACTACCATATTTTTTGCTCTATAACACGCACCTGACCATAACACGCACGTAGTTTTTAGAGGAGGAAAACAAGGGAAAAAATATTATATATATATATATATATATATATATATATATATATATATATATATGCACCAAAACCTGCATATATATATATATATATATATATATATATATATATATATATATATAAATATTATATATATATATATATATATATATATATATATATATATATATATATATATATATATAATATTTATTAAAATTTTCAATAATAATACAATGAAAATAAAAAGGAAAAAAAAACCAAAAATACAAAAATAAAAACACACAGAATTTCCATTACTTATTTTCCTTTAACTTATTTCCCCGACCTCCTGATACCTCCCTTTTTTGTATTCCAATTCAGATTGTTAGTTCAGCAAATCCTTACCATTAAATTTTTACCTATTTCTAAACCTTTTTTTTCATATTCTCTTAAAGCATTACAGCTGGAAACCACTTGTTTTCTATCCAACATCATTCTAACATTCATTAATTTTACAATATTTCTGTAAATAGTCTTTAAATTTCTTCCAATCTTCTTCCGACGACTCTTCTCCCTGGTCTCGGATTCTGCCAAGGGAAAAAATATTATAAACGAAACAGTGGATGTATGATTTTTGTGGTTCATGCTGTGGCCACAGACATGTGATCTGACGTTTGGGGTAGCCCAATGCAAAAATCCTGAGGATCCATGTGGATCCATGCTTTGTAACCACGTTTTTGCGCCATTGCGGCCCCATGAAACAGTGGGTGCGTGTGTGTTTTTTGGTGCAGGCTGTAGCCATGGACATGCTATGTGATCTGATGGCGAATTTGGGGTGACCCAGTCCAAAAATCGTGAGGATCCATGTGGATCCATGCTTTGTAACCGAACACTCGTGTAAGCGGCTCCTCTCCTCTCCCACTTTGCTCCTTTAAATCAAGCAGGCTCTGCTTCTCTCCCTTCTCTCCCTTCTCCCCAGCTCAGGGAGCTGAAAAGCTTTGCTGCTATTTAGCAAGCTGAGTGGGGAGGAGGGAGGGACAGAGAGCCTGCTTGCTTTAAAGCAGCCAACCAGACAGGAGCCGCTTACACCTGTGTACACACAGGTGTATGCGGCTCCTCTCCCGCTTTGCAGTTTCAAAGCAAGCCACGGAGGAGGGAAGGAAGGGGAACCATGGATCCTCTGCTCACGACTGCAGCAGATCCCCCCGCCATCCGTAGGCATTCGTTCCATAACACACACAAACATTTCCCCTTACTTTCTAGGAGGAAAAAAAGTGCATGTTAGGGAGCGAAAAATACGGTAGATAGACTGCCTCTGCATCTGGAGGTTCCATAAGGACCTAGGAAAATCTCTGCTAGATCAGGCCAAAGGGGGCCCATCTAGTCCTGTCCTCATGGATGCCACCTTGGGAAGCCCATAAGCAGGACTTGATCAAGAGATGGATGGATTGTGTTACCTGCCCTTCACCAGCAGGTCCTAGGGCAGGTTATGATGATTTCAAAGTCAGAATTAAAAACAATTAAAGCACTCCCCATCTCCCTCCTTCTCTCCCCTCTCTTGTCCCCTAACTCACAATGTCTCTGACAATAATGTCTCATAACGAATGTAAACGAGTTGTGAAAAAGACTCTACGAATTGATGGTGGAGACGCTATATGTACTTTTCCATGTTTGTTTGTTTTGTAACACAAGAAAAAGGGACGTGGGTGGCGCTGTGGGTTAAAGCACAGAGCCTAGGACTTGCCGATCAGAAGGTCGGCGGTTCAAATCCCGGTGACGGGGTGAGCTCACGTTGCTCGGTCCCTGCTCCTGCCAACCTAGCAGTTCGAAAGCACGTCAAAGTGCAAGTAGATAAATAGGTACCACTCTGGCGGGAAGGTAAACAGAGTTTCCTGCTCTGGTTCGCCATAAGCGGCTTAGTCATGCTGGCCACATGACCCGGAAGCTGTATGCCGGCTCCCTCGGCCAGTAAAGCAAGATGAGCGCCGCATCCCCAGAGTCGGTCATGACTGCACCTAATGGTCAGGGGTCCCTTTACCTTTAAAGTACCCCCGTCTCCCTCCCTCTCTCCTCCCTTTTCCCTAACTGCACAATGTCTCCGACAATAATGTCTCATAATGAATGTAAACGAGCTGTGAAAAAGACTCTACGAATTGATGGTGGAGACGCTACATGTACTTTTCCTTGTTTGTTTGTTTTGCAACACAAGAAAAGCTTGAGTAAAAACCTTAAAAGCAACAAAGCAGAATGCAACCACAAGTATTGGGGGCAGGCCCGTTAGCATCTCTGTTTCAACGCCTGCTGAGTCTGGCAGGCTAAAGTTCTCGGAACTGAAATGGTTAGCAACCGCCTGCTCCCCTTTCTTCAGGGTGGGGTGGTGGTGGTCCAAAATTTCACACTTGTGCTTTCTAAAGCAATGTGCGTTCATAGTTTTACCTACATCCTGGATACGACACCCTGTAATAAACGTATTTTCCCTCTGCAGGAATAAAGCCGGTTGGTTGGACAGCGAGCTGAACATGTTCACACACCAGTACTTGCAGCAGAGCAGATAAGCGAGGAAAGGCGGAGGAGGAGGGCAGATATTTCTGCTCGCCACTTCAGTACCCGCTTGCAGAACCTGTTCCAGGCGGTGGGGATCCCCCCACAGAGCCACAGAGGAGACAATCGCTGCCCCGTCTCTCCTTTTCCGCCACGAGACCGAGAGAATCACACGGCCTCTGCATGGTTTTTCCATTTCTAACCCCCACCCCGGTTTGGCATACACTTTATTTTAGAGTCCTCCTTCCCCACTCCTTCTTCCAATAGTGTTAATAAGCTAATAATTAGCAGGAGAGAAAATGCCTGTGTTTATACACTTACAAGGAGGAGTGATAAATCTGGTCTGTGTTCCCCTCTTCTTTGTCTTTTAACAACAATGAAATGTCAAGATCAACTTGGGCAGATTCTGTTTGGATCCCCTTTCCCCAACAAGTTTAGATGAAACTTCCCTCTCCAATTCCAGGTCTCGATGAATTAATGCCCATCTATTCCTTTAAAAAATAATAATATTGCATTCTTCGAGGTGCAGTCCAGCCAGAGCGTTGTATCCCGCAAAGGCGACATTTAAAGCACTGCGATACCACATTAACAGTCCTAGCTTCCTCCAGAGAATCCTGGGAACTGTAGAGGGTCTGAGAGTTGTGAAGAGACCTCCATTCCCCTCTCAGAGCTACAGTTCCCTGAGGAAAGAGGGGTTGACTGTTAAACCACTCTGGGAGCAGAATAGAGATCTCCTAACAACTCTCAACACCCTGAACGAACTACAGTTCCCAGGATTCTCTGGGGGAAAGCCATGATTGCTTAAAGAGGCACGACAGTGGTGTGAATGTGTCCTGCTCTGAAGTAGCCCATTTAAATTGATGTGCCTAAGCTAGTCGAGAGGGTTAACTTCAATGGGTTTACTCTATGCAGGGCTAGCAATCTGTCTCGCTGGGGTGGCTTTATGCCAAGCTGGGCTCTCGGTGGGAGCTGGGTCAGACCCACGGCGTCCGAGAAGCAACTGTTTGCCCAAGCACGAGTTTATATGATCTCTGAGACAGTGGCAAAGGAACCTCTGGCCTCTACTGAATTTGGCCCGCCAGGTCGTTTTGGACAAACCACGTCTCTTACCTTCTGCCACGCATGGAGACCTGGCACCGATTTCTTGAGCTCTCGAATCACCTGGTGCCAGGCGATTTGCAGGGGAGGGCAGCCTGCCCGCCTCTCGGAGCTGCCCTCGAAACCTCACCCAGCCCTTTTAGGAAGAGGGTGGGATCTGTCCTTTGGGCTTGGCCAGGGCAGGAAGGCGCCCTGAGCTATTTCACACAACTTCCAAACTTGGCAGAAATGCCCTGGCCTAGGATTGAAGCGACACGGGGCTATGTTGTTGGGCAAAGAAGTGGCTTAGATAGATCCTTTCTCTTGCCTCGATGTTCCCAAGTATGTAAGGTGTGACCTGTTCAACATTTGGGTACCCACCCCTGTTCTAAAGATAAACGTGGTACCTTCCACATGTGGACTACACTCCCCATCATCCCTACCCATTGGCCATTCTGGCAGGGGCTGATGGGAGTTGGAGTCCTCAAGGGCACCAGGCTGTACTAGAAGTTACCAAGGGCACCACGTTGCCTACCCAGTCAGTTGGGTATGGTACAAATATATAATAATAATTTTTTTATTATTATTATTACCCCTGTTTTATAACAAGGAGGTTCACACATATTGAACAGGACAGATGAACATCATTATCCCCTGTGCCTCTTAATTCTTTTGAATTATGACTCTTCCCCCCCCCCCAACCTTCCACTTGAGGGAATTTGTTTGTCTGCCTCTCATGCCACTAGTCCTCATAGAGCACCACAAGCACTGACAAGATTCATTAGAGGGTGCACCTTCCAGGCTGAAGAAGTTATGCACGTAGCCGCGCTATGAATTGCAGGATGAGAAACCCGCCCCTCCCTACCTGGCTGAAATAAACTCCTTGGCTACTACAGGCCTCTTCAGGACTCTTCTGGAACAGTGTGGATAGGCGACCCGACCGCAGTGGAGATTTTGATCCCTTTATACACTTCATGTAATGTGTTCCAATGACATCCCACCCCTCCCCTTTTTTAAAAAACACCCCAGTTTGGATTGATGGAGGGAATCTGAATGGGCTAAGCTAGTCATGAACTTCAGTGGGTCTACTCTAAGTAGGGTTAGCATTGGCTACAACCCTAGATCCTCAGCTTAGCCCATTCGCTAAGATATTTGATGCTCCTTTAAGACAAGATCCGCTGTCAACCACCTTGATAATGACATATGAGGGGTGCCATTTCTGGATTTCGGTAGCCAATCCTCCACAACCAATATTAAAGCAACATGTTTAGCCAAATGCACTTTATTTTTTATTGTTCTATTGCTGCTAATTTTGATTACCCCATATATATATATATATATATATACGAAAGCAAATATATATATATATATATATATATATTTCCTTTTCTGTCTTTGGATGAATTTGGGGTTCTCCAAAAATCCTCCCCACGGTGTGTCTCTTCTATCTGCTGTTATTTACAATGGTAATATTTTTTATTTGGGCATGAATTACCTTTCTTGCTGTATCAGTGCTGTTAATACCCGAAACCAAACTATTAAAAGAAGGGAAAAAATCAGTCTGAAGCTTCAGCCTTTTTTCTTTTAGCATTGTAGAGTTGGAGGGGATGTCAAAGGTCATCTAGTTCAATCCCATGCAGTGATTGGGGGATCTTTTCCTATTTGGGTTTATAATAATAATAATAATAATAATAATAATAATAATAATAATAATTTAATATTAATTTATTATTTGTACCCCACCCATCTGGCTGGGTTTCCCCAGCCACTCTGGGCGGCTTCCACAAAGACCAAAAATACACTAATATGTCATACATTAAAAACTTCCCTGAACAGGGCTGCCTTAAGATGTCTTCTGAATGTCAGGTAGTTGTTTATCTCTTTGACATCTGCTGGGAGGGCGTTCCATAGGGCGGGCGCCACTACCGAGAAGGCCCTCTGCCTGGTTCCCTGTAGCTTTGCTTCTCGCAGTGAGGGAACCGCCAGAAGGCCCTCGGCACTGGACCTCAGCGTCCGGGCAGAACGATGGGGGTGGAGACGCTCCTTCAGGTATACTGGACCGAGACCGTTTAGGGCTTTCAAGGTCAGCACCAACACTTTGAATTGTGCTTGGAAACGTACTGGGAGCCAATGTAGATAGTTCAAGACCGGTGTTATGTGGTCTCGGCGGCCGCTCCCAGTCACCAGTCTAGCTGCCGCATTCTGGATTAGTTGTAGTTTCTGGGTCACCTTCAAAGGTAGCCTCATGTAGAGTGCATTGCAGTAGTCGAAGCGGGAGATAACTAGAGCATGCACCACTCTGGCGAGACAGTCCGCGGACAGGTAGGGTCTCAGCCTGCGTATCAGATGGAGCTGGTAGACAGCCACCCTGGACACAGAATTGACCTATGCCTTCATGGACAGCTGTGAGTCCAGAATGACTCCCAGGCTGCGCACCTTGTTCTTCAGGGGCACAGTTACCCCACTCAGGACCAGGGAGTCCTCCACACCAGCCTGCCCCTTGTCCCCCAAAAACAGTACATCTGTCTTGTCAGGATTCAACCTCAATCCATTAGCCACCATCCATCCTCCAGGCAGCACCTCCAACCGCCTTGCAGACACTTAAAAATCACTCCCCTGCCATTTAAAGTTTAGATGCTTCAGGGGATGTTGAAAAATTGGAGGGGAACTAGTGGGTGATCTAGTGCAGATGTTCCCTCCAGATGTTGCTAGACTACAAATTGCCATCATCCCTGATCATTGACACTCTTGGTTGTGGCTGATGGGAGATACAGTCTTGATAACTTTTAAGCAAAGTTTCTAACTCTTCAGAAAAGTCTTTGAGACCCTGAACCTTTGTCATCTTGACATTTTTTTCCTGCCAGGCACTCCCCACCCTCTTTGCAGGCAGAGACTTTCAAATTTGCCTCTGCAAGCTTGAGGACTAGTAACTTCTTGTTTTTGAACAGTGACCACATGCATGAAATGACAAGGTCGTATAATAATAATAATAATAATAATAATAATAATAATAATAATAATAATTTATTATTTGTACCCCACCCATCTGTCTGGGTTTCCCCAGCCACTCTGGGCAGCTTCTAACAAAGATTAAAAATACATTAGTCAGCCAACAGTGCTTTGTCCTGGGGCAGAGGCACCATGAAACAGCTCCTATATGCCATCATGGGACACGAGTGGCATTGTGGTCTAAACCACTGAACCTCTTGGGCTTGATGATCAGAAGGTCAGCGGTTCGAATCCCCTCAACGGGGTGAGCTCCTGTTGCTCGGTCCCAGCTCCTGCCAACCTAGCAGTTCAAAAGCATGCCAGTGCAAGTAGATAAATAGGTACCGCTGTGGTGGGAAGGTAAATGGCGTTTCCGTGCGCTCTGGCTTCTGTCACAGTGTTCTGTTGCACCAGAAGTGGTTTAGTCATGCTGGCCACAAGACCCGGAAAGCTGTCTGTGGACAAACGCTGGCTCCCTCGGCCTGAAAGCAAGATGAGCGCCGCAACCCCATAGTTGGACTTAAACGTACAGGGGTCCTTTACCGTAGCAATGGAGGAAGAGCAAATTAGGGAAAAGAGAAAGGGAGAAAACCATATGAGCCCTTGTTCCTGGCATGCACATTACAAAACATCTGGATCAGAAAACATGAAAGTAAAGAAGCATGTAGACAGGAATGGTGTGTTTCCAAATGGTGTGTTTCTCAAAGTTTGAGAAGATGCTTGTTGAAGATTTTACTCGCAGCATAAGAAAAATAAACCGTTCCACACCATAGAAGAAGAGTACCTTGAGGACTAGTAACTTGCCTTTAAAAAAGGGGGCACTAGGTTGGTGGTGCTATAAGACTCCCCAGCCCCCCTGCTCAGTGCAAGGAACCCACCAGGAATATCGCCCCTCTGGGAATTTCACTTTTTTAAGTTTGCAAAACAACATCAGCTGGCATTAAAAAATAAAAATATTCCATCAGCCCTAACCCGCTGCTTTGTATGCAGTAATATAGGCGGTCCACGCGTCCAAATAAATATCCAAATAGGGTTGATAATTATAAGATATCCATTCAGCTGTGGAAAGAGATATTGGGGAGATATTGGATGTCTTGCAACCCTAACACACACACACACACACACACACACACACACACACTGCTGCTCTTGACATATGTTGTTGTTTAGTCGTGTCCGATTCTTCGTGACCCCATGGACCAGAGCACGCCAGGCACTCCTGTCTTCCACGGCCTCCCACAGTTTGGTCAAACTCATGCTGGTAGCTTCGAGAACACTGTCCAACCATCTCGTCCTCTGTTGTCCCCTTCTCCTTGTGCCCTCCATCTTTCCCAGCATCAGAGTCTTTTCCAGGGAGTCTTCTCTTCTCATGAGGTGGCCAAAGTATTGGAGCCTCAGCTTCAGGATCTGTCCTTCCTGTGAGCACTCAGGGCTGATTTCCTTCAGGATGGAGAGGTTTGATCTTCTTGCAGTCCATGGGACTCTCAAGAGTCTCCTCCAGCACCATAATTCAAAAGCATCAATTCTTCAGCGATCAGCCTTCTTTATGGCCCAGCTCTCACTTTCATACATCACTACTAGGAAAACCATAGCTTTAACTATACGGACCTTTGTTGGAAAGGTGATGTCTCTGCTTTTTAAGATGCTGTCTAGGTTTGTCATTGCTCTTCTCCCAAGAAGCAGGTGTCTCTTAATTTTGTGACAACTGTCACCATGTGCAGTGATCATGGAGCCCAAGAAAGTAAAATCTCTCACTGCCTCCATTTCTTCCCCTTCTATTTGCCAGGAGGTGATGGGCCCAGTGGCCATGATCTTCGTTTTTTTGATGTTGAGATTCAGACCATATTTTGCGCTCTCCTCTTTCACCCTCATTAACAGGTTCTTTAATTCCTCCTCACTTTCTGCCATCAAGGTTGTGTCATCTGCATATCTGAGATTTTTGATATTTCTTCTGGCAATCTTAATTCCGGCTTGGGATTTATCCAGCCCAGCCTTTTGCATGATGAATTCTGCATATAAGTTAAATAAGCAGGGAGACATATACAGCCATGTCCTACTCCTTTCCCAATTTTGAACCAATCAGTTGTTCCATATATTGACATATATTAAGATAATTTTGGATTGAAGAGTTGATCTAAAATATATCTCGGTAAGAGGGTGAACCTATTGAGCGTCTCGCTAAAATGCCTCTAAAAGGCAGAGCTCAAATGGCCATTTCTTTTATACACGGCATGATTTAATTTCTTACACAAATATTGAGGCGCAATATAGTACCGGCATTGGAGGCGGGAAGAAATGAATGGGAGCGGCCCCTTTAAGAGTGAAAGTAACAGGCGGTTGGTGCAATGCATGCTGGGTTGGGAAGGCGGAGCCGGCCAATCAGGAGGCGTTCGGAAGCTTGGCTTTTGCTACATAGTAGGAAACCGATGGGAGAGTTGAATGGGTGAGTGAAGCGGCGCGTCCCTTTGATCTGCGGGTGGGCGGTTGGAAATAGAGGGGGGGGAGTCGATGGCGCTTTAAGACGCGGGTGGGGAGTTCATGGGGCGAGGTGGGGGGTGTTATCCAGTTCATTTTTAAAAAAAAAATAATAATTAACTTTTCTATTTTAACACTTTAAAATACTCGTTTAAACATCCTTAAAATATCAATGACTTCCGTTTTTCTCTTTCCATGGTCCATTTTGCATATCATAAATAACTGCATATTTTACAAAAACTAAACTATTCAGTAGTCCATTATTCCATCTATCTAAATACATTGCTGAATTTATCTTAATGCTGCCAGCATTTTCAAGTGTACACAGTTTCTCCCCCCCCCCCCATATATTCAATAAACGTTTTCCAATCTTCTCCAAACGTATGTTCTTCTTGTTCTTGTTAAGTCTGCACAGCGCAGTATTCGGAGGTTACCCAGTTTAGTAGGGTTGGGAAGAAATAAGGGAAAATATACAGGGCTAGATATGTGGTGTTTTTTTCCTGTGGGGGCTTGGAAGAAGTAAATAAAACTATATTGAGAAGTAATGGTTAGTAATTGAAATTAATAAGATTTTGGAACGCAGAAATAAAGTAAATCATCAAACCATCAATTCTAGCAGGTGGGGGAGCCACCTAAATTATATAACTTGGCATCTGAATGATTGGCATTAGTAATCGTATTATAATTTGGCATTGTTATAATGAGGCTATTATTGGATTATTGTAATTGGAAAATAATAAAAATTATAAAAAAGTAATTACCGTAGCCTTATAAAAGCCACAAAAAATACCAAAAAAATTTGAGAATTTTTGTAATGCGCACAATATTTTTGTGTTCTGTTTTCTACGTGGCCACTATTTCTTGTTTCTTACTCTTTGTGCCTCGTCTTACTCTGTGCACTGCAGAGAATAAATAAATGCAGTGAAATAAATAAATAGTCCAGTTGAGGTTTCTTTTTTAGAATTATTGTGTAGGATCTTTTATTCCCTTAATAGTTTGAAAACCATTTGATTCCCCACCGCCTTACAATAAAGCAGTGGGTTAAACCACAGAGCCTAGGGCTTGCCGATCGGAAGGTCGGCGGTTCGAATCCCCACAACGGGGTGAGCTCCCGTTGCTCAGTCCCTGCTCCTGCCAACCTAGCAGTTTGAAAGCACATCAATGTGCAAGTAGATAAATAGAAACCACTCCAGCGGGAAGGTAAACGCCGTTTCCGTGAGCTGCTCTGGTTCGCCAGAAGCGGCTTAGTCCTGCTGGCCACATGACCTGGAAGCTGTACGCCGGCTCCCTCAGCCAATACACAAGATGAGCGCCGCAACCCCAGAGTCATCTGCGACTGGACCTAATGGTCAGGGGTCCCTTTACCTTTACATTTTATGAAACAAACAAATAAATAACAAGTGGTGCTTTAAATCCATAGTTGTGAGTATGACCTGGGTTCGGGTGCACTTCGTAATTAACAATCTCCTTTCTTTGCTCTCAATCCTCCATGTTTTCATAGAATCAGAGGACCGTAGCGTTGGCAGAAACCCAGAGTGCCATCTAGTCCAGGGGTCAGCAAACGTTTTCAGCAGAGAGCCAGTCCACCGTCCCTCAGACCTTGTGGCTGGCCAGACTATATTTTTTTTTGGGGGGGGGGGGGGAAATGAACGAATTCCTATGCGACACAAATAACCCAGAGATGCATTTTAAATAAAAGGACACGTTCTACTCATGTAAAAACACCAAGCAGGCCCCACAAATAACCCAGAGAGGCTTTTTAAATAAAAGCACAAATTCTACTCATGTAAAAACATGCTGATTCCCGGACTGTCCACGGGCCAGATTGAGAAGGCGATTGGGCTGGATCCGGCCCCTGGGCCTTAGTTTGCCTACCCATGATTCTAGTCCCAACCCTCTGCAATGTTGTTCTCTTCTTAAAGCAAGGAGGTGAGAAGATGGACCTGGAGAGGCTGCGAAATTTGAACCAGGACCTCCTGCAGAGGCTGAGGACGAACCAAGAGGAGTTCAGGGAGCGGGTTCGAGTCAAGCTGTTGCCACCATCGCAAAGAGCAACTCCTCAAGGCGGGCGGGTCTTGGACAGCAAGGGCGAGGTGTGTAGGGAGACTGCTGGATTGTGTTTCATGTTTGCACGTAGGTGCTCCTCAATCCCTCCAAACATTCCTGGATCACAGCTCCCTAAGGGTAGGGCTGAGAGCTGGCTGCTGGGATCTGGAGAGTTTGGAGGCCCATAACACGAGAACTTGTGGACATCCCATGAATGTCCTCGGATGAAGAGTATTATATAAATCCAATGAATGAATGAATAGATCAGAGCGTTGAAAGATTCAGGACAGATAATCCCATAGGAGGCAGTGATTGCCACCAATGTGGATGTCTTTAAAAGAGGACAAATTTGTGGAAGGGAAAGTTATTGATCGCTACCAGCAGCCACGATAGTTGTTGCAGGCCTTTAAAGCCCTAAACGGCCTCGGCCCAGTATACCTGAAGGAGCGTCTCCACCCCCATCGTCCAGCTTCAAGGGCCTTGTGGCGGTTCCCTCCCTGTGAAAAGTGAGATTACAGGGAACCAGGCAGAGGGCCTTCTTGGTGGTGGTGCCCGGTCTGTGGAACACCCTCCCATCAGATGTCAAGGAAATAAACAACTACCTGACTTTTGGAAAACATCTGAAGGCAGCCCTGTTTAGGGAAGTTTTTAATGTTTTATTCTGGTTTTAATATTCTATTGGGAGCCACCTAGAGTGGCTGGGGAGGCCCGGCCAAATGGGTGGGGTATAATAATAAATTATTGTTGTTGTTGTTATTCCTAAGCTCTTATGGAGGAATCAGATTTCTGCCCCATCCCTAAAGGTAAAGGGACCCCTGACCATTAGGTCCAGTCGTGGCCGACTCTGGGGTTGCGGCGCTCATCTCACTTTACTGGTCGAGGGAGCCGGCATACAGCTTCCAGGTCATGTGGCCAGCAGGACTAAGCCGCTTCTGGCAAACCAGAGCAGCGCACGGAAACGCCGTTTACCTTCCTGCCAGAGTGGTACCTATTTATCTACTTGCACTTTGATGTGCTTTTGAACTGCTAGGTTGGCAAGAGCTGGGACCGAGAAACGGCAGCTCACCCCGTCACGGGGATTCGAACCGCCGACCTTCTGATCGGCAAGCCCTAGGCTCTGTGGTTTAACCCACAGCGCCACCCACGTCCCATGCCCCATCCCTAGAGACCACTAATAGTGATTCCCCCAGTCGATCTTACTCATTCAACTGTGGCCATACGTGGCATAAAGCAGTCCTTAAGGTATCCTGCGCCAAAGTTGTTCAGGGCCAGAAATGTGACAGGAGTGTCCTAAGGAAAGAGATGCGGAGGTGAAAATTGGCTGCCGTTCAGGGTGCAAAACGGCTGCTTAAATTTAGCCTATACCAGTTTGCTCCCATGAGCTGGAAACTGCGAGAGGGGAGAAACCTTTGCCCTTGATTCTTGCGTGTGAGATATCTGTGAGAGCAGGTTGCTGCAGCAGATGGGCCCCTGGCCTGATCCAGAAGTGCTCTTCCTAGGCTCTTATAAAATGTTATGTCTGTGTGCGCGCATGGCATTGGTATAAACTATGCCTGTATTCCGTCCTCTCCCCCTTGTTTTTCAACATCTACATGCAACCTCTGGGAGAGATCATCAGGGGGTTTGGGCTGGGTGTCCATCAGTATGCGGATGATACCCAGCTCTACCTCTCTTTCAAATCGGAACCAGTGAAGTTCCTGTGTGAGTGACTGGAGGCGGTTGGAGGATGGATGGCTGCTAACAGATTGAGGTTGAATCCTGTCAAGACAGAATTACTGTTTTTAGGGGACAGGAGGCGGGTGGGTGTGGGGGACTCCCTGGTCCTGAATGGGGTAACTGTGCCCCTGAAGGACCAGGTGCGCAGCCTGGGAGTCATTTTGGACTCACAGCTGTCCATGGAGGCGCAGGTCAGTTCTGTATCCAAGGCAGCTATCCACCAGCTCCATCTGGTACGCAGCCTGAGACCCTACCTGCCCGCGGACTGTCTCGCCAGAGTGGGGCATGCTCTGGTTATCTCTCGCTTAGACTACTGCAATGCGCTCTAGATGGGGCTACCTTTGAAGGGAACCCGGAAACTGCAACTAATTCAGAATACGGCAGCTAGACTGGTGACTGGGAGCTGCCGCCGAGAAAGACCTACACTGGCTCCTAGTACGTGTCCGAGCACAATTCAGAGTGTTGGTGCTGACCTTTAAAGCCCTAAACGGCCTCAGTCCAGTATACCTGAAGGAGTGTCTCCACCCCCATCGTTCTGCCTGGACACTGAGGTCCAGCGCCGAGGGCCTTCTGGCAGTTCCCTCACTGCAAGAAGCTAAGATACAGGGAACCAGGCAGAGGGCCTTCTCGGTGGTGGCACCCGCCCTGTGGAACGCCCTCCCACCAGATGTCAAAGAGAACAACAACTACCAAACTTTTAGAAGACATCTGAAGGCAGCCCTGTTTAGGGAAACGTTTAATGTTTGATACGTTACTGTATTTTAAGTTTTGTTGGAAGCTGCCCAGAGTGGCTGGGGAAACCTAGCCAGATGGGCGGGGTATAAATAATAAATTATTATTATTATTATTATTATTATTATTATTATTATTATTATTATTATTATTATATTCCCAGAGAGAGAACAGGGATCGTTTTCCCAAAGACGCAGCCGATTCTGCAGTGATTGTGTCCGTGGAAGTGAGTCCCCAACTGGCACGGCGCAACTTCGCCTCCCCCTCAAAACCGGCCGTGCCCCAGGACGAGCGAGAGGACCGCCACCCAGGGCACTTGTGTCCCATTACCCGCCAGACTGAGGTGATCCACATTCCATCGGCCACAACTTCCGCCGGATCGACTCACAAAACCGCGAGTGGCGGACGGCCAAAAGGACCGAGGAAACCCAGAGTAACCGCGGGACACGCAGAGGCAAAAAGGCGTCCTCCATGTTTGCACGGCTTGCCGGAGACAGACAGGCCACAGGCCAGAGAGGAGGCAGGCCCAGGGAGAGCCAAAGAGGGGAGAGGCAGGGCAACAGTTTCCGTGAGGATGTCGCCAGCCCCAAAACCAATCCTGCTCACGCCTCAAGCCAAGGAATCTAAAGAGAAATCGAAGGTGGGTGTGTCGCAAGTCTTTGCTTAAAGAGTTGGCAGCCAGCGGTTATGGCATCGCTGCAGTGCTGGGGTTTGAACCCCTGATGATTAGCAAGGATGGTTGTTGCTGGAAGGAAGGTACTTTTTTCCTTTCCCCCCAAAATTTTTATTAGTTTTCAATTACAAAATATCCAAAACAGACCTCATTAAAGGGTAAAGGGACCCCTGACCATTAGGTCCAGTCGTGGCCGACTCTGGGGTTGCGGCGCTCATTTCGCTTTATTGGCCGAAGTAGCCAGCGTACAGCTTCTGGGCCATGTCGCCAGCATGACCAAGCTGCTTCTGGCGAACCAGAGCAGCGCACGGAAATGCCATTTACCTTCCCGCCAGAGCAGTACCTATTTATCTACTTACACTTTGATGTGTTTTCGAACTGGTAGGTTGGCAGGAGCAGGAACCGAGCAACGGGAACTCACCCCATCACGGGGATTCGAACCGCCGACCTTCTGAACAGCAAATCCTAGGCTCTGTGGCTTAACCAACAGCGCCACCCGCGTCCCATACAAAATATACAAAACAGACCTCATTATACCAGATCAAATAACAATTAACCAAATAGCCAATTATATAATTTGGGTGATCTCCCACTTGCTGGATTACAGGTTCAGTAATTCCCCCCCCCCCCCGCTTCCAAAGTCTTATTTGTTCCAGTTGTATTCCGGTCTTAATCATAGTCCCTTGTTCCACAGCTGCAATTTCTGTGACTTCCATTTGAATTAACATATTTAGTAATTTATTAAACCACAAGTGAAGACCTATATCCCTTCATCCTGCGTGTAATAATTATTCATCCCTATTTTTTCTTCCCAAAAAGTTCTGTGTTGGTCCAGTCATTCTCTCTCCTCTCAAAAAAAATTCCTTCCAGTAGCACCTTAAAGACCAGATACACATATCTGAAGAAGTGTGCATGCACACGAAAGCTCATACCAAGAACTAACTTAGTTGGTCTTTAAGGTGCTACTGGAAGGAATTTTTTTTGTTTTGACTATGGCAGACCAACACGGCTACCTATCTGTAACTCTCTACTCTCAGTTATGATTATTAAAGGTAAAGGTAAAGGGACCCCTGACCATTAGGTCCAGTCATGGCCGACTCTGGGGTTGCGGCGCTCATCTCGCTTTATTGGCCGAGGGAACCGGCATACAGCTTCCAGGACTAAGCCGCTTCTGGTGAACCAGAGCAGTGCACGGAAACGCCGTTTACCTTCCCGCTGGAGTGGTACCTATTTATCTACTTGCACTTTGACGTGCTTTCGAACTGCTAGGTGGGCAGGAGCAGGGACCGAGCAACGGGAGCTCACTCCGTTGCGGGGATTCGAACCACCGACCTTCTGATCAGCAAGTCCTAGGCTCTGTGGTTTAACCCACAGCGCCCCCCGCATCCCAGTTATGATTATCATATACAGATAAATGCTTCAGCCTGGGGAAAAAGTTAACTGAAAACCCACCAGAGCTCTAGCAGTTTTCTGAGTTCCATTTCTTTGTCTGTACAGCTAAAGATGGCGCTCTGCCAAAGTCTTGGCGCATCTCCAAAATCCAATATCTCTTACATTCCAAGATAACAACCTTTCCCCCCTTCTCATCAAATAGTTGGCTCAGGTATCCATGTCTGGTGGGAGTGCGAGAAGGTGAAAGAACATTGGAGGATAAGGACACAGATTATTGCTCAGCTTTCCATGCAGAATGTCTCAGGGTCCATCTCCACCTTGGGCTATGAGGGACATCCTGTCTGCGGCCCTGGAGAGCCTCTGCCAGCCAGTGTAGGCCAGGATTCTTCAACCTTGTGTTCCTCGATGTTGTTGGACTACAAGTCCCATCATCCACAGTCATCTTTGCCAGCAGGGGATGATGGGAGTTGTAGTCCTACTATATGTGGAAACCAAATATTGAACAGTAGCGTATACAAATGGAAGAGAAATGGTCTAACTCACTGCAAGGCACCTTCCCAGGTGTCTCAATTGCACTGCAACTGTTTTGCGCGCTACATATCCCGGGTTCAATCCCTAATGGCTGGGAATTGTCTCCTGCCTTTAACCCTTGAAAGCCACTGCTGCTCGGTGCAGATAGTACCAGGCTTGATAGGCCAGTAGCCGGAACTTAAGATAACATTTTGTGTTACTGGGAAACTTGCTTTGTTTGCTGTAAATATTTTATTAACTGCATGGTAGCGTACCTACGGGACCGCCTCTCCCGGTATGCCCCACGGAGGACCTTAAGGTCCATAAATAGCAACACCCTAGTGGTCCCGGGCCCTCAGGAAATCAGATTAGCCTCAACCAGAGCCAGGGCCTTTTCAACACTGGCTCCGGCCTGGTGGAACGCTCTGTCTCATGAGACCAGGGCATAGCTGTCAACCTTCCCTTTTTTTGGGGGGGGGGAATTCCCTTATTCCAGCATCGTTTCCCGCTGCTATCCTGGATTGTTAGATATCCCATAGACTGTCCCCAGGACAGCTGAGGCTGCTGATCCCTTATTTTTAAATCTGAAAGTTAAAAGGTATGGACTGGGGCCCTGCAGGATCTGATTTCTTTCTGCAGGGCCTTTGGCTTGGAATCAACTTGATCCCCTCCCGCTCTCCCTCTTTCCTTTTCCTTTCTCCTTCTGTGATGGAACTCCTATTTGGGGACTTCCCTGGCATTTTTCTGGCCCACGTAGGACCAGTCCGGATTGTTAGCCTTGGTGAAGATTTGAGGTTTTCATCCCCCCAAAAGTTTTTGATTTGAGTTTCCATTGAAATGTTGTATTTTAATAATAATAATAATAATAATAATAATAATAATATCTTTATTGTCATTTCCCCCTCTCAGGGACAACGAAATTAATCTTGTTTTTAAGTTGTATTTCAATCAATTTGTTTTTATATCGGATGTTAGCCGCCCTGAGCCTGTCTTGGCTGGGGAAGGCGGGGTATAAATAAAATTTATTATTATTATTATTATCCAAACGTGGGCAAATGAAAGGTTTGTGCATGTGGCAGTCGCGATGGCAAAACGCATTGAGTCAGCTCAGTAAAAGAACCGTTTCCCTGCATTTTTAACCCTGTTGCAGAAGGAATCTGGGCACGTGACGTTCATGTCTGACCCTGAGGAATACGCCATCCCAGCAGATGACTGGTCGGTCCGCCCTTTCCTGGGGTACGATTGGATCGCAGGTACGGCGGCTCAATCTATTATGGAGCCAAGCAAAATAAATAAAATGAAAGATTGCGCAACTAGCCCATAGCTGTCAAGCATCCCTTATTTGGCGGGACAGTCCCTTATCCCAGCGCCATGTCCTGCTGCTGTCCCTTATTGATAATGTCCCTTAAATTTCCCGGGTTGCAAAGGAAGCAGCTCCTCTCCCTCCCTCCCTCCCTGCCGTCCAGGGAGGAGGGAGGCTCCAATTGTGTTGCTTGGCTGCGTTGCTCACCCAATAAGGAGTCTAAGAACGACTGGGGGGTGGAGCTTGCACGCCTTGTGCCGATCAAATCGGCCGCGTTGCCTGGGGACTCGCCTTTGCTCAGCGCTTCCCAGCGGAGAGGTGACGGTGGTTTTCCTTGCTGAATCCCCTTTGCCGGGTTGCTGCACTGTGGGAACCACCGCTTGAGGCTTTGTTTGGCTGCTGGCTGGGCTTTCTGCCTTTGGCTCGGAGGGGCTCAGAAAATGAACATACATGTGCTTGGAAAATCCCTTATTTTGCCTGCTGATCCCTTATTTTTGAGGCTGCTGGTCCCTTATTTTCAAATCTGTAAGTTGACAGCTATGAACTAGCCTGATTCATTTTAACTGGGTTTTTGAAAACAGAAAAAGAGTAACCCTGGGGTGGTTTCCAGAAATTGAGATGGCGGCTTGTGAGAGCTAAATGGAGCCTGCCTGGTCAGAGGCAGTCTACCTGAAATTTTTAGGATATTATTTTGTTTATCCCCACGTTTTATTGTATGAAATTGCTGTGGGTGCCTTGAAGATCATTTCTGCGGAAGGCAGGAGAGAGAGAGAGAGAGAGATTTAAATTTTTATATCTATGAGGGCTGGGAAAGGGGGGGTTTTCAAGTCCAGGGGCCACATTCCCTTCCAGGCAACTTTCTGGGGTCCACATGCCTGTGGTGGTCAGAGCCAGAAGGAAAAGTGGCTAGAACAACACATGTAAATTTTAGCTTTGTACAATAGGCCAGTTTCTAAACACACACACACACTCCTCTCTGTCCAGGCAAACGAGAGTTCACGGACATATTCCAGCCACGTGAAAACATATGGTGTGTGTGTGGAGCAGGACCAGAGAGGGGTGTGGCCTGCAGAGAGGTTCGAGGACCAAATGAGAGAAGCCTAAAAGGGCGACATTGTGCCTTGTGTCTGACCTGGTGGGTCTTGGCTTTTCCTCTTCCCTCCTCCAGGGCTGCTCGACATGGACTCCTCCCTCTCTGAGAAACCCGATCAGTACTTCTCTGAGTTGCAGGAATTCCGGAAGGTGAACCGGGAGGCTTGCATCTACGACCGGGAGCTGCGGTAAGGAATGATGATATTATCATTATTATTGTTGTTGTTGTTGTCGTTTAGTTGTGCCCAACTCTTCGTGACCCCATGGACCAGAGCATGCCAGGCACTCCTGTCTTCCACTGCCTCCCGCAGTTTGGTCAAACTCATGCTGGTAGCTTCGAGAGCACTGTCCAACCATCTCGTCCTCTGTTGTCCCCTTCTCCTTGCGCCCTCCATCTTTCCCAACATCAGGGTCTTTTCCAGGGAGTCTTCTCTTCTCATGAGGTGGCCAAAGTATTGGAGCCTCAGCTTCAGGATCTGTCCTTCCAGTGAGCACTCAGGGCTGATTTCCTTCAGAATGGAGAGGTTTGATCTTCTTGCAGTCCACGGGACTCTCAAGAGTCTCCTCCAGCACCATAATTCAAAAGCCTCAATTCTTCGGCGATCAGCCTTCTTTATGGTCCAGCTCTCACTTCCATACATCACTACTGGGAAAACTATAGCTTTAACTATACGGACCTTTGTTGGCAAGGTGATGTCTCTACTTCTCAAGGTGCTGTCTAGGTTTGTCATTGCTTTTCTCCCAAGAAGCAGGCATCTTTTAATTTTGTGGCTGCTATCACCATCTGCAGTGATCATGGAGCCCAAGAAAGTAAAATTACTCACTGCCTCCATTTCTTCCCCTTCTATTTGCCAGGAGGTGATGGGACCAGAGGCCATGATCTTCGTTTTTTTGATGTTGAGCTTCAAACCATATTTTTGCTCTCCTCTTTCACCCTCATTAAAAGAGGAGAGCACAAAATATGGTTTGAAGCTCAACATCAAAGAAACAAAGATCATGGCCACTGGTCCCATCACCTCCTGGCAAATAGAAGGTTATGAGCTACTTCTGTTGAAATCTACAATTCAATACAATGAATAGTATATATTATTTTTTTCAAACATATAGCCAGTTATGTCTTGTGTGTTTAGGGAAGCTTTTTATTGTATTTTAGTGTTTTGTTGGAAGCCACCCAGAATGGCTGGGGAAACCCAGCCAGATTGGCAGGGTATAAATATATTATTATTATTATTATTATTATTATTATTATTATTATTTTATTTATTGAATATGCTTCATGTAACCAGAGGTTTGTTGTTGTTGTTTTGCACATGCAACATGACAGCTCAGCCACTGACTTTCAGGGAACAACTGATAACGACTCTTAACGTTCCTCTCTCCGCAGATCAGACGGTCTGGGTTCCTCTGCTCACAAGCGAGAATCGGACATGGACCCGGGTTCCCATCAGTGTACGGTCAGATTCTGTCTTCCCATCTCAGCAGCCTAGCCAATCCTACAACCGTCATAGAATTGTAGAGCAGGAAAATGACCTCAAAGGTCATCCATACCATCCCCCCGCCATGTAGGAACCACAGCTCACCTCTGCTTAAGAACCCCCAAAGAAGGAGAGTCTACTACCTTCCGAGATATTCCATTTCACTGTCAAAACAGCTCTTACTGTCAGAAAGTTATTCCCAATGTTTAGCCAGAATCTCTTTTATTGCAGTTTAAATCCATTGGTTCGGATCCAGCCCTCTGAAGTAACAGAAAACAAGCTTTAGATATTTAAGGTGGCTATTTTATCTCCTCTCAGCCTCCTCTTTTCCACACTAAACATACCCTAGATCCTTCAACCATTCCTCATCCGGCTTGGTTCCTCAGCATCTCCTTGGCCTGTGTGGTTTCATCATGCCACATGGCTTCTGGCTTTAAACCTCAGCAATCCTAAGGACTAGGAACTTGGAACACTTACTGGGGTGGGGAAACCGCAGAATCCGCACTGTCCCTGTTGAGGAACTTGAATAATAATAATAATAATAATTTATTATTTATACCCCGCCCATCTGGCTGAGTTTCCCCAGCCACTCTGGGCGGCTTCCAATCAAGTGTTAAAAACAATGCAGCATTAAATATTAAAAACTTCCCTAAACAGGGCTGCCTTCAGATGTCTTTTAAAAAGAAGATAGCTGCATATTTCCTTCACATCTGAAGGGAGGTCGTTCCACAGGGCGGGCGCCACTACCAAGAAGGCTCTCTGTCTGGTTCCCTGTAACTTCACTTCTCGCAATGAGGGAACGACCAGAAGGCCCTCGGCGCTGGATCTCAGTGTCCGGGCTGAAAGATGGGAGTGGAGACACTCCTTCAGGTATACTGGGCCGAGGCCATTTAGGGCTTTAAAGGTCAGCACCAACACTTTGAATTGTGCTCGGAAACGTACTGGGAGCCAATGCAGATCTCTCAGGACCGGTGTTATATGGTCTCGGCGGCCGCTCCCAGTCACCAGTCTAGCTGCCGCATTCTGGATTAATTGCAGTTTCCGGGTCACCTTCAAAGGTAGCCCCACGTAGTCCGCATATCCCTTCTTCTACCCGTCTCCGTCTCTGCAGGTGTCTTCTGTTACCGGTTGAATAAACGCCTTTTTGCGGAGCCCCTGGATTTGGAGTCCGCCTGCCCCATCTGCAAAAACCCCAGAGCCCACCGGCCTCCAGAGACTCTGGTGGAGCCTGCTTTTGTCAGGTGAGTCTGTAAGCGATGGTGAAGACCTACCTGGGAAGCTTGCGTATGCTGGCTCACACCCTTGGTCCAGCTAGATCAGTAATGTCTATACTGACTTACAGCCGTGACTTTCCGGGGTTTCAGAGATATTTCCCAGCCCAGCCTGAATCATGGCAGGGATTGAATCCTGGGGACATCGCTGAAAGCGGCTTTACAAATACAGTGGTACCTCAGGTTACCTTCGGGTAACCTAATTCCGAGTTACGAACACAGCAAAACCAGAAGTCTATACTTCACAGTTTTGCCATGTGCGCAGAACTGCTCTGACCGTGCACAGAAGCCCTCTATCTCACCCTGTGTGCGCTCAGAAGCGGTGCCTCCAGATACGGACTATTCGGGGTAAGTATGGACCCTCAGAACGAATTGAGTTCATATCCTGAGCGTCCATTCTAATGTCAGAAATATGACCAGCCTTTTAATACAGTGGTACCTCGGGTTAAGAACTTAATTTGTTCTGGAGGTCCGTTCTTATCCTGAAACTGTTCTTAACCTGAGGTACCACTTTAGCTAATGGGGCCTCCCACTGCCGCCGTGCGATTTCTGTTCTCATCCTGAAGCAAAGTTCTTAACCCGAGGTACTATTTCTGGGTTAGCGGAGTCTGTAACCTGAAGCGTATGTAATCTGAAGCACCTGTAACCCGAGGTACCACTGTACGGACGAATTGAGTTCGTATCCGGAAGGTCCACTGTACTGTCCAAAATATGACCAGCCTTTTAATACGTACCTTATTCAAATCATTTCGTAGTCACTTGAGAACCTGAAATAGGGGTGGGGAGTGGAAGAAACAGCTCTTCCTCGGCCTCTGACCATTTCCCCCCACCTGGTCGCCTGGGGCGATTTCTCCAGTCGCCACAGGCGATCACATTATTGTGGGTTCCCCTCTGCAGTTCTGAACTGCTCAGTGCTCCTGTTCACTCCATAGAGCGGTAGGTCCCCAGATGTTGTTGGACTACAACTCCCATCATCCCTGAGCTCTGGCCTTGCTAGCTAGGGGTGATGGGAGTTGTAGTTCAACAACATCTGGGGACCCACAGGTTGAGAAAGGCTGCTCTAGAGTCTCACTTTATTGTAGGTTTTTTCCCCAAAAGGAGTTACCTCACCTTTGCTGAGGGCGAACTAATCTCCTTTTATATATATATATACAATTTTTATTTTCCATTTTTAAAGTCCAATCAGATCACATTAAATATTCCAAATTATACAAATACATATCATATAGTCCAAATATTTTGCCAGATTATAAATTTTTGTTGGGACTTTAAGTTCAGTGGGGTCCAATCATCTTATGTTTCCACTGCCTCGAGTTTCCAATAGTTCCTTCTTTAAATCTTCCTGTTGTTATCCTTCCTTCTTTAATGGCCTCTGAGTTGTTTCCACAGGCGAGTTGAAGTGAGCAATAATCTGCTTCTGTGTGAAATTTGTACGACACTCCTTGCAGCTGGTAAATCTATTATTTGCAGTATATCCTCACACGCTGATGTTTATGCCGAATCAATCCAAAAGTCCTTCTCTGGTGGCAGACGCCATCTTCTCTCCGTTCCAGTGAAATAAAATCTAGGCGTTCGCTCATTAATTACCTCAGACAGGCTGCATCAAACATTAGTCTTCCCAGGGGAGGTTTGCCAAATCGGACTTGAAGTACAGATACAGTGGTGCCTCGCAAGACGAAAAGAATCCATTCCGCGAGTCTCTTCGTCTTGCGGTTTTTTCGTCTTACGAAGCAAGCCCATTAGCGGATTAGTGCTATTAGTGGCTTAGCGGCTTAGCCGATAAGCGGCTTAGCGGATCAGCTGTTAAGCGGCTTAGCGGATCAGCTGATAAGCGGCTTAGCGGATCAGCTGTTAAGCGGCTTAGCGGATCAGCTGTTAAGCGGCTTAGCGGATCAGCTGATATGCGGCTTAGCGGATCAGCTGTTAAGCGGCTTAGCGGATCAGCTGTTAAGCGGCTTAGCGGATCAGCTGATAAGCGGCTTAGCGGATCAGCTGTTAAGCGGCTTAGCGGATCAGCTGATAAGTGGCTTGGCGGATCAGCTGTTAAGCGGCTTAGCGGATCAGCTGATAAGTGGCTTGGCGGATCAACTGTTAAGCGGCTTAGCGGATCAGCTGATAAGTGGCTTGGCGGATCAGCTGTTAAGCGGCTTAGCGGATCAGCTGATAAGTGGCTTAGCGGATCAGCTGATAAGCGGCTTAGCGGCTTGGAAAAAAGGGGTGGAGGAAAAAAACCCCGCAGGAACTCGCAAGACATTTTCGTCTTGCGAAGCAAGCCCATAGGAAATTTGTTTTGCGAAGGACCTCCAAAACAGAAAACCCTTTCGTCTAGCGGGTTTTCCATCTTGCAAGGCATTAGTCTTGCGGGGCACCACTGTATAATAACAAATTAAGAGCTCACCTCCCCCATGACTATTTATCTCTGCAACTTGGTCTAACCTATAATGGCGTATCCCAAGTAAATAGTGCGTCACATCACCCTTCCGGAGAGTCTTTTATCTTCTGAAGGCGAACTAATTGCAGAGGTCTTTCTGCTCAGGGCTGGTGTGCGTTCTCACAGAGCTTCCTGGCTCTTCTGGTCCTGTTTGGGATGCTTTCTATGTTTGACCTCCACTGCCAGAGGCAGCCATGCTTCTGAAACCCAGTTGCTGGAAACCGCACGAAGGGAGAAGGTTCTTGTGTCCAGGTCCGGCTTGCAAGTTTTCCATTGAGGCAGTGGCGTAGCGTGGGGGGTGCAGGGGGGGCCGGCCGCACCGGGCGCAACATCTGGGGGTTAGGGTTAGGGGGCGCAAATCCACGGGTTAGGGGGCGCAAATCCACGGGTTAGGGGGCGCAAATTACTTTCCTTGCCCCGGGTGCTGACAACCCACGCTACGCCACTGCATTGAGGCATCTGGTCCCATTGGGCCCCCTTTGGCCTAATCCAGCAGCACTCTTCCTACATCTTTATTTTTCCCGCAGGGTCAGCATCCCGAGATCCACTTTGCTCCCTGCCTACAAGCACAAGATCCACCGCAGGAAAAGCTACGAGCCTGAAGACAACCTGGCGTTGCCCTCGGTGAGTTTCTGGTTTGGGGAAGCCCGGTTCTTGCCGTGTGGCCGGGCACCGGGGGGGGGGGGACAGCTTGCCCATCGCTGGCGTCTCCTCCCTTCTCCCTTTTCCTGGCAGAGCAAAGAACGTAGTTAAGAGTGGGGCATGCCCTAGTTATCTCCCGCTTGGACTACTGCAATGCGCTTTACAAGATTGAATGTATTGCCCTCGGCTGTGCTTGAGGGACGATTCGAACAGATTCCACACGAAAAACACTTACGTCCCTGTGGAGATGGCAGTACTGAATTGGTGGCGCATGCCCTTCTGGCTTGCACTCTTTATAAAGACTTGAGGAATGAGATTATCACCCCTCTATTATTGTCCATTCCGGGTCGCCCAACCACTGCCACAGTGTCCTTTCTCTTGGCAGATCAGGATGAGCAGGTGACAACAAAGGTTTTTAGCTGAGGCAATCAGAATAAGATCCACTATTTGACTATTAATTCAAAACCTCAAAATGTATTTTATATACAGTGGTAAAGGTAAAGGGACCCCTGACCATTAGGTTCAGTCTGGCCAACTTTGACGTGCTTTTGAACCGCTAGGTTGGCAGGAGCAGGGACCGAGCAACGGGAGCTCACCCCATTGTGGGGATTCGAACCGCCAACCTTCTGATCATCAAGTCCTAGGCTCTGTGGTTTAACCCACAGCGCCACCTGCGTCCCTTTATATACAGTGGTACCTCGGGTTAAGTACTTAATTCGTTCTGGAGGTCTGTTCTTAACCTGAAACTATTCTTAACCTGAAGCGCCACTTTAGCTAATGGGGCCTCCTGCTGCCGCTGCACGATTTCTGTTCTCATCCTGAAGCAAAATTCTTAACCCTAAGTAATATTTCTGGGTTAGCGGAGTCTGTAACCTGAAGCGTATGTAACCTGAAGTGTATGTAACCCGAGGTACCACTGTAATTGACTTTTTATTTCTATTCTTTGTACAGTGGTACCTCGGGTTAAGTACTTAATTCGTTCCGGAGGTCTGTTCTTAACCTGAAACTGTTCTTAACCTGAAGCGCCACTTTAGCTAGTGGGGCCTCCTGCTGCCGCCGCCGCCGCCGCCGCGCGATTTCTGTTCTCATCCTGAAGTAAAATTCTTAACCTGAGGTACTATTTCTGGGTTAGCGGAGTCTGTAACCTGAAGCGTATGTAACCTGAAGCATCTGTAACCCAAGGTACCACTGTAATTGACTTTGTATTTCTATTCTTTGTATATCATATTGTTGTTTTATTGCTAAAGCCGATGGCTGACGCAAACAAAGATTCATTCATTCAAATAGCCTAAGCCTTTGGGGCTGCAGTTAATACCTGACATGAGATATTTTCCCCTTCTGTGACCCCCACAGCACTGTTTGGCCGGTTGGGAGAACCCTGTGCAAGCTTTCAGCCCCACTCTCAGCAGCCTCGACCTTCACTCATCCCTGGGGGATGCGCCACCTGGCCGTTCGAATCGGGTAAGGACTCTAAATGGCTTTGTGCTAAAATATTTAGGTTTTCATACCTTACACAGAATTCAGTCTGTGTTACCACAAACACGGACTGCAGGATTCTCGAGTTCAGTTTCTTGGTTCTGAGTTCCAGCTTTTCCCCGTCCTGATTCTTGATATTTTTCTTGAAGGGTTTTTAAATTTAATTTTGTAATGCGCATAAAACAGACAGAACGCTTAGAAAATGAAAAGGTGAAGAACAAAACTGTAAAAAGAGGCGCATAAAATGAGCAGAGTTAAAATTACAGGGTTCCAGTAAGAGGCTATCACTGCCGTCAGTTTATCTAGTTCCAGAATTGCCAGGCTTGTGTATGGAGGTCCCTGTCCTTGTCAAAATCTCAAATTATGCATAATTTTCTCCATTATAGCTGTATTCCATGTATCCTGCATAAGTTTTGGGGCTGTTTTCCATTGAGTTGCAATGACTGTGATTCTTGATTATTCATTTTATTTCATAAGATTTACATACCACTTGGTTGTTAAAAGCAAAACGAAACCTCACAGTGGTTTACATGGAGAATAGAAAAATAATAATATTATTGGTGAAAGCAGCTCTTTAAAAGCAATCCAAGAAATAAAATCGGAAATAAACAAAAAACTGGCTAAAACTTACATCGACATTCTAGGTGCCAGCTTGTCTGAATGAAAACGTTGGTTTAGAAAAATATTGTAGAGAAAGGAGAATTCCTAGATAGAAAGACCCAAGTTTGGGGTGAGAGATCCATAGCAGAGATTTAAAATTACAAACGAAAGCTGTTAGACCTTTATAATGTCCTCGTAAAAAGTTTCTTTCCAAAGTTTCCCCGTTCCCCAGCATAGAAAAAGACGACATGTTAGTGAGTTTTAAAAATGGTTTACAGTGGTACCTCGGGTTAAGTACTTAATTCATTCCAGAGGTCCGTTCTTAACCTGAAACTGTTCTTAACCTGAAGCACCACTTTAGCTAATGGGGCCTCCTGCTGCTACTGCACCGCTGGAGCACAATTTCTGTTCTCATCCTGAAGCAAAGTTCTTAACCCAAGGTACTATTTCTGGGTTAGTGGAGTGTGTAACCTGAAGCGTATGTAACCCGAGGTACCACTGTACTTCCAAACTATCTGAAGGTCAGATTCATAGGCAGTAAAACTTGGCTTAGTAACAAAGTGGCAAAGATTTCTAGATTACTTAGGTAAAGGTAAAGGGACCTCTGACCATTAGGTCCAGTCGTGACAGACTCTGGGGTTGCAGCGCTCATCTCACTTTAAAGGCCGAAGGAGCCGGCGTACAGCTTCCGGGTCATGTGGCCAGCATGACTAAGCAACTTCTGGCGAACCAGAGCAGCGCACAGAAATGCTGCTTACCTTCCCGCTGGAGCGGTACCTATTTATCTACTTGCACTTTGACGTACCTTTGAACTGCTAGGTTGGCAGGAGCAGGGACCGAGCAACGGGAGCTCATCCCGTAGCGGGGATTCGAACCGCTGACCTTCTGATCGGAAAGTCCTAGGCTCTGTGGTTTAACCCACAGCGCCACCCGCGTCCCTATGGTATTACTTAGGACCTTGTAATTCTGAACTGTTATTCTTTATTTTGGTAGGGAAATTCATCCTGCTCTGTCTGGTCCTAGATGCCCTGGTGATTTTATTCCTGGTGTTCGTTATATTTATCTATCACATTCCATTAAAAAGAAAATACCGTATTGGCCCGATTATAAGCCACACTTTTTTTCCCAAATTCCATCTGAAACAGACATACGGTAAAACGGAATGCGTGTCAGTGCAGAATTTTAAGGGAGTGGCTTATTTTCTGGTATTGTCTATTTTTCTCCACCCCAACCTCATGAATTTTAAAGGTGTGGCTTATATTCAGGTGAGGCTTATATTCGGGCCAATATGGTAATTAAAGTTGGGGTTTTTTAAGTACTCTTAAAACTACAGTATTATCCTGTAGGAGGGGACTCTTGTATTTAAGGTGGATGCATATTCAAAAAGCTGTGTGGTTTTTTTGCTTCAAAACAACTGGGTTTTTTTTTTCTTCATATGCAAACGTAGGAAGATTTGGTCTGCTGGAAAGGGTTGTGACAGTGGTAAAGCCCCTGTTTTGCATGCGAAAGGTCGCAGGTTCAATTCCAGGGTAGTCCAGGTGGTGGTGGGGAACAACCCTAGAGCAGTGTTTCCCAACCGGTGTTCCGCGGCACACTAGTGTGCCGCGAGATGTTGCCTGGTGTGCCGTGGGAGGGAGGCGGGCGAGTCGGGCGGCGAGAGGCGGGGCGGAGGCGGCGAGCACATGCGGTGCGGCGAGCGAGCTCCCTCCCACATCCCATCGCCGCTCGCTTCGGCCGGCCGCCCCGTGCTCCGCGCTGGTGTTGGCCAGCCTTGCGCGCCCGGGGGATCTCCCCCCAGGAGCGCAAGGCTTGCGGGTGGAAGCCGGCAGCACGGAGCACGGGGCGCCCTTCGGAGGACGCCCCGTGCTCCGCGCTGGTGTTGGCAAGTCTTGCGCACCGGGGGATCTCCCCCCAGGAGCGCAAGGCTTGTGGGCGGCAGCCGGCAGCACGGAGCACGGGGCGCCCTTTGGAGGCCGCCCCGTGCTCCGCGCTGGTGTTGGCCAGCCTTGCGCACCCGGGGGATATCCCCCCAGGAGCGCAAGGCTTGCGGGCGGCAGCTGGCAGCGCGGAGCACGGGGCGCCCTTCAGAGGACGCCCCGTGCTCTGCGCTCGTGTTGGCAAGCCTTGTGCACCCGGGGGGCGCGTGGGGCGCCCTGAAACAGAGGGTTCCCCATGCTGCGGACTGTAGCCTGCCGCCCGACGCGCGGGGCGCCCTGAAGCAGAGCGCCCCTCGCGCCAGGCAGACATGGGCCAGCCCCACAAGCTCGGGGGACAGCGGGGAGGCGCAGCACCGCCATCCCACTGTTCCCCGACCTGGTTTTGGGGGGGGGGAAATAAAGGAAAAAAAATTTCCTTTATTTCCCCCCCCAAAAAGTAGGTGCGTCCTATGGGACGAAAAATACGGTACTTACTATTTCATAATAAAGTAATTATAAAATACTTTCTTTGTGTTTATTTGATGCCTATTAAACAGAGTTACTTTATATATAGTCAATATAGGCACAGAGTTAATTTTTTAAACATTTTCTAATGGTGGTGTGCCTCGAGATTTTTTTCATGAAACAAGTGTGCCTTTGCCCAAAAAAGGTTGGGAAACACTGCCCTAGAGAGCCATTGCCAAGTCAGCACAAATGTTATTTAATAATAATAATAATAATAATAATAATAATAATTTATTATTTGTACCCCGCCCATCTGGTTGGGTTTCCCCAGCCACTCGGGGCGGCTTCCAACAAAGATAAAAGATACACTAAAATGTCACATATTAAAAACTTCCCTGAACAGGGCTGCCTTCAGATGTCTTCTGAATGTCAGGTAGATGTTTATTGCTTTGACATCTGATGGGAGGGCGTTCCACAGGGCAGGCGCCACTACCGAGAAGGCCCTCTGCCTGGTTCCCTGTAACTTGGCCTCTCGCAGTGAGGGAACCGCCAGAAGGCCCTCGGAGCTGGACCTCAGTGTCTGGGCAGAACGATGGGGGAGGAGACGCTCCTTCAGATATACTGGACCAAGGCCGTTTAGGGCTTTAAAGGTCAGCACCAACACTTTGAATTGTGCTCGGAAACGTACTGGGAGCCAATGTAGGTCTTTCAGGACCGGTGTTATATGGTCTCGGCGGCCGCTCCCAGTCACCAGTCTAGCTGCCGCATTCTGGATTAGTTGTAGTTTCCGGGTCACCTTCAAAGGTAGCCCCACGTAGAGCGCATTGCAGTAGTCCAAGCGGGAGATAACCAGAGCATGTACCACTCTGGTGAGACAGTCTGCAGGCAGGTAGGGTCTCAGCTTACGTACCAGATGGAGCTGGTACACAGCTGCCCTGGATACAGATTTGACCTGTGCCTCCATGGACAGCTGTGAGTCCAAAATGACTCCCAGGCTGCGCACCTGGTCCTTCAGGGGCACAGTTACCCCATTCAGGACCAGGGAATCCTCCACACCTGCCCGCCTCCTGTCCCCCCAAAACAGTACTTCTGTCTTGTCAGGATTCAACCTCAATCTTTGTTTATTAATCGCTTCCTAAGAAGCGGCTTAGTCATGCTGGCCACATGACCCAGAAGATGTACGCCGGCTCCCTCAGCCAATAAAGCGAGATGAGTGCCGCAACCCCAGAGTCGGTCACAACTGGATCTAATGGTCGGGGTCCCTTTACCTTTACCTAAGTAATACCATTGGGCTCCCATTGTCTCTGTAGCTTATTGCTCTGGTACATTATATAGACATAGAGTAAGCTGTCCTGACAGGCTTAGCTATGTCCACTTCCCCTCACCTTGTGAGGAACTAGGCAATAAAGTCTATTGTTCCTCCCCAGTCTCCCTTTACCTTTTTTTTTAGGATGGTAATGAGAGCCAGTGTGGGACATACCCTCCAACACTCCTCCGATGAAAATAGGGATGTCCTATTCCATCATCAGGGACGTGGGTGGTGCTGTGGGTTAAATCACAGAGCCTAGGTCTTTCCAATCAGAAGGTTGGCGGTTCAAATCCCCGCGACAGTGTGAACTCCCGTTGCTTGGTCCCTGCTCCTGCCAACCCAGCAGTTTGAAAGCACGTCAAAGTGCAAGTAGATAAATAGGTACTGCTCTGGCGGGAAGGTAAACGGCATTTCTGTGCGCTGCTCTGGTTCGCCAGAAGTGGCTTAGTCATGCTGGCCACATGACCCGGAAGCTGTACGCCGGCTCCCTCGGCCAATAAAGTGTGATGAGCGCCGCAACCCCAGAGTCGGCCACGACTGGACCTAATGGTCAGCGATCCCTTTACCTTTATATAAAGCATCCCAATGCAATTTTACAGCACATTGAAAACACACACACACACCAATCATAACCCATTGCAAAGATGAAAACAATTTCAAATCCAGTGCAAATGCCAATTGGCATTTTTAAAAATCTCTGCTTAGGAGGTTTGTCGAAAAAGAAAACTGCTGAGCTTGCTGGATCGAAAAAGTCAGTAAAATTTGGCTCCCTGTATTCCTGCAATTGGTTGGAACAGAACCAGCGGTCTGGTTTAAGATTTCTTGTCTCGCTAATAAATCAAAACTGGGTCTCTGTGAAAGATCAGGGAAGGGCCTTAGCTCAGAACACCTTCTTGGCATGCGGAAGATCCCGGATTCAGGTCCAGGTAGGGTTGGGAGAGATTTCCTGTCTGAAACCCTGGAGCGTATCTGCCAGTCAGTGCAGGCAGTCCTGAGGTAGATGGGCCCCAATGTCTGACTCAGTATAAGGCAACTTTCTATATATTTCTGTTTAGATCGTTCGGAATCTTGAGGACTAGAGTCTTGACTTTAGGAGCCTCGAAGACCGCAACTCGGCAGCAGACCCACCAAAGATTCTTAAGATAGTGCAGGCCTATATGGGTTTGCTGCACCCCTTCTTTTTTTAAACCCTTACACACACAAAAATCTGGGTTCTAGATCTCTGCCTCCAGAGTGTCAGGAAGAAGCAAGACCGACGAACTGCTGGATCTCTCCCGCGTGGCAGAATTTGAACTCTGCAACCTCTCCTGGCGGCGGAAACGTCATAAGCCGCCATGCCGCAAAGCCACATCTAATTAAAAGAGCTCGCCGATTCGAACTTCCCACTTTTGGTCCTCGATGGGGAATGAGGAGGAGCTGCGTGTGTTTATGGATCAGGGCCTCCTCCTTTGTGAGGTTGCCTGCTAGCCTGTTTCATCAGCACGGCGCCCAGACGCGTTGCGACGTTTGAGAAATTGCAGGACGGGTTTGCCTTCCTTTTTGTCTCTGGTCCAGCATGCTCTTGCACAACTCCTGAAATGATAAAAGCATGGTTTGAAATCAAAAGATTAAAAAGCGTGTTGTTTTTTTAAAAAAGCCAAGGATGGTAGCGGTTAAGGACATTTAGAGAAACACTAATTTGGTGAAGGAAAAGATGTGTCTCTCTGTGTGTGTCTCTTAATTGTCTTGGTTTTTTTTAAGTAAATAAATATAGTTTTGCCTTATTATTATTATTATTATCATCATCATCATCAACAGCAGCAGCAGCAGAAGCATCCTACCTTTCCCCCAAGGTGACTTGCAGAACTTAAAAGGACATAGATAAAATACAAAAAGCTAAAAACACATAAAAGGCAATTGTTAAAAAGTAACCCTAATGGAATTAATTAAAACAATATTTTTTTTTTAAATCTACTAAAAGATAATAGGCACAGCACTTGCCTCCAGAAGACTGTGTTGTTGAACAGTTGCAGACTGCTTTTATGAATTGATTTTGTATTTTTATAGACTGCTTAAAACTATCCCTAAGCAGTTTGTAAAAAGGTTAACAAATACATAAATGCAGACAAACCATGAAACTCAAAAATTGCAATACCTGATGAGCCAAAAACTTAACAGCATTCTTTTAACTCCACTCTTAAGATCCTTATGGGGGGGGGACGACTGGAAGTTGGGGGTGGGGGACTGCCTTGAATATATGTTTAATGCAGAAATGGTTTATAAAATGTGAGTTATTTTCAGCTAATTTTTACTCCGAGTACGCCTTTTGAAATAAATGGACCTAACTTAGTCGAGTCCATTTATTTCATTAGAGTAAAACCTAGTTGAGCACCACCAAGTATAAACAAGGCATGAAGCCATGGCAATAATTTTGCCATAGAGCAGCAGTGGAAAGAATGACACCCATTTTACAGGTGGTGAACTGAGACTGAGGACCAGCAAACCTGCCCAGGGACTCTGGGCACCCTACTGCCAGGGCAGACAACCTGCTGGCCTAAGGCTCCCATCATCCCTTTCTAGCTGGAGCTGATGGGAATCCAAACTACACCAAATTAGCTAGCTCTGCCATGAAAGTTTGTTTTGGAATGGGGTTGGGTCTGTGCTGAAGACAGGGGCTGTCTCTGGAATAAACTATCCCTTTCTTTAAACTGCTTTTTACAGTCGAGCAATATACATTTTAAGAAATAAATAAATACAGTGGTATCTCGGGTTACAGACACTTCAGGTTACAGATGCTTCGGTTACAGACTCTGCTAACCCATAAATAGTACCTCTGGTTAAGAACTTTGCTTCAGGATGAGAACAGAAATCGTGCATCGGCAGCAGGAGGCCCCATTAGCTAAAGTGGTACCTCAGGTTAAATAACCTTTTCAGGTTAAGAACGAACCTCCAGAACTAATTAAGTTCTTAACCCAAGGTACCACTGTATGGGCAACCGAAATTTGAACCTAGCCAAAATGTGGGTGCTATTCTTCTCCCTGAGCACAGGAACACACTCCAAAGGATGCTACAGGCATTCTTTGTGTGCTGATTGGCTCCTTCCCTGTTGCCATGGCGGCAGATACGCAACCTCCCATCTACATGCTCTGCAGATGGACCAATTTGGAGTGAGAATCCGAGCTACAGAGCTGGTTCCGTCCAGAGGCTGGCGATGCTGCTTTTGCTGAGTTCTGAGCTATGGCTTCTGGGATACGTCAGTAGCGCAAGTTTACGGCTGGGAAGCGGTAAAGATCTCTCAGGCTGCAGTCTCAACTTTTGGATCTTCTCAAGAACATTGGGAGATCCCTGTGGGATCAGGCCAAAGGCCTGTTTTAGTCCTACCACTGTGAGAACAGGAGGCAGGAATAGATGGACCACTGACATAAGAGAATTAAGAAGAGTCTGCCAATGGCCCATCTAGTCTAGTATCCTGCTCTCTCAGTCACCATCCAGGTGCCTGATGGGAAACCCATAAGCAAGATTTGAGCCCCAGAGCCCCATCCGTTACTGTCGTTTCCGTCTACTCGGGGAGTCAGAAACATGTCGAGGCAGAGCATAGCCATCGTGGCTCATAGCCATTAGTAGTAGTAGTAGTAATAACAATAATAATAATTTATTTTGTATACCCCGTCCACCTAGCTTGGTTTCTCCAGCCATTCTGGGCGGCTTCCAACAGAATATTAAAATACAACAATCCATTATATATTAAAAGCTCCCCTAAACAGGGCTGCCTTCAGATGTCTTCTAAAAATCTGGTAGTTGTTTTTCTCTATGACATCTGTTGGGAGGACATTCCAGAGGGCGGGCGTCACTACTGAGAAGGCCCTCTGCCTGGTTCCCTGTAACTTGGCTTCTCACCAGCGAGGGAACCATCAGTGTCCAGGCAGAATGATTGGACTGAGGCCGTTTAGGGCTTTAAAGGTCAGCACCAACACTTTGAATTGTGCTCAGAAATGTACTGGGAGCCAGTGTACATCTTTCAAGACCAGTGTTATATGGTCTCGGCGGCTGCTCCCAGTTACCAGTCTAGCTGCCGCATTCTGGATTAGTTGTAGTTTCCGGGTCACCTTCAAAGGTAGCCCCATGTAGAGCGCATTGCCGTAGTCCAAGCGAGAGATAACTAGAGCATGCACCACTCTGGTGAGACAGTCCGCAGGCAGGTAGGGTCTCAACCTGCGTACCAGATGGAACTGGTAAACAGCTGCCCTGGACACAGAATTGACCTCCGCCTCCATTGACAGCTGTGAGTCCAAAATGACTCCCAGGCTGAACACCTGGTCCTTCAGGGGCACAGTTACCCCATTCTGGACCAGGGAGTCCTCCACACCCGTCCGGGCCCTGTTCCCCCAAAAACAGTGCTTCTGTCTTGTCAGGATTCAACCTCAATCTGTTAGCCGCCATCCATCCTCCAACCACCTCCAGACACTCACACAGGACCTTCACCGCCTTCACTGGTTCTGATTTAAAAGAGGGGTAGAGCTGGGTGTTATCTACATAATGATGAACACCCAGACCAACCCCCCCTTGACAGTAGCCTTGTCCTCCATGAATCTGTCCAGTTGTCAGGGAGTGGCTGGATGAAGAAGTGGGAGCCCCCTGCCCAAGAGCCCCCCAAGGAGGGCACAGAAAACGGCAACTTAGATCCCAGTTCCTGGTGGTGGGTGTGATAGGAATTTTGAGGTCTTAGATATATGTTAAATGTTCATAAGTGTACCAACCAAGCACATACATAGATCACCACAGGAAGACCAACCTGAAACCATTTTTGATCCCCAAACTGACCAAATGTTTTCTCTGCAAGGTCAAAAGAAAATGGAAAAGCCTCCCTATTGTCCTTTCCTTCACAAATGTGTCTTAAGAGCACTTTTATTATATGAATAGGGCGTGAGCCTGTAGCCTGGCTCAGGAACTAAGTATTTATCATTACAAAACAGTGGCCAGGCTCCCCAGGCAATCCAATCAAGTGACCATTAAACAGGTAACCTGCCAGACAGGAGGTAAACAAAGCACTCAGATTTCTGCTGTAGACTGCCCTTTCTGTGATGTAGGTATGATGTGTCTGGGGGTGGTCTTGGACTCCAGGGCGGGCAATTTAAAATGTCTATATAAGGATGGGCACACCTTGGTTCTGGGTTCCTCCTCCTTTCCTGCGTGTGAGGGGAGGACCCTGTTGCAACAGATCAATAAAGATCAGGCTTACTAGCTGCTTTCCTTCTCAATATTCTCTGGTTGGCCTCTGTTATTTTCTCCTGCCAATAAGTAACCTACATAACTACTCTGTATGGGCTCTTGGATACCCCATAAGGGGGAAAAGGGCAGATTTTTGTTTACAACACTCCCATTTGTGGAGGCAGAGCAGAAACTTACTGGATCCATCAATAGCCTTCACCTCCTCCATGAATTTGGCTAATCCTATTTAAAACTGTCCACACTGGTGGCAGGGATCTCCTGCCTATCATATCACCTCTTTCTTAACCTTTCTCTGAACTGAAAAGGCCCGAGCGCTGCAAATTTTCTTCATAGGGGAATTGCTCCATCCCTCCTCGATGATTTTGATCCTTTTCCAACTCAGCAATATCCCTTTTGAGGCGAGGTAGCCAGGCAATCTAGCTGGCACCTTTGCTTGACTTGAAGGGCTGTTGTCAGTCCATAGCTGTCAAGCGTCCCTTATTTGGTGGGACAGTCCCTTATCCCAGCACCATGTCAGATTTATTTGTTTACAACATGGGACACGGAACATGGGACACGGAAGAGCAGTCTGGAGAAAGGACAAGCTGGGAGGCGCTAGAAGCAGGAGGGCGTTGAGTGATCATGGTGGGTGGGAGTCAGGAGATGGAGGGCCTTCCGGGACAGGGTTCGAGGCTGAGAGTCACAGTGTGAGCGCAGACTCAGATGGGAGTCAGAGGTTCCCTTGCTACCCAGCAGCAGGGCAGTCTCGGTCCTGCTGGCTCGCCTCCCCCTCTGACACCCCCGATCGAGGAGAGTCCTTCACATGGCTGAACAACTGGCCAGACAGCTCCAGACACAGTCTTCCTCTGCTTGGGAAGGGATCCAGAGAAAGAGGCGAGAGAGGGAAGGGCAGAGCTTGTGGTCAGTTTCAGTACATCTTTTTTTTTTAAGAAAAAAATTACACTTTTCAGACTTACACATTTCATAAATTTTACAACCATTTAAACATTTCAAAGCTTGACTTCCTCCCCCCCTTTCTGTGGTTCCTTAAATTTATTTTTTAATATCTTCTTCATATCCAAATTCATTTACCGTATTTTTCGCTCTATAAGACGCACCAGACCACAAGACGCACCTAGTTTTTGGAGGAGGAAAACAAGGGAAAAAAATACTCTGAATATCAGAAGCCAGAACAGCAAAAGGGATCGCTGCGCAGTGAAAGCAGCGATCCCTCTTGCTGTTCTGGCTTCTGAGATAGCTGCGCAGCCTGCATTCGCTCCAAAAGACGCACACACATTTCCCCATACTTTTTAGGAGGGAAAAAGTGAGTCTTATAGAGCAAAAAATACGGTAATTTTCTCCTTTAAATATATATACTCTTATGAAACTGCGGGTTATTACAACAACCCTGCCAATGTTCTTATCTGTAAATATTCAATAAACCACTTCCATTCTTTTATAAAAAGTTTGTTATCTTGATTTCTTATTTTGGGGGTTAGTTTCGCCATTTCTGCATAATCCATAAGTTCTTGTATCCATTCTTCCTTTGCTGGGACTTCTTTCCACTTTGGGGCAAGTAGCATTCTTGCTGCTGTAGAAGCATGCATGAATAAATTTCTATACAATTTAGGTACTTCTGTTCCTATAGGTAAAGGTAAAGGGACCCCTGACCATTAGGTCCAGTCGTGACCGACTCTGGGGTTGCGGCGCTCATCTCACCTTATTGGCAGAGGGAGCAGCTTCCGGGTCATGTGGCCAGCATGACTAAGCCGCTTCTGGCGAACCGGAGCAGTGCATGGAAACGCCATTTACCTTTCCCCCGGAGCGGTACCTATTTATCTACTTGCACTTTGATGTGCTTTTGAACTGCTAAGTTGGCAGGAGCTGGGACCGAGCAACGGGAGCTCACCCCGTCGCGGGGATTCGAACCGCCAACCTTCTGATCAGCAAGCCCTAGGCTCTGTGGTTTAACCCACAGCGCCACCCGCAATTCCCCCCAAAAAGGGTTCTGGGTGTTTTTTTTAAATAAAAGTTATTTTGAACATCCTTTTCCATTCATTGTATATAACGTTTTATGTGTTTAATATGCCTATATGTTTTAGAGATGGTTTTTTCTGGCTGAATGAATGAATGAAAGCCATGTAGGTTGTCTTTGTATCTTCTTATGTTCTCAGTTGTCCTCATCTTGCCGTCCACAGAGGCAGCCAACTTCCACTGGAACCCCTGGCAGCCATGGGTCTGTATGTGTGACTTACACAAGCAGGCCCGGATCCGGCACTTTGTCGTATGGGCCATGAACATCACGCTGGACCTCAAGGCCTCTGAGTTTTGGCAAGAGAAGCCTTGCAACTTGGACGACTGCGTCACGTGCTCGGTGGTCGAATGTCCGGGCAGCGGCGAGCGGTCCGGCTTCATCCCGCAGTTCCGGGGCCTCTCATCCCCCAAGCCCCACGAGGTTGAGATTCCTCTCCCCGTCCATTTGGAATTCCCTTCCTACGACAGCCTCCCCGTCATCGACGACAAAGGAGAAAACGGGCAGTCATAAGACTCGGAGAAGTTGACTTTAAGCAAAGGCGTCTCGTCACCTAGGACTCCCATTGAGTTGTCGGGCTCGCTTGCGGAGGGCAGCAAGGAGCCGCCCGAAAGCCAACTCGCCTAGGGCGATCCTGGACAGAGATCCAGGCGAGCCCACAGCTACAGCCCCCCCATGGGCTCTGTTGGAGTCTTTGGTTGTCAATAAAGTCAGACTGAAACAAAGTAGTGTGGTTTTTAAAAAAATTAATTACAGTGGACGCTCGGGTTGCGAACGTGATCTGTGCGGAATGCACGTTCGCAACCTGCGTCTGCGCACGTGCGGGTTGTGATTCGGTGCTTCTGCGAATGCACAGAGCGCAATTTAGAACCTCTGCACATGCACGACTGCTGAAACCCAGAAATAACCCGTTCCGGTACTTCCGGGTTTCGGCAGTCCGTAACGCAAAAAAACGCAACCTGAAGAGTCTGAAACCCGAGGTAGGACTGTACCGTACTTTTCCATCTATAAGATGCCCCCATGTATAAGATGCCCCCTATTTTGGGGGACTCAAAATGGGGGGAGATGGCACAAAGTTGTTGAGCTTCTTTTGGGGGGAATTATCCAGGGTTGTTGAGCTTTTTTAAGGGGCATTGCCAAAAATCACCCGCACGCATCACAAAATCTGCCTCCCGTGTGTCCCATCACCAGCAGAAGCTGACAATCGCCCGCCCAACTGCCGGAGCGTCAGCCAATCAACACTGCCCATTGACACAGCAACCAATAACACGCATAATAGCCTCTTGTGGCCACAGCAGCAACCAATCAAACGTCCACCCTATGTGCTACCCATGTATAAGACGACCCCCCACTTTTAAAGCATGCTTTTTAAAGAAAAAACATATACACGGAAAAGTACGGTATTTGTTTACATTTCTAACCACCTTTGTCCTCGGGGTGAGTCACCTCCTAAACCACAGATCGCTTAGAAATCGGGGTTGTGACCAAGGCCAGCCCTCCTCAGAACAGACCCGTTGATGTTAATGGACATGACTTAGTTCCATTCATTTCAGTTAGGGTCTTTGTTGTTGTTTAGTCGTGTCCGACTCTTCGTGACCCCATGGACCAGAGCACGCCACGCACTCCTGTCTTCCACTGCCTCCCGCAGTTTGGTCAGACTCATGCTGGTAGCTTCGAGAACACTGTCCAACCATCTCATCCTCTGTCGTCCCCTTCTCCTTGTGCCCTCCATCTTTCCCAACATCAGGGTCTTTTCCAGGGGGTCTTCTCTTCTCATGAGGTGGCCAAAGTATTGGAGCCTCAGCTTCAGGATCTGTCCTTCCAGTGAGCACTCAGGGCTGATTTCCTTCAGAATGGATAGGTTTGATCTTCTTGCAGTCCATGGGACTCTCAAGAGTCTCCTCCAGCACCATAATTCAAAAGCATCAATTCTTCGGCGATCAGCCTTCTTTATGGTCCAGCTTTCACTTCCATACATCACTACTGGGAAAACCATAGCTTTAACTATACGGACCTTTGTTGGCAAGGTGATGTCTCTGCTTTTTAAGATGCTGTCTAGGTTTGTCATTGCTTTTCTCCCAAGGAGCAGGCGTCTTTTAATTTCATGGCTGCTGTCACCATGTGCAGTGATCATGGAGCCCAAGAAAGTAAAATCTCTCACTGCCTCCATTTCCTCCCCTTCTATTTACCAGGAGGTGATGGGCCCAGTGGCCATGATCTTCGTTTTTTTGATGTTGAGCTTCAGACCATATTTTGTGCTCTCCTCTTTCACCCTCATTAAAAGGTTCTTTAATTCCTCCTCACTTTCCGCCATCAATGTTGTGTCATCTGCATATCTGAGGTTGTTGATATTTCTTCCGGCAATCTTAATTCCAGTTTGGGGTTCATCCAGCCCAGCCTTTCACATGATGAATTCTACATATAAGTTCAATAAGCAGGGAGACAATATATAGCCTTGTTGTACTCCTTTCCCAATTTTGAACCAATCAGGGGTCTACTCTTGAGTAAAATGTAGTTGTGTACAACCACCTTAGGGCTGCAAGCAATTCATTGGGGGTGGGGTAAGGGGCCACATATTCACCTTGGTCAATCTTCAGGGCGCCGCAGGGACAGAACTGGGAGGTATCACCCCATATTTTCACATGCGCACACACCATAGCCCCTCTTGGCTTTTGCACGCCAATTATCTGTGGAAAAGGGTGTTATCCAATGCCTGCCCTATCCAGGGCAGACCCATTGAAATTCCTGTGCATGTCTAACCTAGGTAAAGGTAAAGGGGCCCCTGACCGTTAGGTCCAGTTGTGGCCGACTCTGGGGTTGCGGCGTTCATCTCGCTTTACTGGCCGAGGGAGCAGCTTCCAGGTCATGTGGCCAGCATGACTAAGCCGCTTCTGGCGAACCAGAGCAGTGCCAGAAACGCCGTTTACCTTCCCGCTGGAGCGGTACCTATTTATCTACTTGCACTTGATGTGCTTTCGAATTGCTAGGTTGGCAGAAGCTGGGACCGAGCAAAGGGAGCTCACCCCATCACAGGGATTCAAACTGCCGACCTTCCGATCTGCAAGCCCTAGGCTCTGTGCTTTAGACCACAGCTCCACCCGCGTCCCTATGTCTAACCTAGGTCTGTCAATTTTGGTGCATCTACTCCCGAGTAGGATTTAGCTAGCTACAACCTTTGGAAGGCTGGGTCAGGCTTCTGAATGGGACGTTTGGCACCCCAGGGTTAGATGCGTCAATTAAAAGTCTTTTTTAATTGACCGAAAAACCACCCACAATCTCGCGGGGAACTCCTTTTTTCTTTTTAATGGATGTACTTATTTAAACCGCCAGAGGGCAACCATGAGTTTAAAAGAAGCAAATGCCACCACACAGACACAGATGCTGCCTCTGATTTTTCATATACCGGTATATATTTTAAAATACTTCTGAAAACACCGTCAAGGCTGTTTCTCCCTCTCTCTTGTTTAGGTGTGTGGGGGGGGGTTGTTTGAATATTTATAAGAATATTTATAGATTGCGCACACACACACACACACACACACACACGTAAAGTAATTAAAATGTAACAACCAGATTGCATTTTGGCACCGACTGCGAAAGATGGGAATTAACAGGCAGAACTGAGGCCATTGATAAATCCCAAGTGCCAGTTTATATTGAATGAAATATTTGTTCCTTCTACACTCTGGTGCAATTGTACTGAACACAAACAGCCCACAGGCTTTTATTGATTTATTGAACAAATTCTTAAACGATAAATGTCTCGAGGCAGCACACAGCAGTCTATAGTCTATGTGGGGAATGCTGCCTTAACCATGTGAGTTCAGGACAGCTGCGTGGGAGTGTAGAAGCAACTCCTTTTTTGATTGGAAAGCTTTGAGAAGCATTTTGAGGAACAGGGAATGTGTGGGATGCTGCTCACCGAACTAGTAACTGATGATGCCACAAAAGCATCACCCTGACAATGGATGAATCAGAGATTTCTGTCTTTCTTTTGATAGGAACTGTGGATAAGGTCTGAACTCACTGCCCTGTGGGTTCCTTGAAAAGGGATGATTGAAAACAGAAAGGTCAGGAGATGTCAAACAAAAAGTTCGTTTTTCTACTGTTAATTCCTGGCTGCATTTCAACAAATGTTGCCAGCTGAATTATTCTTAATAGTTTTTCTCTTCCCACTTCATCGCATTCTCACTTTGAATCAGAACATGGTATCCTTTAGACATGTGGGTTTTCATCTATTTATTTTACTTTTTGGTTTAAGGAATTTATACCACACTCCTCTCTCTCAAACCAGCTTACAGAAGGGGAAAAGAACAGAAAAAAAACAGAAAAGAAAGTGTTATGCAAAATTTAAATTTATTTAAAATTAACTGATGAATGGTGCCCTTTATCTTATATGCCCTATCTTAGTGGAGAACTGAATTTAAGACTGGAAGAATGAGTACAGTGGTACCTCAGGTTAAGTACTTAATTCGTTCCGGAGGTCAGTACTTAACCTGAAACTATTCTTAATCTGAAGCACCACTTTAGCTAATGGGGCCTCCCGCTGCTGCCGCGCCGCCGGAGCATGGTTTCTGTTCTTATCCTGAAGCAAAGTTCTTAACCCGAGGTACTATTTCTGGGTTAGTGGAGTCTGTAACCTGAAGCGTATGTAACCTGAATCGTCTGTAACCCGAGGTACCACTGTAATTGGGAAAAACTTACACTGCCAGATTTGAAATTGACTGTCCCAGGTTCTGGTATTTTGGCATTCCTATGCTGGAACTCGTGAAGAGAGACAGAAATAATTGGACTAAATGTCTACCTTTCCTTTAGATCTTGTTTAGTTTTTAACTTACCTTGATTCTTGTTCTGGGGATTCCTCTCCTGTTGTTTGCCATTTATGATCTGTAGGCACTTTCTGTTAAAAAATTGATAAAAGCAGGGAGGGGGCGGACTCGCAGAAAATCTAGTATCTGTGCGGCCTATTATCAACCACACAAGGAAATGTGAAATCTCTCAAAAACATTAAGCGAGCGTGCCTTCGTAGAAGCCGCTGTTGGGGGAAAGACAAAAATATACATCAGCTAAAAGTTGCAAGAAATCACGCAGAGAGCAAGCCCCCACCTGAATTCTTGCTCTTTTTGTGTTTTCCTGAACATGAAACCCCATTCTCACGTCAAATCTCCAGCCGCATCTCTGATTGGTTCTCTCTGGCCACACCTCTGATTAATTTTACTCTTCATCAGAATTGTAAGGGAAAAGGGTAAAGGGATCCCTGACCATTAGGTCCAGTCGTGACCGACTCTGGGGTTGCGGCGCTCATCTCGCTTTATTGGCTGAGGGAGCCAGCGTTTGTCCACAGACAGCTTCCGGGTCATGTGGCCAGCATGACTAAGCCACTTCTGGCGAACCAGAGCAGCACACGGAAACGCTGTTTACCTTCCCGCAGGAGCGGTACTTATTTATCTACTTGCACTTTGATGTGCTTTCAAACTGCTAGGTTGGCAGGAGCAGGGACCGAGCAATGGGAGCTCACCCCATCACAGGGATTCGAACCGCTGACCTTCCGATTGGCAAGTCCTAGGCTCTGTGGTTTAACCCACAGCGCCACCTGCATCCCTTCTTCAGAATTTGTCCTCCATGAATTCATCACTTGGCACTAAAGATGCTTAGACTTCTCTTTGTTACCCTTCCTTTGCTTGCAACCTTCAGTTGCAATTTCAAACTTTCCTTTCATTGCAATCTTCAGCGATGGATGATTCAGGGCGGATAGAAGGAAGTCCTGCACTCGGCAGTCCGTCGCTGTTCAACTGTGGAACTCGCTGCTGCAGGAGGCCAGCAACTTGGATGGCCTTGAAAGATAGGCAAAAATGTATAGAAATCAGGATAAAAATTGTTGGAAATGTAGGAAGGAGGGTGTGCTGGTCCCGGGGGTAAGGTACCGTGGGCGTAAGCAGAGTCCACACGAAGAGGGGCGAGGTCCGAGGCGGAGAGCCAGGCGGGGAACAGGAACGCTGGAACAGGAGGCCGAGCAGGGAACAGGCACACCGGATAGTCAGGAATGGCAGGCCGAGCAGGGAACAGGAGCACCGGATGGTCAGGAACAGGAGGCCGCGCAAGGATCAGGAACACAGGAAGGTCCGAAGCCAACAACGACGTTGCTCCCGCAACCTGGGGCCGGGCTGACTGGGCTTTTATCCTCTTCTAAGGCCGGGGGCGGTCCCGGCCTCCAGGAGCCCCGCCTCCTCTGGCCTTAAGGCGAGCACTCCTGGGGGCAACCAGTTCCCTTCGCCTCTCTGCCCTAAGCCTCTGCAGATCAGGAGAGGCCGAAGGGTTACTGGGCCCTGGAGGAGGCTCACCTGTGGCCACTGAGTCGTCAAGCCCCTCTGGGGCCAGAAGGGCTTCACCTGGGGCCAGCTCCTGATGCTCTGCCACAGGTGCAGGCTCTTCAGCATCTAGGCCTTGCCCCAGTTCAGCCGGCCCTGGAGGCGGGGACTCCTGTGCAGGCTGGGATTCCTCTGGTTCATCCTCTGAATCGGAATCCCAGGCCATTACAGAGGGGAACTTCCATCATATGTGGTGGACGTGTGAAAGCCTATTGGGATCTAATTTACAATGAATTAAAAAAGATCTTTAAATACAATTTCAATTAAAAAAAACCAGAGGTGTTTCTGTTAGGTTTAATTGGAGATGAAATTCCCCCCAAAAAATGTGAATTTGTTTATGTATGCCACAACGGCCGCAAGGATACTTCTGGCTCAGAAATAGAAATCACAGGAGCTTCCAACAGTGGAAGAATGGCGGAGTAAGATGGTGGAATATGTGGAGTTAGCAAAGCTGACAGGGAAGATTGGTAATCAGCGCAACGAACTCTTTCAAAAGGACTGGAGCGAATTTATATTATATATGAAAGAACATTGTAAACACCTGAAAACGTTTGTAGCTTTGAGTTGCAATGTTTTGTCATGTGATTATAAGGAATTGATTTACATTTAATGAGGGGAATTTTAAATATACGGTATACATATGAGAGAAGGTAAAAAAGTGGTTATAGAAATGCTAAGAATAAAGTAAATATGTATGGAAGGCAGAAAGAGGGGCGGGAGGAGGTCGATCCTCGGATAGAGCGATATTTGAGTTTATTGAATTATGTATGGAAATTGTAACTATGATAAAGTTGAAAATGCAATAAAAATTATTATAAAAAAGAAAGACAGAAAGAGGGCTTGGCAAATTCACGGAGGAGAATAAGGCTATTGATAGTTACTAGCCGTGAAAGCTATGCTCTGCCTCCACTGTCAAAGGCAATAATATTTCTGAATTGCTGGAAACTGTAGGAGGGGAAAGTTGCTGTTGGGCTGTGGTCCTGCATACGGGTTTTCCACAGGAATCTGGTTGGCCACTGCGAAACAGAATGCTGGACTAGATGGGCAGCAGGACTTTTGTCCGGGGATGCCAACTTGAAAAAATATTCGGGGGGGGGAGGGCGCAGGTAAGCCCCACCCTGCATAATCAATCACAAGACATGGTGCACAAACACCATGGGGGGGGGGGCTTCCTCAAATATTCTATGGGGGGGGCTGAAGGGACCTTGGCTCCGAGGAGTTTGGTCCTATGCTCTTGTATCACCCTCTTTCAGCTTTCCTTATCAAAACAACTACAGTGGTACCCTCGGGTTAAGAACTTAATTCGTTCTGGAGGTCCGTTCTTAACCTGAAACTGTGCTTAACCTGAGGTACCACTTTAGCTAATAGGGCCTCCCGCTGCCACTGCGCGATTTCTGTTCTCATCCTGAAGCAAAGTTCTTAATCTGAGGTACTATTTCTGGGTTAGCAGAGTCTGTAACCTGAAGCATCTGTAACCTGAAGCGTCTGTAACCCAAGGTACCACTGTACTTCTTCCGCAATCCCTTATAGCCGAGTAAGATTGTCTTCCATAAACACAGTTTTAACAGTGAGTCTGTAAGCGACTGTGGAGGCCATTTCTGGATCCACACGTCCTTCCACAGTGGGGACGTAGGTTTCTGGGCAGGAGTTGATCATGGCGAGGGTTTGCCGAGTGTGCCTTCCTCTTAGTACATTTCTCCCTTCCGTCCTGAGTTCGAGTGTCTTCAGAGCCCATGACACCTTTGGTAAAGGCTGTTCTCCAACTGGAGCACTCATAGGCCAGTGTTTGCCAGTTGTCGGTGCTTATACCTCAGGTTAAGTACTTAATTCGTTCAGGAGGTCCTTCTTAACCTGAAACTGTTCTTAACCTGAAGCACCACTTTAGCAAATGGGGCCTCCTGCTGCTGTCGCGCCGCTGGAGCACGATTTCTGTTCTCCTCCTGAAGCAAAGTTCTTAACCTGAGGTACTATTTCTGGGTTAGCGGAGTCTGTAACCTGAAGCGTCTGTAACCTGAAGCATAGGTAACCCGAGGTACCACTGTACTACATTTTTTAGATTTCCTTTGATCACATGCACAATACTCTAACCATTAGGCGACAGGGCCTCTCCCTTCCTCTGCAAAGCATGGATCGCAATGGGCTTTTTGATGAAGGACGTAGGTAAGGCATCAATCACATTCAAAGCACCCTTCATGAACAGCCATGGCTTCCCTCAAAGAATCCTGGGAACTGCTGTTTGCTAAGGGTGCTGAGAGTTCATAGAATGGTAAGACTGTTAGAGTCATCTAGTCCAACATCCCATTTGAAACCAACATCCCATTTGATCTCAACATCCCATTTGAAACCAAACCAGACCCTGCTTAGCTTGGCGAATAGGCCAGCAGTTTTATTGCTGTGCCATTAGCAGATCCCTTATCCTACCACCCCCTCCCAGAGATACAATTCCTGAAATTTCCTGAAGAACAAGGACAAAATCTGGATATACCAGCAGCTGGGAATCACATGTCTGGAGAGCGCTGCACTCATGTCCTGGTTGTGGGTTCAAACCCCGTGTTGGTCAAAAGATCCCATTCCAACTCTATAATTCTTGATTCTAAGCTCAGGCTTTTATGTCCTTAGGGCAGGACCACTGGTCCCAGCAGTCGTTGTTGTTGTTGTTTAGACGTTTAGTCGTGTCCGACTCTTCGTGACCCCATGGACCAGAGCACGCCAGGCACTTCTGTCTTCCACTGCCTCCAGCAGTTTGGTCAAACTCATGCTGGTAGCTTCAAGAACACTGTCCAACCATCTCGTCCTCTGTCGTCCCCTTCTCCTTGTGCCCTCCATCTTTCCCAACATCAGGGTCTTTCCCAGGGAGTCTTCTCTTCTCATGAGGTGGCCAAAGTACTGGAGCCTCAGCTTCAGGATCTGTCTTTCCAGGGAGCACTCAGGGCTGATTTCCTTCAGAAATCTTCTTGCAGTCCATGGAATTCTCAAGAGTCTCCTCCAGCACCATAATTCAAAAGCATCAATTCTTCAGTGACCAGCCTTTATGGTCCAGCTCTCACTTCCATACATCACTACTGGGAAAACCATAGCTTTAACTATACGGACCTTTGTTGGCAAGGTGATGTCTCTGCTTTTTAAGATGCTGTCTAAGTTTGTCATTGCTTTTCTCCCAGCTGTCAGCTACAACCAAATTGATAGAGCCTCCATATTTAGAGGCAGTTTACCCCCAAATGACAGTTTTGGCGGTGAACGGCTGCAGGTAAGTGGTCTTAAAGCTCGGGTCCCGGTTGGCCACTGTGTGACCAAGACGCTGGACCCTTTCAGTCTGACCCAGCAGGGAAAGCCCCCCCAAGCTTGCATTACTAAATAAATGAACCCACAGCCAACTATGAGACTGCTCCAGACCAGTCATTAACCCTTGCTATTCATTACATGCATATCGCTTAAGCATAAATGTTCTCAGGGTGTGTGTGATCTTACACATTACAAAAGGCAGAGTCATTTAATAGCGATGCTTTTTTTAAAAAAGGCGTGACTTTCTCCCCCCCTAAAAAAAACCCTTTAAGAAATGAAAATAACACCCGAATAGTTGTGTTCTCAGTCCAGCCTTGCCACACGCTGCCTGCCATGAGATTACTTGCTGCGGGGGGGGGGGGGCGAGAGAGAACAAAGCAGCTGCCTCGCACGGAATGAGACCCTTGGTCCCATCTAGCCCAGTGGTGTCTGCACGGACTGGCAGCAGCTCTCCAGGGTGTTAGTTGGCAGGTGCTGGGGGGGGGGGGTTGAATCTGGGACATTCTGCATGCAGAGCGGGTGCTCCACCACTGAGCACAGCTCTTCCCCTACTAAAGAGGGCTTCTAAATAGCACTTTTCTGTTTCTTTACGCGCAACCTTATCTGGAAAAAATAATAGCAGGTGACAACTCTGCAAGCCGGAGAGACCAGCAGGCAGCCGGCAGACCTCAGCTACCTTTTAAGCCACGGCAGGCGAAACACCGATGACCCTCCCTAAATAATGCCGGATTTCACCTCCCATCACACACACTCCGCACTCTAACCATTGCTCATGCTGGCTTGCTGGGGGTTGAAATCCAGCTGCATCTGCGAGGACCAAAGATTCCCTCTCTCGCACGCGCGCACACTTCTTGGTTTAAAAGAGTGCAAAAACAAGGGGCGTTAAAAAAGAAAACACCCCAAAAAACACCTGACCGGTCAACCCTGGATAGGCTTGTCCCCATTTCACAGGAGGCAAACTGAGGCAGATAACGGGAAAGGCGGGAGATAAGCTACCGGTAAGCGCCTCTGATGTGTGATTTGGAAACCACGTTCTCAGGCGAGGATGGGTTTTTTTTTTTTAATTTTAAAAATGTTAATTGCATGCAGGCCCCTCGGGGCGGAGTCCTGAGGTTAACCGCAGCCCCAACCCCGTAGTTGATTTTATTCTTTTCTTTCGCCCGGCGCAGATCCCGCGCGCTTTGGAGAGGTCCCTGCGCCCTGCGCTCTCCTCGCCGGGCGGGCAGATGGGCAGCCTGCGCTCTGCCCACCTCCCTTTTCTGAAGAAGTGGGGGGAGAGACCCGGAGTCGCCATGGGTGCTTGGAGTCGCCCTACGTGGCTGCTGTTCCTCCACTTGGTTCTGCAGAAGGTCGCGGCGGCGCCTTCCCAGGTGAGGCATCCGCGCGGCTTTGGATCGGGCGCACGTGGTGGCGCCGCGCTCCAGGCGGTGGCGGGGGGAATCAGTCGGGACTTTTAAGTTCCTTGCTTGGAGGTTTTTGAGCAGAGGCTGGATGGCCACGTGTCATGGGTGCTTTAGCTGAGATTCCAACCATCGCAAGGTTGTTTGAGCACTACTCGGTGGCAGACTCCCTTCTCTGAGCAATGAGGACTGGGATCTTGCATCACTTTTTAGGGGAAGGACACGAAGCGTGTGGTTAAACTGTGGAACTGGCTGCTGCAGGAGGCAGTGACAAATGCACGGAGGGGGGGGGGCTAGCGATGGCTCGTGGCTATGCTCGATGGCTATGTGTTCCTTCCATGGTCGGATTACAGATAGGTAGAAGAAGTGTGCATGCACACGAAAGCTCATACCAAGAACTAACTTAGTTGGTCTTTAAGGTGCTACTGGAAGGAATTTTTTTTGTTCCATGGTCGGAGACAGTGATGATAATAATAATAATGATGATGATAAAAAAATTATTATTATTATTATTTATAGCCCACCCATCTAGCTGGGTCTCCCCAGCCACCCTGGGCAGCTTCCATCAAAGTATTAAAATACAGTGGTACCTCAGGTTAAGTACTTAATTCATTCCGGAGGTCCGTACTTAACCTGAAACTGTTCTTAACCTGAAGCACCACTTTAGCTAATGGGGCCTCCTGCTGCTGCCACGCCGCTGGAGCACGATTTCTGTTCTCATCCTGAAGCAAAGTTCTTAACCTGAAGCACTATTTCTCGGTTAGCGGAGTCTGTAACCTGAAGCGTATGTAACCTGAAGCATATGTAATCCGGGGTACCACTGTAGTTCCGAATTCATTTATTTTCATCATCATCATAATTTTCATGATCATCATAATTTATTTATACCCCGCCCATCTAGCTGGGTTTCCCCAGCCACTCTGGGCGGCTTCCAACAAAAGATTAAAAATACATTAAACCACCAGTCATTAAAAACTTCCCTAAACAGGGCTGCCTTCACATGTCTTCTAAACGTCAGATAGTTGTTTAACATCTGGTGGGAGGGCGTTCCACAGGGCGGGTGCCGCTACAGAGAAGGCCCTCTGCCTGGTTCCCTGTAACATCGCTTCTCGCAGGGAGGGAACCGCCAGAAGGCCCTCAGAGCTGGACCTCAGTGTCCAGGCTGGACGATGGGGGTGGAGACGCTCCTTCAGGTATACTGGACCGAGGCCGTTTAGGGCTTTCAAAGGTCAGCACCAACACTTTGAATTGTGCTCGGAAACGTACTGGGAGCCAATGTAGGTCTTTCTGGACTGGTGTTATATGGTCCCGGCGGCCGCTCCCAGTCACCAGTCTAGCTGCAGCATTCTGGATTAGTTGTAGTTTCCAGGTCGCTTTCAAAGGTAGCCCCATGTAGCGCGCATTGCAGTAGTCCAAGCAGGAGATAACCAGAGCATGCACCACTCTGGCGAGACAGTCTGCGGGCAGAGAGGGTCTCAGCCTGCGTACAGATGGAGCTGCCCTGGACACAGAACTGAGCTGCGCCTCCATGGACAGCTGTGAGTCCAAAATGACTCCCAGGCTAAACATATTCCCAAATTAAACATATTCAGCTCTTTTGACCAGTCGCTGAGCAAACCCTGGGTCAGGAGGGTTCGCACACAGCCCCGACATGCACACAGCTGAGTCATCATATAAGGGGTGCAACACAAGATTAATCATGCTCAGTACATCTCTGTTAATCTAATCTAAGATATCCACTTAACAGCAGAATTGTGGTTTTTTAAAATATTCGGAGCCTTTCTAGCCTCAGTGTCTAAGCAGGAGTGGGTGGTGCAGATTTGTGGCTCTCCAAACATTGCTGACCAGTGAGATGGCTGGCTGCTGGGAAGCAAGGCTCTTCGATGTCTGGTTTACAGGCTTCCTCAAAGTCGGCCCTCCAGATGTTTTTGGCCTACAACTCCCATGATCCCTAGCTAGCAGGACCAGTGGTCAGGGATGATGGGAACCCTAGTCTCAAAACATATGGAGGGCCAAGTTTGAGGAAGCCTGGTCTACAGGTTAGAAACCCTCGATCGAAGATATCTGGTCTGGCTTGTTAAAGGCGCAAGAGCCCTAGCGGGAGAGAGAACATGGCAACCCCTCCAACCATGACTGTACAATGGTCCTTCGGGTTAAGTACTTAATTCGTTCCGGAGGTCCATTCTTAACGTGAAACTGTTCTTAACCTGAAACACCACTTTAGCTAATGGGGCCTCCCGCTGCTGCTGTGCCTCCGGCGTGCGATTTCTGTTCTCATCCTGAGGTAAAGTTCTTAACCCGAGGTAATATTTCTGGGTTAGCGGAGTCTGTAACCTGAAGCATATGTAACCTGAAGAGTATGTAACCTGAGGTACCACTGTACTTGAAGTACTTGCAGAGGTGTGAAATGTTAAGCTAGGCGAGAGTGCCCTGGAGCGTGTGCCGAGTGCCGCTTAGCAGTGAACAACTGCTCATCTAGGGTTAAAGGTAAAGGGACCCCTGACCATTAGGTCCAGTCGTGACCAACTCTGGGGTTGCAGCGCTCATCCCGCTTTATTGGCCGAAGGAGCCAGCGTACAGCTTCCGGGTCATGTGGCCAGCATGACTAAGCTGCTTCTGGCGAACCAGAGCAGCGCATGGAAACGCCGTTTACCTTCCCGTCGGAGCGGTACCTATTTGTCTACTTGCACTTGACGTGCTTTCGAACTGCTAGGTGGGCAGGAGCAGGGACCGAGCAACGGGAGCTCACCCCAACACAGGGATTCAAACCGCCGACCTTCTGGTTTAACCCACAGTGCCACCTGTGTCCCACATCTAGGGTTAGGTCTGGGTATTGCACAGAAATAGCAGGCAGCTCCTTTTGCTGCCATGCTATGGTGCTTCTTCAAAAGATAACGTAAGATTCTAGTCCTCATGGCTGTGAATATAGGGCTGATTTAAAAGCAACAGAGGAAGCTACCTGATAATGAGTCTATCCAACTCAGTATCGTCTACTCTGACTGGCAGCAGCGCTCCTGGGTTTCAGGGGGGAGACATTCCCAGGCTTACCCGGAGAAGCCGTTGGGAATCGAACCTTCTGCATGCAAGAAAACTTCCAGGCCTGATTCCTCAAGCCCAGATGTGCAATACATCAAGGAGAGGAAAGGCATAAAGGATCCCTCTCTGTGGAGGTCTTCGTTACAGGGGTGACTACATGCTTTCAGCTCAAAGACTGTAGTCCTTTGTGAACAAATCTATGAGCAATGACAAACCTAGACAGCATCTTAAAAAGCAGAGACATCACCTTGCCAACAAAGGTCCATATAGTAAAAGCTATGGTTTTCCCAGTAGTGATGTATGGAAGTGAGAGCTGGACCATAAAGAAGGCTGATCGCTGAAGAATTGATGCTTTTGAATTATGGTGCTGGAGGAGACTCTTAAGAGTCCCATGGACTGCAAGAAAATCAAACCTCTCCATTCTGAAGGAAATCAGCCCTGAGTGCTCACTGGAAGGACAGATCCTGAAGCTGAGGCTCCAATACTTTGGCCACCTCATGAGAAGAGAAGACTCCCTGGAAAAGACCCTGATGTTGGGAAAGATGGAGGGCACAAGGAGAAGGGGCCGACAGAGGACGGGATAGTTGGACAGTGTTCTCGAAGCTACCAGCCTTCTAAATCCGGGAATCAGCGTGTTTTTACATGAGTAGAATGTGACCTTTTATTTAAAAGGCATCTCTGGGTTATTTGTGGAGCCTGGCTGGTGTTTTTACATGAGTAAAATGTGTCCTTTTATTTAAAATGCACCTTTTGGGTTATTTGTGGGTCACAGGAATTCATTCAAATAATAATCTGCCCCCCCCCACATGGTCTGAGGGACAGTGGACCGGCCCCCTGCTGAAAAAGTTTGTTGATGTAGGGGGTTTTCAACTATCATATTTTGCTGACCCCTGGGTTAGAGTGCCAGGCTAGGACCTGTGAAGGACGTGGGTTCGAATCCCCACACAGCCATGAAGCTTACTGGGGTGACCTTTAGGGGCCTACCTCGCAGGGTTGTGGTTGAGAGTAAATGATGACAGGGAGAAAGAAACACTGACCCCGCCTTGAGCTCCTTTGGAAAAAAATGGGGGGGGTGTGTGTGCAATGAATAAGTAAATAAATAAGGCAGGACATAAATGTTGTTGTTACAGTTCAAGGATTTATTCCGGCAGATGCTTTACTGCTGAACCCCAGTGGCGTAGCGTGGGGGGGCGGGCGGGGCGGCCGCACCGGGCGCAACATCAGGGGGTTAGGGTTAGGGGGCGCAAATCCATGGGTTAGGGGGTGCAAATTACTTGCCTTGCCCCGGGTGCTGACAACCCACGCTACGCCACTGCTGAACCCTCCAAGTAAACTTCGGGGAAGCAAGAGGTATGATCACAGTTCAAGGACATGGGAAAGCATTCATGGAGGGTGTGGAGAAAGCCCAGAGGGGGGCATGGCCTGGGCAATGGGAGTTCCAAGGCCCACATAGAAAACTGGGGGGGGGGGAGAGACCTTTGAGCCTAAGGTTCCCCGCCTTTTCGTACTGCACACCCCCGGGCTATTCGAACATGGCTTTATTTTTTTAAATTCCATTTCTGTCCCTCCAAATTGCTCAAGGTGGGGTATGCTGCCCCCCCCCCGCGCTCCTCACTTAATCCCAACACAACAACCCTGCAAAGTAGGCTAAGCCGAGAGAGGCAGTTCCTGGCCCTGTTGTAAACAAAAATTGCCCTTTTCCCTTATGGGGTATCCAAGAGCCCATATGGAGTCCTTACATAGGTTCCCTATCGGTAGGAGAAAATAACAGAGGCCAACCAGATAATATTGAGAAGCAAAGCAGCTAGTAAGCCTGATCTTTATTGATCTGTTGCAACAGGGTGCTCCCCTCACCCGCAGGAGAGAGGAGGAACCCAGAAAAATGGCATGCAAGGCCTTATAAAGACTTTTGAAATTGCCACCCTGTAGATCAAGACCACCCCCAGAAACATCATACATACATCACAGAAGGGGTGTAACCTAAGACCACCCCTCAGATACATCACACCTACATCACAAAAAAGGCCGTCTAAAACAGAAATTTCAATGTTGTTTTTCTCCTGTCATTGTTTATCTCCTGTCTGGCAGGTTACTTGATTGGATTGCCTGGGGAGCCTGGCCAGTCTTTTGTAATGATAAATACTTACCATAGTTCCTGGGCCAGGTCACAGGCTCACACCCTATTCAAACACAGACATATCCTTAAGACAGGATTTGTGAAGGAAAAGACAATGGGGAGTCTTTTCCATTTTCCTTTGACCTTGCAGAGAAAACATTTGGTCAGTTTGGGACAGTTTGGGAATCAAAATGGTTCCAGGTCGGTCTTCCTGTGCTGATCTATGTACGTGCTTGGTTGGTACACTTATGAACATTTAACATATCTAAGATCTCAAAATTCCTATCACAGCCCCAAGGTCACCCTAATGAGCTTCATGGCTGAATGGCAGATTTGAACCTGGGTCTCTCCCACGTCCTAGCACGCTTGCACCCTAACCACTGTGCCGCACTGCCTCTTGCGGTTTTGCTGCGGACGGAGCTGCGAGCAAGCGCTTTAATGTGGCTGGGAACGGGCCGGTGTCCGTCCGCCTCCTGGCATGTGTGCATAACAGCGAAACCTTGCGCGTGCAGCTGTTGCTGTGGATCTTGTGCAACCCAGCAGCTCTTTCTCCTGGGGGCAGGAAACCCAGCCATCTTTGGCTCCCTTACTGGCTAAGCCAGCCCGAAAATGACTCATTCACTAATATTTTTCTGAGGACACTGAAACCAGAAGGCTGATTCAGAAAATTTCAGTTTGCAAGAGATGAGTGGCGAGACCAGGAAACCGGCCGGCTGACAACAGCTCCTGTCCTCATTTGGGAATTGACTTGGCCGGCAGGCAGAAAACTGCACCCCTCACTTTTCTGAATCGGCTTTCCCCAGTCCCCACCCCAAGCACGCTCTTTGCAAAAACCACCCGACCACATCTGAGAAATTGTGCAGTAACCCTCCAGCTACCTTTGACACACCAGTTTAGAGCTGAGAAAGGGCTGCAGTTCAAATGGGAGAGCATCTACACCATAGGTAGGCAAACTAAGGCCCGAGAGCCGGATCCGACCCAATCGCCTTCTAAATCCGGCCTGTGCACTGTCTGAGAATCAGCGTGTTTTTACATGAGTCAAATGTGTCCTTTTATTTAAAATGCATCTCTGAGTTATTTGTGGGGCCTGTCTGGTATTTTTACTTGGGGAGAATGTGTGCTTTTATTTAAAATGCATCTTTGAGTTATTTGTGGGGCATAGGAATTCGTTCATTATTTTTTTTCAAAATATAGACTGGCCCCCACAAGGTCCGAGGGACAGTGGACCGGCCCCCTGCTGAAAAAGTTTGCTGACCCCTGATCTACATTGTGTGCAGAAGGTTCCAATGGCAGCATCACCAGATAAGGCTGGGAACAACACTCCTGCCAGCCAGTGTAGGCCAATGACCTGACTCAGAATAAGGCAGCTTCCTGCATTCCGATTGTAAAGATAAAGGTAAAGGGACCCCTGACCATTAGGTCCAGTCGTGACCGACTCTGGGGTTGCAGCGCTCATCTCGCTTTATTGGCCAAGGGAGCCGGCATACAGCTTCCGGGTCATGTGCCCAGCATGACTAAGCCGCTTCTGGCGAACCACAGCAGCGCACGGAAACACCGTTTACCCTCCCGCTGGAGCGGTACCTATTTATCTACTTGCACTTTGATGTGCTTTCGAACTACTAGGTTGGCAGGAGCAGGGACCGAGCAACGGGAGCTCACCCTGTTGCGGGGATTCGAACTGCGACCTTCTGATTGGCAAGTCCTAGGCTCTGTGGCCACCTGCATTACCTTCGCATTCCGATTGTACCAACCCTTTATTTGCAACCATGAGGACTAGAATCTTGCTTGTCCTTTTGAGGAAATGCTGCAGCACAGTGGCAGAGCACTTTCCTTGCACACAGATTGCCCCAGGTTCAACCTAACCCTGCCTGCAACCCTGGAGTGCTAGAGGTTGGATAGTTCAGCTGGCTGGAGTGTGGTGGTGACAATACCAAGGTTGCAGGCAACAGCCAGCAAGTTGCGACCCCGGTCGATTCAGCCCCGTTCCTCTCTGACCGCAGCGCCCTGCTTAACCACTTACGGCGACTCCAGAGAGCATTAGGGAATCCAGCTGTTTCGGGAGGAGACTGGACTGGATTGGGTCCATGAGTGGAATGGGATACAGAGGTGAGCCCTCCCTACCCCGTCCCCTTGTTATTGAATAGCACTTTCTGGGAGAACTAAAAAAAAAGCACACACAGCTCCAAGCTTATGATAACAGATGCATGCTTCATTTTGGTCCACTGGCTAAACCTGCAAATCCTTACCATCGATGCCCAGAACAGGGACTTGTACAGAGTTGCGACAGGCAACTCCCTCTTTAGTGAAAGCTGCCTGTTGCAACTCTCCATGAGTCCCCGTTCTTAGCACCAAACGTTTCAAGGGTGAATATCTGGCATCTTGGAAGTCTGGTGTTTAGCCAGAATCCGCTTCCCAGCTGCTTACTCCCACTGATCAATCTAGGAACAGTAATGGATCTCCCAAGTTCTCTTGCTTGGCTCACATATCTCTAATGAAAAAGGCAAGGAGTAAATCTTACTGGGGTCTATAAAGCTTGTAAAAGAATAGCTATATAGTCCTTCATTGCAGGGGGTCAGACTAGAAGATCCTCAGGGTCCCTCCCAACTCTATATTTTGTACGTTCAAACAGTCTGCATCTGAATTTAGGCAGTGGTTTCCCCAAAATGGCCCAGATGGAAACCCCTCGGACTTCCCACCCTTGCCTTAACAGGAAACATCAAGGAACAAGTGGGTGGGTTTTGCTCAAAATTTTTTTGCCACCAGCCGATGCACAGGCAGGGCTATTAATAGAGCTAATAACCAGCTGTGTGTTCAAATGCAGATCATGCCTAATTAATGAAAACACTTGTTGACTGTAAACACCAGGTCAAAACTGAACCGAGGTAGCCTCATTCGTAGCTCTTGAAATGAGGAGGTAAATAGAGCGCAGAAAAGTCCCGCAGAGCCACAGCAGACGGGAAGACCCGTGGCTTGGTGAGAGGCCACGAGCTCGGCATGCGGAAGATTTCCCGGTTTGATCCCTGGCCTCTTCGCAGAAGAGCCCAAATCTGGCCTGCCAGCAACCGCCCCACTGCACATTTCCCCTGGAGATTTTACAGCCTTGATGTGCGCAGAGATGGATGGAGGAGGGAAAACTGGCGACTGGGAGTGGCCGCCGAGACCACATAACACCGGTCCTGAAAGACCTACATTGGCTCCCAGTGCGTTTCCGAGCACAATTCAAAGTGTTGGTGCTGACCTGGAAAGCCCTAAATGGCCTCGGACCAGTACAGTGGTACCTCAGGTTACATACGCTTCAGGTTACACACTCCGCTAACCCAGCTGCAGGTTAAGAACTTTGCTTCAGTGTGGTGTAGTGGTTAAGAGCGGTGGACTCGTAATCTGGTGAACCGGGTTTGCTTCCCAGCTCCTCCACATGCAGCTGCTGGGTGACCTTGGGCCAGTCACACTTCTCTGAAGTCTCTCAGCCCCACTCACCTCACAGAGTGTTTGTTGTGGGGGAGGAAGGGAAAGGAGAATGTTAGCCGCTTTGAGACTCCTGAAGGGGAGTGAAAGGCGGGATATCAAATCCAAACTCCTCTTCTTCAAGATAAGAACAGAAATTGGGCTCCGGCGGTGCGGCAGCAGCAGGAGGACCCATTAGCTAAAGTGATGCATCAGGTTAAGAACAGTTTCAGGTTAAGAACGGACCTCCGGAATGAATTAAGTACTTAACCTGAGGTACCACTGTATACCTGAAGGAGGGTCTCCACCCCCATCATTCTGCCCGGAAACTGAGGTCTAGCTCCAAGGGTCTTCTGGCGGTTCCCTCCCTGCAAGAAGCGAGCTTACAGGGAACCAAACAGAGGGCCTTCTCGGTGGTGGCGCCCGCCCTGTGATAAGCCCTTCTGTAAGATGTCAAGGAAATAAACAACTACCTGACTTTTAGAAGATATCCGATGACAATCCTGTTGAGGGAAGTTTTTAATGTTTGATGGTACTTTTAATATTCTACTGGGAGCTGCCCAGAGTGGCTGGGAAAACCCAGCCAGATGGGTGGGGTATAAGTAATAAATTACAGTGGTACCTCAGGTTACAGACGCTTCAGGTTACAGACTCCGCTAACCCAGAAATAGTACCTTGGGTTAAGAACTTTGCTTCAGGATGAGCACAGAAATCGTGCTCTGGCGGCGCAGCAGCAGCGGGAGGCCCCATTAGCTAAAGTGGTGCTTCAGGTTAAGAACAGTTTCAGGTTAAGTACGGACCTCCGGAATGAATTAAGTACTTAACCCGAGGTACCACGGTATTATTATAAAGCGACGAATGTCTTGTCACACCCACCGTTGTCATGTGGCCCCTGGGAGGCTTCCAGGGAGGGAACATGGCCCTCGGGCAGAAGAGGGTTTCTCTCAGACATCAAAGCCATGCAGAAAACATCACCTGATGGCAGGAAGAGCTGTCGGATTTGACAACCAAATCTCCGCAGGGTGGACCAGCAGCCTGACCTGAAATACCAGTTGTTGGTAGTTGCAAACGGGGAGAGCGCAGCGGTCCTCAAGTCCTACTTGCTGTTTTCCCACAGAGAACGTAAGTGCATAAGTAGAGCCTGCTGGATCAGGACCCATCTAGTCCAGCTTCCTGTTTTCCTAGTGGCAAACCAGATGCCTGTGGAAAACCCGCAAGAAGGATCCGAGCACAAGAGCAGTTCTCCTTTTCTGTGGTTTCCAGCAACTGGTCTTCAGAAGCATTGCTGCCTCCTGTGATAGGAATTTTGAGGTCTTGTTGTTGTTTAGTTGTTTGTGTCCGACTCTTCTTGATCCCATGGACCAGAGCACGCCAGGCACTCCTGTCTTCCTCTGCCTCCCGCAGTTGGGTCAAACTCATGCTGGTAGCTTCGAGGACACTGTCCAACCATCTTGTCCCCTGTCGTCCCCTTCTCCTTGTGCCCTTCATCTTTCCCAACATCAGGGTCTTTCCCAGGGAGTCTTCTCTTCTCATGAGGTGGCCAAAGTATTGGAGCCTCAGCTTCACGATCTGTCCTTCCAGTGAGCACTCAGGGCTGATTTCCTTCAGAATGGAGAGGTTTGATCTTCTTGCAGTCCATGGGACTCTCAAGAGTCTCATCCAGCACCATAATTCAGAAATATGTTAAATGTTCATAAGTGTACCAACCAAGCACGTACATAGATCAGCACAGGAAGACCGACCTGGAACCATTTTTGATTCCCAAACTGACCTCCATTATTTCTCTGCATGGTCAAATTGGGAAACCTTCCCATTGTCTCTTTCCTCACAAATCCTGTCTTAAGGGCACATTTAAGATATGAATAGGGTGTGACCCTGACCTGGCTTAGGAACTTGTTGTTGTTTAGTCGTTTAGTCGTGTCCGACTCTTCGTGACCCCATGGACCAGAGAACGCCAGGCACCTCTGTCCTCTACTGCCTCCCGCAGTTTGGTCAAACTCATGCTGGTAGCCTCGAAAACACTATCCAACCATCTCGTCCTTTGTCGCCCCCTTCTCCTTGTGCCCTCCATCTTTCCCAACATCAGGGTCTTCTCCAGGGAGTCTTCTCTTTTCATGAGGTGGCCAAAGTACTGGAGCCTCAGCTTCACAATCTGTCCTTCCAGTGAGCACTCAGGGTTGATTTCCTTCAGTATGGAGAGGTTTGATATTCTTGCAGTCCATGGGATTCTCAAGAGTCTCCTCCAGCACCATAATTCTTAGGAACTAAGTATTTATTATTACAAAAGACTGGCCAGGCTTCCCAGGCAATCCAATCAAGTGACCATTAAACAGGTAACCGGGCAGACAGGAGGTAAACAAAGCACTCAGATTTCTGCTGTTGGCCGCCCTTTCTGTGATGTACCGGTAGATATGATGTTTCTGGGGGTGGTCTTGATCTACAGGGTAGCAATTTCAAAAGTCTATATAAGGGCTTGCACACCATTGTTCTGGGTCCCTCCTCCCTCCTGCATGTGGTGAGTGAGGACCCTATTGCAACAGATCAATAAAGATTAGGCTTACTAGCTGTTTTGCTTCTCCGTATTCTCTGGTTGGCCTCTGTTATTTTCTCCTACCAATAGGGAACCTACATAAGGACCCTATATGGGCTCTTAGATACCCCATAAGGAAAAAAAGGGCAGATTTTTGTTTACAACATTCCCGTTTGTGGAGGCAGAGCAGAAACATCTTAGATCCCTCAATAGCCCTCGCCTCCTCCATGAATTTGGCTAATCCTATGCTTTTGAATTATGGTGCTGGAGGAGACTCTTGAGAGTCCCATGGACTGCAAGAAGATCAAACCTCTCCATTCTGAAGGAAATCAGCCCTGAGTGCTCACTGGAAGGACAGATCGTGAGCTGAGGCTCTAATACTTTGGCCACCTCATGAGAAGAGAAGACTCCCTGGAAAAGACCCTGATGTTGGGAAAGATGGAGGGCACAAGGAGAAGGGGACGACAGAGGATGAGATGGTTGGACAATGTTCTCGAAGGTACCAACATGAGTTTGACCAAACTGCGGGAGGCCGTGGAAGACAGGAATGCCTGGCTTGCTCTGGTCTATGGGGCCACGAAGAGTCGGGCATGACTAAATGACTAAACAACAACAATTTAAAACAGTCCACATTGGTGGCAGGTATCTCCTGCCTATCATACCACCTCTTTCTTGCCCTTTCTCTAAACCAGGGTTCCCAAACTCAGGTCGCCGACTGTTTTTGGACTACAATTCCCATCACCCCCTGACCACGGTCCTGTTAGCTAGGGATGATGGGAGTTGTAGTCCAAAAACAGCTGGAGACCCAAGCTGGGGAAACAAACTGCTCTGAACTGAAAAGGCCCAAGCCCTGCAAGTTTTCTTCATAGGGGAATTGATCCATCCTTCCTCGATAACTTTGATCCTTTTCCACCTCAGCAATATCCCTTTTGAGGCGAGGTAGCCAGGCAGTCTAGTTGGCACCTTTGCTTGACTTGAAGGGCTGTTCTCAGTCCATACCTGTCAAGCGTCCCTTATTTGGCGGGACAGTCCCTTATCCCAGTGCCATGTCCCGCTGCTGTCCCTTATTGATGATGTCCCTTAAATTTCCCAGGTTTCAAAGGAAGCAGCTCCTCTCCCTCCCTCCCTGCCGGCCAGGGAGGAGGGAGGCTCCAACTGTGTTGCTTGGCTGCGTTGCTCACCTAATAAGGAGTCTAAGAACGACTAGGGGGGTGGAGCTTGCATGCCTTGTGCCGATCAAATCGGCCGTGTTGCCTGGGGACTCGCCTTTGCTCAGCGCTTCCCAGCAGAGAGGTGACGGTGCTTTTCCTTGCTGAATCCCCTTTGCCGGGTTGCTGCGCTGTGGGAACCACCATTTGAGGCTTCGTTTGGCTGCTGGTTGACTAAAATCCCTTATTTTGGCTGCTGATCCCTTATTTTCGAGGCTGCTGGTCCCTTATTTTCAAATCTGTAAGTTGACAGCTATGCGTCAGTCTGATCTGACAGCCAGACTCTCCTTTGGTTCTGAGGAACAGCAGAGAAGGAGATAAACTTGCCCAAGTCTTCAAGATGCACACATATGTCTACAATTGTGTCATAATTTTACAATCTCTGCCAAACTGACCTCAATTTTTTTTTTTTGAGGGATTGAAATGTCACGTCTGTTGCTACCAACCCCTTTCATTTCTTGATAGTATGTCTTGTTTCGACTCAAGTCTCAACTTTTCCAGTCATCCAGAAAAATCAAACTCAGCGTCTTTAATTCCGAGGCGAATCTAGAGAAACGGCCTACCTTTTCTCTTACGGGTGAGCCAGAATCGGGGCTCTCTGAGGGCCAAAGAAGGAGACGAGACGTCTCAGAAATAAATGCTTCGCGGAATGTTATGGTTTGATGAATTGGCGAGCAGGATTTGAATTATGAGCAACAGAAAGAATGAGAGACTATTGTGTTGTTATGATGTAAAATGAGGGGAGAAGACGAGATGCAGCAAAGAGGCGATAAGAAAAGCATCCTAGAAAATGGGGTGGGAAGTCAATAATATATAAGGATTTTTTAAAAACATGTATTGGAATTGTATGTGGAATTTCTTGAAGTTTAATAAAATAATTTTGGACTAAAAAAGAAATATATGCTTCACGGTGGCTGAAATCCTACGCTTGCTTCCCCGAGAGTAAAAGCTGCTGCACACTGCACGAGTTTGTGACTAAGGCTTTGTACGCCTTTCTGTTTACGCCGGTTCCAGAATGTTCCTTTCGTTCCCTGCAAGGAAAGTTTGCAGCGTCTGAGGCTTTTTAGTTTAGAGAAAAGGCGAGTGACATGATAGAGTGGGGAACCTTTGGCTCGCAAGATGTTGCTGAACTGCAAATCCCATCAGCACTAGCAAACAGAGCTGGTGGTCAGGAATGAGCACTGAGGGGAACAGGATGCTGGACTAGAGGGGTCACTGCCTGGCCTGATCCAGCAACCAGGCTTTTCTTAGGGGCTAATGAATTTGTCTAACCCTTTCTAAAGCACGTGGGTTTTGCCAGATCTTGTGGCAGGGAGTTCCATCAGCTGTTTTGGCCCCCCACCATTCTTTTTAAGGCCTCAAATGGAATCAAAATAGAAACCACAACAAAACCACCAGTCATCTCCCCCTCCTGAAACCGCGTCTGAAACTATTTCCCCTTTCTTTTGAGAAACAACACTCAAGTCCTGGTCATTATGTGGAGAGTTCCACCATATTTCAATGTCTTGTGCATTCTTTTGGATGTATTTAGAAGCACAGACTCTGCCCTTCTCAACACAGGAGAAACATGCAGCCCCTCATCTTTTAATTATGGCTTTTGTCTTTCTGCCTTTCTAGGGATTGGGTCATTTGCCTTGCTTGGGACTGGTCATCGGGTCCAACAAAGAACCCCTACGGTGCTGCTACCAGTGCCCCTCAGGTCAGTACCTCTGGAATCATAGAGTTTAAGGGGATCTGCAAAGGGCACATTCCAGTCTGGCAAAATCTATTGGGGCAGGAAGCAGGATCAATGAGAGGGTGTGGCCTGGATAGAAGAGGGTGTGGCCTGGTTAGAAGAGGGTGTGGCCTGCAGAGAGTTCTGAGGGCCAGGGAGAGAATCCTGGAGGGCCACGCATGTCTCTCTGGCCCGAGGTCCTTAACCCTTTGCTGACTGGCTTTCTACCCCCCTCCCAGCACCTGTTCCCAGGTGAGCTCATAACACTGTAAAAGTGCAACATAGGAAATGAGTTTAAATATCATTATTCCTCCTTATTTATTCTCTCAGATTTATTTCATGAAACTTGAATACCGCTTGGCTGTAGAGAACCTTAAGGTGGTTGACAAGAAGAACAAAGCAGTAAGATGATTAGCAGACGCAATTAGATCGCTGGGAGGGCGGAATTAAAACCAGCAACAAATTAAAAACACGCGTTCTAAACATCTGGGCACGCTCGTCTGAACAAGGATGTTTTTAGCAGGTGCCGAGAAAAGCACAGCGAAGACGGCTGCCTGATGTCATGTGGCAGGGAGTTCCAAAGTGCTGCTTCTGCCACACTAAAAGATGCAGTTCTTGCAAATGTGGAAGGAACTGCTATGCAGCAGTTGTAACAGGGCCAGATCCGCGGGTCGAAGTGGTCGGGTGTGCAGATGTGGGCAAGGAGATTTTGCTGTGCTTTAGTTATTGAACTGGCAGAAACCGATGTGAGCAGTCTTAGTTGTGGTTTCTTCATAAAAACCAGAGAGATGTGGTCTGTCACGCCAGAAGGGGGAGCTTCCCTCCCTCCGGAAATATGGTGCTTTTGGGGGGCTGTCTGAGGTGAGCTGGGTGACTCACCAAAGTTTGCAAACTCTGCAGCCAAGCCCCAAAACTCCCCTCGAGGAACTTAAGAGAACTCTGTGGGTGGGGGGTGTTTTTACTGTCTTTCTAGAGGAAATTTCTGACATTTTCTCCTTCTGACGGTTCTTTTTTATGTTGGGTTTGAACGGCGCGGCGTCAGGGGCTGGCGTTAAATAGAAGGGTGTTCCCCTTCCAGTCCTGGGTGCTGAAATAGAGATGTATAATCCGGTCAGGACCCCTTTTAAGGCTTTGTTTTTCCTGTAGTTGGTCAGTTTCAGCCTGGGTATGCCACTGCAAGCAGCAGGTACAGGCTTTGCAGGACCTAACACTCCCCCTATAAGGTGGGGAAGGAGATTCCTGAGTCGTGTTGGTGGAGGGAGGGAATAATAATAATAGCAATAATTTATTATTTATACCCCGCCCATCTGGCTGAGTTTCCCCAGCCACTCTGGGCGGCTTCCAATCGAGTGTTAAAAACAATACAGCATTAAATATTAAAAACTTCCCTAATCAGGGCTGCCTTCAGATGTCTTTTAAAGATAGGATAGAGGCTTATTTCCTTCACATCTGAAGGGAGGGCGTTCCACAGGGCAGGCGCCACTACCAAGAAGGCCCTCTGCCTGGTTCCCTGTAACCTCACTTCTCGTAATGAGGGAACCGCCAGAAGGCCCTCGGCGGTGGACCTCAGTGTCCAGGCTGGATGATGGGGGTGGAGACGCTCCTTCAGGTATACAGGACCAAGGCCATTTAGGGCTTTAAAGGTCAGCAACAACACTTTGAATTTTGCTCGGAAACGTACTGGGAGCCAATGCAGATCTCTCAGGACCGGTGTTATGTGGTCCCGGCAGCCACTCCCAGTCACCAGTCTAGCTGCCGCGTTCTGGATTAATTGCAGTTTCCGGGTCACCTTCAAAGGTAGCCCCATGTAGAACGCATTGCAGTAGTCCAGGTGGGAGATAACTAGAGCATGTCCCACTCTGGCGAGACAGTCTGCAGGCAGGTAGGGTCTCAGCCTGCGGACCAGATGGAGCTGGTAGACAGCCGCCCTGGACACAGAATTAACCTGCGCCTCCCTGGACAGCTGTGAGTCCAGTTACCCCATTCAGGACCAGGGAGTCTCCCACACCCGCCCGCCCCTGTCCCCCCAAAACAGTACTTCTGTCTTGTCAGGATTCAACCTCAATTTGTTGGCCGCCATCCATCTTCCAACCGCCTCCAGGCACTCACACAGGACCTTCACTGCCTTCACTGGTTCTGATTTAAAAGAGAGGTAGAGCTGGGTGTCATCAACTCTTAAAGGAGCCTCCCACCCATGGATTAATAAAGTTCAGGATCCTGCATCTCTCAGGAACTACAATTTTGAAACTTGCTGCATGGGAAGCAAACTTTTAATTAAAAACCTCTCCTTTTACAGTGGCACCTCGGGTTACAAACACCTCGAGTCACAAAGACTTCGGGTTACAGACTCCACTAACCCGGAAGTAGTACCTCGGGTTAAGAACTTTACCTCAGGATGAGAACAGAAATCGCGCGCCGGCAGAGGGAGGCCCCATTAGCTAAAGTGGTACCTCAGGTTAAGAACGGTTTAAGGTTAAGAACGGACCTCCGGAACGAATTAAGTTCGTAACCCGAGGTACCACTGTATTCTGATCAAAAATATGTGGCAGCAGAGATGTGTTTACCAGGGGCTTTAACAGGCAGCTGGCCTGTCTTACCGCAACATCATCCTCACGAGACAATAAACCAAATTTTAAATGGGCAGAAAAGCCACGCTTGGCAAAAACTAAAGAGTCCTACCCAACCCTATAATCTTACGACGGTGGGATCTGCAAGGCCCTGGGACTGGGTTATGAGCGGCCTCCTCTCCATTTTAATTTTATTTTTAGGATACACCCAGACTGTGACTTGCCCTGCGAATCTCACGGACTGCAAAAAGAACCTGTGCCGAGCCGACCACTACCTGAACGACGCACACGTCACGCCCCGTTGCGAGGCTTGTAAACAGTGCCTGCCAGGTATTTGCCCCCGGGCACCCGGTGCCCTTTGCAGCACACTGCCTTTTCGACTGGCGCCTGGGCTCGCCTCCTCCTGCACCAGCCCAGTTCCTCAAGTGTCAGAGTCCGTGGTAAAGACTTCAGCATGTTGTAAGAAAAATACTGCTCCCTTTCCCTTATGGGGTACCTAAGAGCCCCATAAGACGCGGGTGGTGCTGTGAGTTAAACCAGAAGGTTGGCGGTTTGAATCCCCGCGACGGGGTGAGCTCCCGTTGCTCGGTCCCAGCTCCTGCCAACCTAGCACTTCGAAAGCACGTCAAGTGCAAGTAGATAAATAGGTACCGCTCCGGCGGGAAGGTAAACAGCATTTCCGTGTGCTGCTCTGGTTCGTCAGAAGCGGCTTAGTCATGCTGGCCACGTGACCCGGAAGTACCGTAGTACGCCGGTTCCCTCGGCCAATAAAGCGAGATGAGCGCCGCAACCCCAGAGTTGTCCACAACTGAACCTAATGGTCGGGGTCCCTTTACCTTTACTTTTAAGAGCCCGTATAGAGTCCTTAAGCTAGTAAGCCAGATCTTTATTCAACTGTTGCAACAGGGTGCTGCCCCCCCACGGGGGGGGGGCCCCGATCCCTGCGTATAAGCTGTAGACTGTAGTGACTGTAGAGTTGTAATGACTGTAGAGTTGGAAGGGACCCTAAGGACCATCTAGTCGAACCCCTCTGGAATGCAGGAATCTCAGCTAAACTATCTCTGACAGATGGCCTTCTTGTTGTTGTTGTTTAGTCGTTTAGTCGTGTCCGACTCTTCGTGACCCCCTGGACCAGAGCATGCCAGGCACTCCTGTCTTCCACTGCCTCCCGCAGTTTGGTTAAACTCATGCTGGTAGCTTCAAGAACGCTGTCCAACCATCTCGTTCTCTGTCGTCCCCTTCTCTGTGTGCCCTCCATCTTTCCCAACATCAGGGGCTTTTCCAGGGAGTCTTCTCTTCTCATGAGGTGGCCAAAGTCTTGGAGCCTCAGCTTCAGGATCTGTCCTTCCAGTGAGCACTCAGGGCTGATTTCCTTCAGAATGGATAGGTCTGATCTTCATGCAGTCCATGGGACTCTCAAGAGTCTCCTCCAGCACCATCTAATCTCTGTTTAAAAACCTCCAAGGAAGGAGAGTCCACAACCTCCAGAGAGGGACCGTTCCACGGTCAAACAGCTCTTACCGTCAGATAGGTTGTTGTTTTTTTCTGATGCCTAGAAAGTTTTTCCTGAGGTTAGACCACCCTGATCTAGAATCTGGGTCTAAATCCCCATTTGGCCACAAAGCTCGCTGGGCAGGTCTCGTTCAGTCGCTACCTCTCAGCCTAACCTACCTTGCAGGGGCGTTGTGGACTAAAACAGCATCTGTTTGGGTCCTCTCCAACAGACCGCCACCTAGTAGAAAAACGTCCTTGCACCAACCATACCAACCGAGAGTGCCAATGCCAGTCTGGATGGTACTGTAAGGAGCCGTCGACGGGCACCTGTATTACCTGCGTCCCGCTGACCACTTGCAAGCCGGGCTCTGGGGTCAAGACCAAAGGTAGGTACTGTTGAGAATGTATTGTACTGTTGACAGTGTATTAACTGATGGTCTGTGTGTGTGGTTTGGGAGCTGCACAGTCAGGGGAAAAACAATGCTGTCCAGGGTTGTAAAGACGGTGGAGAGAATAATTGGGTGCACTCTTCCCACCTTGGATCAAATCTACGTTTTCAGGTGTCATAAGAACCAGGTGTCATAAGATAGTGCTGGATAGTGCACACCCCAGAAATGATCTCTTTCAGCTTCTGCCTTCTGGAAGAAGGTATAGGTTTATAAAGACCAGGACTAGCCACCTGAGAAACAGTTTTTATCCAAATGCGATTTTGGTTTTAAACGCAGTATAAGGTAGTCTCTGTGGGAGTATTTGATTAGGGGGTACCAGAGCTTTTAGGGGGTTAACCAGGCTGGGATAGCTGGGATAGCAGGTTTGTTGGTTTTTGAATGTCTGATGTAGATTTTTTTCAATTTCGTTGTTCTGTATGAGACAATAAAGATTATCATATTGTAAAGAAATTGAGACCCTGTCAGGATTTTGCTTCGGGGGAAAACGTGTTCTGCCATTGGGTGGCAGGGGAGATCCTGCCACCTATTTATCTACTTGCACTTTGACGTGCTTTCGAACTGCTAGGTGGGTAGGAGCAGGGACCGAGCAACAGGAGCTCACCCCGTTGCAGGGATTCGAACCGCTGACCTTCTGATCGGCAAGTCCTAGGCTCTGTGGTTTAACCCACAGCGCCACCCGCGTCCCTAAATTACAGTAGTCTTTTATCATTATTTTCATCAGGCACCCCTGACACAGATACCATCTGTGAAGAATGCCCTTCGGGTACGTTCTCTGATGAAGATTCCAGCACCCAAATCTGCAAGCCTCGCACCAAGTGAGTGATAACTTCCTCTGCAATACTGTATCTAGTGTGTATTTATAGAGCAGGCACCCGCAAACGTGGCCCTCCAGCTGTTTTGGGACTACAACTCCCATCATCCCTAGCTAACAGTGGTCAGGGATGATGGGAGTTGTAGTCCCAAAACAGCTGGAAGGCCGAATTTGGCGGTGCCTGTTATAGAGGGTCCTATCCTGCGGATAAAAACTAAAACCCAGTGGACTACCTTACAGGGTCATTTGTAACACTTCCCTTGTTGTATTGGGTTTTTTCCCCTCTTTTTTTTTTTACAATAATATTTATTGCATTTCATACAAATATAACACATACTGTAAAACAAATGAAACAAAAATAAAAAGAGAAATAGAACAAATAAAAGGAGTAACAACAAAAGATATAACAACAAACACATAAGCAATACAAATTAGTTAATTAACTAAACTTCCAACCTCATAAACGTATTGCTTGACTTCCTCTATTCCCTCCCATCTGAATTTCCTTGTAACTGAATGTAGCAGTTTTCCAATATCATTATTCAAAAACAATATTCCAATTATAGTCCAATTTCTTAGCTTTTCTTAACATTCTAAGTCTCATTTATTTAATTAAATCCTAATTTAATCCTAGGCCTATTTAGTACTTTCAGGTAACTTCTGATTTTTAATGTTACAATATTTGTTCAAATAGTCTTTAAATTTCTTCCAATCTTCTTTCTGGTCGTGGATTCTTCCAGTGAGGTCAGCTATTTCTATAAAGTCCATCATCTTCATCTGCCATTCTTCCACAGTTGGTAATTCTTGTGTTTTCCACTTCTTAGCTATTAAAATTTGAGCAGCAGTTGTGGTATACAAAAATACCTTTACATCTTTCTTGGGCAATTCAAGACCTAATATTCCTTTTTTTAATAATAATTTTTTATCAATTTTAACATATAAATTATAATACATACCACAAAACTTCACCACTTATACAATTTTTTTTTTTTTGGACTTCCATCAGCACCTCTTTTTTAAAAAAATAATCATATTTATTGAAATTTCCAAAAAGTTCAAAACATGAAAGAAAAAAGAAAAAAGAAGCATTTACATTTAAGGCCTTACTTTCATTAACATCTTTCCAGGACTTCCCCACCCCTCCCCCTCTTGTATTCCATTTCCATTAGATTAGTTCCACAAGTTCTTACCCCAAATTTTAAACTTATTATAATTAGCCCAATATTCAATTTAATTCATCTTATATAACCACTTTCCCTTTACTGTATATTCCACCGTCTCTCAACTTAAATTTTTCCCCACACTAAGATCGACCCCGGTTCCCTTCCACGAATTCCCCATCAGCACCTCTGATGATCCACCATTAAATTCATATTGCCTTTAATTATCTTAACTAACCATCCTCCCCTTTATCCATTTTTGCAATAGTTCCAATAATTCACCTCACAAAACCTTTTGCAAACCTACAAACGTAGTCTGATCATCACAGTTACTTTTCAAATAGTCTGTAAATTTACACCAGTCTTCTGTGAATTTCTGGTCCCGCAGATTTCGAATCCTTCCTGTTAGTTTATCTAATTCTGCATAGTCCATGAATTTCATCCTCCATTCTTCTTTCGTGGGTAATTCTTCCTGCTTCCATTTTTGTGCCAATAATATTCTTGCTGCTGTCATTGCATATAAAAACCGTAGCTGTCAACCGTCCCTTATTTGGTGGGAAAGTCCCTTATCCCAGCGCCGTGTCCCGCAGCTGTCCCTTATTGATGATGTGCCTTAAATTTCCCGGGTTTCAAAGGAAGCAGCTCCTCTCCCTCCCTCCCTGCCAACCAGGGAGGAGGGAGGCTCCAACTGTGTTGCTTGGCTGCGTTGCTCACCCAATAAGGAGTCTAAGAACCACTGGGGGGTGGAGCTTGCATGCCTTCTGCCGATCATATCGGCCGCGTTGCCTGGGGACTCGCCTTTGCTCAGCGCTTCCCAGCGGAGAGGTGCCAGTGGTTTTCCTTGCTGCATCCCCTTTGCCGGGTTGCTGCGCTGTGGGAACCACCGCTTGAGGCTTCGTTTGGCTACTGGCTGGGCTTTCTGCCTTTGGCTCGGAGGGGCTCAGAAGTTGAACATACCTGTGCTTGGAAAATCCCTTATTTTGGCTGCTGATCCCCTTATTTTTGAGGCTGCTGGTCCCTTATTTTCAAATCTGTCAGCTATGATAAAAACAGCTTACATTCTTTCCCTGTTTATATCACTTCCTACCCAGTAAAAATGCTTCTGGTTTCTTTATAAATGTATATTTCAACATATTTTTCATCTCATTATATATCATTTCCCAGAAGTCCTTCACCTTGGGACAGGTCCACCACATGTGATAAAAGGGTTGTTTTTTTCTCTCCCTCCTTCTCACCCACCCCCAGCTGTGCCAAGTTAAACAAGGTCCCTCTGGGCAAAGGGGCAACAACACAGGACGAACGCTGCCTGGACCACTCGCCTGGGCAGTCAACGACACCGGTGGGCACAACTGCCATTCACCTGGACCCCTCGCTGGCCAGCGTCCTCAGCACAACGGTCAGCGAAGGCAGAGGCGGATTCAACTCCACCCACATCTTGCCTGTGAAGAAACCAAACAGAGGTTTGCAAATGGTGTTGGTTGGCAGGGAGGCACGGGGACAAATCAAGAGTTAGGCCTCATCTGCGCTGTACATTTAAAGCTGTATCGTACCTCTTTAAGCAGTCATTGCGCCCTCCCATCAGATGTCAAAGAAATAAACAACTACAGTGGTACCTCGGGTTACATACGCTTCAGGTTACAGACTCCGCCAACCCAGAAATAGTGCTTCAGGTTAAGAACTTTGCTTCAGGATGAGAACAGAAATTGTGCTCTGGCGGCGCAGCGTCAGCAGGAGGCCCCATTAGCTAAAGTGGTGCTTCAGGTTAAGAACAGTTTCAGGTTAAGAACAGACCTCTGGAACGAATTAAGTACTTAACCCAAGGTACCACTGTATTGGACTTTTAGAAGACATCTGAAGGCAGTCCTGTTTAGGGAAGCTTTTAATATTTGATGAATCATTGTATTTTAATATTCTGCTGGAAGCCACCCAGAGTGGCTGGGGGAAACCCAGCCAGATGGGCGGGGTATAAATAAATAATAATAATTATTATTATTCATGGCTTCCAAACAAATAATCCTGGGAAATCCTGTTTAAAGTGGTACAATGCAGCTTTAAAATTAAAGTGCCGATGGGGTCTGCGTCTTCAAAGCACTGTCCACTCTTTTCCAAAAGCAAACTGCAAAAACATCAGCTGCTTTTCTCTTTTCTGTGACTTTGTTTAGAACTGTGTTTTTGTGTTTCAAAAAGCTGAACTTTTGGACCGAGGAGATCCAGTCGCTGTGTCAAGAAAAGCACTGCTCAGTCACACTTCCCTATGAAGTACCAGGGCAAGTCACAGTGATTTCAAAGACACAATATTTAAAAACAGTTGACAAGAAAGATCAGTGTGATCTGATCTGATCTGATCCCCTGGCTCCCAGGGAAAACCCTAGCGCCTGCGTTCTGGACCAAGTAAAGTTTTCCTGACTGTCTCCCAGGGCAGCCCACAATGCATTACAGTAGTCTAGCCTTGAGGAGTCAAGGGGCTGGAACGGCCAACTGCCTCAACTAAAAATCCCTCAAATCTATATCTATAGAGTAATCAAAGAGAAGAACAACTACCAGACTTTTAGAAGACATCTGAAGGCAGCCCTCTTTAGGGAAGCTTTTAATGTTTAACAGATTACTGTATTTTAATACTTTGTTGGAGGCCACCCAGAGTGGCTGGGGAAGCCCAGCCAGATGGGTGGGGTATAAATAATAAATTATTATTATTATTATTATTATTAATAATATTATTGCAGAAATTAATTCCTTCTGCTGCGCTTTCCAAAATGAACAGATCACAAGACATTACTCAGTTCTACAGTGGTTGCTTCTTTAAACCACCTTCCACATACAGTGGTACCTCGGGTTACAGACGCTTCAGGTTAGACACTTCAGGTTATAGACTCTGCTAACCCAGAAATAGTGCTTCAGGTTAAGAACTTTGCTTCAGGATGAGAACAGAAATCACGCAGCAGCAGCGGGAGGCCCCATTAGCTAAAGTGGTGCTTCAGGTTAAGAACAGCTTCAGGTTAAGAACGGACCTCCGGAACGAATTAAGTTCTTAACCCGAGGTACCACTGTATATTTCTTCTTCACCCTTTCCTCTCATCCCTTGCCCATACCTCTGTTTGTCTTTGGCTTTTCAGGGGAGACTGATTTTGCCCTCTTGGTTGCTGTCCTCCTTTCCGTGTTGGTCCTGTTTGCCGGCTTGGTGATGTTCTGGCGGAGGAGGTTTTGCAAGGCGTGGATCGTCCCCCATGCAGCGAAGAGTGAGCTGACCTTCTTCCGTAGGAAATCTATGCTCAATCTTCAAGGTGCTGGTTGTTATAAGATATATATATATATATATATATATAATAACATATCAAATTGTTAGCAACCCAGAAGTGCAGTGGCAGGGTATTAAAAGGTAAAGGTAAAGGGACACCTGACCATTAGGTCCAGTCGTGGCCGACTCTGGGGTTGCGGCGCTCATCTCGCTTTATTGGCCAGGGGAGCCAGAGTACAGCTTCTGGGTCATGTGGCCAGCATGACAAAGCCGCTTCTGGCGAAACAGAGCAGCACACGGAAATGCTTCCCGCCAGAGCGGTACCTATTTATCTACTTGCACTTTGACGTGCTTTTGAACTGCTAGGTGGGCAGGAGCAGGGACCAAGCAACGGGAGCTTACCCCGTCGTGGGGATTCGAACCGCCGACCTTCTGATCGGCAAGCCCTAGGCTCTGTGGTTTAACCCACAGCGCCACCTGTGTCCCTTGACAGGGTATTACGTCATACCATATACAAACCAAACACCCAGTAAATAGGAAAGAAAGAACGACAAATCATTCCAATTTATAACTGAGATGTGATGAGCATCCAAGTCAGAAACGTAGGAAATATAATCCCACCAGATCTCAAAAAAGTGTTCTGGATCCTGGATCCTTCAAACACTACCCCGCTCCCCCAGAAACATGCCATTTACGTGTAATTTTTGCCGCAATGGCCAAACTCCATAAGTTCTTATACCACACAGCTAAAAGATTAAATACAATAAACTCTGCTTATAGAGATGGGAGACACAGAGGCATACCAACAAATGAACGTGTTTGCAGTGGGGGATGTCCTGAAGTAATAATAATAATAATAAATTTTATTTATATCCCGCCCTCCCCAGCCGAAGCCGGGCTCAGGGCGGCTAACAACACTAAAACAGTACAACATTATAAAACATTATAAAATGAATTAAAATCAAAATTGATGGCCTTATGCATTATATCTTGTGCTGCCCCTTATATAATGAAGCAAGAGAACAATTTTTAGCACCTATAACGACAAGGTCCCCTGGCCAGAACCCCTCTGACATGATTTTATATCTCCTCAGATAAGTATGTGACCTGGCGTGTAGCACTCTTTGCAGCTAGGAAAATTAGAGCTAATAATATAGCCAAGATAGCCACCAACTGTAAAGGAGATGAATTTATTTGACCCTACCTACATCAAGCTATATTCTATCTTTATCACCAAAATCCGAATATAATTGCACATTGTATTAATTAACTTTATTTTTTAATATATTAGTGGCCATGTGATAATTTCAGCCTATAAATTTTATTGTTTAATGCTTTAACCTGTATATTGAGGTACTTTTATAGCTCTGTTTAGAGTAGGTCATGTCTTAATAATATAAATGTTTCAAGTATTTTGTATCAATCCAGTATATTTTCTTTCAATTGTTGAGTGATTCTTTGGCTATGTGCAATAAAAGTGACCGACTGAGGCAGCCAAAAGCAGATTTATTGAGGTTTTCCATTGCTGGGCTTTTGAAATCCCAGGGGAAGCTAACGTCCATGTCAAAAGCTCTTTAGAGAGACAAGAGTTCGTGTTGCCTGCCCACAAATTCAGTAAACGACGGAAGAGCTCTGGCCGAGTTGGGCTCTTGTCATGACTTCATTTCAACAGTAGGTGGCACAGTTCCCTTTGTTTTGGGTACCAGGTTGCAGCTTATAATGTTTCAGGTTCTCCCTGTCCTGGGAACTCAGTGTAGCCCATCATGCATTGCTTTGCATGAATATCAGAGGAACATAGGACGCCATAGGTCCATCTACCTCAGTATTGCCTGCACGGGCTGGCAGCTGCTCTCCAGGATTTCTGGCAAGGATCATCGCTGGCCCTACCTGGGGGTGCTGAGTCCGGAGGCTCTGTTTAAGCTCAGAGCCGTCAACAAACGTTCTCTATGGGTTTTCCTAATCCAGATATTTTAATCTGTAGAGTTCGTAAAAATTATACTACTACTTGAAACGGTGTTTTTTTAAAAGAATAAATTAAAAGCAGATTAAATTACAGCAATAAATTAAAAACAGATTAAAGGACACATCAGCCTTCTACTTGTCTGGGTAAAGGTAAAGGAACCCTGAGCGTTAGGTTCAGTTGTGGCCGACTCTGGGGTTGCGGCGCTCATCTCGCTTTATTGGCCGAGGGAGCCGGCGTACAGCTTCCGGGTCGTGTGGCCAGCATGACTAAGCCGCTTCTGGCGAACCAGAGCAGCGCACGGAAGCGCCGTTTACCTTCCCTCCAGAGCGGTACCTATTTATCTAGTTGCACTTCGTGCTTTCGAACTGCTAGGTTGGCAGGAGCTGGGACCGAGCAACGGGAGCTCACTCCGTCATTGTGATTCGAACCACCGACCTTCTGATCAGCAAGTCCTAGGCTCTGTGGTTTAACCCACAGCGCCACCCACATCCGGGTAGGCTTGCCTAAATCGTAATGTTTTTGGCTGGTGCCAAAAAGAGTACAGTGATGGATCATACTTGATGTCACTAAAAACATCATCTGCTAAGAACGTTTTGTTTTGGTGAAAGCCTGTATCACGTAGAATGCTGGCAGGTGTTTTAATCTTCTTGCCACTGATTTTAATTAATTTTGAATAGTTGCTTTTACCTGCTTTTAACTGATAATTTCATGCTTTTATTCTATTTGTAAACCACTGGTGGGATTTGGCTTGTTTTTTTGTTTTGTTTTTTTTACAATCACGTACACATTTCATGAAATATAAATGCATATAATTTTTAGGAAATAAATAAAAAACAATCTCTCCTTCTTTAAAAAGATTTTGAAAGCCCGAGGCCATCAATTATCTTCTTTGGCAGAGACCTTTCCTAATTAAAGAATGACATGCTTTGTTTGTGCAGGGAGAGGGAAACCTTTTGGGATTGCCGTCTCCAGAAATTAATGCAGAAACATGAATGGCGGGAGATTTAATCCCTCCTCTCATTTTCTCTCTCTTTTGCAGCCTCTAACCCGGCGAAGATTTGCGAAGTAAGTATGATCCCTTGCCTTGCAATTCAGCATATCAAGGGGTTAAATAAAGCTTTCTGTTTCCAGCTGTTGCTATTTAAAAAACTGTTCAGGAACCGCTGGAACTAAGAAAAGAAGGGGAGGGCAAGAAGAAATACCGTAGAAAGAGGAATGGCAGGCGAAACTGATGGACTATGCAGAGATGGCAAAATTGTCAGAAAAGATCCGAAACCGGGAAGATCAAGTACCGTATTTTTTGCTCTATAAGACTCACTTTTTCCCTCCTAAAAAGTATGGGGAAATGTGTGTGCGTCTTATGGGGCGAATGCAGGCTGCGCAGCTATCCCAGAAGCCAGAACAGCAAGAGGGATGGCTGCTTTCGCTGCGCAGCGATCCCTCTTGTTGTTCCGGCTTCTGAGATTCAGAATATTTTTTTTCTTGTTTTCCCCCTCCAAAAACTAGGTGTGCCTTATGGTCTGGTGCATCTTATAGAGCTAAAAATACGGTATTTGAAAAGGACTGGGATAAATTCTTACTTTGTTTAAAAGATCACTGTAAAAAATTTAAGTCACTGGCAGGAATGTGAAGATACTTGTACAGTCATACCTCGGGTTACAGACGCTTCAGGTTGCGAGATTTCGGGTTGCGCACTGCCAGGGGCGCCGACTTATAAAAAATATTTGGGGGGGCGGGGGCCCATACCGACTTATAAAAAATATTGGGGGGGCCCAAGACCTCCAAACCGCTGCTGCTGGGGGAACGAAAGGGGCGAGCCCCGGGCTGCCCCGACCTTAAGTGAACCTGTGAGGGCCCGCCCTTTGCGGCAGCCAATTGGCTGCCGCCGTGGGTGGTGAATATTAATGAGCTAGGGGGAATCCCCGCTTCTTGGGGGCTGACGCCAGCCCCGCATTGTTGTTGATGGGTCGAGAGCCCGCAACCCCACCCCCTCTCTAGATCGGGAGTGGCTTTGTTTTAACTCATTACTGAATGTATTTTAAAAGGTAACTATCGTCAAACAAGGAAAATAAAAAATACCAACATAATTTTGTGATTTTACAAAGCATAATATAACTAATAATTTTCTTAAATTATTGGGGTGGCGGAGCCCCTCCAAATGAATTTTTGAGGGGGCTCGGGCCCCCTCAGGCCCCATGGAGTCGGCGCCTATGTGCACTGCGCTGAACCCAGAAGTACTGGAACAGGTTACTTACAGGTTTCAGCGCACACGCAGAAGCGCTAAATCGTGCTTTGCGCATGTGAAGAAGCACCAAATCGCAAGCCGTGCGTGCGCAGACGCGGCGCTGCGGGTTGCAGACGTGCTTCCTGCACGGATCACGTTCGCAACCCGAGTGTCCACTGCAATGTGAAATTTTACTACATTTTACTTGTGATTTATATTGCGTGGCGAGTTCCCGCCCCACCAGGTGGAAATAATGACACATGACACAATTATTAAGGTTAATGGGCTAAAAACGGCCACAACTTTACTGGTTACAGGTGACGAGCGGTACAGTGGTACCTCGGTTTAAGAACTTAATTCGTTCTGGAGGTCTGTTCTTAACTTGAAACTGTTCTTAACCTGAAGCACCACTTTAGCTAATGGGGCTTCCCGCTGTCACCACGTCGCCGGAGCACGATTTCTGTTCTAATCCTGAAGCAAAGTTCTTAACCTGAGGTAATATTTCTGAGTTAGCGGAGTCTGTAACCTGAAGCGTCTGTAACCTGAAGTGTCTGTAACCTGAGGTACCGCTGTAGATAAATAGGTACCGCTCCAGCGGGAAGGTAAACGGCGTTTCTGTGCACTGCTCTGGTTTGCCAGAAGCGGCTTAGTCATGCTGGCCACATGACCCAGAAGCTGTACGCCAGCTCCCTCAGCCAGTAAAACGAGATGAGCGCCGCAACCCCAGAGTCGGTCATGACTGGACCTAATGGTTAGGGGTCCCTTTACCTTTTTTGCAGCCTAAATCTTGACGGTGGGGAAAGCCAGAGACGGAGAACTGGGCAGTGAGAATAGATGGCTTGCCTTCCTGTGCAGGATAGACCCTTCACCCATTGATCTCCTGGTTTTCTATTTTTGTAAGGAGAGGATCGATGGGCCGGACTCTGAAGAGCATGGATCAGAAGAGGGGGACCAGCTGAATCCTGAATCCCTCGCAGAAGCCCCTGAAGGCGTCTCTGTCTTGGAAATGGAAAACACTCCTGTCCTTGATCCCGAAGGTGCTGAGCTGCTACAGGTGGACGGAGGGGCATTTGTGGAGCCTCCCCTGCACAACCACACGAGTAACCACATCGGTGAGTAACCACAACCGTTGAGTTTGGTGGCCCTCACTGTCTCCTGTTGGAGTGAGTGCTCCATTACGTGTTGTATAACACAGTGGTACCTTGGTTGTCGAACGGCTTGGAACCTGAACAAATCGGTTCCCGAACTCCACAAACCCGGAAGCGTTCTGGTTTGCAAATGTTTTTTTGGAAGCCGAACTGCCAACATGGCTTCCACAGCTTCCGGTTGAGTGCAGAAAGCTCCTGCAGCCAATCGGAAGCTGCACCTTGGTTTTCGAACGGTTCCGGGAGTCGACTCCCAGAATGGTTTAAGTTTGACAACCAACCTCGGTTGGTACCTCGGGTTACATACGCTTCGGGTTACATACACTTAAGGTTCCACACTCTGCTAACCCAGAAATAGTGCTTCAGGTTAAAAACTTTGCTTCAGGATAAGAACAGTAATCAGGCTCTAGCGGCGCGGCGGCAGCAGGAGGCCCCATTAGCTAAAGTGGTGCTTCAGGTTAAGAACAGTTTCAGGTTAAGAACGGACCTCCGGTACGAATTAAGTACTTAACCCGAGGTACCACTGTATTAAGGGACGTGGGTGGCGCTGTGGGTTAAACCACAGAGCCTAGGACTTGCCGATCAGAAGGTCGGCGGTTCGAATCCCCACGACGGGGTGAGCTCCTGTTGCTCGGTCCCTGCCCTTGCCAACTTAGCAGTTCAAAAGCACATCAAAGTGCAAGTAGATAAATAGGTACCGTTCCAGCGGGAAGGTAAACAGCGTTTCTGTGCGCTGTTCTGGTTCTCCAGAAGCGGCTTAGTCATGCTGGCCACATGACCCGGAAGCTGTACGCTGGCTCCTTCGGCCAATAAAGCGAGATGAGCGCCTCAACCCCAGAGTCGGCCACGACTGGACCTAATGGTCAGGGGCCCCTTTACCTTTACTTCACTTTACCACTGTATTGGCGAAATTGACATACAAACTGCGAGACAAGGACAACTGTGACTTTAAATAAGAACGGGAACTTTTTACAAACTACTTAAAAAAACAACAAAATGAACTGGACTTCTTGGCAGGTTTTGAATAAACATACACAAATTTATTGATTGTTTATAGACAGATAATTGATTTACAATTTTACAATATGCAGAAAATAACATGTGTTGAAAGAGAAAGGAGCTGAGGGAAGTCTTGGGGGTGAGGGAGGGTTTTTCTTGGGGAGGGGGGAAATGGGGGGTAATGAAGATGATATGTTTTGATAATTTGTTACGTTGAAATTCTTAATAAAAGCTATTAAAAAAAAAAGTTCGACAACCAAGGTACCACGGCATATCCATCTTTTGCAAAAAGAACATTTTTTAAAAAATGAAGTGAGGAACGTTTTGAGTCCCCAACTGTTTTCCCCACCTGAAGCTATGCTTTATGTGTGACTGAGGGAGGGGGAAGTAATACTGTTTCCTGCTTCTCTCCCCCACCTAGAAAAAATATACATCATGAGAGCTGACACGGTGATCGTGGGGTCCGTTTCGGAAGTGCCTTCCGGGAAGATGTGCCTCTCCAAGGAGGAAGATGGGCGCTCTGAGACCCAGGAGGACGTAGAGGGGAAGGAACTGGCCATGCGCTATCCGGAACAGGAAACGGAATTCCACCCAGGAAGTGACATCACAACTCCCGTGGAGGAAGAGTGGGAATTCCACAATTCCTGTGAAAAGACTTTGGCCATCTAACTGGAAAATGACGGGTGCGCGCTTATAATAATAAATAATAATTTTATTATTTATGCCCTACCCATCTGGCTGGGTTTCTGCCAGCCACTCTTACTGAACTGGCAAGCATGACTAGGGTGTTTATAGCATAGGAAGTGATCTACAGTCGTACCTTGGTTTCCGAACAGCTTGGTTCACGGACAACTCGGAACTCGAACGTTGCAAAGCCGGAAGTAGGTGTTCCGGGTTTGCGAACTTTGCCTCGGAAGCCGAACGTCCGGTGTGGCTTCCGCAGCTTCTGATTGGCTGCAGGACGCTCCTGCAGCCAATCAGAAGCCGCACCTTCATTTCCGAACATTTCAGAAGTCAAACGGACTTCCGGAACGAATTCTGTTCGAAAACCAATGTACAAATGCACAACGATTTGAGTCTTGGTCTCGCGTGGTCCTGTTGTGGGTGAATTTGCAGGCGAAATTGCTCCAGATTTGGAAACGGAAGATGAATTGATCACCCTTGCACCTGCCTTTTCTTTGTGGGAGTCCATTGACAATGATATTTTAGCTGAGATTCCTGCATTGCAGGGGGCTGGACTAGATTACTCCTTTCTATCTCTAAGACTCTATGATTCTTTGATACCTAAAGCCAGCCCTCCCTATCCTAGTGTCCCCTGGATGTTGTCAGAATCTGACCCCGATCAACCCCAGCCAGCAGGGCAAATGGTTAGGGATGATGATTGGGAGCCCCACAACATCTAGAGGGCCACAGGTTCTCCGTTCTATGATCCCTGCATTGAAGGATGGCAGAGTTATGATGGAGTTAGCTGGCGGCTGTAATGGCAAGTGCCGGTCTGCTTTGGGGGTGACATTGGCCTCCTGTTCCCAGCAACCCCAGTCAAGATGGCCGATGGTCAGGGGTGACGAGGGGAATTGCAGCCCCCAAAATCTAGAGGGCACCGGGTTGGAGAAGCTTTATTAGGCAGGGTTTCTTTCCTTGCCGCTGCAGGAATTCCCCGCGCAGATTCTCTGAGCCTAAAGTAGTTTGCAAAGAAACCCGAAGCTGTCTTCTACAGTGGTACTTCTGGTTATGTACTTAATTTGTTCCGGAGGTCTGTTCTTAACCTGAAACTGTTCTTAACCTGAAGCATCACTTTAGCTAATAGGGCCTCCCGCTGCTGCCGCGCAATTTCTGTTCTCATCCTGAGGTAAAGTTCTTAACCCGAGGTACTATTTCTGGGTTAGCGGAGTCTGTAACCTGAAGTGTATGTAACCTGAAGCATATGTAACCTGAGGTACCACTGTATTGGCATTTGAATACAATCCCCTCCACACCCTGTATCCCCCCCCCGTATCTTTGATTTTTGTTTTCCCAACCACCCCCAATTTAGAACGCCGCAAGGCCTTTTTTTTTTTTAATTGAAAACAAAACATGCCCACACAAAGGTGTTTCTGTGAAACTTTGGGTTATTTTTAGACATTGCCTTCAAGTCATTGGCAAGACTTGATGATTTCCTTAAAGCATCCCTAAACGCTGGAATGCGCAACTAAAATATGCAGATGTTTGGAATATCCAGAGGGAGCTGGTCATTTCAGGTCACATTTGGAGTCTGTGTGGAATTTTCAGCTCTGCTTGTTTGTGTCTGTGTGTGATGGGTCCCTCAAAACACACACGAGTCTCTGAAATTGCTTCTTATTTGCCTGGAGTTATTTTATTTTCCAGGTAGACCAGAAGCTTAACAGGAGTCAACAGTGTGATACAGCAACAACAAAAAGGTGATGAAATGCTAGGCTGCATCGACAGATGTTTAGTGTCTGGATACATTTAGGGAAAGGTCCGTATAGTTAAAGCTATGGTTTTCCCAGTAGTGATGTATGGAAGTGAGAGCTGGACCATAAAGAAGGCTGATCGCCAAAGAATTGATGCTTTTGAATTATGGTGCTGGATGAGACTCTTGAGAATCCCATGGACTGCAAGAAGATCAAACCTATCCATTCTTAAGTAAATCAGCCCTGAGTGCTCACTGGAAGGACAGATCCTGAAGCTGAGGCTCCAATACTTTGGCCACCTCACGAGAAGAGAAGACTCCCTGGAAAAGACCCTGATGTTGGGAAAGATGGAGGGCACAAGGAGAAGGGGAGGACAGAGGACGAGATGGTTGGACTGTGTTCTCGAAGCTACGAACATGAGTTTGAGCAAACTGCTGGAGGCAGTGGAAGACAGGAGTGCCTGGCGTTCTCTGGTCCATGGGGTCACGAAGAGTCGGACACGACTAAACAACAACTACATTTAGGGAAGTAAGAGGACCACTGTATTCTGCCTTTGTCAGACGACACCTGGAATACTGTGTCCAGTTGTAGGCGCCACAATTTAAGAAAAATATCGACAAGCTGGAATATGCGACCAAGAGGGTCAAGGGTCTGGAAACTAAGGCTTATGAAAAACAGTTGAGGGAGCTGGGTATGTTTAGCCTGGAGAAAGAAGAAGAGACTGAGAGGAGATATGATAGCCATCTTCACATATCTAAAGGGCCGTCACATGGAAGATGGAGCAAGCTTGTTTTCTGCTGCTCCTGAGGCTAGAACTTGAACCAATTGATTCATATGACAAGAGATTCCAACTAAACATTAGGAATACATTTCTGGCAGCACATGCTGTTTGACAGTGGAACAGCCTCCTTCAGAAGGTGGTGGGCTTTTCAACAGAGCTTGGATGCCCATCAGCCAGGGATTCTTTATCTGTAATCACTGCACTGCAGCTTAAAGTTGGACTAGGTAAAGGTAAAGGGTGGTTAAGTCCAGTCAAAGACGACTCTGAGGTTGCGGCGCTCATCTCACTTTCAAGCCGAGGGAGCCGGCGTTTGTCCACAGACAGCTTTCTGGGCCATGTGGCCAGCAGGACTAAACCGCTTTTGGTGCAACGGAACACCATGAGGGAAACCGGAGAGCATGGAAAGGCCATTTAGCTTCCCGCCACAGTGGTACCTATTTATCTGCTTGCACTGGCGTGCTTTCAAACTGCTAGGTTGGCAGGAGCTGGGACAGAGCAACGGGAGCTCACCCCATCACAGGGATTCGAACTGCCAACCTTCCGATCAGCAAGCCCAAGAGGCTCAGTGTTTTAGACCACAGCGCCACCCGCACCCCTAGAATATGCTTTCAACTCTGTGCTCTTGTGATTCTGAATGCTGGCTACACCTTCTCTGGGAAAAAAAACCCCTCAAGCGTCCTGCTTATGTTTTGGATCTCCGTTTAAAAAACAAACAAAAAACTTCTGCTCTTTAGGGCAAGAATTCCCCAGCTTATGTTATCGGGCATCATAAAACCCTGTGACCGTTGGAGTTACTGATTAACGCCTATCCCTGCCTTGTGTGTGTTTTTTTTTTAAAAAAAATGACAACCACCACGACGTCACTGCCTTTCCCGAAGCAAGCGGGATGTTCAGAGAGCAAACAAAGCCTTCGCTCTGTGTTGGCCGGACAAAGCGCCTTTATAAAAGGAGTTTCCAAATGCACACATGCAGTCTGAAGGGGGTTGCTGTCCTGTCGCCGCGGCCGCCATTGTCTCCTATGGAAGACTCCGGGGATCACTTACATACTGAGAGCGAAACTGTCTCTCCAGGCAGGGAGACAGGACAGCTGGGGATGGCAGAAGGCGACGCTGCGGAAATGGACGTGCCGGAGACATCCAAAGGCCCAATACACCAAGAGGATGCTTGTCCATTAGATGAGGCTGATCCTACAGAAGAGGGCAAGGGTTGCTGTTCCCCTGCCGCGGAAGGCCCCGATCCAGATGCTGCGCAGTTAGGCACTCCAGAACCGGTGCCCTCGGCACCCTTGGAGCCGCCCGCTTTGACGGAGACTTCTGTGCCGCCGGTGGCCGACCTGTGCCATCCGCGCCCCTCCAAAGTCTCGCTGGCCGAGATGGATTGCCTCATCTGCTTCAACCGGTATAGCGTCTGCCGCCTGCCCAAAGTCCTGGCCTGCCAGCACGTCTTCTGTGCCGTCTGTTTGAAGCTCATCCTGCGGAACGAAGACCACACCTGGGTCGTCAGCTGCCCGCTCTGCCGGAAGGCTACCGTCGTTTTCGGAGGCCTGATCTGCAGCCTTCACGACAAGGAGGACGTGGTGGGCCGGCTGGGCAGCCCCGGCCTGGACGCCGAGGTCCCCTGTCCGCCAGACCCTCCTGGCACCGGCCTGGCTGAGGGCAACCCCTCCTCTGAGAATGATGCCATCAGGGGACCAAGCCGGGCAGCGGCCAAGAGGCTGGTGCTGCTCCTGCTGCTGGTGGCTGTCCTTATCGTCCTGGTCCTCCCCTTCATGTATACGGGGATGTTGAAGTGGGTGCTTTGCTCTGTGGTGGTCCTGGGGCTCATCATGTCGGTGCTGCTTTGCTGCAACCCAAGCTGGAGCTGCCCAGATCTCTTGCGGTCTCCCTGGAGGTGGAAGGAGAGACAGGCGGCGCCAGTTGCTTGAGAAGACCGCCATGCTGTGGTTTCCTTATTCGCGGGTCGGGAGCATTGCGTGGGCCCCATCTACGGATCCCGTGCGTTTGGGGAATGTCGTAGCGGTTGAGGTTTCTCACTCGGGGACCTTGTCCCAGGGCATCTGCTGGGAGAAGGACCCACAGAGGCCTCCCTTCTTTGGATCATCGTACAGATCAGGCAAAGGCCCGTCCTGTCGCTGGACCAGAGGGTGAGGAGGGTGGAGAGTTTGCTAACACAACTCCTGATGCCTGCTCCCATTGAGGCACAGCCCCGCATGCCCCACAGCGGGAGCCTACAGAGAGACACAAACACAGCTCCCTATTGAGTTTTGGGTGGTTTCACCCAAAGACCGCCTGCCTCGCTGAATGATTTGTTGTTGCCAGAGAATGTCTGGCTCCGTTTCGCTGCAAGGCAACCAAGCTTCTGGCTTGAAGAAAGCGGGGTCGGACCTCTCCGTAGAGCGTGCTCAGTGGCTGTTAAGCATGTCAACTAAGTAGAACCTCCATGCGCACATGCGGTCTACCTGTGAACGCTGAAAGGCCGATAGCAAAGGCTGCTGCTTTCACGTTCTGCTTCTCCATGGGCATCTGACGGGCTGCTGTGACCACAGGATGCTGGACTAGATGGGTTTGGGGAGCATCTGTGGTCTTCTGGATATTGCTGGACCACAAATTCACACCACCCCCTGACCATTGGCCATGTTGACTGCAGATGATGGGAGACAGAGCCCAACAAAAGCTGGAGGGTCATGGGTTAGCCACCCCTGGCTTGGATGGGCTTCTCTGAGGATCCCCTTAATGCAGATTACCTGCTGTTTAATTCCCCTGATTGTCCCTGCAGTCGGGCGTTTGTTTTTAAAGAGTGTCTTTTCCAGCAAGATGAAATTGAGATTCCTCTAGCTTTCTATATGAGAGAGGTTGACTATAGCAGGGAGGGGGGACCGTAAAGCTCCAGCAGCCACCAAGCCCCAGTGGTCAGGGATGATGAAGGGAGCTGGAGTTCCCCATCCACTGAATAAGTAGCCAGAAAAATCTGAGTCCTCCTGGTATCATTTAATGCAAAAGGGCTTGTTCCTGTGTGCCTGTTATTTCTGCAAATATGCCGATGACCAAAAGATCTGTGATGGCAAATACAGCACAAACACAACTCGGGTATCTCTGCAAATAAGGGCAGTTGAAACACTCAGTATTATGAAAACGTACCTTGTTTTCATTTTTACAAAATAGTGTATATATTTAATAGGTTTTCATATGTATAAATAGACCATTTGTCTTGCGAGTTTGTCTCTCTGTCCTTTTGTTTCTTTCTCCCTGCTCCAAATCTGACAAAGTACCTGCCAGCACCAACAAAATATGCTGTTACTCCCCAGTAGAAACCAAACTGGCCCATTCTGTATGGAAGGAAAGCACTTTATCTGTGTTGATCTCTGGCTGTGACACAGACATTGTTGAAGGGAGAAGAGGCAGAGCATACAAGATTTGTTGGAACAGCTTATCACTGCTCTCATGCCTCTAACTGCGGCATGATCCTCAACCTAACCCACAATTGCTTAATTTCCACGCTGCAATGAACATTACCACCTGATTCTTGCAGGCTAAGCTTCTGTTAAAGGCGCAAGAGCACTACAGGGCAGCTTTTATTTCTGGTCAGTTGGCAACCTTACATCAAGGTTCAAAGGCACCTTTTCTCTGCTGAGTCCATTAGACTTAACAGCCTGATCTGGTGCACATAAATCAACTGTGTTCAGTGGTCCTCAACTGCCTACTGTTCAGGATTTGTAGCTAACTCTTTGTCACAGTTTCCAGAAACCTGATTGGCTGAGTCGTGGGAACTTCTGATTGGCCAGAGGGCCTTATATAAACTGCCCTGCCACGGAGTGAAGGCTCAGTAGCGTGAGGAGCTCCCTGCTTGCTTATCAGCGATGGGCAATGCATTTCCATTAGCTATCACAGCCACCTAATAATATCCCCAGCTTCCTCTACTTGCACCCTCCCCAAATATTGGACTACAACTCCCATCTGCCCCAGGGACAAAGACAGGCGTTGTCAGGCTCCTCCAGGTGAGCTGCTTATTCAACAGTCATCCTGATTTGCTTACACCAAAGCTTGTGTGGAGATTAGATTGCATTTGTTTCCCTTTGCTTGTGGGAAGGCTATCAGCCTTCCTATTGATCCTTCGCTCGTCCCACACTTTCCAATGCATTCTCGGTCACTTTCCTTACAGCAGACAGCTCATTTTATAAAAGATGGGTTTCTTGCGCCAGAATGACAGAGTACTTCAATCCACTTCAATTGCGCCGGCTGAAGTTTCCCTAGATGCACGTAAAATTGGAGGTGCCTGAAGCCCAACAGCATCTGAACACGTTCCCCACACCTGCCTTAGACTAACCTCTCATTCCACTTCCACAAGGCATGTGTTGTTTAATATTCTGTGTCCACACACACCCAACTTCCCAGTCGCTGCTTGGACACATTTCCTCCAGCAAATTTAGTTTCCCACAGGGGGCTGGACTAGATGAACCACTGGTCTGATTCAGCAGACTCATCTTACTTTCATATGGCCTTGTGTCTCCACCAATGCATGGTGTGTTTGTACTGTCTGGCCTTGAGACCGCTTGCATCCCCACTCTGTCGGGGACAGAGAAGATAGAGAGCCTACCGTGCTTTGATTTGGGGGTGCTCTTGTTTAGATGATACATTTGAAGCAGCAGCTCACAAATCTGGTCCACGGTGCACAATGCACCAAGATGCCATAGCTGACAAGTGTCCCTTATTTGAAGGGACAGCCCCTTATTCCAGCGCCATGTCCCGCTGCTGTCCCTTATTGATGGATGTCCCTTAAATGATGTCCCTTAAATTTCAAAGGAATCAGCTCCTCTCCCTCCCTCCCTGCCGGCCAGGGAGGAGGGAGGCTCCAACTGTGTTGCTTGGCTGTGTTGCTCACCCAATAAGGAGTCTAAGAATGACTGGGGGTGGAGCTTGCATGCCTTGTGTGTGGCTAGTTAATGCAAGTTGAGGGGGGTTTTGAATGCTGGGCACCATTTTGTTGCACGTGCTGCTGCAAACTTTGCAGTGCAAAGCCAGGCCAGGGAGCCATCTTAAGTTGAGGCTGCATAGGTCTTGTGGTGCCTGTGATTCAGATTCTATTGGTTACAAAGTTGGTTGGACAGTGTTCTTGAAGCTACCAGCATGAGTTTAACCAGACTGCAGGAGGACAGGAAGACTGGAGTGCCTGGAACAGGTGAGGCTGCAGGTCCCTTATTTTGGCTGCTGGTCCCTTATTTTCAAGGCTGCTGGTCCCTTATTTTCAAATCTGTAAGTTGACAGCTATGAGATGCTCATCCTCAGAAACAAACCAGCCTCTGGTGCAGCTATTTTAAAGCCAAGGTTTTGTGACCCAGGCCAATAATCTGCCCTCTGTTTTTTGAACCAGTTGAATTTCCCTGTTCTCCAAGGGCAGCCCCATGCTGAGTGCATTGCAGTAGCCCATCTTGCTGTGCCTTCGGCGGGGGCGGGTTGTATAGAACAAAATCTGAACTCCCCCACTTTTCTTTTTTCTTCTGCCTGACGTAGAAGGAGCAGCATGGGCTTTTGCAGAAACAGAGGCTGCATCTAGACACACCAAAGAAGCGTTTCAGTTACATGCGTTGTAAACTTTGTGCGAGAAATCAGGTTGGCAAAAGCGGAACCCCACAGCGCCATCTGGTGTCACGGTGTCATAATGCACGTACAACACATAGAAAGCGCTTTTTCTTTGCCAATGTAGCTGAGGCCAGAACCGTGTTCCTAGAACGGGAAGAGCAAGATTTCAAAGGCAGAATATTTGTTCTTTGGCAATTTGCATGGGCCGAAACCGGCGAAGGATTTGAGGAGGGGAGGGACTGATTAAGTTTGTTTTTAGAGGGGAACCTACCAAATCTGCACCTTCTGAAAGAATATGCAAAATGAAACACAACCACCCTTTGAAATTCGCACTTCTCTGATTTTTTTTGCAATGCAGTTCTCCCCTCAAGTAATTTGTACAAAAATACAGGTGTTGGTGTAAAGTGTGCATAAAAATGCACATTTAACTGAAAACAACACACACACACACACACACACACACACACACCACTGTATTAAGGAGAATCGCATAACAAAAGGTGGAGATCAATAGTTCCCAAAGTAGGCAATACTGTCTCCTGGGTGGGGGAATCACATGGGGGGGGGCAAGAAGATGGTGGGGGAGGCACTGGAGGTGTAAATGACCATCAGACTTTGAAAAACTGGTATCCCTACTCACTCATTCTATTGAATTATTAATTAAACTAAATAATTTTTATTGGAGTTTGAAAAAATGTTTCAATTTTATGGCGCCGTTATGATCCTTAGTGGATCATGCCAACCACTATTATAAATAATGCTCTTTATAGGATAGGGCAGGGAGGACTGGGGATAAGTTTATGGAACTGAGGAGTCAGACAGACCTGGAAAAGTTTGGGAACTGCTGCTGTAGATTAAGCAAAATCGCATGGGGGGGGGAATTGCACTCGTGCGGACAAATTTTCATGAGGTTCTTCCTTTTTTTTATTTTTTATTTTAAAAAATGAGGATTGCTGTAGAGATGTGGGGAGCTGAATATAAGGCCCTGGAAATGAGAAACAGAGAAAATTGGGATTGACAGGCCAGTCCATCCCTCCCTCCCACATGCATGGAGAAAAAAGAATCGGAATATGTCACAATGCAAAGCTTACTAAAAATAATAATAATAATAGGAAGACGACAGAGAGCTTTAGCTTCTGAAGAGGCAGGGAAGACTGGCAGCCGTGGGCGAGGATGGGTTTATCTCAAGAACAATAGGGGGTCCATTTTCACAGAGCTTTGCAGGCTTCAAAGGAGGAAGGACCTGTTACTCCGTCCAAAAAAAAGGGACAGGGCTAACTATCAGTTAAGCACCTGATTCCCTAGGACACAGAATCATAAAACGAGGAGCGATTCAGAAAACTGGCTTAGGTTTCTGAAGACCACATGCCAGCGATGGGCAGAGCCACAGCCAGAGCCGTCTTTCCCATAGGGTTTAGTGGGGTGTTGCGCCAGGCGCCGGCCTCTCAGGGGCGCCCTAGCGAGTGGGGGAGCTGCGCGGCTTTGCCGACGGCCTCCCCTTTACCCGAATGCCCGCCAGCTGCGCCCCATATGCCTGGCGGGAGGAGAGCGATCCCTGCAGAGGCTTAGGGTGGAAGCTGTGCCCCACCAACTATATGGCTGGCGGGCACACAGCTTCCATCCCAAGCCTCCGCAGGGATTGCTCTCCCGCAGTGGCATGGGGGAGAGTTGCGCACCCCCATGGCTGGCAGTGCGCAGCTTCGCCCCCCCAAAAAAATCCGCACTGGGGGGATATTTGCACCCTGGTGCCACATCTGCTAAAGACGGCTCTGGCCATAGCCAACAGTAGACGAAGCAACAAATGCAAATTTGGCCTCTATAGAGTAGCTTAAAAGGATGCAAGTGGCACTGTGGGTTAAACCCCAGAGCCTAGGACTTGCCGATCAGACTTGCGACGGGGTGAGCTCCTGTTGCTTGGTCCCAGCTCCTGCCAACCTAGCAGTTCGAAAGCACGTCAAAGTGCAAGTAGATAAATAGGTACTGCTCCGGCGGGAAGGTAAACGGCGTTTCCATGCGCTGCTCTGGTTCACCAGAAGCGGCTTAGTCATGCTGGCCACATGACTCAGAAGCTGTACGCCGGCTCCCTCGGCCAGTAAAGCGAGATGAGCGCCGCAACCCCAGAGTCGGTCACGACTGGACCTAACAGTCAGGGATCCCTTTACCTAAGTAGCTTAGTTTTGACACACACTTCTCTTATCCTCCAGGGAAGTGAGAGGCATGGTCAGAGATCATGCTTTTCAGCCAGGCATAAACACTCAAGGTGGGTGCAAAGCAGGGCTGGAAAGGGGCATGGCCTGGGAGGGTGGAGTATGTGGCATGGGAAGGCCCTGAGGGCCAAATGGAGAAGCGCAGAGGGCCACATTCAGCACCTATGCATGAGGTTCGCATTGCAACTGACTGGCAACAGCTCTCCAGGGTTTCAGATGGCGATGCCAGGAACTGAACCTGAGAGGTTCTACATGCAAAATAAAACCCCAAACCTTTCTGGTTTGGATTCTGGTGAGGTTTATAGACAGAAGAGTCTGTGAAGGGCCACATACCGTATTTTTCGCTCCATAAGACACACTTTTTTCTTCCTAAAAAGTAACGGGAAATGTCTGTGCGTTCTTATGGAGTGAATGTGTGGTCCCTGGAGCCGAATTGCCCAAGGGCGAGAAGCAGATCATGCTTCTTCTTTTTGTGAAAGAGGGAAGTGGGTGTTGAAACAAAGCCGTTGATCGTTTGCCGATCGGGGAGAGAGATAAGGGACGCTAGAGATAAAGGAGGCTGCCTGGGAGGGGGGAGGTAAAGACAGCAAACTTGCAAAGGGGGAAACAGAAAGACTAAAGCAATAAGGAGAGAAATTAGAAGAAAAGGAGGAGCAAAAAACTTCTCCGGCTAAGGAAAAGACACTAAGGCAAACAAGAGGGAAGGGAGTGTTGAAATGAAACAGCTGATTGGTGGGATCAGGAGAGAGATAAGGTGCGCTAGCGGAGGCTGCCTGGGAGGGGGGAGGTAAAACCCCATGGATCCGCAGGATTTTTACATTGGGTCACCCCAAATTCACAATCAGATCACATAGCATGTCCATGGCTACAGCCTGCACACAAAAAAATCACGCATCCACTGTTGCTGCGTGGGGCTGCAATGGTGCAAAAATGGGGTTACAAAGCACGGATCCACATGGATCCTCAGGATTTTTGCATTGGGTCACCCCAAATTCACCATCAGATCACATGTCTGTGGCCACAGCATGAAGCACAAAAAACATCCATCCATTGTTTTGTTCAGAATATTTTTTTTCTTGTTTTCCTCCTCTAAAAAAACTAGGTGTGTCTTATGGAGAGAGAAATACGGTATATAGGCAAGGTGACTATTTCTGCATTGGGAAAATGAGGAATTGCATCATGGGGGCTGGGCCGGCAGATTTGCACAGAAAGTTCCACACACTTCTTTATTTGCAGGTGAACAATTAAAAATAATTGTTGTGATTTAAATAGAAATGTATGCGACACATCTCACCGTGGTAGGGTGAGAATTTTTTTTAAAAGAAATCTGTCTGCCAGAGAAGAGCAATGCTGGCTAGGACAGACACACCTATGTGGGTTATTCCTGAGATATCTCCATATATTTATTATATGGGCACATCACAAACCCATCAGTGCCATTCTGGCATTCCTGCCCCTAGATTAACATCACCATCCTGTGCCAAACTTCAAGCCCAGAAAACACATGGAGGCCCCTCAAGCCTGTCTTACTGGGCCTGCTTTTGCTAGATGGTTGGTGTAATACATTATTATTATTATTATTATTATTATTATTATTATTATTATTATTATTACCCCTCCCTCTGCTGACATGTGGCCCCTGGAAGCTTCCCATGAAGAGAATGTGGCCCTCACTTTGAAAAAGGTTCCTCACTGCTGTTTTTAAAAGAGGGACCCCAGTTTATCCAGTTATTATCGGGTGGGGAAGGTCGTCTAAGTATCGAACCTTTTACTTGGAATCCAGTTAACGCAATAAATTGAAAAAGAAATCCCAGGAAAAGAACAGATTATTTGTTTCTTAAATTAAAAAATTAGGAAGAGAGAATGGGAAAATAATATAGAAGTCTTTCCTACTCTGAAGCACGATTAGGTTGTGATTTAACACTTACACAGCAATATTTATATTTATTAATGATTTATGGAAACGTAATGGCAATTCCCATAAACATATTAAACATGTATAGGGGCTATTAAATCATCTTTAGTGATGCATCGATGTAAAGGCATATTTTCACCATGCAGCTTATACTTTTGAAAAACACGCTATTACATTCAATAAGGAGGACTGTGCAACGTGTTAATCTGCAGATTACGGATTAAAATACATATGAATTAAAATATATATTTATTTGTATTATATATTTTAATATATTTATTTTTAAGATATATTTTTATTAAAATATATTTTTGTTTTTATTTCTCTAGTTAAAATATATTTTCCAAAAAACTTTTCCAAACTCTTGCAATCTTGGGCAACCCCCTCTGAGAATTCCCTTCCCCGAAATGAGAGGCAGGTTTTTGCCTTTTTTTGCATGCTCCGCCCACCCAAAAATGAAACTATCGGAAGGCAAAGTCAGCGCTTCCAAGTCTAGAGTCCAGATTTGAGAGCCTTTCTCCTTCCGTCCGCCGCTACGAAGTTTGCGCAGGCTCCCGCTACATCGCGGGCCGCTTACGCCAGCCTCCTGCCGGAACTGCATTCTCAGAGTAGCGCTCTGGCGCAGCTGTCGGCGTACGAGGGGCCTAAGCCGGCTTTTACAAGCCTCGGACTGGAGTGATCGCTCGGCCGGCGGACGTCGCGGGGAAGGCGGGGACGAGTCGGGAGTCCGGATGCGGCCGTTTTCCACCTCGAGGGCGGCCAGGTGGGGTTTCGAGGCAGAGGGGAGAGGATTTAGACGCGGGGTGGAGTGGGGGGAAACTTCCTTTTAAAAAAAATTAAGGGGTGGGGGCGTGGCTTTCTGCTGCCCCCTCCCAAAAAAGTTGGACTGTAGCAGACTTTCCCTCTCCCCAATATTAGGATGGATAAAGAAGGGGGAGTGCTAGTGGGTTTCAAACGGTATTTACCAATTGCATTTGGTGGGGCTTAAAAAAACAAAAAATACAATAATTTTGCTCCCTCCCCCCCCATTTTGCATCAATTTCAGGACATGCTAGTGTAAATGCAAAGGCATTCCTGTTCCCACCGACAGGGCTATTGGGTTGTTGTTGTTTTTATTATTATTATTATTATTATTATTATTATTATTATTATTATTTGTTTCGTGGTTTTGTATCTTGATTTTATTCTGCGAACCGTCCTGAGACCCCCTGGGTATAGGAAATAAGTAAAATAAAAATAAATAGTAAGAGGCTCCAGAAGTCAGCAGGTTGCTCCATGACCTTCTCTTTCCAACGCCTCCCCCCTATATATATATATATATATTTGCTTTACATTGGCTCAGGATTTCAGTGTTTGATCTAGGGAAGGGTTTGTACCAACACCTGACCAATGAGGAGTTTGTCAGCAAATGGCAGAAAACCATGGCTAGAAAAACCGCTTCTACCGTCTGTCACCCCCCCCCCAACTGTATTACCTGGGTTATGAAGGCACCCTAAAGATGTTAAAGCAAAGATTATGGGATAATGCACACAATGACTTGCGGAGATAATGCACACAGTGACTTGTGATCTCGATCACACGCAGTCTGTAGTCCGCTGGCAGTAGGAGTACAATATGGGCATGTCTTTAAGTTAGCATCTTACATTAAAAACCTGACAGTACCAAATTATCGAAGGCTTTTCACCAAAGCCAGACTTAACGTCTTTCCTTCTGCAGTGTTGGATGGCAGGTTGAGAGGAGTTCCCTACCAGGACAGACTTTGCTCGTGTGCTCAAGACATCGATTCTATAAAACATATTTTGCTGCACTGTGCAAAATATGAGCAAGAGGGCTGAACTGATATTACTCTTGCTGGTACCTTTCCCAGGAAAATCAGCGGCTCTCTATGTCAGGTTCTTATTGGAAGACCGGACAAACGCTAGAACATTAGCAGTGGCAAAGTTTTTATCAGTGTTTGCAAGAACCAATGATCCCTATCTTTTGAAGAAAATGCTTGTTTAACCTGGAGATAGGCTGTATGAATTGTGCATTGCTTTGTAACGATTTGTTGGGTCTCTGGACCATAATAAAGATTGATTGATTGATTGATTGATTGATTGATTGATATATACAGTGGTACCTCGGGTTACAGACGCTTCATGTTACAGACGCTTCAGGTTACAGACTCCGCTAACCCAGAAATAGTGCTTCAGGTTAAGAACTTTGCTTCAGGATGAGAACAGAAATCGTGGTTCAGCGGTGTGGCGGCAGCAGGAGGCCCCATTAGCTAAAGTGGTGCTTCAGGTTAAGAACAGTTTCAGGTTAAGAACGGACCTCCGGAACGAATTAAGTACTTAACCCGAGGTACCACTGTATATTAAACAAAAGCAATATGATGTGACTAGTCCCTATTGATCACTATATGGTGTCTGTAGCAAGCAAGCGCCTTCAATAATCACCCTTCCATTTTCTGCTGCGGACATGATGGACAGATGGGTGGCTCCAGACACAATGCCCCTCTTAAATCTTTTAAAAAATAAAACGAAGGCATGGATAGGACAGGATGATTCATGGACTGGGGGTGGGGGGTGGTATTGGCACACTTTTCACTGCTGAAAATAGGAGCGTGCTTTCAGTCACTGCTATTGTCATATGAAGAATAAATTCTTTAGAACCCCCACCCCCTAACCCCTTTTTACCTGCTATATAACTGAAATCCCACGTACAATTTTAAAGCCCTGTAATTAGAACTTCAGCTAAGATGTGTTCCGCCCTTTGGGGAATTGTACGTTTCTCCCACCCTACTCTGAACGTCACTGCTGCACCCCAGAGAAGACAATCTTAATAATAATAATAATAATTTTATTATTTATACCGCACCTATCTGGCCACTCTTCCTGCCTTAGCATACCCTCCAACATTTCTTCGATGAAAATAATGATAATTTTACTATTTATACCCAACACACTGGGCAGCTTCCAACACATATTAAAACATTTATTTTTTTAAAAAAAACACAACAACTTCCCTATACAGGATTGCCTTCAGATAGCTTTGGGGTCGGATAACTCCATACCCTCCAACATTCCTCCAATGAAAATAGTAGGGACTTCCTAAGGAAAAGTGGGACATTCCAGGATTCAGTCAGAAACCGGGATGGCTTCTCTAAATCAGGGACGTCCCTGGAAAATAGGGGCACTTGGAGGGTCTGTCCTAGATGCTGGTCCACGCTTTGCAATGGGCCACAGGCACAATCCCTTCCTGACACGGCTGGTCTTGGAGCTTAACCCCCTTTCTTCTTATGTCTAGACACCTTCACCTCCATGTATCTTTTTCATTTCGTTTGAAGGTGAAAGGAAAGCGTCAGTTTCCGCTGTGCCTGAACATAAGAAGCGCCTGTTGGATCAGGCCAATGGCCCATCTCGTCCAGCATCTTGTTCTCACAGTGACCAACCAGATGCCCATTATGGGAAACCCACAAGCAGGGCAAGAGCTCCCCCCCCCCCCCGGTCCTGTGGCTTCCAGCAATTGGTGTTTAGAATTTAGGGCCCTTCAGGATCTAACCTCCTTCCATCGGGCCTGTAAGATAGAGCTTTTCCGCCTGGCCTTTAATTTGAATTCAGCCTGATCTTTTATTTCCCTTCCCTTCTCTTCCCTCCACCTCCCCTTTTATGAAGATCACCCACTCTGAGACCCCACAGCTAATTCTCCCCTGACCTCCTCGCTGGCTCAAGTAGGACCAATTCAGCCAGCTAGCCCTGGGGATTATCTTTTTGATTTTTGAATTTTATTGTTACAGTGGTACCTCGGGTTAAGTACTTAATTCGTTCTGGAGGTCCGTTCTTAACTGTTCTTAACCTGAAGCACCACTTTAGCTAATGGGGCCTCCCGCTGCCGCCGCTCCGCAAAAGCACAATTTCTGTTCTCATCCTGAAGCAAAGTTCTTAACCTGAAGCACTATTTCTGGGTTAGCAGAGTCTGTAACCTGAAGCGTATGTAACCTGAAGCGTATGTAACCCGAGGTACCACTGTATTCATGTTTTTATGCTGTATTTTATGCTGCTTTTATAATTAAGTGTTTTAAAGTGTTTTAAATTTGTTGTTAGCCGCCCTGAGCCTGGTTTTTGAACCGGGAAGGGCGGGGTATAAAAAAAAAACCAAATTATTATTATTATTAGCATTGCTGCCTCTGACCGTGAAGGCAGAGCATAGCCATTGCAGCTAGTAGCCACTGTTGGCTTCTGGTTCGTGAAATTGTCCAGTACTCTTCAAAGCGCTCCTAGTTGGTGCCCACCCCTGCCTCCTGTGGGAGTGAGTTCCAGAGGCTAATCTTAAAGCAGGCATTTCCAAAGTCCGTTTCGAGGGGGGGCTAATCCGATTTAATCCGGCCCCTGTGGCAGTATATGTCCTGGGGTAAAATCCTAAAAAAAAAAAAGCAAGTTTGGGTTAAAATTGTAAAAAAAAGTTCAACAACTTTGGTCGGCCCTCACACATGTTCACTTCATCAAATCTGGCCCTCTTTGAAAAAAGTTTGGGCACCCCTTCCTTAAAGGATGGGAACAGATTTATTACCGCTAATCACGAGCAACCATGGGACATATTTCACGAGGTTATATGATTTCCTCCCCCCTTTTACAGTATCGCTACATTCCTCTTTCACTTCTCTTCTTCCTGGCCCCGATTCCGCCCCCACTAAAGAAATTCAAAATCACATGAGCAGCCTAAATAACAACAACAACAATTGCAAAAAACTCCCTCCAAGACAAACTAGGAAAGGCTGTAGCTTAGTTGGTAGGACAGCATTTCCCAGTACAGTGGCACCTCGGGTTACATATGCTACAGACTCCGCTAACCCAGAAATATTACCTTGGGTTAAGAACTTTGCTTCAGGATGAGAACAGAAATCGTGCTCTGGCGGCGCAGCGGCTGCCGGAGGCCCCATTAGCTAAAGTGGTGCTTCAGGTTAAGAACAGTTTCAGGTTAAGAACGGACCTCCGGAACGAATTAAGTACTTAACCTGAGGTACCACTGTAGTATGCTAATGTTCCCTACTTAAAACCCTGGAGAGCTGCTGCCATTCAGTGTAGGCAGTACTGACCTAGAAGGACCAAGACAGCTTTCAATGTTATTTCTGTGTTGCTAGGGTCAGCTAAATAGTGGCAGGGGACTTTTATTTGCCCACTCCCTGGGGGCTAAAAGGGCCTTTAATCTCAGTATTGCCCTTACAATGCTCGCCCGGAGGAAGGGGACAGAACTAGATTTTCTTTTGCTCTACCTGCCATTGGCTCTGGCGCCAACTCCAGCCACCCTGCCACCTGCCCAATGGGCACCAGCCACCACTTGGCGTTTGCCTCCCCCGCAACTCCAAATTTAAAAATCGAAATGATGTGACTAGTCCCTAGTGATCTGTAGTGCAGCTGCAAGGAAGCTCCTAGCTATTGCACATATTTCCCTCCGGTGATGTGATGAACAGGCCAAAGGGTTTATAATTTGCTTGGTTGAAAGGCAGGGGGGAAATACAGACCAGGGGAGGAACAGAGTTTTGCAGGCTATTGAAGTCAGTCTCAAGTCCTTGCACAATACTCCCTCTGTTTGGATTTGATGCCGTAAAGGGGTGTGTGTGTGTGTGTACACACAGGCGAGATTGCGGCACACCTTTTAATTTTTACTGTGGGCGACGTTTGCGTTATCAGGACGCAAAGCTGTCCTTCAGGCTAATGTCAAGAACTGGGAGGTTGTTAAAAAAGAAAAGAAGCGAATGAAAATAAACAAAATAGGAGCTTGCGGGATGCTCAAGGTCGCCTCTCTCCAGGAAGGTTGGTCTGTAAAAGGAGGCATACCTGGGCAGAGGAAGTGGACTTAGGAAGCTGTGTTATGCAGACTCAGACCATCGGTCCATATAGCACAGTACTGTCTCACAGTACTGACTGCTAGCAGCTCTCAAGACTTTCAGGCAGGAGCCTCTCCCAGCCTTACCTGGAGACGGAACCTGGGAGCTTCTGCATTAAGCTGTGCCCCTTCTCTCAAGACATAGGATGCTGTCTTAAACTGAGCAAACTTTTGGTCCATCTAGCTCAGTACTGCCTACACTGGCTGGCAGTGGCTCTCCAGAGTTTTAGATGTTTAAAAAGTTGATGCTAGTTTTTAGCCTACAGTTACTTTAACTTTTGGGACGCGGGTGGTGCTGTGGGTTAAACCACAGAGCCTAGGACTTGCTGATCAGAAGGTCGGCGGTTCGAATTCCCGCGACGGGGTGAGCTCCCGTTGCTCGGTCCCCGCTCCTTCCAACCTAGCAGTTCGAAAGCACGTCAAAGTACAAGTAGATAAAAAGGTACCGCTCCGACAGGAAGGTAAATGGCGCTTTCGTGCGCTGCTCTGGTTCGCCAGAAGCGGATTAGTCTTGCTGGTCACATGACCCGGAAGCTGAACGCCGGCTCCCTCAGCCAAATAAAGCAAAATGAGCGCACCAACCCCGGAGTCGGTCACGACTGGACCTAATGGTCAGGGGTCCCTTTACCTTTTACCTTACTTTAACTTTTTGGAAGGATTAAATTATTTTTGACTTTTCTTGCTGATAATGTTATTGTTTTATCGTTTTTGTAAACTTTTTTTTTTTGCAACTGTGTGGTGCATAATTTCTAAGAAATAATAATCTTTAATAACAACAACAACCTTACTCCCTGTTAAGAGGAGATGAGAGACTGAGCTGGGCTATGTAGGTTCCATGCTTTCAGTTTTAAAATGCTTTGCTTGCATGCTTCCTTGTCAGCCAAGACCCCTCTGAGCATCTTGTCTGGAATTCATAGATAGGGAGGGGGCCAACATCACTGCAGTCTTCATTTATTGGATCACGAACCTGTGCCACATCTGTCCGGCCGCTCTGCTCAGAGACCGCCACCAAGGATGAGCCAAACTGTAAAGTCACTGGTTCCGTCAAAACGCTCGAGCCATCAAGAAGCCTCTGCCAACATTCAATCAAAATCTGCTCTGCTATAATTATGAGATCTATGGTCTCGCCTACAACAAGTCTTTTTTTTTTTAAGGAAAATTGGTTTTGGGGGGGGGGGTTGAAGAGTTTTTAAAATTTCACTTTATAATGTATATAAAACAGAGAACAATTATGACAACAGATGGAAATGAACACACACAAAACAAATAGTACAGTTACATCCAGATCAAGTAAGAAAGTCCAGGTCATGAAAGGAAAAATAGTGAGATTAAAAGTCGTCTTCACATAAAGAAAGAATATTAGTGTGATTTGATTGTGAGATTTGCCGGGCTTGTGACGATGGCTGTCTTGGAATTGACAGTTCCACTATACGTGTAATAAAGGAATGTCCTTATCGAAATGTCAGCCAATGCGTAGTTTTCTCCATTGCAGCTATATGGAAGAAAGTTTATTGACAGCTTTAAAGCAATCAACGTAGTGCAAAACAGGCTCTGTAATCCCATGGCAGTTCTGGAGCACAGGGGCGCTTTTTGAGACTTCTGCAGCCCAGTGGGGACAGCACATTGGGTTTATGTTGAGGCAGATTTCAGTTCCACCAGCAAGACCCTGAAAAATGAATCTCATGTACAGATGGGCAGCACCTTTATCCCAGTAATATTAATATTCATAAAGGGGGCCCACAGCTTCTCAAATCCATCGGCCCGGTAGAGGTCTCTCTATGTATTAGGGTTGCCTCACCTCCAGGACTCTACCCATGGCATGGATAGAGAAAAGTTTTAGATACAGTTGTACCTTGGTTCTCGAACATCTTGGTGTTGTTGTTGTTTAGTCGTTTAGTTGTGTCCGACTCTTCGTGACCCCATGGACCAGAGCACGCCAGGCACTCCTGTCTTCCACTGCCTCCCGCAGTTTGGTCAAACTCATGCTGGTAGCTTCGAGAACACTGTCCAACCATCTCATCCTCTGCCATCCCCTTCTCCTTGTGCCCTCCATCTTTCCCAACATCAGGGTCTTTTCCAGGGAGTCTTCGCTTCTCATGAGGTGGCCAAAGTATTGGAGCCTCAGCTTCAGGATCTGTCCTTCCAGTGAGCACTCAGGGCTGATTTCCTTCAGAATGGAGAGGTTTGATCTTCTTGCAGTCCATGGGACTCTCAAGAGCCTCCTCTAGCACCATAATTCAAAAGCATCAATTATTTGGTGATCAGCCTTCTTTATGGTCCAGCTCTCACTTCCACACATCACTACTGGGAAAACCATAGTTTTAACTACCTTGGTACTCATACGTTTTGGCTCCTGAACGCCAAAAAACAAGAAGTAAGTGTTCACGTTTTTTGGAAGCCAAAGTTCCTGCAGCCAATCAGAAGCCACGCCTTGGTTTTTGAACGTTTTCGGAAGTCAAACGGACTTCTGGAACGGATTACATTCGAGAACCAAGGTACGACTGTACATTTGTGTGTGTGTGTGTGTGTGTGTGTGTGTGTGTGTATTCTCTTGCATGTTTATTCCCTGTACATATCTCTGGTTTCTGCAGCAGCTGGTGAAAATGGCAGCCAACCGCCAGCAGCGGTGGAGGCCCTGGGCAAGATTGGTGCAGCCACAGCTGGAAAAGGAGGAGGTGTCTGAATGCGTGGGCCGGCAGCTGGGCGATCCAGGGAAGTTTGCCTACGCGGCCCTCTGCGCTGTCTCTTTGGCATCATTGTTTCCCGAGGAAGAGGAAAGGTAGGCGCTCGAGCGAAGGAGAGAATGCAGGTTCTGCTCTGTTCTGTTCTCGTTCCTCCTGACGGCATGGAGGGAGATGATGGGAGTTGTAAGGTAAAGGGTAAATGGACCCCTGACGGTTAGGTCCAGTTGCGGACAACTCTGGGGTTGCAGCGCTCATCTCGCTTTATTGGCTGAGGGAGCCGGCGTACAGCTTCCGGGTCATGTGGCCAGCATGACTAAGCCGCTTCTGGCGAACCAGAGTAGCGCATGGAAATGCCGTTTACCTTCCCGCCAGAGTGGTACCTATTTATCTACTTGTACTTTGAGGTGCTTTCGAACTGCTAGGTTGGCAGGAGCAGGGACCGAGCAATGGGAGCTCACCCCCTCGCGGGGATTCGAACCGCCGACCTTCTGATCGGCAAGCTCTAGGCTCTGTGGTTTAACCCACAGCACCACCCGCGTCCCTGATGGGAGTTGTAGTCTGCAACTTAATGGAGGGCACCGTATTGGCTGCCCATGCTATAGGCTGGGGAGAAGCCCTACTCCGCCAGGAAGTTCCCCAAGGTGAACTTGAGGCTGTTGTTATCTCCGCACCTAACCTTTTTCGCAGGGTTGTGAAAATAATGAGGGGAGAAGGAGCTTTGGAGAAGAACAACTCAAATGATCGAGGAGATGGAGCGACTCCTTTGAGGAAAGGTTGCTTCCTCAAAGTCGCTTGCGGCTTTTTACTTAGAGAAAAGGTGACATGATAGAAGTTTGTAAAATTATGAAAGAAGAATGGCAGACAAAATTAATGGGCTAATGCAGAATTGGACAAAATGACAGGAAGGATTCGAAACCTTCGGGACCAGAAGATTGAAAGAAGTATATGAACTATTTGAAGAGCAGTTGTAACCAACAAATTACGCTACTAGGACTGCAAGAAGTTTTGTAAGGAGAAATATATGTGTTACAAAGTAGATAAAGAATAGAAACATTGGTTATGAGTTTTAAATGTAAAAGGGAAAGTAAGAAATGTATACTAAGAGATTAGATTGGAAAATTTTCAGACAGGACTGATGGAAGTCAAAAAATTGAATAAGTTGTAAAAGTATGTTTAATTACTGTTGAAAATGGTGTGTTAAAAAACTAATAAATTTATATATATATGTATATAAATATAAAAAAAGAAGTTTGTAAAATTATATGCATCATAGAAGCACTGGCTAGAGAGGAGCTTTTCTGCCTCTCTCTCGTATGACAAGAACTGGGGGCCGTCCAATGAAGCTTAGTGTTGGGAGATTCAGGACCAATGAAAGAAAACCCTTCCTCACATAGCAAAGAGTTAAACTGTGGAACTCCCTGCCACAGGAAGCAGCGATGGCCACCAGCTTAGATGAATCATAGACTCATAGGATTGGAGAGTTGGAAGGGATCCCTGCAGTGCAGGAACCTCGACTGAAACATCCGTGACAGATGGCCGTCCAACCTCTGGTTAAAAACCTCAAAGCAAGGAGGATCCATCTCCCAAGGGAGTCCATTCCACTTGACAAACAGCTCCTGCTGTCGGAAAGTCCTTCCTGAAGTCTAGCCGGAATCTCCTTTCTTGTAACTTGAGGCCATTGGTTTGAGTCCTACCCTACAGAGCAGGGGTCTTAAAAGAAGATTAATGGAGGTCTATCAATGGACGCGGGTGGCGCTGTGGGTTAAAGCCTCAGTGCCTAGGGCTTGCCGATCGAAAGGTCGGCGGTTCGAATCCCCGCGGCGGGGTGCGCTCCCGTTGCTCGGTCCCAGCGCCTGCCAACCTAGCAGTTCGAAAGCACCCTCGGGTGCAAGTAGATAAATAGGGACCACTTTCTAGCGGGAAGGTAAACGGCGTTTCCGTGTGCAGCTCTGGCTTGCCAGAGCAGCGATGTCACGCTGGCCACGTGACCCGGAAGTGTCTTCGGACAGCGCTGGCCCCTGGCCTCTTGAGTGAGATGGGCGCACAACCCCAGAGTCTGGCAAGACTGGCCCGTACGGGCAGGGGTACCTTTACCTTTACCTTTATCAATGGTTACTAGCCAGGATGGCATTTGCTCTGCTCTGCAGTCAGAGACAATGCTGTTTCTGAATACCAGCTGTTGGAAAGGGCAGGAGGGGAGAGTCGCTTTTGTGCTTGGGCCCTGCTTGCTTACCATCTTTGTCTTATTTGTTGTGTATCTTTTGAAGGCCGTACAGGACGGGTTTTGTGGAGAGGCTGGTGGAATGGCTGCAGCTTTCAGATGCCGTCCTCCCTGCCATGCTGGCGTTTGTCGGTGGTCTGGGGGGCGAAGGGACGGAGACCTTTGCGCAGATCCTCTTGAAGGAGCCGCTCATGAAAGACGAACCCAGCATCATCACACAGGTAGGTTCTGTTGGCACCAGCCAGCAGCCGGGTGAACTCTGGTCTCCCTTGGAACAGCATCAAACAGCGACACAATCCTCAGATACCTTTAGAGACTTGGCACGCTCTATCAGCAGAGTGAATAAATCTTCTCACAACGGAAGTGGCCGGACAGAGACATGTGTAAGCATTATTTACAGGCGTTTATTCAGCATAGTTGAAAAACATGTCTGCTTCCCTTTGTGTCCAAGCAAACAGCAGATAAAGCAAAAGCAATATACAAACGGAAGTTCCCAGCAAGCCTGTGCTGGAAGTAAACAGGCATGCGACACACAACAGTCATGCCTGTTCCGTTTAAGGTGGAATGGAACTATATCCTAACAGGTTCGACTCCATCACCATATCCACATTCTCTGCTTAGCACCACTGTGAAGAAGTCGAGAAAAGGTTATAATGCTTTGGCAAAAATTTGCTGCCGCTGAGCCAGACTTAAGCAGAAGGTTCTCTGGTGCAGATCCTCCACCTACTTGCTCTTTAGTAATCTGCAGACAAGTTGCTACAGTGGTGCCCCGCAAGACGAATGCCTCGCAAGACGGAAAACTCGCTAGACGAAAGAGTTTTCCATTTTGGAGGTGCTTCGCAAAACGAATTTCCTATGGGCTTGCTTCACAAGACAAAAATGTCTTGCGAGTTCCTGCGGGGTTTTTTCCCTCCCCCCCTTTTTCTAAGCCGCTTATCCGCTAAGCTGATAAGCCGCTAAAAGCCACTAATAGCGCTAATCTACTAAGCCGTCAATGGGCTTGCTTCGGAAGACGAAAAAACCGCTAGACGAAGAGACTCGCAGAACGGATTCTTTTCGTCTTGCAAGGCAGCACTGTATGCTTTTTAAATAGAAAGAAAGCGAGAAGGAAAAAATATTTAGTTTTCCAGCTATACACAGTTGATTTTATTCGAGATGGACCTCTGTGAACTTTTAGTAATGTAGCTTCTGACCTCTTGTTAGAAAAAGCTGGCTTTCCCCCAAAATAACTTAAGACTAACAATGCATAAGCCAAGTGGTTGCTTAGCTTGTTTCTGAACTCCTCCGAATAGTCCCCTCTGATGATGATGATGGTGGTGGTGATTTATTTATACCCCGCCCACCTGGCTGGGTTTCCCCAGCCACTCTATGCGGCTACCAACCAAATATTAAAAACAATACAGCATTAAACATTAAAAACTTCCCTAAACAGGGCTGCTATCAGATGTCTTTTGAAAGTAAGATACTGTAGTTGTTTATTTCCTTGGCATCTGATGGGAGGGCGTTCTACAGGGCAGGTGCCACTACCGAGAAGGCCCTCTGCCTGGTTCCCTGTAACCTCACTTCTCACAGTGCGGAAACCACCAGAAGGCCCTCGGAGCTGGACTTTGGTGTCTGGGCTGGTTGATGGGGGTGGAGACGCTACTTCAGGTATACTGAGCCGAGGCCATTTAGAACTTTAAAGGCCAGCACCAACACTTTGAATTGTGCTCGGCAACATACTGGGGGCCAATGTAGGTCTTTCAAGACTGGTGTTATGTGGTCTTGGCGGCCGCTCCCAGTCACCAGTCTAGCTGCTGCATTCTGGATTACAGTGGTACCTCGCAAGACGAACGCCTCACAAGACGGAAAACCCGCTAGACAAAAGGGTTTTCCGTTTTGGAGGCGCGTCGCAAGACGAATTTCCCTATGGGCTTGCTTCGCAAGACGACAGCCCATAGGGAAATCTCCGGGACAGTGGGGAAGCGCAGCGCGTCTTCCCCGCTGTCCTCGGACCTCCTCCGAAGCCTGGCGGCGGGGCGGGGACACCTCCTCCCGCCGCCGGGCTTCGGAAGGATGCCCCGATGCCGGGCGGCGGGGCGGGAAATCCTCCCTCCGCCGCCCGGCATCGGAACGATGCCCCGATGCCGGGCGGCGAGGCGGGAACGCCTCCCCCCGCCGCCCGGCTTCGGGGCAGGAAAGCCTCCCCCCGCCGCCTGGCATCGGAACGATGTCCCGAAGCCGAGCGGCGGGGCGGGAAAGCCTCCCCCCGCCGCCCGGCATCGGGGCATCGTTCCGATGCCGGACGGCGGGGCAGGAACGCCTCCCCTGCTGCCCAGCTTCGGGGCATCGTCCCGATGCCGGGCGGCGGGGCGAGAAAGCCTCCCCCCGCTGCCCGGCATCGGAACGATGTCCCGAAGCTGGGCGGTGGGGCGGGAAAGCCTCCCCCCACCGCCCGGCTTCGGTGCATCGTCCCGATGCCGGGTGGCGGGGCAGGAACGCCTCCCCCCGCCGCCCGGCTTCGGGGCATCGTCCCGATGCCAGGCGGCGGGGCGAGAAAGCCTCCCGCCGCCGCCCGGCATCGGAACGATGTCCCGAAGCTGGGCGGCGGGGCGGGAAAGCCTCCCCCCGCCGCCCGGCTTCGGGGCATCGTCCGGATGTCGGGCGGCGGGGCAGGAACGCCTCCCCCCGCCGCCCGGCTTCGGGGCATCGTCCCGATGCCGGGCGGCGGGGCGAGAAAGCCTCCCCCCGCCGCCCAGCATCAGAACGATGTCCCGAAGCTGGGCGGCGGGGTGGGAAAGCCTCCCCCCGCCGCCCGGCTTCGGGGCATCGTCCCGATGCCGGGCGGCGGGGCAGGAACGCCTCCCCCCGCCGCCCGGCTTTGGGGCATCATCCCGATGCCGGGCGGCGGGGCGAGAAAGCCTCCTCCCGAAGCCGGGCGGCGGGGCGGGAAAGCCTCCCCCCGCCGCCCGGCTTCGGAACGATGTCCCGAAGCCGGGCGGCGGGGCCGCGAAGCCTGGGCGCGCTGGCAACTCTCCGCAAGGAGCGCTCCCGCTGCTTGCGGAGAGGTCCGCGAAGCCTGTCCTGGACCTCTTCTGAAGGCAGGCGGGGGGCAAAAGTCTTTGTCCCCCCTGCCTGCCTTCCCAGGGGCTTTTAAATCGCCCCGGACAGCGGAGAAGTCCTCCGCTGTCCCGGGCGATTTTAAAATGCCGCCCACCAGAAGAGGTCGGGGGAAGGCGGTTTCCATAGGAACGCATTAATTGATTTTCAATGCATTCCTATGGAAAACCGTGCATCGCAAGACGAAAAACTCGCAAGACGAAGAGACTTGCGGAACGAATTAATTTCGTCTTGCGAGGCACCACTGTAGTTGCAGTTTTGAGTCACCTTCAAAGGTAGCCCCACGTAGAGCGCATTGCAGTGGTCCAAGCTGGAGATAACTAGCGCATGCACCATTGAGCTGCTGTTTTGTCCTGAGCTACCACAGATTTCAGATTTTCCACCTTCAATGGATCCTTTCGGTATTCATAGCTGTCAACATTTCCCTTTTTTTAAGGGAAACTCCCTTATTCCAAATAGGATTCCTCGCAAGAAAAAGGAAAAGTTGACAGCTATGCCACTGATATGCCAAGGAGGTCGGATCAGGCCAATGACCCATTCAGGCCAGCATCCTGTTCTCACAGTGGCTAATCAGATGCCCAACAGGAAGCCCCACAGCAGGACTCGAACACAGCACATGTGGTTCTCAGCAACTCGCAGTCAGAGGCAGGATATTGCCATTGTGGCTAGTGGCCTTCTCTTCCATGGATTTGCCCAGTCCTCTTTTAAAACCATGGAAATTGGTGGCCATCACCACCTCCTATGGAAGCAAGTTTTAACTCTGCAAAGAAGGACTTTAGCATCCGCCGACCCTAAGTTAGCCTAGCCTGAACGAGAATAAAGTCGCACACAACCTTCTTTTTTCATTTTATTTTGCGTGCTCCCACATTCTCAGAGAAGGGATTAGCTGTGGGTTGCAGGGGCTATGGCTAACTATGCAGCACATCAGTGCCAAAGATCATTTTAAATTAAGACTTCTGTGCATGTTCAGAAGCCTGCACTTAAAGGGCTTCCCTTTTTAATATGTTCTCATCATTCTTCCCCCCCACCCTCTTCTCTTTCTAGGATCTTGTGTCCTTCTCTCTCAAGGACGGTAAGTGAGATTTGAGGGCCCCTTTCTCCTCTGAGTTGTTATCAAAAATGTAAAACTGTTAAGCGGACAACAGTCTTGGAAATGATTTCATGGAAATGTGGTGTGATTTCATGTGGCTTATTGCGTTTCTATCCCACCTTTTCCACCAAGGAGCTCAAAACTGGCATACGTGGTTCCCCCCACTCATTTAATCCCCACAGCAACCCTGTGAGGTAGGTTAGGCTGAAAGACAGTGACTGGCCCAAGGTGGGAGGGCTTTGAACCCTGGCCTCTCCCAGGCCCTAGTCCGACACTCTAAACCAGGCATAGGCAAACTCGGCCCTCCAGATGTTTTTGAGACTACAATTCCCATCATCCCTGACCACTGGTCCTGTTAGCTAGGGATGATGGGAGTTGTAGTCCCAAAACATCTGGAGGGCCGAGTTTGCCTATGCGTCCTCTAAACCAATGGTTCCCAAAGTGGGGATTAACTAGGGGGCAATAAGGATTACCTCGGCAGTCAGGCGGCTGTTTATTTTCTTGACATCTGATGGGAGGGCATTCCACAGGGTGGGCGTGGCTACTGAGTAGGCCCCCTGCCTTAAATAGTTTCAATTGGATTTGAATGTGCAATGAATTGTTATTGTTTTGAAGTTCTTCCTCAGTGGCTTGTGCAAACTGCTGTTCTGAATAATGCTTTTTTTTTAAGGATGGGGTAGGGGGCACTGGGGGTGAGTTTATGGAACCAAGAGGGTGGCGGCCTGAAAATCTTTATGAAGTGCTGGCCTAACCACTGTACTGCACTGGCTCTCTGCTGGTTCTTTGTCCTAGCTTAAATGTCCAGGAACAAACAGGACTTGGTTTGCCCCAGGGGCCGAAGGCTGTCCACTATGGCCTTAGACAAAAGACTGGGTGGGTTAAACCTGTGTAAGTATGGCGTTCTGGTAACAGTTCATTGGGGAAATTTCATCATGCCATCCCGTCGAATGGAAAGTGATGGGAATTATAGGGACAGAACTACCTAAACTGTATAGAAACTTATTAATGTATTCTACTACAACGGCCAGAACATACAGGCATATTAAACACATAAAACATTATATACAATTAATGGAAAATGGTGTTCAAAATAACTTTTATTTAAAAAAAGCCCAGAACCTTTTCTTTTGGGAATTATAGGGACAGAACTACCTAAATGGTATAGAAATTTATTCATTTATGCTACTACAGCAGCAAGAATGTTACTTGCCCCAAAGTGGAAAGAAGCAGAAGACCCAGCAAAGGAAGAATGGATACAAAAACTTAAGGAATATGCAGAAATGGCGAAACTTACCGAAATAATAAGAAATCAAGATAACATTTTTTTTTAAATAAAAGAATGGAAATGGTTTATTGAATATTTACAGATAAATTGTAAAGAGATAAGAGCATTGGCAGGTTTATTGTAATAAACTGCAGTTTTATAAGAGTACATATTTAAAGAAGATGAATAAATGAGCAAATTACTTTAATTTGGATATGCAGAAGATATTAAAAACAAATCTAAGGAACCGCAGAAAGAGGGGGAAGGAGGTCAAGTTTTGAAATGTTGTAATGATTGTAAAATTAGTGAAAAATCTGAAAAGCATAAATGAAATTTAAGGGGGGGAAAGACACTGACCGGCCGCGTTTGGTGGCCTTTGGCTCTTTCCTTGCCTTCCAGGTGCCTACGACGCCCGGGCAAGGGTGCTCCTCTCCCATATCACCTGGCTGCTGAGGATTCCCCCAGCAGAACTGGAAGCTTCGGAGGAGCGTCTTCTTGAGTGCCTGAAAGAGGAGGAAGAGGAGGAGGAATCTGAGTAAGGCTGTTTCCCCAGAGATGCTTTCATGTTGTTGTTGTTGTTTAGTCATTTAGTCGCGTCTGACTCTTCGTGACCCCCTGGACCAGAGCATGCCAGGCACTCCTGTCTTCCACTGCCTCCCACAGTTTGGTCAAACTCATGTTGGTAGCTTCAAGAACACTGTCCAACCATCTCGTCCTCTGTCGTCCCCTTCTCCTTGTGCCCTCCATCTTTCCCAACATCAGGGTCTTTTCCAGGGAGTCTTCTCTTCTCATGAGGTGGCCAAAGTATTGGAGCCTCAGCTTCAGGATCTGTCCTTCCAGTGAGCACTCAGGGCTGATTTCCTTCAGAATGGAGAGGTTTGATCTTCTTGCAGTCCATGGGACTCTCAAGAGTCTCCTCCAGCACCATAATTCAAAAGCATCAATTCTTCAACAATCAGCCTTCTTGATGGTCCAGCTCTCACTTCCATACATCACTACTGAGAAAACCATAGCTTTAACTATGTGGACCTTTGTTGGCAAGGTGATGTCTCTGCTTTTTAAGATGCTGTCTAGGTTTGCCATCGCTTTTCTCCCAAGAAGCAGGCGTCTTTTAATTTCGTGGCTGCTGTCACCATCTGCAGTGATCATTGAGCCCAAGAAAGTAAAATCTCTCACTGCCTCCATTTCTTCCCCTTCTAGATGCCTTCATAGAACCATAGAATCGTAGCGCTGGAAGGGACCCCATGGGTTAGAGTCCAGCCACCCCCTGCATTGCAGGAATCTCAACAAAAGCATCCATGACATCTCCTCTCCTTATCCAACCTCTCTTTAAAGACCTCTGAGGAAGGAGACTTCTTTTGTAAGAACATACAAAGAGCCCTGCAAGGAATCAGGCCAGTGGACGATCTAGTCCAGCATCCTCTTCTCCCAGGGGCCAAGCAAATGTCCCACTTGGAAAGCCCACAAGTAGGGATCACGCCCCAAGAACCCTCTCCCCTCCTGTGGCTTCCAGCAACTACCGTATTTTTCGCCCTATAGGACGCACTTTTCCCCCTCCAAAAATGAAGGCGAGATCTGTGTGCGTCCTATGGGGCGAATGCAGGCTTTCGCTGAAGCTTGGAGAGCGAGAGGGGTCGGTGTGCACCAACCCCTCTCGCTCTCCAGGCTTCAGAAAGCTATCAGCAAGCCTGGGGAGCACGCGGGAGTTCCCGCAGGGCTCCCTAGGCTGCGGATAGCAGCCTGCTGCATGGAGCGCGGGGAGCACTGAAGCAGAGTGCCCCGTGCTTCGGAAAGACATTGGGCAACCCCACAAGCTCGGGGGACAGTGGGGAGGCACAGCGCCACCATCCTGCTGTTCCCCGACCTGGTTTGGATTCCCCAAACTGGTTTTGGGGGGGAAATAAAGGATAATTTTTTTCCCTTTATTTCCCCCCCCCCAAAACTAGGTGCGTCCTATGGGCCAGTGCGTCCTATGGAACGAAAAATACGGTAGTATTCAGAAGCATTGCTGCCTCCAGCTGTGTAGAGGCAGAGCGTGGCCATTGTGGCTAGTAGCCATTAAAAAACAAACAATCCACAACGTTTACGTCCTCATGCTGGGAAGGGTTTTAAGAACCCCTTTGCCACAGGTGTCCTTGAAACCTTGAGCAATTGCAGGTCTGGTCCCTATGAAAAATCAGCTGCCAGCCAGAGGTGCAGGGTTGTTCCCTTAAACAAATACTTTTAAGCTGCTGTTATTGGACTTCTGGGAAATTGCCTGTGTACATATTTTAATAGCTGCTGTTTTCACTACACAAGCTGCCAAATCGCTAGGAAGGATTTTCAAGGTAAGCGTTGCCAGTACTGTTCTTTTATTACCATTATAATTTCTGGTTCTGTTTTCAGCCATAAAAAGTAAGCAGCAGTATTATTATTATTATTATTATTAATTATTATTATGCCCTATCTTTCCCCCCAGATTACACAAGTTAAAGCCACACAGATTAAACTCAGGTTGCTAAAAATACATAATAAAGGTAAAGGGACCCCTGACCATTAGGTCCAGTCGTGGCCGACTCTGGGGTTGCGGCACTCATCTCGCTTTACTGGCCGAGGGAGCCGGCGTACAGCTTCCGGGTCATGTGGCCAGCATGACTAAGCCGCTTCTGGCGAACCAGAGCAGCGCACGGAAACGCCGTTTACTTATTTATCTACTTGCACTTTGACATCCTTTCGAACTGCTAGGTTGGCAGGAGCTGGGACCAAACAGCGGGAGTTCACCCCGTCGCGAGGATTCGAACCGCCGACCTTCTGATCGGCAAATGCTAGGCTCTGCGGTTTAACCCACAGCACCACCCGCGTCCCTAAAAAATACATAATAGATAATAGTTAAAAAGCAATCCAGTTCTAATAGAATTGAAACAATATAAAAAAACCAAGTGTGTTGAAATACAGAGGGCAAAAGCACAATGAAAGCCCTTTTCTTAAGAGAAGGGGGGGGACCAGTTTGCAAAGGTGCCGAAAAGAGTTCAGTGAAGGGGCCTGCCTCTTATTAATAGGCAGGGAGTTCCAAAGTGTAGGTAGACTCTCACGCTCACCTCTTCTGCCACCTCCAGGACGGCTGCAGCTGCGCGGAAGAAGAAAGAGAAAAACAGGAGGTTGAAGAGGTACCTGTTGATCGGCTTGGCGACTGTTGGTGGGGGGACAGTAATAGGTGAGTGACACCGCGCCCCCATCTGTTGTCCGTGCCAGCTAGGGGCAGCCGGCTTCTAACCTTCGTGTGACCCACTTGCTCCTCCAGACCCAGTCTTGTTAACCTGTGGCCCTCCAGATATTGATGGACTCCAGCTCCCACCAGTCCCCTTTTGGCAGCATGGCTAATAGTTAGGGGTGATGGGAACCATCGCTCAGCAGCATGCCTGGGCCAAATGTTCCCTGTCCCTGCATTGAAAGAAGGCAGAGTTACGATGGAGTTACTACAAAAAAAAAATCCTTCCAGTAGCACCTTAAAGACCAACTAAGTCAGTTCTTGGTATGAGCTTTCGTGTGCATGCACACTTCTTCAGATAAGTTACTATTTATTAAATATGTTTATTGTCCTGGCCTATGCCCACAGGTTTCAGGGCGGTTACAATATGAAATCACACCTTTTTATCAATTCATTATTAATCATTTCCCAATACTCTTTCCCCCTTTTACAAGTCCACCACATATGAAAGAACGTTCCCTCAAACTCTTTGCATCTCCAGCACATATCTGATTCAGTCTTACACATCTTAGCAAGCCCACTCAGAATTAAATACCGTATTTTTCACTCTATAGGACGCACCGGACGATAAGATGCACCTAGGTTTTTTTGGGGGGGAGGGGGGAGGAAACAAGAAGAAAAAAAATCTGAACCCCAGAAGCCAGAACAGCAAGAGGGATCTGGCTTCTGGGATAGCCTCTTGCTGTTCTAGCTTCGGGGACAGCCTTTGAAGCCTCCGCAGGGCAGCGGGGTGCCTTCCACCCCCTCTGCCCTGCGGAGACTTTGCGCAGCTAACCCCAAGCTAGAACAGCGCAGCGCTCCGTCTCCCTGTTCTGGCTTTAGGCTTAGCTGCGCAGCCTGCATTCACTCCATAAGACGCACACACATTTCCCCTTACTTTTTAGAAGGGGAAAAGTGCGTCTTATAGAGCGAAAATTACGGTACTGTCTGCAAATCATTTTCAAGTGGTTCTCTTTCAAAGAAGAACATGCTGTAAACTTCAGAGGTTAAAATCTATATTGTGTCCTATATCTATTGCCCAGTGTGTCATTGAGGCTATAAAAAGCTTGTCTTTTGCTTCCCAGTCTAATAACAAAAGTTTGGACAAAAGTTTCTTTTTTTGTAGAAATTCTTTTTCGAATTGTGGGCTTTGGTCTGCAGCATTAATGACTTCAGCGGTTTAGGTGTGCAGCCTGGGAATGAGGGACTCCCAAGGGCAGGAGAATCATAGGATCCTAAATTTTAGAGTTGTAAGGGACCACGAGGATCATCTGGTCCAACCCCCTTGCAGTGTAGGACCCTTTTACCCAATGTGTGGCTCAAACCCTGAGACTAAAGAATCTCACTCTCTGCCAACCGAGCCTGGGGATCTGCACTTTGCTCCCAGGTCTGAGGTTCCCTTCTCTTGACCCTCTGCCAGGAGTTGAAACAGCATCCCTCTGTTTTCAGGTCTGACAGGGGGCCTGGCTGCCCCCCTGGTGGCAACGGGAGCGACGGCGATCATTGGCAGCGCTGGGGCTGCTGCCCTCGGCTCAGTGGCCGGGATGGCTGTCATGGGGTCGCTCTTTGGAGCTGCAGGAGCGGGACTCACAGGTAAGCCACCTCCTTGGGTGCAAAGCAAATTCTTCTTCTATACAGCTGGGTCTCTAGGGGGAAGCAGGGGGCAGTGTGTCCAATCTGTTTAGTAATAATAATAATTATTTATTATTTATACCCCGCCCATCTGGGTTGGGTTTCCCCAGCCACTCTGGGCGGCTTCCAACAAAATATTAAAATATAGTGGTCTGTTAAACATTAAAAGCTTCCCTAAACAGGGCTGCCTTCAGATGTCTTCTAAAAGTCTGGTAGTTGTTTATCTCTTTGTCATCTGATGGGAGGGCGTTCCACAGGGCGGGCGCCACTACCGAGAAGGCCCTCTTCCTGGTTCCCTGTAGCTTTGCTTCTCGCAATGAGGGAACCACCAGAAGGCCTTCAGAGCTGAACTTCAGTGTCCGGGCAGAACGATGGGGGTGTTGACGCTCCTTCAGGTATACTGGACCGAGGCCGTTTAGGGCTTTAAAGGTCAGCACCAACACTTTGAATTTTGCTCGGAAACGTACTTTTAGGACCCTAACCCATTGGTTCCCTAAGTGGGCAGTAGCCCCCTCTGTGGTGTGGGTGGTGGAATTACCTGGCGGAGGGCACTAGGAGGCAACTGAGTGCCCATGACTATCACAGCTCCAAAAACTGGTGCCACTGGATCAATTTTGTATAATCAAACTGAAAAGTTTTAATTGGATTTTTTAACAAATGTTCAATTGACTTTTACTGTTTATTGAATTTTATTACCTTCCTTAGTGGGTTGTGCAAACTGCAACTAAGGTGCTACTGGAAGGAAATTTTTTTGCAACTATCTGGTTCAGTGTTGTCTGCACTGACTGGCAGCAGTTCTCCGGGATTTCAGGTGGGGAGCGTTGCATGCAGAAAGGGCCGGATTCAATCTCCGGCAGGGCGTATGGCGGGGGGAACCTTGTCTGAATTCTTGGAGAGCTGTTGCCAAGCAGTGTATTTATTTATTTTTATAATCTTTTTATATGATTTTTAAAAAGAAAGAAAGAAAAGGAAAGGAAAGAGAAAAAAGAAAATAAACACACACCCAAAACACCATACAAAATCCACATACTGAGATTACTCTGAATCTCCTGACTTCCCCCCATTCTTTCCATGGGTCCTTTTGACTCCGTTTTCAACTGCATATCAACACCATACAGCATTTCCTCTTCCTAAGTTATCTATACATTTTGTTACATTACAAGTGTGTTTAAAATCGTGCTAATGTTTTGACCTGTTTACAATGATTTTGTATACCGTATTTTTCGCTCTATAGGACGCACCGGACCATAGGATGCACCAGACCATAGGAGGGGAAAAAATTCTCCCCCTCTCTGCTCAGTGCCCCTTCAGCGAAGCGGCAGGAGAAACGGAACCCCTTCCATTTCTCCCGCTTTGCTGAAGGGGCGCTGCGCAGAGAGGGAAAACCGTGCAGCGCCTATCCAGCGAAGCGAAGCCTGGAGAGCAAGAGGGATTGGTGTGCTGGCTTCAGGCAGCCACCCGCAAGCCTTTGGAGCGCGGCGGGAGCTCCTGCTGCGCTCCGAAGGCTTGCGGATAGCTGCCTGAAGCCTCTGGAGCGCAGCGGGAGTTTGCGCTGCGCTCTAGAGGCTTCACAGGGCTTCAGCGAAAGCAACGCAAAGCCTCCAGTGCGCGGGCGGAGCTCTCCCTCTGTGCTTCAGAGGCTTCGCGTTGCTATCACTGAAGCCAAGAAGCCTGCATTCCCTCCATAAGGCGCACACACATTTCCCCTTAATTTTTGAAGGGGAAAAAGTGTGTCTTATAGAGCGAAAAATACGGTATATGTGATAAACATTTCTCATTCTTTTTAAAATTTCTGCCTTCTTGATTCCTGGGCTTCCCAGTTAACTTTGCCATTTTGGCATCGTCCATCAACTTGATTTGCCATTCCTCTTTGTTTGGGGTTGTCCCTTCGTTCCATCTCTGGGCTAGCAGCATCTGAGCAGCCGTTGTATTATACATAAATAGTTTCCTCGTCTTTTGGAATCTCAGTACCTATAATTCCTAATGAAAAATCTGTTGGTTTTTTTTTAAAGAAATGTTATTTTAAACATTTTTTTCATTTCATTAAATATCATTTCCCAGAATTTTTTTAAGTTACAGTGCAATTCCACCACATATGATAAAAGGTACCTTCTTTTTCTTTACATTTCCAGCATATATTTGTAGGGGGAAGGAACCTTTCTGGGCAACCTTCAGAGCGGGGTTGGGGGGGGGACAAAGTGGGCGGGACCTTTGAATGCCAGTCCTGATTCTGGGCTTCCCATTGGGGCATCTGGTTTGGCTGCTGTGAGTACAAGATGGTGGACTAGATGGGGACGTTGGCTTGATCCAGCAGGGCTCTTCTTTTGGGGGGTGATAGCAGAAACTCCATGCCCAGGGACAGTCTACCAGGTTGGCCACTGCAAGAACAGGATGCTGGAGTCAGTGAGGTCCCTTTGGCCAGCAGCCAGACTCCTAAGTTCCTAGGAGATTTGAGCTCATGCCAAGAAAAATTAAAAAAAATAATACTGCCCTTTATCCGAGATTCACAGGGAAGTTTACAATGTAAAAACACGAAAAGTACATAAAAAGTAGGCCACGCAAAATTGAATTTAGCAAGCCATGCTCCTTGCTTTAAAAAAAATGGGGGGAGGGCAAGCCAGCCCCTGATCCCCACCCCTAGGGGCACTACCTGCCTTACACACTTAAAAATAAATAGAGAAATCCTATGTCTACAGTCGCTGTGCAAATAAAAGATACAACAGGCAGCAGTGAATCTGTGACCCAGGCCCTGTCTTTGGATCCCCATGATGTTTTTCCTCGCTGTTACTTATTTCAGATGTGTTTGGCTATTTCCGCAGCTTAGCCTCTTAACTCATTGCTCGCTGTGCAATGTAAAGATGGGAGCGGTTGGTTTGACAGGCGACGGATCTTATTGGTTGAGCCCGATGTCCATTTATGCAGCTTGGCCTGGAGGCCTGCGGACAAAGGGCAAGCTATTAAGAGGGGCTCTTGTTTTCCTTCCCCGTTCAGGTTACAAGATGAAAAAGCGCGTGGGGGCCATTGAAGAGTTTGAGTTCCTGCCCTTAACGGAAGGGAGGCAGCTCCATCTCACCGTAGCCATCACCGGCTGGCTCACAACTGGCAAATACGGTAAGGAAGAGGCAAGCAAAAGGGGAGCGCTGCAGCAAAAATGTTGCAGCGTGCGGTGGGGCCGCCCAGTCCAGCTTTCCTGGCATTCAGCCATGCCTTCTTTCAGCATATTCATTCCCCTCTGGCTTTCTTGGTTACCGCCACCACTGTAACAAATCAACATTCCGCGGCTTACTGAGCATGCTCAGTCCCCGTCAGGCTGCTTTGGTGCCCTCCCCCTGGTCCACACATACACATTTTTCCCTCCTAAAAATATTTGTCCTTTTGTGAACACTGGGATCTCCCCAAACCTTCTGGCGCCTGCCTCCCTCTCAACCACTTGGGAGATTCTGCAACGGCCTGAATTTCAGAAATCGAGGGTGTCCCCAACACCACCGGCAACGTTTGGGGAGATTCCATGGCATCACAGCAGCACGACCAATAGCAGGACAGAAGCCTGGCAGGGGGCAGAATTGTGGGTGAGATTGGCACGGTAGCAATGGCAGGTTTGAAGTTTTCCTGGGTACACAGATGGGATTGATTTCATTTGGAAAAACATGCGGCCCCCGAATCTGTCTGTCTTACATTCTGATCCCTATACACTCCCCCCTGGGATAGATTCTTGTCTTAGCAAATGTTCCTGGATTTGCTGCTTGTGTGGAATCTTTCCTATTTAAGTCTCGCAAGGACGCTGTTCTCATTAAACCTGTTTGCTCTATAAAACAAAGACGTTTTATTTATTTTTTACGGTCTATTTCCATTTGCCTTTCACACCAGTTTATTTTCTGAATAACAAGCGGCGTCCCATGAGCCTTGGGGAGAAGCTCCTGGGTGAAAGGGTGAAGGTGTTAATGTGCTCTTGCAGAGGTTTCGAAGTTTAGCAGAGGAGCCCAGCACCACTTTACAGCTCAATGTTGCTGGCCCTTTGCCTTGTAGGAATCTGCTCCCAGCACTAATATGCACAGTGCAGGCATGATCTTTCAAGACCTGGATCAATAAAGGTAAAAGGACCCCTGACTGTTAGTCCAGTTGCGAACAACTCTGGGTTGCAGCGCTCATCTCACTTTATTGGCCGAGGGAGCCAGTGTACAGCTTCCGGGTCATGTGGCCAGCATGACTAAGCCGCTTCTGGCGAACCAGAGCAGCGCACGGAAACGCCGTTTACCTTTCCGCCGGAGCGGTACCTATTTATCTACTTGCACTTTGATGTGCTTTCGAACTGCTAGGTTGGCAGGAGCAGGGACTGAGCAACGGGAGCTCACCCCGTCGCAGGGATTTGAACCGCCGACCTTCTGATCAGCAAGTCCTAGGCTCTGTGGTTTAACCCACAGCGCCACCTGCGTCCCCCCAAAACAGATTATAAACAATCAAAACAAGACAGTCCCTACCCTGCAGGTTTGCATTCTAAAAACCACAATACACAAGCGAAGGAAGAGGAAAAACCAAAACTCAACCAGTTTCTAAACAGTTGTTCCTATAATGACCTGCTGGCACAGTTCAGGGGCAGGAGGTGCCAAATGGAGCTGTGCTTTTGGCAAAGTTGATGGAATGAGTCTTCTGCTTCCCATCTCTCCCAGTGAGGCCGTCTGATGGGATGGGTACCCTCAGATGACAGTTGAGGGAGTGGAGGCCTGAAGGGGCTGGCCTGTCACAACAGAGCCAAATTAGGGAGCCAATAAAACGAGATGAGCGCCGCAACCCCAGAGTCGGCCACGTCTAGACATAATGGTCAGGGGTCCCCTTTACCTTTACCATTACCTTTACCTTTACCTTTACCTAAGCTGCTCTGGGAGCTTTTGGGACTGAAGAGCAGGGCACTGAAACTCTAAATAAATACATAGATACAATTTTATCCCCGACCATGACAATGCAACGCCTGTTTGCATCAGAAGGTGGGTGAATCTTCCCATTTTGCTTCCTCCCCATTTCTCACCTTTCCAGTCTTTGATTTCAGCACATCCCACTCCTGTGTCAGTTTGCATTTATTAAAGAGCACCGAAATCTGCCTGCATTTTAGGGAACAGTCTTCTTTAAGACACACGTTTTGCCTAATATGTTCATTTTTGCAAGCCGGTTCCCCCCCCCCATAATATAATGCATTATGTATGCCCCCCCAATTCCTATTTCTGTGTGCCTGTTTCCCTAATAACACTTCTTTCTGTGTAGACACAATATTTGTTAAAGAGCTGCATTGCAAAATTCAGGAGAGCATGACATTTGAAAGGCAGCTGCGTTTTTCATCCCGCTTACTGCTTCAGGAAGTGTGTATTATGCATGGATTCTGCACCTCCCCCTTCCCATCTGTGTCTTATTAATTCTTTGTGTCTGCAACTTTTTCTTCCTACTTTTAGGGAGTTTCACGGCTCCCTGGAGCAGCCTGCTGCAGTCCAAAGAACAGTATTGCTTAGCCTGGGAGAGCAAATACCTGATGGAACTGGGCAACACACTTGACACTTTGCTGAATGGATTAGTAAACGTCGTGGCTCAGGAAGCGCTGAAATTCACTGTCTTATCAGGCAAGTGGTTGGCGGTCATCCACTCTGGGCGGTTATTTTCCCACGATTATTCTGTGCTCCTCCTTCCGTCTGTTATTTCAATTTGAAGCCCTCTCACTCAATTATCCCGTGACTCTTGGCTAGCCAGATATACTTCACGTTTCTTTTTTTAAAAAAGAAAATCAAGTTCCTAGTCCTTATTATTATTAATAAAATTTGTACGCTGTCCCATACCTGTATAGAGTGGCTGGGAAACCCAGCCAGATGGGCAGGGTAGAAATAATAATAATAATAATAATAATAATAATAATAATAATAATAATATTGAATGAATGAATAAATTTATTACGGTCATAGACCAGAAAAAACATAAAAAAACAACAATAGTTTACAAAGGGAATAATGGTGTCAATTAAAAATTGTGAAATTATACATAAAAGCAATACACATATGCACACACACCCACACACACACGCACATATACGCATATATGCACTACAGTGTATGTATAGACTTAAAAAATGGGGGGGCTTGTCCAGGGGTCAAGTCTTTTACTTTTTTACAGCTAATGCCCTCCGCTTGATCGCAGCCGCAGAAAATTTGGCCACTTTCAGTGTTACTTCTGGGTTTTTATCTCCTAGTAGGATTTTCAGCCGCTGAGATTCAGATCGACCTGGAGATTTCTGAACGATAGGGGAGATAAACAGTGACCTAATATCCCCGTAAAGGTCGCAGTGTAACAACACATGTGAAGCCGTTTCCACCTCTTTCAGACCACATGGGCAAACTCGTTCAGCATAGGGTGTGCCCTCGTATCTGCCCTTTAGTAAGGCAGATGGCAGTACATCAAATCTGGTAAGGGTAAACGCCCGCCTGTATTTTGCGATTTGTAGATCCAGCAAATATGGTGTTAGATTAAACCCTTTTCCATAATCTTGGATAGCTGGATATTTATCTATCTTGCTCATATGGTCCTGAAGCTCTACATCTCCTATTCGCTGGCTCACCATCCTTTTAGCCTTTTCAAAACCTGAGGCTATAAGTTCTTGTGGGGAAAGCCCCAGGCCCTTCAATTTTTCATAAAGCGACAATCTCCATTTAGACTGGAACGGGTCTATTAGAGTCAATGGAGCCACTCCCACTGGGAAAAATATGAGTTTTAGCCAGAAGTGAATCTTCAGGATCCATATCCTGGCATTAATAGGGAGTTGACCTACCTCCAGCCTGATGGCTGTGTTGGAGACACAGGTAGGTAACCCTAGTAGGGAGCGGTAAAATTTGGTTTGTACAGATTCCAGGGACTTGAGTTTTTGACAATTAAATATCTGGGTGCCATACATCAATTGTGGAAGTATTTTTGCAACAAAGACCTGGGAGGCAGCAGGAACATATTGACCTCCTTTTCTGTAAAAGAATCTTATGATAGCTCTGGAAGATCTTTGCGCATTTACAATGGAATTCTTAATCTGATGGCACCAAGATCCCTTCTCATCAAAAATTATTCCAAGATATCTAAAAGATGTTACTTGCTCAATAGGTTGGTTATTAATTTTCCATTTATGTCGGAGTTTTCTCTTGGAGAACACCATAATTTTTGATTTAGTGTAGTTTATTATTAGGTGTTCAGCTTCGCAGTACTCTGTAAGAGCTCGTAAAAGTTTTCTTAGACCCACACAAGAGAAGGAAATAAGTGCCGCATCATCTGCGTACAAAAGGACTGGGATTGGTATATTATTTAGGTTTGGGGGATGAGTACTTGCTTCCTCCATCTTTCCGACTAAGGAGTTTATATAGAAGTTAAATAGAATAGGGGCAAGAACACAGCCTTGCTTGACACCATGGAAACTTTGGATTTCCTTTGATAGGTTCCCATAACGGTCGCATCTAACACGGATCCGAGTATTTTCATGTAGTCTACGGATAAGAAGCAAAAGACGTCTATCGATGTTTGTGGCATTTAATTTTTCCCAAAGTCTGTGCCGGGGTATCAAATCGAAAGCTGATTTGAAATCTATAAAGGCTACATAGAGGGAGCCTCCTTTCTTTGAGGTGTATTTCTCCACTAGATGTTGCAATACCAGTCCTTGGTCTAGAGTTGATCTATGTGCCCTGAAACCAGCCTGGGCTTCCTTTAGGATGTGCTCCTGTTCCAGCCAGTCCGCAAACTTTTCACGTAAGTGAGTTGCATAAAGTTTGCTAATGATGCTTAAGAGACTGATTGGTCTGTAATTGGCTGGATCAAGTTTACAGCCTTTCTTGAATATGGGAACGATGATTGCCAATCCCCAGTCCTCTGGTATTATTGCTGTTTGATTTATGCTGGTGAATAGGGTGGCAAGGACTGGGGCCCACCAGTCAATATTGGCTTTGAGAAGCTCAGGAGAGATATTATCTGCTCCCGGGGCTTTTCTGTGTTTGAGTGCCTGAATAAGCCTCCTGATCTCCGCAACCGACACCGGAGGCCACTCATCACCTGCCGCACACTGTATTAGTGGCTGTGTCAAAGGCAGAGCTGAATATGAAGATTGGAAAAATGCCTCCCAAGTCCCTGCAGGTATAGTGTACTCCACTTCTGAGGAGGTAGATCGCACTCCATTTGCTACCAGTCTCCAGAAGGTGGCCGAGTCTCTCTCTCTGGATGCATCTATTAGGCATTTCCATTCTCTTTTCTGTGCCAGGAGTTTTTTGTTTTTGATCAAGATTTTATAATTTCGTTTATCTTCAAACCAGACCGTGGGGAGTTGGGGTAAATTGGCAGATCTATAATTCTTGTATAATTCTTGTATTTTTTCAGTAAGTTTAGCTTCATGTCCTGACATTCTTGATCAAACCAGGGTTTGGAGTTTAATAATAATAATAATAATAATAATAATAATAATAATAATAATAATAATATTATTATATCATCTCAGGACAGTTCACAACATAAAATTACAGTATCAAAGCCCCCCACAAAATGCGTAATAAAATTAAAAACAAAGACAACCCAATAATCCCCAACAAATTTAAAAGAAGAAAGTCGCAGGAGTGTATCTGTTTTATTTTCTTCATTTCAAAAGGTTTATATGCTGCTTGGTTGTGATAAAACCTCAATGCGGTTTAGAAGTAGAATCGGTGCCGATGCTGCCCTCACCAGGGACAGCAGACTCTGGCAAAAATCCAATTACATTTGTATGTAGCTTTCTGATTTCCAGCTGTCCTGTTTCCTCTCCCCTGCCCCACCCCCCAGGCATCGTCACGGCGCTCGCATTACCCGCCTCCCTGCTCACGGTGGCCAGCGTGATTGATAACCCCTGGGGAGTGTGCCTCCACCGCTCGTCGGAGGTCGGCAAACACCTGGCTCGAATCCTGCTCAGCCGGCACCAGGTAGGAAGGTGGTTTGACGGTCACAGCCCAAGTCTAAGTGTGCCTGAGCTGGGAAAACTCTTTGTGGGATCTCTGTAGTAGAGGGGGTCCTGGCTCAGTTGGCAGAGCAGTAAGGTGTAGCAGTTAGAGCATTGGAACTTCGTACCTGGGAGACAAGGGTTCAGATCCCCACTCACCCATGAAGCTCACTGGGTGACTCTTCCAGCCTAGCCTACCTCACAGGGTTGTTGTGCAGATTGATTGAATGAAAGAAGGGGAGAGAATCATTTAAGCCACCTTGAGCTCCTTGGAAGGAGAGGTGGAATAAGGACACAATAAATACAGTGGTACCTCGGGTTACAGACACTTCAGGTTACAGATTCTTCAGGTTACAGACTCTGCTAACCCAGAAATAGTACCTCGGGTTAAGAACTTTGCTTCAGGATGAGAACAGAAATTGTGCAGCAGCGGCACGGCAGCAGCGGGAGGCCCCATTAGTTAAAGTAGTACCTCAGGTTAAGAACAGTTTCAGGTTAAGAACGGACCTCCAGAACGAATTTAGTTCTTAACCCAAGGTACCACTGTAAGTAAATTTGCTTATCCGTAGGATCACCTTGCCAACAAAGGTCCGTATAGTTAAAGCTATGGTTTTCCCAGTAGTGATGTATGGAAGAGAGAGCTAGACCATAAAGAAGGCTGATCGCCGAAGAATTGATGCTTTTGAATTATGGTGCTGGAGGAGACTCTTGAGAGTCCCATGGACTGCAAGAAGATCAAACCGATCCATTCTGAAGGACATCAGCCCTGAGTGCTCACTGGAAGGACAGATCCTGAAGCTGAGGCTCTAATACTTTTGCCACCTCATGTGAAGAGAAGACTCCCTGGAAAAGACCCTGATGTTGGGAAAGATGGAGGGCACAAGGAGAAGGGGACGACAGAGGACAAGATGGTGGGACAGTGTTCTCGAAGCTACAAGCATGAGGTTGACCAAGCTGCGGGAGGCATTGGAAGACAAGAGTGCCTGGTGTGCTCTGCGTCCATGGGGTCACGAAGAGTCGGACACCACTAAACAACAACAACAGGAATAAGGGCCCAGGTCCAGTCCACAGCAATCCACCACTTAAAGGATCATGTAGAAAGAATCATGGGGAAAACATTTATTGCGGTGATAGTGTTAGTCCTCTGCAGAATAGACCCACTGAAATTAATGGGCATGACTAACTTAGGCCCATCAATTTCATTTTATTTACTGCATTTGTAGCTCATCCTTTTTTTTTCTCCAACGGGCTCAAGTCGGCATGCACGGTTCTCCACCAACCCATAAATCATCACAACAACCTTGTGAGGTAGGTTATTCTGAGAAGGGCGATGACCACCCTAAGGTGATGGCTGAGTGAGGATTTACGACTCTTAACATCTGTATGGTAGGCTATGTTTTAGCCACTACGGAATCGTAGAATTGTCAAGTTGGAAGGCACCCAACCGTCATCTGGTCTAACCCACCGCAAATCATTGCTGCTAATGAATTTCTTCCCAGAGGAGCTCAGGGTGGCAAATACATCACTAAAACAAAAAGACGGTTTAAACACAGTCTCTCTGTCGCGTCGATCATGCCAAAGGCCCCTGCATGTAGGCAAGCATCACCGAATTTCCAGGACATGATCCAGCTAGGCAAAATCTTCCCTTTTTCCCCCACTGTCAAGTGGTAATTAATCTTTACTGCTTTTTCGAGGCAGGGAGGGAGCTTGAGGTTTTAAGCTTGTTTGGGTTCTGTCATTCTGTTCCTTCCCCTTCCAGGGCAAGCGGCCGGTTACTTTGATGGGTTTCAGTCTTGGCGCCAGGGTCATCTACTTCTGCCTCCAGGAAATGGCCAAGGAGGAAGGTGCGTGCAGGAGGGAGGTTGGGGAGTCAGGCCATAAGACAGCTGAGACACTGTTTGTTCTTCATCAGCAGTGTAGTGGTCTGTGGTTGCGGGTGTGTGTCTCAAAGACCCCTTGTAGCAGGGTCTCCGCTTCCAGCATCCCAGGGCCGACCAATCAGCATGAAAGGGGAGCTTTTGAGTCACCCTTTGTGCCAACAGGGGCCAATCGTAATGGAAGGAGGCGGATCCAAAACCGGCCATTTAGGCCAAGCTTGAGTCTCCAGCCGTTTTTGCACTACAATTCCCATCTACCTTGACCGCTAGTCCTGCTAGCTAGGGATGATGGGAGCTGTAGCCCCAACAACAGCTCCAACAACAGACCCAATTGTCCCCCTGAAGGACCAGGTGTGCAGCCTGGGAGTCATTTTGGATTCCCAGCTGTCCATGGAGGCCCAGGTTAATTCTGTGTCCAGGGTGGCTGTCTACCAGCTCCAACTGGTACACAGGATGAGACCCTACCTGCCTGTGGACTGTCTCACCAGAGTGTTGCATGCTCTAGTTATCTCCCGCTTGGACTACTGCAATGCGCTCTTCGTGGGGCTACCTTTGAAGGTGATCCGGAAACTGCAATTAATCCAAAATGCGGCAGCTAGACTGGTGACTGGGAGTGGCCGCCGGGACCACATAACGCTGGTGCTGAGAGATCTGCATTGGCTTCCAGTACATTGCCAAGCACAATTCAAGGTGTTGGTGCTGACCTTGAAAGCCCTAAACAACCTCGGTCCTGTATACCTGAAGGAGCGTCTCCACCCCCATCATTCTGCCTGGACACTGAGATCCAGCGCCGAAGGCCTTCTGGCGGTTCCCTAATTGCGAGAAGTGAGGTTACAAGGAACCAGACAGAGGGCCTTCTCAGTAGTGGCACCCGCCCTGTGGAATGCCCTCTCTTCAGATATGAAGGAACTAAGCAGCTATCCTATTTTTAAGAGCCATCTGAAGGCAGCCCTGCTTAGGGAAGTTTTTAACATTTAATGCTGTATTGTTTTTAACTTGATTGGAAGCCGCCCAGAGTGGCTGGGGAAACTCAGCCAGATGGGCGGGGAATAAATAATAAATTATTATATTATTATTATAATTTTGAGAACCTCAGGCCCACTAAAAGCACAAGGAGCTTCCTGCATTGCAGTGGGTTGCACCAGATCACCTTGGGAGATCCCTTCCAACTGTGTTTTGGGAGAATGGGGTGCAAGTTCTGCTAGGTACAAGGAGAACTCAGCTTGGCTCACTCCAAAGGAATTGACACGCGCAGAAAATAGATCCAGGTGAAAGGCGGAGATCTCGGCTTGCAATGCACCCTAATTATTATTATTATGGGACGCGGGTGGCTCTGTGGGTTAAACCACAGAGCCTAGGGCTTGCCGATCAGAAGGTTGGCAGGTTCGAATCCCTGCGATGGGGTGAGCTCCCGTTGCTCGGTCCCTGCTCCTGCCAACCTAACAGTTTGAAAGCACGTCAAAGTGCAAGTAGATAAATAGGTACCACGCCGGTGGGAAGGTAAGCGGCGTTTCCGTGCACTGCTCTGGTTCACCAGAAGCGGTTTAGTCATGCTGGCTACATGACCCGGAAGCTGTACATAATCTTAGAAGAGGGCCTGGCTTACCATAAAGGGACCGTGCACATCTGAATTGGCCAGGGTCAATTCAGGGACCCGGTGAAAGGTGTATCTCAGCCAAAAGGCTTAGGTAAAGGTAAATGGACCCCTGACAATTAGGTCCAGTCATGACCGACTCTGGGGTTGCGGCGCTCATCTCACTTTATTGGCCAAGGGAGCCGGCGTACATAACTAAGCCACTTCTGGTGAACCAGAGCAGCGCACGGAAATGCCATTTACCTTCCCGCCGGAGCGGTACCTATTTATCTACTTGCACTTTGACGTGCTTTCGAACTGCTAGGTTGGCAGGAGCTGGGACCGAGGAACGGGAGCTCACCCCGTCGCGGGGATTCGAACCGCTGACCTTCTGATCGGCAAGCCCTAGGCTCTGTGGTTTAACCCACAGCGCCACCCGCGTCCCTAAAGGCCTATACATCGTAAAGAAAGGATCTGCAGGAGGCCCTGTCCTGCCCAGTGCACTTTATTGGGCAGGTACATAACAGACCAGGCAACGTTTCACACAAAGCTGGCGCCGTCCTCGAAGCGCCGCGGCGTCCGGCTTCCTGGGATCGCCTCCAAGCCTCCCACAGAGGCTCTTTCGTCACGACAGCACCCGTTACTAAAAGTCCGCCCAAGCCGTCTCCGCATCCTCGCACGCCATCCTGTTTTCTTCCTCCTTTTCCTTAAAAGTCGCCGTTCTCGGCTGCCGTTGCCCACCCCCATGCCCGACAGTTCTCCTATTTAACTTGGAAGACAATCTGCCAACTGCTAACACGAGCCTCGACCTCCTGTATTAATAGCTCCATACGGCGGCAACGAGGAATCGAATGGTCACGATCGCTTGCCAGCGTGCCTGTGTGTCTCCCCCACCCCCGGTCTTCCTTGCCGCAGACGTTTATGCTGGGGCGATTTGTACCAATTAATATAACGAGATGCATCCCCACCGAAAAGGGAGGGACCCTAACCAATATTCCCAGGTGCTGCGTTGAAATTGCTGCGTGGTAATACGCAGAGCTCCTTGTCTTTGCTTCTTCCTGCCACCCCCGGCCTCATCTCTCAGCCTCAAGGACATATCAGGATCAGGCCAATGTCCCCATTAGCCCATCCTGTTCTCACAGTGGCCGACTAGGTGCCAATGGGGAAATCTGCAAGCAGCCCTCGAGCAGTAGAGCTCTCTCTCCCCTCCTTGTAGCACATTCACTTTGGAACTCCCTGGAAGAGGAAACTTGTTTTCTCCTGCTCTGGAGGGGAGGACCGGAACCAAGTCGGCATCAAGTCACAAGAAAGGAAATTCCGACTAAACATCAGGAAGAACTTTCTGACAGTAAGAGCTGTTTTGACAGTGGAACAGACTCCCACAAGAGGTGGTGGGCTCTCCTTGGAGGTTTTTAAGCAGAGGTTGGATGGCCATTTGTCTTGGATGCTTTAGCTGAGATTCCTGCATTTGGAGGGAGGTTGGACTAGATGGCCCTTGGTGGTCCCTCCCAACTCTACACTTCTATGATTCTGTGCCTCTTGGCACCAGGACGGTGTCTTGACTGCACTCTTTTCCAGCACCTGCTAAGGACATTCTCTCAGGACTCAGTGTTGGCCACCAAGATAGATAGCTTTAGAAAAGGATTGAACGAATTAATGGAAGAGAGGGCTATCGATGGCAAATAGCCATGATGAGTCTGCTCTGCCTTTGTTGTAATAATAATAATAATAATATATTATTTGTACCCCGCCCATCTGGCTGGGTTTCCCCAGCCACTCTGGGTGGCTTCCAACAAAGACCAAAAATACACGAAAATGTCCCTGAACAGGGCTGCCTTCAGATGTCTTCTGAATGTCAGGTATTTGTTTATCCCTTTGACATCTAATGGGAGGGCGTTCCACAGGGCAGGCGCCACCACCAAGAAGGCCCTCTGCCTGGTTCGCTGTAGCTTTGCTTCTCGCAATGAGGGAACCGCCAGAAGGCCTTCAGCATTGCTTCCAAATGCCACAGGAGGGGAGAGGGCTCTTGTGTCGGATCCTGTTTCGGGTTTCCCTTTGAGGCACCTAGTCAGCTGTTGCAAGAACAGGACGGGTGATAAGTGTGACCCAGCAGGCTCTCCTTACGTTTTTAAGTTCTTAAAAAGCCTTGGGTGCAGACAGGCTAGACCCAAACCACCAAGAGCTTTAATGAGGAAAAAGAGCAATTGCATTCAGCCCAACAGCAAACCCAAGAGCCAGCGCATTTGCCAAGGCACCACTGTGACGAGTTCCCTGGTTGTGAGCTAGCTGCGATTTCCCCAAGCCGTCTCCAAAGGCAGCCCCACAAGCACTGTGCCACAGTAGTCTAGCCCAGTGACACGTCTGTGCTCTTTTCGACCATGCAGGCTTAAGACTGGGTGGCTGTGCAGGGGCCGAAAGATGAGATGGGGAGGAGGGAGGAGGAGGAGGTTGCCAGGCAACTCCGGCGACTGTTGATTTCCTGTTGCTCCTTCAGCACCCAGTGTGCTAGGCAGTGGCTGTGTGTTGTGGGTGGGTGGGTGAGGTTCCATGCAGAATGCACCCCATTCAGCCTGGAGCTTTCCTCCCCCCAGCCCCAACCCCACTACCACCCACTGTCCAGTCTTAAACAGGGGCTGGTTTTAAGGTCAGAAGCCCCGAGCTGCAAATAGCGATGATCACATTACCTGAATGTGATGCTCACTCAGAATCCCTCGTCCCCTCATCTGAACTTCTTCTGCAAAAGAACCCTGCTGCTGTTCAAATTAAGATGAGTCAAATCAGGCTTATGAATTCCTTTTGGGCAGCAGAAATTGCTTCCCCCCCCCACCGCCAACTCTTTTTCTCTCTGGCGTGCACTTAGAATAAGTCTCCTAATCTCCCCAAATTGGATCATTCAGAATGACAAATTGGAAGTGTCTTATCTTTTTTGTTTTCTCTTTACTCTCCCCCTCCCCTTCCGCCCTCCCACAAAAAAAAAAGACCCTTCTAGGGAAAAAATCCAAGAATCAGAACACAGATTGTAAATTGAGTTGCTCCTGAGAGCAGCCTGCAGCCGCTTTGATATTTATTTGCAATCTTTTTTTTTATTAAAAAAATTGTCTTCCCCGTTGCTTGAGTACTGGTTGTACTCTGGGTGTTGGGGAAAAAAATAAGTAAATCTCAAAGGTTCTAAGTCCTACTGGGAGAAAGCACATTGAAGGAAATGGACCTAACTTAGTCATGTCCATTGGTTTTGATGGGTCTCCTCTGAGTAGGACAAGCATTGGGTACAAGCATGTATTATAGAGTTGGAAGGGGGCCTCCAACGGTCATCTGGTCCAACCTCCTTCTATGCATGGAGGGACGGACAATTAAAGTTGCTTAGCCCATTGAATTCAGTGGCCCCTGCTCCCGAGGAGACACTCAGGCGCTCACACTTGGGAATGTAAGAAGCTGCCTTATCCTGAACTGTACCACTATTTATTGCAATGCCCGCTATATATAGAACCAAGAGACGGATTTATAAAACCCCTGCTCACGAATGGAACACACTCGAACAGGGCGGAAAGGGTGAAATGGCTGCTGAGTGATCCTGATGACTTCGTCACTTATAAAGCAGCACTATATGCGTTGGCAGCTAAGAAGATCAGGAGAAAAGAACTAGATAAAATAGCGGTCAATTGCAAAGGCGATTCGGACATTTAAGCTGGCACTTTCTACCTGAGAACCCCTTGCTATTATATCGTATGCAACAAATAATTTTTAGGAGATGTGATCGTGGTTTATTGTATCTTCAGTGCCTGATGTTTTTATGGTCATTGTTGTTTTTCTTTTTGTTCCCGTTGTGAATGATGCCATGGCCTTTGGCTAGTGCAATAAAGTTGATGATGATGAATCAGGCCTTTGGCCTATCCAGCTCAGTATTGCCTGCACTGACTGGCAGCGGCTCTCCCTCGTTTCAGGCAGGGGATCTTTCCCAGCCCTACCTGGGATTTGAACCTGGAGCCTCCTGCATGCAAAGCAGGTGCTCTGCCCACTGAGCTGAGGTCCTTCTTTGAAAGAGAGTCAAAGAATCTAGTCCTCATGGTTCTGAATGAAGGCCAAACCTCAAATAGAAGCATAGGAAACTGCCTTATATTAAGTCAGGCTGTGGGTCCATCCAGCTCAGTATTGTCAACACGGGTTGGCAGCATCAGCTCCCTGGGGTTTCAGGTAGGGGACATTCCCAGCCTGGAACTGTAATTTGTTGAGAATTGTTAGGGCACCGCTATTCCCCTCCCAGGGACGCGGGTGGCTCTGTGGGTTAAACCACAGAGCCTAGGACTTGCCAATCAGAAGGTCGGCGGTTCGAATCCCCGCAACGGGGTGAGCTCCCGTCGCTCGGTCCCTGCTCCTGCCAACCTAGCAGTTCGAAAGCACGTCAAAGTGCAAGTAGATAAATAGGTACCGCTCTGGCGGGAAGGTAAACGGCGTTTCCGTGTGCTGCTCTGGTTCGCCAGAAGCGGCTTAGTCATGCTGGCCACAGCTGCACACTGGCTCCCTCAGTCAATAAAGCGAGATGAGCGCCGCAACCCCAGAGTCAGCCATGACTGAACCTAATGGTCAGGGGCCCCTTTACCTTTATTCCCCTCCCAGAGCTACAATTCCCAGAGTGGCTAACTGTCCATCCCTCTTCCCAGGGAACATTGGGAACTGTAGCTCTGGGATGGGAATGTAAAGGGAGGCGGTCTCCTACCAACTCTCAGCACCCATAACCAACTACAGCTCCCAGGATTCTTTGGGAGAAGCCATGGTTGTTGAAAGCAGCACAATAGAGCTTGAAATATAAGGTGTGAATGTGCCCTTCATCGGAGACAACCTTCAGTGTCCATCTTCCTTGTGCGTTTCTTGCATTTATATCCCACCCTCTTCCTCCAAGGAGCTCCAAATGGCGCCCATGGTTCTCCCCCTCCTCATTTAATCCCCACAATGACCCTGTGTGGTAGGTTAGGATGGGAAGCAGTGACTGGCCTAATGTCACCCAGTGAGAGCTTCACAGCCTAGTGGGCATTTGAACCCTGGTTTCTCCCAGGTCCTAGTCCAACACACTAACCAACAGGCCACACTGGCTTTTGCTAGAATCTGGATAAGACTAGGCATGCATTGAATCTGGATCCCTCTTTGAGACTGCATCTGTATGCTTGGTTACGTGGCAGTGAGTCCCTGTGAATTAAGTGCAGCTTTCTTCTGAGTAAACACACACACACACTGTTGTGTTTCGTGGCACCAGATTCCCCAAGCTGTGTTTTGAAAGCGTCAACCAGCCATTCCCAAGCCACCGCCATGGCTCTAGAGCATCCTCCTCCAAGGCTGTCTCACTGATCCTTGATCCTTTGGGGGGTGGGTGGGCTCCCTCTCTTCTCAGACTGCAGAGGCATCGTCGAAGACGTGGTCCTCCTAGGGGCACCAGTGGAAGGGGAAGCCAAATACTGGAAGCAAATTGCCAAGGTCGTTTCGGGAAGGATCATCAATGGCTACTGCAGGTCTGTAGGCCCTAAAAATAGGGTGGCCGGGCTGGTTTTCTGTAAGCATTTGGAAAATTTAGTGTGTGGTTTGGATGGTCTCTTGAAAAAGATTGCTGGGTCTGATGTCTTTGCCTTGATATTCTTCTTGGAAGGCGAGGTTTGTTTGTGTGTGGGAAGGAAGGAAGGAAGGAAGGAAGGAAGGAAGGAAGGAAGGAAGGAAGGAAGGAAGGAAGGAAGGAAGGAAGGAAGGACTGAAGAGGGGCCAGTCGTGCATTAAATGAAGCCAGAGTTGTCATGGTGGGAGTTGGGGGAAGTAAAGGCAAGTGACGGTCTAGTTCAGGGGTGTGATACCTGGCAACCTCTAGCTGTTCCTGGACCCAAGTTTCTATCAGCTATTCAGATGGCATGGCTAATGGCCAAGGAGAGATGGGTGTTGTTAATCAGCAACATCTGCAGCTCCCCAGGTTTCTCATCCCTGAATTAGACCATCACTTGCCATCACTTGCAGAACTGGCCCGCCAGGTTATTCTCAGCTATCCTGCCAGCATGGCGAACAGCCAAGGAGGGATGGGAGTTGTGGTCCAGCATCATTCAAAGAAGGTAGAGTTGTGATGGCGGGAGCTAGGGGCAGCTCACTGGAAGGACAGATCCTGAAGCTGAGGCTCCAATACTTTGGCCACCTCATGAGAAGAGAAGACTCCCTGGAAAAGACCCTGATGTTGGGAAAGATGGAGGGCACAAGGAGAAGGGGACGAGAGAGGACGAGATGGTTGGACAGTGTTCTCGAAGCTACCAGCATGAGTTTGACCAACCTGCGGGAGGCAGTGGAAGACAGGAGGGCCTGGCGTGCTCTGGTCCATGGGCTCACGAAGAGTCAGACACGGCTAAATGACTAAACAAAGGTGCAGTGAACGCAAGTGATGGTCTAGTTCAGGGATGGGCAACCTGTGGCCCTCTAGGTGCAGCTGGGCTTCCATCAGCCCCAGCCAACATGGGCAATGTTCCTGGATGATGGGGCTGCAGCACCTGGAGAGTCATGGGAAACCGATCCCTGGGTTTGGTGGCCCATCTGGTTATATGCTTCAGTCAGTTGAATGATATGGCTGCTCAGTAGTATTGGTTCCTTTTTCTCCTCCCAGGGGAGACTGGCTGCTGAGATATGTCTACCGGACATCCTCTGTTCAACTCAACGTCGCTGGACTTCAGCCGGTTAACCTGGACGACAGGAGAATGGTGAACGTGGATCTCTCGTCGATCGTAAGTAGTGCTTTCCAGACCTGCAGGCAGTAAACCTCAGTGACGGCTGCTGAATTCTCCCAAGCCAGAGGGCTGTGTTTTGAGACCTTTCTGGTTCCCGGACCCAGCTAGTGTTAAAATATAAGCAAGGATTCAGTTCCTGGACTAGCCAGTAAAGTAACAAAGGAAGTGGCTCTGTGCCAGATGCCAAATGGGAGCCCTGTGTTCCCTCAGCTCATCGTTAGATAGAAAGACAAAGGCCAGAAGTTGAGAGTTGAGTTGAGTTGAGTTGCGTGAGCTTGAAGCTGGAAGTTGGCAGGCTGCAGGCTGGGCAGCTGGGAGACAGAGCCATGCCTGATTTTTGTTGGAATCTGAGGCTGTGACTATGGGGGAAGCAAGGCCCGCTTGGGGTGTTAATGCTGCAAACCCCTCCATTGTAGGCTCAAGTTCTGTATATGTGTAAATAAAGCATGTATCCTAAACAGTCTCCACTGTGCCCTATTCCAAAGGAAACCGAACCCTGAGTAAGTGGTCGGAACCGCTGGAATCTCGCACCTCCCAGAGATTGGGGTGGCATGCAACAATATTTTGATTGATGACTTGCTCTGCACCCTAAGCCCCCAGGGAGAGTCCCAGCAATTTGAAATGCAGCTTTTAAAAACAGATCAAAACAAACAATTGCAGGAATAGGATGGGTTCTGAAAACATACTGTACCTCTGTGTCAGAGGCCAGGATAAAGAGGTGCATCTTGAGCATATGACAAAAACTGCATAGGCATCTCTGCGGAGTCAGGGATTCAGCCCTCCTCTCCCTGAGCTGTCACTGGGGAGCAGCTGTTCCGTCCCACTGGCTCCGTGGGAAAGACAGAAAGCAGAAGGCTCTCTGCATCAGCTCTGCTGTGACAGACTGGCTCCCCCAGTAGGCATCACCTCCCACTGAACTGTGCCAGCTGCTCATTAGAAGAACAACCAAATAAGAGTTGGTGGCCTGTTTGATTTCTCCTCCCTGTCCCATTTTCCTTTTGTGTCGTGTCCTATAGTTTGTAAGCCTACCTGTTTGCACTTTCTGATTGTACATGAGCCACACTGGGAGCCAACTCAGCCAGAGAGCTGGGCGCAAATGCTCCAAATAAAATAAAATAAGCTCAGGGGTTGCCGCAGAAAATGCTCTCTCCCCGGCCGTCACAGCTACCAGGTTCTGAGGAACGGCCAAGAGGGGCTAATCTGCTAATCTCAGTGTTTGAGAGGGTTGGGACTCTTACTAGCTGGGTACGAGCAAGGGAGAAAATTGATTTGGCAAACCTACTTCATCCACGCCTCCGGAAACGATCTGCAGATTGAAATGTAGCGGTGCTTTATTCCCCTCCATACATTTCGAGCACATTTAAATCACATGGCTTCCCTCTGCCATCCCCAAGAATCCTAGAAACCCTACTCTGTTCAAGGTGCTGGGAGGATGGATGGCAGCTAACAGATTGAGGTTGAATCCTGACAAGACAGAAGTACTGTTTTGGGGGGACAGGAGGCGGGCAGGTGTGGAAGACTCCCTGGTCCTGAATGGGGTAACTGTGCCCCTGAAGGACCAGGTGTGCAGCCTGGGAGTCGTTCTGGACTCACAGCTTTCCATGGAGGCACAGGTCAATTCTGTGTCCAGGGCAGCTGTTTATCAGCTCCTTCTGGTACGCAGGCTGAGACCCTACCTGTCTCGCCAGAGTGGCACATGCTCTAGTTATCTCCCGCTTGGACTACTGCAATGCACTCTACGTGGGGCTACCTTTGAAGGTGACCCGGAAACTACAATTAATCCAGAATGCGGCAGCTAGACTGGTGGCCACCGAGACCTTATAACACTGGTCTTGAAAGACCTACACTGGCTCCTAGTACGTTTCCGAGCACAATTCAAAGTGTTGGTGCTGACCTTTAAAGCCCTAAACAGCCTCGGTCCTGTATACCTGAAGGAGCGTCTCCACCTCCATCGTTCTGCCCGGACACTGAGGTCCAGCTCCAAGGGCTTTCTGGCGGTTCCCTCACTGCGAGAAGCCAAGTTACAGGGAACCAGGCAGAGGGCCTTCTCGGTAGAGGCACCCGCCCTGTGGAACGCCCTCCCACCAGATGTCAAAGAGAAAAATAACTACCAAACTTTTAGAAGACATCTGAAGGCAGCCCTGTTTAGGGAAGCTTTTCATGTTTAATAGGTTGTTGTATTTTAGTGTTTTGTTGGAAGCCGCCCAGAGTGGCTGGGAGGACCCAGCCAGATGGGCGGGGTATAAATAATAAATTGTTGTTGTTGTTGTCGTTGTTGTTGCACCATGAAGGGTGGACTGTGGTCCCCAGGATTCTTTCAGGAAAAGTGATGTGCTTTCAGTGGATCTGTAGATGTAACCCACAACTGAATGTTTTGGACCGCTTCCCCGTGCAAAGATGCAGCAAGAGGGAGAGTCTGCCTGCTGTGACTCTGCATGATTAGCTGTTCTGGGCCTGCCTCCTTCCAGGCCTACATAATGCAGAAAGATAGAAAGAGAGGTCTTACAGCCGCCGCCACCCCAGTACTACAAGAATAATGCTGCCCTCCTCTCACCCTTAGATTCTTCTCCTCTTTTATCCCTCTGCCTGATTTTTAATTTCTGTCACCTTAGCAACCAAACGGGGTTAAAGAGAACAGGGTCGCCCTTCCTACCTTCCGCTTCTCAAAATCCCCACCAACATCTGGAGTCTCCTTCCATTAAGCCCTCAACAGCCCCTTTTAATTAAAAGTTCTAACCTCTCCAAAACCGGGAAGAGGAAAAGACCGGTTGAGCCATATGGCTGCAGATTGCCTCGTAAAAAAATGTGGATTAAAAATACGACAGCGGGCTGTTCGTGCCAAGTTCTAAGTGGCTTCAAATGTCAAAGTGTTCCTGACAAAACCTCAGCGGCGTAGGCAGATAGGTCCATTGTCAGAGACTATTAGACACCGTAGCTATATAGAGCCTCCATTTCCATGAGCAGTAGACCTTCAAATAGTAGGCAGGGCTAACAATGGAGTCTCCTCCATCCTTTCTCCTCCTGTGCACCTGACCCTCTGCACTAAAGCTTTGTTCCTAACTGGTTGAGTTGTTTGGGGAAGGGTTGTGGCTCGGTGGCAAAGCACCTACGTCACAAGCAGACGGTCCCAGGTTCAAAATCTCCGCCGGCAGCATCTCCAGGTAGGGCTGGAGTTTTCCTGAAACCCCCGAGAGCTGCTGCCAGTTAGTGCCGGCAGTACTGAACTAGATCACGAACAGGTCTGACTCAGGATAAGGCAGTTTCATGTGTTTAAGCCAACCTCATGGGGACTAGAGACCTTGCTTCTTTTTTAAGGAAAGGGCCGTAGTTCAGTGACGCAGCACCTGCCTGGTACATGGAAGGTACCTTACCTCTCTCGCCCTGACCTAGCCACTGTGATCCACGCAACGGTCACCTCCAGATTGGATTATTGTAACTCGCTCTATGTGGGGCTGCCCTTGAGACTGACCCAGAAAATCCAGTGGGTGCAGAATGCCATGGTGAGGCTCCTTACGGGGTCCTCTCTGTGGGATCACATTCACCCGGTGCTATACCAGCTGCACTGGCTCCCGGTGGAGTACAGGATCAGGTTTAAGGTGCTGGTTTTAACCTTCAAAGCCCTATACAGCCTAGGACCCTCGTACCTACAGGACCGCCTCTACTGCTATGTCCCACAGAGGAACTTAGGGTCTTCAAACAAAAACATCTTGAATGTCCAGGTCCACAGAGAGGTTAGGCTGGCCTCAACTAGAGCCAGGGCTTTTTCGGCTGTGGCTCCGATCTGGTGGAACACTCTGTCACAAGAGACTAGGGCCCTGTGGGACTTGACATCTTTCCACAGGGCCTGCAAGATAGAGCTGTTCCACCAGGCCTTTGGCCAGGGCACAGCCTGACTCCTTCCTTTGGCAATCCTCACAGAACTCTAGCCCAATGGTTGCCATTAATCTTATTTGAATTAATTTATAATGAAATGATTTTAGAATGTTTTATCATTTTACTGTTGTTAGCCACTCTGAGCCTGGCTTTGGCTGGGGAGGGCAGGATATAAATAAAATTTTATTATTATTATTATTATTATTATTATTATTATTATTATTATTATTGCAGGGGGTTGGGCTAGATGACCCTTGAGGGACCCTTCCAGCTCTAGGTTTCCCTGAATCCCCCTGTCATGTCTAGGTAGGGCTGGAAGGGTTTGCTTCCTGAAACCGTTTCTGCTGGTCGTTGTGGACTACACTAAGCTAGAGGAACCAATAGGTCAGACTCAGTCCTGGGCGTCTTCCCATGTCCCTAAACTCTGCGTTTCTTTCCAGGTGAGCGGCCATCTGGACTACATGAAGCAGATGGACACGATCCTGAAAGCCGTGGGTGTCAAAACGAAGCAGTGCCGCCTGGAAGAGGAGAGTAGCCTCACCACTCTCTCCACTGAGCATGAGGAGGACCGGGAGCTGGTACCATGTGACGCTCAGGAAGAGCAATGCATCGTGGGAGAGGAAGGGCCCGGCGGTACCAATGAAGGCGACGTCAACGGTGATGACCACTGGGTGTGGGAGCCGGTTTCCAGCCACAGTTTGGGCCCAAATGACTTCCCACCGCCAGCAGAGGCGGTTTCTGGACAGGGTGAAATCTCTAGTGCCGCAAGGGACCAGGACACAGCTGGGCTAGAAGAGCCTTTTCCCACCAGCTCCTCACATTCCCAAGAACTTTCCAGCTCCACAAGTGCCCCTCTGACTCTCAGATAACATATGAGGCGCTGCAGCGTGATGGTTATTGTAGTGTTTGCACTGAGTCTTCCCATCAGCCCTTTGCTGTAGTTTCCAAAGAACACCAAAGACTTGCCTTTGCAGGAGCAAGCCAAAGTTCAATCTGCTAGGATTCTCTGTTCCGCAGCAGTCGGCCGCCCCTGAGAACATCAGCCACAGAGCATGATGGAAGTAAGCCATCCACGGTTGTTGTTTTCCATGGTGTCTGGTAACTTGGACAGGCAGGTGAGTCCTGCCCCCTGAGGATGGAAGCTTTCCACCTTTACTTGACAATGGCAAACAGCTCTCAATTTCTACTCATCCTTCCAGGGCCCATCGCCGTGCCTTACAGTAACTCACATTCCATAACCACATTTGTATGAGGAAGCTTGTCCCTTTGGCCAATCCAGAACTCTCCTGAGGGCCGTTGCACAGTGACTGAGGAGCCTGACATTAAGAGCTGTTTGACAGTGGAACGGACTCCCTTCGGGGGTCATCTTAGCAGAGATTTTAAAGCAGAGTTTGGATGGCCATATCTCATGGATGCTTTAGTTGAGATTCCTGCATTGCAGGACGTTAGGGTCCCTTCCAATTCTATTCCATGACATCCCCAGGTTAGTGGTGGGATGTACCCTGCCTAAAACCCACTGCTGGTCAGTGTTGATAATACTGAACTAGATGGACGCAGTGATATAAGGCAGCTCCTTAGGTTCATAGACCATCCCCTTTATCCACAACGTTGAGGACTAGAACCTTGCACTGTTTTTAGAGGAAGAGCCGTAGCTCAGTGGCAAAGCCCCTGCAGAAAGTCCCAGGTTCAGTCTAGGACACCAGAAACGTAACAAGGCTCATAGGAAAGAAGAAAATAAATATACCTCTTTTATTTATAACTGCACAGGTTGAAAGGACAAGGGGTTGGGTGAGGAGAGGGACAAAAGTTGTGATTTCTTCACCCCACCCCATCCCGGACATCCGCTTGCACAAACCACATCCGTTTGTTTTTCTGTGCAAGTCCTCTAAGGAAACTCCACGACGTATTCCCAATGTGACGTGCCCCGTTTCCCTGCTTGAGGCAAAATGGAAAGTCGCCCTGCCACCTCCATCAAAACATCCCTTACCTAGGTTGTGTTTAGCCAGCTTGCAGAGGAAGCTAAGCAGGTCTCGGTCAGATTGGGGGTCTGAGATATACGAGGGGTGGCATTATGTTACTGGGAAATGCTCCGCCACCGCATGTAAGAAATGTGAAGGTGTCAATATAATAAATAACAATTTTAAACACTGGCTCTGAGTAAGACGAATCAATGTCTTGAATCATTTTACACTCTTGGAAGAAAAGGATGTAATGGAATGAACCTGAGATTATATCCCCATGCATCACGGGGTCTCGCACCCTAGCTAGAGTGTCAATCAAAGGCAGTTCTCCCCGCCCCCGTACATGAAAGATCCAGCCTGGCCATTAGGCCTTGTTTCATTTCACGAGAAAGCTGTCAAACAGGCCTCTCGCTGTTTTTAAATCCTCTTTACTGGGCGTTGTTGAAAGGGATTCTGGTTCCCATCGGCCCAGGATAGAAGGAGGGTTGGTCCCTGTTCTGCTTTGTGAATCACGAGAAACAGGTGGCCTACCGGGCAAATGACTGCATCTGCTTCCTGCATTCTTAAGTGGCCCCCAGGATATAGGGCCAGTTTCACATGCGCAGAAGGCGAGAATTTGTACACAGGTGCAATCTAGATCGGGATGCAGTCTCTCCTGGGAAGCAGGAGGAGGTAAAATCAGGCTCACCGGTGCAGCCAGAAGGAATCTCTCGAGTCTTTCCACGCTGTAGCCAGATTTGCCACATACACAAACTGTAGGTGAATCTGTGTGGCTCCATACAAAGGAGGCTTAAACCTTTATACAGCATACTCCTCAAATCGATAGAAAGTGCCAGAAGACAAGTAAGACCAAGCAAATCAATTTGGGGAGAAACAGAGCTCCTTGGAGGCCCTTTTACAGAAATTAAGGCGGTCTTTTCTTAGCAGGATCTAGGCGTTCCTTCTTTTAAAACACAGAACACACACCTCTCACTCTGCTGTTTCTGAAAATTGATAGAGATATGCAAACTGAAGGAGATAAGGTTAGCAAACCACATCATGGGGAAGCAGGGAGGAGAGAGAGAGAGAGAGAGAGAGAGAGAGAGAGAGAGAGAGAGAGAGAGAGGGGGGGGGGGGCAAGCAAGCAAGCAATTTCAGATTCCCTGCAAGGAACTCTCAAGCTATATCACCTATACAAGAACTGACACTGGTTCTTAAGAGGGTGCAGACACAGACTGGCCTCCCTCACACCTGGCTTTAAAAAAATAAATAAAAATAAAATAAATAATAATAAAGTCTAGTTGTTTTTCAAATCAAGAATCAAGAACTCCGGGATCAATTTATGTGTCAGAAGAGGAGCATATATGTTGTTCTGCCAAGACAGATTTCCAGTTCATGTACACAACGATAAAAATATAAATCCTTGAACAGGAATTGTCAATTTCATTTTGTCTCAGTTTTCCCATCTGACGTTTGATTCGCTCCATTTCTGCATATGTTGGTGGGTTTTTTTAAAACTCTGCCTGAAGATTAGTACATATTTTCCCTATAAAAATTGCATGTGTCCTATAGAAAAGGTTTTGAATGCAGTTTTTCCTAATGGATGCTTCCTTGCAATCAGCCTCCTCTAACGGAATGCCATTCCTGTATGCTTTAGCTAAACATACACGGTTTTTTGCATGCGCTTCACGCTAATGCCTGCACACTCGTGCGCCCGATCTTTGGTTGGAGAGAAACAACGCTTCGAAAATCCAGAGAGACGCAAGTTTGGAAAGAGCACTGCATTTCAGTTTGCACGTTTGTTTGAGAAGCCCATCTCTGGTAGGTCTGCATGAAAATACGGCTGAGAAAGAAGCATCTCTCGTTCCTGCCGCCTTTATATCCTCTTCCCTGAAAAAGCTCCATCTCTTGACGGTTCCCTCATTATTTTGCCGTGCTTCTGCTTAGCTGTTCTGCCTCACACAGAGTCGAGAGCATCAGACAGTTTGCCAGTGTGGCTCAACACCATGGCTGCCTGCAGCAGATACTTCTTCCTAGAGCTCTGAAGAACAACAGCCCTGCTGGATCAAAACAGAGGCCCATCTAGTCCAGCTTCCTCTTCTCATGGCAGCCAACCACCATGAGAAACCAGCAAGTTGGATCTGAGCACAAGAGCACACTCCCCCCTCCGGTGGCTTCCAGCAACTGCTTTTCAGAACCATCACTGCCTCCAACTGTGGAGGCGGAAAACAACCACTGTGGCTCATAACCATTGGCTGCCTTACCCTCCTTCACAAATCGGTTCAATCCTCTTTTAAAGCCAGCCCAGTCATTGGCCAAGCCTGCCTCCTATGGAGCAAGTTCCATAGTTGAACCACACAAGGTCCTTTGCGAATGTCTAGGGCAGCTAGGAAGCCCAGACAGGCCGTCCTCAGTCCATGGGGGTGTTCAGATGGTGGATACGGAGCTCCTGCTCCAGGTTGAAAAGTGTCACCGAATCGGCCCCCATGGCTGGGAGGGACCCCAGGTGCTGACCGCACTCGTCATGGACTTGGGTGACGGAGTCGGCCGAGTCCGTGTCCCCCGGGAGCGCCAGGACGTTCTTGAGGGATGTGCCGGGCCGGGGGCCGCTGTTTGAGTTCCTCATGGAGAGCGAGATGGGGCTGGGGCGGCGGTCCCAAGCCCCCCGGCAGCAGGGCAGGTACTTTGCCATGGCCCTCTTGAAGTCCCGCATGAAGAGTGGGTAGATGATTGGGTTCATGGTGCTGTTGCAATAGCCCAGCCAGGTCAGGGTATCAAAGAAGTCCTCTGAGACGCATTTGCAGACTGCCTGGAGGGAAGGAAGAGCGTGCAGGGTTAATGTTACGGGACTTCCTTTCCTTTTCCTGCAAAACATCGCCAGGCATAAAGTGCAGTCTACCAAAAGCAAATGCCTGTGCAGGTGTTAAGCATAGCTGTCAACCATCCCTTATTTGGCGGGAAACTCCCTTATCCCAGTGTCGTGTCCCGCTGCTGTCCCTTATTGATGATGTCCCTTAAATTTCCTGGGATTCATGCTCGCCCGGCTTGGGAGGGAAGCAGTGGTCCTCCGCCGCAAGAGAGAGCGTGTGCTGGCACCATCGTCCTGGTGCAAGGAGTTCCATCGGCCCTTCCCTGCCCGAGAGGGGGGGAGGGAGAGAGACTCTCGCCCACACTGCCCGCGAGCCCGGAGGTGGCAGCAGTGGTGGCAGCTGAGGAGGTGGCCTGAGGGTAGGAAGAAGAGGAGGGGATAGGGAGGGACGCAGAAGGGTGGCCGCATCGCAACCACCTCATGCCGGATTGACAGCATCTGTCAATCCTACCAATGTATGTTACTCTTTACAATAGCAAAATCCCTTATTTTGGCTGCTGATCCCTTATTTTCGAGGCTGCTGGTCCCTTATTTTCAAATCTGTAAGTTGACAGCTATGGTGTTAAGTCTTGCATGCAGTCATCTGCAGGGCATCAAAACAGCCTTTTTGGATAACCTTTTGCATTCTGCATACATCTCCCACCCACGGGGTCTACGTCAATCTAAAGCGCTAAGGGAATTTCTCCATCGTGGTCACTGTGGCTGAGACAGAAGGGAGATAACTGTACTATTGTTAACGGAACGATAAAAATCGAGACCACACTGAGTCAAACCCACTTCTTTTTTTGTAGATTGTCCTAGCCCAACACACTAATCACTACACCACGCTGAATCACAGAGCTGAATACAAGCCCATGGAAAGCGATTCCACCACCAGACATGGTTCTATAGAGCTGAGCCGATTTCCTGGACCCCAGGACTTACCTGGGCCACGTTACAGACGAAAAAGGGGAGCCAGGCCACGAAAAACATCCCCAAAAGGACGCCCAAAGTTAGGCTGGCCTTCAGGGCTCTCTTGCTGTGTTTGTTGGCAAATTTCCGGGTGTCGCTCATGGCAGCCGATTGGCTGTGAACTCTGTGGACCTATGAAGGGAAAAGGCAAGGTGGCACATGAGGAAGAGAGAGGCACACATGCACAAATGTGTTCCTCATTCCTGATCAGATTAGAGGACGGCTCCCCTTCTCAAAAGCTATATTTGAGTCGACAGTGTGATGCAGCATCAAAAAAGGCTAATGCAATCCTAGGTTGCCTAGTGTTACCAGTTCTGGGTACAGTCAAACCTTGGTTCCCAAACGACTCCGTTTTGAAACGTTTCGGCTCCCGAACACCGAAAACCCTGAAGTAAATGCTCCAGTTTCTGAACATTTTTGGGAAGCCGAATGTCCGACACGGCTTCCGCTTGAGTGCAGGAAGCTCCTGCAAGCAATCAGAAGCCGCGCCTCGGTTATCAAATGTTTCAGAAGCCAAACGGGATTCCGGAACGGATTAGGTTCAACAACCGAGGTTTGAGTGAACCACAATTTAAAGATACAGGATTGACAAGCTGGAATGAGTGTTGAGGAGGGTGGCCAAGATGATAAAGGGTCTGGAAACCATGCCTTGTGAGGAATGGTTGAGGGAAGTGCGTATGTTTAGTCAAGAGAAGAGGAGACTGAGAGGTGATTTGATGGTCTTACTTCGCCAAACCTTTATTGGGCATTACAGATATAAAGGTAAAGGGACCCCTGACCCTTAGGTCCAGTTGTGGCCGACTCTGGGGTTGCGGCACTCATCTCGCTTTATTGGCCAAGGGAGCCGGCGTACAGCTTCCAGGTCATGTGGCCAGCATGACAAAGCCACTTCTGGTGAATCACAGAAACGCTGTTTACCTTCCCTCCGGAGTGGTACCTATTTATCTACATGCACTTTGACGTGCTTTCGAACTGCTAGGTTGGCAGGAGCTGGGATCAAGCAACAGGAGCTCACCCCGTCGCGGGGATTCGAACCGCCGACCTTCTGATCGGCAAGTCCTAAGCTCTGTGGTTTAACCCACAGCACCACCCACGTCCCTTATTACAGATACTGTATAGGCCATCATAAAAAATCCATATATAAAATTTTAAAATATATACAGATAAACAGCCATGTAAAAATATATAAGAACGAGGATTTTCATTGGAGTCTCTTCCCACTAAATAATGCTATTTGATAGTCCTCTGTCAAGAATTCTTGAGCAGTGATTCCTACATTGTTGGGGTAGATGACTCTTTGGGTCCCTTCCAACTGTACAATTCCATTGTTCTCTCTACCCTCAATAGAAAGCAATCCAGGCTCATGAAATCTAATTAATCCATCATACCTTTCAGCTCAGCCGTACGGTACAAGATTTTTGCTATTGATTACAGAGGCTTCTTAATTAGATTTCTTTCTTTTTTTCCAAGCCTTGAATATTTCAGTTGGCAAATCATAGGCTCTCTCTTTCTCCCAGCAGTCAATTGTTATCACTGCATCATCTCTAAATTAAATAAACCCTGATTTTTGTGGGGGGGAAAGATCCAGCATGCAAAAACACCCCAAGGACTTGTTTCCTCCATATTATTTTGCTTTGCAAATTAAAGTTTTTATTTTAGTGTGCCTAGAGGCACAATTTAGGGGTGTGTTTCTTCATCTCCATGGTCCAGAACAATAATACTTTACTTCGTGAAAACAAAATGTATTGAAAACACACTCACACACAGAGTCATTGTCCATTCCCCTTTTTAATGCAACCAAGTTAGTGGCTGTCGCTGCCTCCTGCAGATGTGAGTTCCGCAGTTTAACTACATGCTTGTGTGAAGAAGTACCGTATTTCTCGCTCTATAAGACGCACCAGACCACAAGACGCACCTAGTTTTTGGAGGAGGAAAACATATTCTGAATCTCAGAAGCCAGAATAGCAAGAGGGATCGCTGCGCAGTGAAAGCAACAATCCCTCTTGATGTTCTGGCTTCTGGGATAGCTGCGCAGCCTGCATTTGCTCCATAAGACGCACACACATTTCCCTTTACTTTTTAGGAGGGAAAAAGTGAGTCTTCTAGAGCAAAAAATACGGTACTTTCTTTTATCTTGTTGCTATTGCACGCAGGGAGTCTGCTTGTAAGAGGAAATCGAAATTATTTCCCGTTTCCCCAGTCTGTTCCTGAGGCCTCAGTAAAGCCATTAAGCCTTGGGTCTTGCTTGTTCCTTTAGTGTCTCCTCTGAGCCTGAGTCCACATCACAATACAGCCAGTCATGCACTAGGTGGGTGTTGCCAGGGGCTGGCTGAGGTTTATATAAATCAGACCCCTTTCCCTGTTTCCCCAGTCTGTTCCTGAGGCCTCAGTAAAGCCATTAAGCCTCTGGTCTTGCTTGAAGCCAAATTGACTTCACTTTCAATCTTGTGGCTGTGTCTAAATGCAGGCAAGTTGGAAGAGATATTCTCAGTCTAGCATAGGGGACTATCAAGTACAAAATCCTGTGGAAGAAATACTGTGCAGCTGGTATGGGTCAGCTTTTCACAACTGGAGTTTTATGGATCTGTTTATGGCATGTATATCCTGTCTTTCTCTCAAGGTAAGGTCCATATTTCTCTTCCTCCTCACAAGAATCTGGTGAGGCCAGCTAGGCTGAAAGTGAGTGACTAGCCTGAGGTCACCCAGCCTGAGGTCCTGGCTGAGTGGGGCTTTTAACCCTGCTTTCCCAGGTCCAAGTCTACTATGACACACTGTCTCTCCTAGAATCTTGGCACGGTGGCCGTCCATTCCATGTCACCAAGGGCTGTTGCCCAGCAACAAAGTGTGTGGCCGTTTGAACGGAGGTTCTGGCATCCTCAGTGTGTAGAGCCTTGCAGAGGTTTGCTGTAGTGGCCCTTGCTTAGTCGGTATAGACTATGGCACCTGAAAAACTCCTGGCAGTAAGTGAATGTTGGCATTTCCTGTGGACTTAGCTCTAGAACGTAGCATACTGGTCCTGTTATGTACATTCCTTAGTGTCTCCTGCTCTGAGATTGAGACCGCATCACAAGGCAGGCCAGGAACCTCAAACCTGCATTGTGATTCACTGCCTGGCGCAAAGCAGCCAGTCATATACTAGGTGGGTGTTGCAAATGATGTGCAACAGTTTTTTTTTCATTTCTGGAAGGAGTTCCAAGAGCTGGGTTCCAATTTTCCCAGGGCAGAATCTGCATATGGGGAGAGGTTTACTTATGAAGAGCCATGAGCCTTAATTGCTAAACAAACCAACAAAAGCTTGACTGGTGGGGATTCAGTTTTCCTCTGTGAGAGCATGTTTATAATCTGAGAACTAAGGGCAGCAGCACCATTTAGGATTATAACTGTTGGGGGTTTATTTTTTTGCTGCTGTAACCTTAAAGGTATAATTTCCTTCCACCATGGGTGGTAGCCTTCCAGTGACTTAAATTATAGGGGTCTCTGACTGTCACCATCTAAACTAGGCTCTGCCTTAGAGGTTTGAGTAAGATGCAGGGGTATTTTGAAAGCTTTGTTAAAGGGAGATCATTCACCATCTCAAAACCCTTTGATGGGCTGAGGCGAAAAGGATTTGCCAGTCAACGTCCCCTCCCTGTTGATGGTGCAATGGCCACTGTCCGTGGTGCTGAAATGGCTCCATTGCTATCGACCAAGAGTTTCCTCACGGTCGTGAGGACTAGACTAGTGAATGATGGCAGGCAGAGGAGAAGGACCCATCTCCCTTTTCTCTTTCCCTGTCCTGGGAAGCAGAGGAGAAGTGAAGTCCCTCTTTTATCCCTGCAGCAAAGATGTTGTCTATTGCTGTCAGTGACCTATAACAGCATTCGCAAACAGAGAATCGTAGAATTGTAGAGTTAGGTCTTCTAGTCCAATCTGCTGCAGTGTAGGGATATCAACTCAAGCATCCATGACAGATAGCCATCCAACCTCTGCTTAAAAACCTCCAAGGAAGGAGAGTCCACCACCTCTTGTGGGAGTCTGTTCCACGGTCGAACAGCTTCGACCTCAGAAAGATCTTCCAGATGTTTAGTCAGAATCTCCTTCCTTGTAACTTGAATCCATTGGTTCGGGTCCTACTCTCCAGAGCAGGGAGGAAACAAGGTGGCTCCATCCTCCATGTGACAGCCCTCCAATCACCTATCAGTCTTCTCTTTTCCAGGCAAAGCATACTCCGCTCCCTCAACTGTTCCTCATCAGGCTTAGTTTCCAGGCCCTTGACCATCTTGGTCACTCTGTCCACATTCCAGCACTAGGGCTGTCTTACTCTATTGGTTCTCCTCCAGATGTTGTTGAACTACAGTTCTCATCATCCATGACTGTTGCCCATGGTGTCTGGGGCTGATGGGAACTGGAGTCGATAACAGTATCTGGAAGAGCAACGGTCGCCCATCGGTGAACTAAAGCATCATTTGTTTTTGCTGCTCCCACCTACCTCATCTGCCTTCAATTCATATAGGGGTGGGCCACCTGTGAGCCTCCAGGTGTTGTGGGTTTGGGGTCCTCATCATCCCTGGCCATTGGTCATCCCTGGCTGAGGCTGATGGAAGCTGGAATCCAACATCAGGTTGAATTGGAGCCCCTGAGCTAACCAGAGAGTGTCACATTGAGGCAATTTAACAGGGCGGATTAAAACAACTCAGATTGTAGTTTTAAACACTTGCTGTCCTTTTCCGCACAATTCTCCTGGTTCTTTCAATTATTCCAAATGGAAGGGTTCATGATGGCTTTGTAAGTTTGATGATGGCTTTGTAAGTTGCAAAACACCATTGCGACCCTTTTAGCTTGTGTCTGTTTGCAATAAATGGGGTGGGCAATTATGGGGTGTTGGAGTTGAGATTAGCTACTTATTGAGGAACTTAGCAATTAGGTTGTTTACCAAAGGTGCTGAGTCGATTACTTAAATGAAGGGGGGGCGGAATTGCGCTAATTATGGCAATGCAGTAAAAGCTGCATGTATCCGGCTAGCATTGATCACTGTCCAAAAGGGAAATAATTCAAGCCGTTCCTTCCTCATTCCCTACTGATAAACTGGGATACCAGATTCCAGATCCCCCTGCTTCTTTCTCCTAAAAGCATTTCTAAGCCGAGAACCTGTCTGGCCCTGACATGGCGAGTTTTTGAAGTTTCCGCCTCCAAAACATTTAAAGGTAATTAGGCCTGTCATTCTCCTGTAGGGCACAAGGGGTCAATAGATGAGATTGCTGGAGAATGAAAGCTGTCTGCAGCCTGTTGCCTCTTATTTTTGAGGGGAGGGAAGGAAAGCTATGAGGACAAGGAAAATGGGGAAGATAAAAGAAAGCTGAGAAGCTAGGTTCTGCACCTGTAAGGACCAGAACCTTGACGTGTGCTTTATTATTTCAAGCTGGCATTCTTGGGAAGCTGGATCCTTGCTCTCAGAGCTGGATCTTGCACATCTGCTGGACTGCAGCGCACACAGAGAAGGAGAAAGAGAGAGGGGGGGGCAGGCCTGGGAACAGCTCCATTTCCCCTTAACAAGCACGCTAGTGACTAAATGGTCTTGGCAAATTAAATCTCGCTTGCCTAGAACATTAGTCATTTGTCAGAGGGTGGCATTAGAAAAGTGTGGCGCCGGGGAGGCTGCTTTTCATCTTGCTGATGCATCTGATCCCCACCTTCCTCAAATGCCGGGAGAAAGATTATGTTATTCATCGCAGGGTTTGCCAATCTTCAACACACACACCCCCCGCAAAAAAATGCCCTGCTGACATGTCCGATTTCCCGCTAGTTGGAGTGCTTATTGAACTTGGCAATGGGGTTAATTAGATTTTCCCAACATGTCAAGCATGAGCAGACCAGGATCCTGGGGTCTGGAGATGGCTAGGCTGTGCTGGCTAGCAAGTTTTACTTATTTACATCCTTGTGAAGATTAATTTCCAGAGAGGTGCAGATTAATCTGGACTTTGTCCCCTGCCCCTTTTCAAATGCAGGGCTCCCTCCCAAATGGGCATTGTGCTTTTTTTCAACCAGAGCATTGCAGCTTTAAAGGTAAAGGTAAAGAGACCCCTGACCATTGGGTCCAGTCGTGCCCGACTCTGGGGTTGCGGCGCTCATCTCGCTTTATTGGCCGAGAGAGCTTCCGGGTCATGATTAAGCCGCTTCTGGTGAACCAGAGCAGCACATGGAAACGCCGTTTACCTTCCTGCCAGAGTGGTACCTATTTATCTACTTGCATTTTGAGGTGCTTTTGAACTGCTAGGTTGGCAGGAGCAGGGACCGAGCAACGGGAGCTCACCCCATCGCAGGGATTCGAACCGCCAACCTTCTGATTGGCAAGTCCTAGGCTCTGTGGTTTAACCCACGGTGCCACCCGCATCCCATTGCAGCTTTAGCACACCACAGTTAAAGAAATCAAGGGAAGTAATAGTGCCACTGTATTCTGCTCTGGTCAGACCTCACCTGGAGTACTGTGTCCAGTTCTGGGCACCACAGTTCAAGAAGGACACTGACAAACTGGAACGTGTCCAGAGGAGGGCAACCGAAATGGTCAAAGGCCTGGAAATGATGCCTTATGAGGAATGGCTAAGGGAGCTGGGCATGTTTAGCCTGGAGAACAGGAGGTTAAGGAGGTTATATGATAGCCATGTTCAAATATATAAAAGGATGTCACATAGAGGAGGGAGAAAGGTTGTTTTCTGCTGTTCCAGAGAAGCGGATACGGAGCAATGGATCCAAACTACAAGAAAGAAGATTCCACCTAAACATTAGGAAGAACTTCCTGACAGTAAGAGCTGTTCGACAGTGGAATTTGCTGCCAAGGAGTGTGGTGGAGTCTCCTTCTTTGGAGGTCTTTAAGCAGAGGCTTGACAACCATATGTCAGGAGTGCTCTGATGGTGTTTCCTGCTTGGCAGGGGGTTGGACTCGATGGCCCTTGTGGTCTCTTCCAACTCTATGATTCTATGATTCTATGATTCTAAATCACCAGACTGTGCACTTCAGTGCTGTCCACCTAACACCAAGTCTCTTTCAGCATAGCATAAGAGGCAACCTCTTGCCTGTGGATGTTTTCAACCATCATTGGTTTTTAGAGGGTTTTGATCTGTTCTGAAATGTTTTGATTTGTGCATCTTATTCTGCCTGCCTGGGCTTCTTAGGGAGGAAGGGCAAGTATAAATACAACAAACAAATAAATAAGTAACACGTTCAATGGTTCAGACTCCGCCGCAGACGTGATGCTTTCTGATAGGATCAGCTGCCATGTTCACCTGCGAGCTGTTAAGTCTGGAATTGCTCGTTGTGTCTCTGCATGCTGCTTTGTTCGCTCTCCCTCAAATTCATTTCCTTCCCCTCAGCTGAACCTGCTTAAGTGCCTCCGTACAGTATAAGTATAAGCAGAGTTCTGTTGGATCAGTCCAGCACCCTGCACTCATGACAGACAGTCGCACGCCCAAATGAAAAGTTGTTCTAAAATCTTTTTAAGGTTGCATTTTAATTGTTTGATTGTAGTTGTCACAACTGACCCCGGGACCTTAAGATGAAAGGCAGGCAATGTATCGTAACTATAATTAATATTAATATTAATATTCTGTCTCTTCCCCCAGAAGGCAGCTTACACACAAATCGAACCGACACAGATAAAATGCAAAAAGCTGAAAACGTAATAAAAAGCGATCATTAAAAAGTAATTGAATTCTAATCGAACTAAAACAATGTAAAAAGCAAATTTTAAAATACAAGTGATAAAGACAGAACAGCCCTGTTGGAATAAAACCATCTTCATCCGCTGGCAGAAGGACAGCAATTATTATTAAAAATATTTTTTCCCCAATAAAATAAAATAAAATAAAATAATAAATAAAATAAAATAAAATAAAGGATCATGCCAAAAGCCCATCTAATCCGGCACCCTGTCCCCACAGAGGAAAAAAAATGCCCCAATGAGAAGCCGCAGAGAGGTAGGCTGCCTCTGACCCTGGAGGTTCCGTTCAGAAATCATGAGGACTAGGAACCTTTGGGCTTCATTGCTGCCTCCTCCTTTTGTGTCATCTCCATTTTATAAAAGGCACGTGCATTGCACAGCCATTGCCCTCGGTAAACAGGGACAGTTGGAGCGTAGGAAATGAGCTTTTGGAGTCACTGCTCCATGTCCCTTGCCTGCTCTCTTTCTTCCCTGCGCAGCAGCTGCTTGCTGCCCACTCACACATGGCACCGGGTTGCGGGGGGGACCGGAGTAGCTTCTCCCCCCCCCCCCGCTCCCCGCCCCACTTTGCATGATGAGCAGCAGCTCCTCAATATTCTCCGACAATGAGCCTCGCAGATTTCCTCCTCCTCCACTGTTTTCGTTTCGGAGGCTTCAGCTATCTTCTTCAGGAGAGAACAAAAGAGAGACAAAGAGAGTGTGAGAAAAGGGTGAGATTTCTCTCCCCAAACTCCTTACGGGGTCTTCGCTGCGAGATCACAATCACCCGGTGCTATACCAGCTGCACTGGCTCCCGGTGGAGTACAGGATCAGGTTTAAGGTGCTGGTTTTAACCTTTAAAGCCCTATACGGCCTAGGACCCTCGTACCTACGGGACCGCCTCTCCTGGTATGTCCCACGGAGGAACTTACGATCTTCAAATAAAAACATCTTGGAGGTCCCAGACCACAGAGAGGTTAGGCTGGCCTCAACCAGAGCCAGGGCTTTTTCGGCTGTGGCTCCGATCTGGTGGAACGCTCCATCACAAGAGACTAGGGCCCTGCAGGACCTGACATCTTTCCGCAGGGCCTGTAAGACAGAGCTGTTCCACCAGGCCTTTGGTCAGGGCGCAGCCTGGTTCCCTCCTTTGGCAATCTTCACAGAACTCTAGCCCAATGGTTGCCATCAATTTGATTTGAATTAATTTTATAATGAAATGATTTTAGAATGCCCGGCTTCAGCTGGGGAGGGCAGGATATAAATAAATTATTATTATTATTATTATTAAACAAAACAGAAATGTGAATTCCTCGATTTGCTTGCAGAGCATCCCAAGTTGAATCCCTGGAATCTCCAGGTAGAACTGGAACAGACCCTTGTCTGAAACCCTGGAGAGATCCTGGCAGTCAGTGGAGGCAGTGCTGAGCTAGGTGGACCAAGTGTCCTGACTCAGAATAGAGTAACTTCCTGTGTTTCCTATCTGCTTATATAAGTATATAAGGAGGAATTACTGTGCGTCACGTAAAGGGCAAGCAGAATGACCAGGGGGGTGAAGCGACTCCCCTATGAAGACAGTGGAACGGACTCCTTCGGAAAGTGGTGGACTCTCTTTCCTTGGCAGTTTTTAGGTAGAGGTTGGCTGGCCATCTGTCGTGGATGCTTTAGCTGAGATTCCGGCATGGCAGGGGGTTGGACTAGATCATCCTCAGGGTCCGTTCCAACTCTCCGATTCTATGATTCTATAAAAAGTTGCAGTGTTTGGGACTTTTCAGTTTAGAGGAAAGGCGAGTGAGAGCCTGCATGGTTGTTGTTTAGTCATTTAGTTGTGTCCGCCTCTTCGTGACCCCCTGGACCAGAGCACGCCAGGCACTCCTGTCTTCCACTGCCTTCCGCAGTTTGGTCAAACTCATGCTGGTAGCTTCGCGAACACTGTCCAACCATCTCGTCCTCTGTCGCCCCCTTCTCCTTGTGCCCTCCATCTTTCCCAGCATCAGGGTCTTTTCCAGGGAGTCTTCTCTTCTCATGAGGTGGCCAAAGTATTGGAGCCTCAGCTTCACGATCTGTCCTTCCAGTGAGCACTCAGGGCTGATTTCCTTCAGAATGGATCGGTTTGATCTTCTTGCAGTCCATGGGACTCTCAAGAGTCTCCTCCAGCACCAGAATTCAAAAGCATCAATTCAAAAGTTTGCATAGTAGACCTTTATAAAATTCCACATGACATGGAGAAAGTGGATGGAGAACAATTATTCTGCCTTGTAACACTGCAAACGGGTGGAAGCTGAATATTGGATGATACAGGAAGGATTTTTAAAAGCCCCTTTTCACCCAGCGCAGTGTTAGCCTGTGGAACTCTCTCCCACAGGAGGCAGTGATGGCCACAAACCTAGACAACTTTAAAAGAGGATTGGGCAGATTCATGGAGGAGGAGGGGACTATCGAAGGCTTCATTTTGTTTGCCCTTTCCTACTCTCAACTGCTAGGGACTGGTGAACATAATCATTTGCAGTTTCTGTCTGTTCCTCAATTTTCTGCACTGAAATTCAGCCTGCCTCATTACTGCATCACTTCAGTTCTTCATTTTTAATTCCGTCTGGTGTCCATTTCTCCTGATCTAGGCTTTTTCTGTGTGTGCAAACAATTCCCCCTAACATCACACTACAGGACGAGGGTAGGTCATTTGCAGAAGAATATGCACAACTTTACCGCTGGCAGACACATTTCTGATTGGAGAATGGCATTGCCGAATTTGGAGATGTCTGATGTTCAAAGGTTCTCAGCTGGGTTTCCATTTGCGCATCCATTTCAAGAAGTGTGGAGTAATTGATTGACCAATTGATTGATACATTTCTGAGCACAATTTAAAGTGTTGGTGCTGACCTTTAAAGCCCTAAACGGCCTCAGTCCAGTATACCTGAAGGAGTGTCTCCACCCCCTTCGTTCAGCCCGGACACTGAGGTCCAGCGCCGAGGGCCTTCTGGTGGTTCCCTCCCTGCCAGAAGTGAGGTTACAGGGAACCAGACAGAGCGCCTTCTCGGTAGTGGCGCCTGCCCTGTGGAACACCCTCCCTTCAGATGTGAAGGAAATAAGCAGTTATCCTATCTTTAAAAGACATCTGAAGGCAGCCCTGTTTAGGGAAGTTTTTAATATTAAATGCTGTAATGTTTTTAACATTTGATTGGGAGCCGCCCAGAGTGGCTGGGGAGACTCAGCCAGATGGGTGGGGTATAAATAAATTATTATTATTATTATTATTATTATTATTATTATTATTATTATTGATGGATTCATGCATGCATTCCTAGACTGCCTTTCTGCCAAGGCCCTCTGGTCTGCTGACAATTTTAAAATATTAAAAGAAAAGAACAAGCTGGGGAGGTTCTCATTCAAAGGCCACGCTTGTCATCTTGCTCCTCCATGGTCTCAATGTTGCTCCTTGTAGACGTCAACAGGGAGGAGGAAGATGAGTTGTCTCTGCCGTTCATTAGCTCTGCCTCAGCCAATCATTGGCTCTGGTTCCACCTCCTGTGGGGCTCCTTGCCTTCTTCCCCACCAGCCCCAATGGGCACCAACAGCCAATGGATGCTTCAGGAGTTGCATCCTGAACTGCAGATCCTACATTGAACCGGGGGTTGGTCTAGATGTCCTCTGAGTTCCTTAGCAGCAGATGTGGGATTCTAAGCTTGGGGAAGTGTCTCTACTACCAGCAGCTACAAATAAACCCCTCACAAAAGCCTGATTTTTGGGAGAAGCTTTGTTGTAAAAACCGTTCCAAAGTTAGTCAAAGAACACTTCATTCTCTCTATAATGAGATTGTCTCTTCCCCACAAAAGCCACCCAAAAGCAGCGACGGGGAGAGAAATAGAGGAGGAGGCAGATGAAAGGAATTGGCCTTATCGGGGGAAAACACAGCACCCGACTGCGAGCAGGAAACTGAGCTGTTAACTAGCAAGTCACACCAGATTTGTGGTTTTAACACCTGTCTTCTGACAGGACTTCGGAAGAAGAAGCCCGGCTGATTCCAAACACCGCCACCGCCAAAAAGAGAAAGTGCAGGTTAATCTTGCTCTTAAACTGGTTCCAGGTTCCTGCATATATTGGCAGATTCCTGAGCGGGAAGATGTTTTCCTTGCAGGAGATATTACACAAAGCACCAAGCCGGCCCTATCATTCAGTGGTTTGGGGTGGCTGCCTCAGGTGGCAAATACTGAGGAGTGACGACTACAATTCATTCCCTGCTTTCACCCTCAGGTCCCAGGGCAGTTGACAACAATATTAATATTAACAATTGTAAACCACTTACGAGTGACGCGGGTGGCGCTGTGGGATAAACCACAGAGCCTAGGACTTGCCCATCAGAAGGTCGGCTGTTCGAATCCCCATGACAGGGTGAGCTCCCGTTGCTCGGTCCCCGCTCCTGCCAACCTAGCAGTTTGAAAGCACGTCAAAAGTGCAAATAGATAAATAGGTACCGCTCCGGCGGCAAGGTAAACGGCGTTTCCGTGCGCTGCTCTGGTTCGCCAGAAGCAGCTTAGTCATGCTGGCCACATGACCTGGAAGCTGTACGCCAGCTCCCTCGGCCAATAAAGCGAGATGAACGCTGCAACCCCAGAGTCGGCCATGACTGGACCTAATGGTCAGGGGTCCCTTTACCTTTTTAAACCACTTACAGTGAGATGTTGGGAGGACAGAGGAACATAGGAAACGGCCTTCCACTGAGCCAGACCCTTGGTCCATCTAGCTCAGTACTGTCTACACTGACTGGCAGCAGCTCCCGGGGTTTCAGGTTTGCAGGGGCGACTCATACAGGGAGGTAACGGGCAGACTCCTCTGAGGCTCAGCCCCTTTGAACGAACCAGTTATGCTGGTTGTCATGGTGTGATTGTGGCTGATTGGAAGGTGACAAAAACCCCAAACAATGAGCTGCTGATTTTGATGTGTCCATGGCAGAATGATTGATCACTCTCTGTGTAGATAATACAATAGGGGGATTGGATGAATCTGTCTCGCTCTGGGCAGACTGGCCTAAGAAATTGCATTGCCTGAGGCAGTGGGGAAGACTACTGGGGGTGGGAGAGTGTCCCCCATGTCCACACCAGGGGAGGCCTTGCAGCAATAGAGGGAAATGGCCAGGGGGGAATTAAATTCAGTTGACATTTAAAGGAGAATCTGTCTATTTCACACTTTGCTTTAAAATCTGCAAAATGGAACTCAGCCATCCATAAAAATTCACACTCCTCTGAATTTTGCAACATGTTTCACCACCCAAGCAATGCTTAATATATATAAAAAATGCATATATCACATTAAAGCATGCACGCAAAATGCACCCATTTGTGAAAATAATAAGGAAAAGTGTGTTCTGCCAGGGAAGATCACTCTGCAAAGAATGTGTCCGTTAGGGGAAAGTGCGTACAGTCATGAGTCTTTCGGGAGAGACTGCCCTGAAAAGCTGTGAACTTGCACAAGAACTTTATTATATTTTGCTACAAAGCGAACGTAAGATTGGGAAGTCAAGGAACAGAGAAAGACTGAAATGGGCAGGTTTGCCTATCGATAGTAGGCGCTTCCTTCCAGCATCTGTGGCTTCAGGTGACATGATAAAAGTTTATAAAACTACTCATGGCAGGAGCAGAGAAAAGTTTTCCTACTTCTCTCTTTTGGATTAGAAGTTGCGGATATCCAATGAGGCCGAAGGTTGGCAGATTCAGGAGTGATAAAAAGAAAGGACTTCTTGACATGACACAGAGTTGACCTATGGAACTCCCTGCTACAGGAGGCAGTGATGGCCAGCAACTTGGATTGCCCTAAAACAGAATTGGACAAATTCATGGAGGAGATGGCTGTCAGTGGATGGCTATCCACAGTCACAGGCAGTAACGCTTCTGGATTCCAGTTTCTGGAAACCACAGAGGGAGATAATACTCTTGTAATACTGGAATCCTATTTGTGGGATGCTGAATTAGATGGGTCCTTGGCTTGGTCCAGCAAGCTGTTCTTAGGACTCTGGGAGGGGAGTCATCTGACAGCACGGCTGCGTGACCTTCTCCTGAGTTTTATTCCCACCCCCACCCTGAAGTACAGTGGTACCTCTGGTTGCGAACAGGATCCGTTCCGGAGGCCCATTCGCAACATGAAAAGAGCGCAATCCGCAGTGGCGCGTCTGCACATGTGTGGGTTGCAATTCGCCGCTTCTGTGCACGACGTCACTTTGCTCTTCTGCGCATGCACGAGCGGCGAAACCCGGAAGTAACCCTTTCCGGTACTTCCAGGTCGCTGCGGGATGCAACCTGAGAGAACGTAACATGAAGTGGATGTAACATGAGGTATGACTGCACAGACAACAGCTGGGCCTCGGAACAGGCCCAGAGCCCTGACGCCTGTCAGAAACCAGTTAGAAACATGGAGCAACTTGGACCTACCTGTTGCGTGGATTCGTCGGCTGCAACTGACACGTTGTTGGTAAGAGAGGCCACCTGAAGTGCCTGCTTCCGAGCAGCGAGCAGGATGCGACAGTAGGTGAAGAGGATGGCAACGGACGGGAGGAAGAAGGTCAGACCCGAGGCGATGAGGGCGTAGGGCAGGCTGACCGCCACGCGGCACTGCCCCTCTTCTTCGGCCTGGAAGGTGGCGTTGAAGGGACGCGGGCCGAACTCCATCTTGTGCCAGCCCATCTCGATGGGCAGGAAGGAGACCAGGGCGGCTAAGGTCCAGGTGGCCAGGATGAGCAGCACAGCCCTGCAGGACGTCATCCTCAGCTTGTACCTGAGCGGGGAGATGATGAGTAGGTAGCGGTCAAGGCTGATGACGCACAGGTTGAGAATGGAGGCGCTGGTGCACATCACGTCAAAGGCGAACCAGACGGAGCAGAAGGCGCCGTCCAGCACCCAGCGGCCGTAGTGCTGGTTTAGCAGCGCCGGCGGCATCACCACCGAGCCCACCATCAGGTCGGACATGAAGAGAGACACCAGGAAGTAGTTGGAGGTGTTGCGGAGCGCCCGCTGGGTGAAGATCAGCAGAATGAGGGAGAAGTTGCCCAGCATGGTCAAGAGGACGATGAAGGCGAGGAAGGCAGCCGTCCAAGCGCTGCCGCTCGGCGCGGAATATTCCCCACCGGCCGCGCTGGCGTTGCTGCCCCCCAACTCCCCTTCCATTGACAAGACAGGAGAGCGTGGCGGAAGGGGGGTGGTTTGCGGCTCGGCCGAACGCCGGCGCTAGGTGATCATCACCGAGAGCTTGCCATTCAGAGGATGCGAAGGGATTCGGTGCCCTTTTCGCTCTTTCCTTCCTTCTCTCCTCCTCCTCCTCCTCTCTCCTTCCTCCCACTCTTTGCCGGGAGCCAGAGCTGCACAGCGTTCCTCCATGAAGAGGGAGACCCCCATCAATCAGTCGGCAGCCTCCAAGCCATCAAGAGGCGAACTGGGAAAGTCGGGGGGGAGCAGCAGAAGCCACAGTCCTCCCAGCGCTCTCTGCCACCCCCACGGCTCCCCACTTTTGCTCCCTGCAGATCTTCTCCTGGCGTGTGGAAGAAAACGAAAAGGAGGCACGCTCTCTCTTCTCCCCGCTGCCGTGAATGCGGCTGGCTGGCAGCACCGCCGATGCCTCTCCACCACTCCCGCATCTATCTCCCGCTCTCTCTCGCAAAAGCTCTGCTCCGTTGCTACAAAGGATGTGAATTTTCTCACCCCGAAGATTCGGCTGGGTGTGGGGAGGGAAGGAAGCACTGAGTGTGCAGCTGGTGTTTTCAAGAACCACATGCCAACTTGTGTGTGTGGCAGAGTTTATTTCCCTTCATGGGCAGTTAAGGCTCCAATCGCCCAGTGCAGCGTAGAAACAGTTACTGGGTTGTTATTGTTGTTTTTAAAAAAACCAAAGCACAATTGTTAACATTTTCCAAACTCTTCAGAATCCTGGAGTCATTCCCTTGGAATATTCGTAGAAGCAGGGAACATAACGGGAGTCCGCAGGATCAGGCCTACGGCCTACCTTGTCCGACATTCTGTTCTCACAGTGGCCAACCAGAAATGGAAGGGACCCCCCACCCCGAAGGATCATCTAGTCCAACCCCCTGCAATGCGGGAATCACAGCTGGAGAATCCCTGGAAGATTTTAACAAAATACCAAAGGCATTTCTGTTGGGTTTAGTTGGAGAGGATATTCGAAAAAAAGATATACATTTGTTTCTGTATGCCACAACGGCTGCAAGGATACTTCTGGCACAGAAATGGAAAGAGCAGGAAATTCCAACATTGGAAGAATGGCGGAGTAAGATGGTGGAATACTTAGAATTGGGAAAGCTGACCGGGAAGATCCCGGAATCAGTGCGACGAACTGTTTCAAAAGGACTGGAGCAAATTTGTATTATATATGAAAGAGCGTTGTAAACATCTGAAAATGTTTGTAGGTTTAAGTTGAAATGTTTTGTAATGTGAATATAAGAAACTGATTTACATATTTATGCCATGGGAGCATATTCACCCAGTGCTTTCCCAGCTGCACTGGCTCCCGGTGGAGTACAGGGTCAGATTTAAGGTGCTGGTTTTGACCTTTAAAGCCCTTCACGGCCTAGGACCCTCATACCTACGGGACTGCCTCTCCTGATATGCCCCACGGAGGACCTTAAGGTCCATATATAGCAACACCTTAGAGGTCCCGGGCCTTAAGGAAGTTAGATTGGCTTCAACCAGAGCCAGGGCCTTTTCAGCACTGGCTCCGGCCTTGAGGAACGCTCTGTCTCATGAGACCAGGGCCCTGCAGGATCTGATTTCTTTCCGCAGGGCCTGTAAGACAGAGTTGTTCCACCTGGCCTTTGGCTTGGAGCCAATTTGATTCCCTCCCCCTCTTTCTTTTTCCTTTTTCCTTTCTCCTCCTGTGATGAGGCTGCATTTTAATATTTTAATGTTTCTGTATTTTAATTGTTGTATTTTAATCTTGTTTTTAAGTTGTATTTATTCAACTTGTTTTTATTATTGCTTGTTAGCTGCCCTGAGCCCAGCCTTGGCTGGGGAGGGCGGGGTATAAATAAAACATCATTATTATTATTATTATTATTATTATTATTATTATTATTATTATTATTTATTATTATTATTATATAATGAGGTGAAGTACAAAAATAAGATAGAAGTTTAAAAAGTGGTTATAGAAATGCTAAGAATCTAGTAAAGATATCTGGAAGTCAGAAAGAGCCAGGGAAGGAGGTCGTTGCTCAGTGTGAGCAAGGTTTCAGATTACAGAGTTATGTAATAGAATGTGATATGATAAATATGGATAACTTAATAAAATTATTATTATTATTTTAAAAAATTAATAATCCCTGGCATATGGCAGAAGGCTATCCCATCCTTCTCTCGGCTTTCCCTTGTCAAACAGCTCTTGTTCTCAGAAAGTTCTTCCTTTTTTTCCCATAGAATATTTATTAAATTTTTCAATAGTAATACAATGAAAAGAAAAAGAAAAAATAACAAAAATGCAAAAATAAAAATAATTAAAAACATACAAAATTTCCATTACTTATTTTCCTTTAACTTATTTCCCGGACCTCCTCATACCTCCCTTTTTTGTATTCCAATTCAGATTGTTAGTTAGTTCAGCAAATCCTTACCATTAAGTTTTTACCTATTTCCTAATGTTTAGTTGGACTCTCCTTTCTTGCAGATTTAATCCATTGGTGCCCCATTGGATCTGAGCACAAGCTCATCCTTCCCCACTGCAGTTTCCCACAACGGATATTCAGAAGCATCCTTGCCTCTGACTGTAGAGGCAGAGCCTAGCCCAACTTGGCTAGTTGTCCCTGATAGCCTTTCCTTTTCCTAAGCCATCCCAGTTGGTGGTTGTCATTGCCTCCTGTGGCAGTGAGTTCCATAGCTAAACTATGCCCTGCGTGAGTCTGGAGACACACAAGTTCCCCGACCCTAATGTACAGGACTGCACTGCAAGGAGGAGGTGTGATAGACCAGGCTTTCCAAATCTGAAGTTCTCCAAGAACTCTCATCTCCCCAGAGCTCCAGCCAGCATTGCCTACACCCCCCCAAAAAATCTGGAGGAGTTCCCCATTCCTTCATTAAAAGAAGGCAGAGTTGTGACCGGGGGTGGCGGAAGCAAAGGCAAGCGATGGTCTGGTTCAAGAATGGAGAACGTGCAGCCCTCCAGAATTTGCTGGGCTCCCGATCCCCGGAGCTCCAGCCAACATTGCCTTTGTTGTTGTTGTTGTTTAGTCATTTAGTCGTGTCCGACTCTTCGTGACCCCATGGACCAGAGCATGCCAGACACTCCTGTCTTCCACTGCCTCCCACAGTTTGGTCAGACTCATGTCTGTAGCTTCGAGAACACTGTCCAACCATCTCATCCTCTGCCGTCCCCTTCTCCTTGTGCCCTCCATCTTTCCCAACATCAGGGTCTTTCCCAGGGAGTCTTCTCTTCTCATGAGGTGGCCAAAGTATTGGAGCCTTAGTTCAGGACCTGTCCTTCCAGTGAGCACTCAGAGCTGACTGCCTCCAGAATGGATAGGTTTGATCTTCTTGCAGTCCATAGGACTCTCAAGAGTCTCCTCCAGCACCATAATTCAAAAGCATCAATTCTTTGGCGATCAGCCTTCTTTATGGTCCAGCTCTCACTTCCATATATCACTACTGAGAAAACCATAGCTTTTACTATACGGACCTTTGTTGGCAAGGCGATGTCTCTGCTTTTTAAGATGCTGTCTAGGTTTGTCATTGCCTACCCACCCCCAAAAAAATATCTGCAGGAGTTCCCCATTCCATCCTTAAAAGAAGGCAGAGTTGTGATGGGGAATAGCCAGGGGCAGCGAAGGCAAGTGATGGCCCAGCTCAGAAATGGGGACCTGTGCCTTCCATGCATTGTTTGGGACTTCAACTCACTCCAGACTCAGCTGGAATGGCCAATAGTCAGGCCTCGAGTTACCCTATCCTGGCATGGCAGGATGCAGCCTGGTCTGATCCGGCAAGGCCGTTAACGACGCTCTTACGAAACGAGCTTTGGCCCTTTTGCCGTTTTTATGGATGTTCTTGCCCTCCGTTCAACCTGCGTTAACTCGTCCTCTCCTCGGATTTTTGCATCCTGCTCAAACCACTCCAGGGCTGCCCCGAGGCTCTGGCCTCGAGTTTCCTGGAGAGGCAGACTCAGTGGCCTCTTGTAAATCTCTCCCTCCTTGCAGTAACTAAGAAACAAATCCGCATGATCTAGAATCAGGCCTTTCCTGGCTGCAGATGCCTGCTCGGCCACTGAGGTGCCAACCTTCCCCGTTGGCAACCTCAAGTTCAATGGCCCAGTGAGCCCAGAACTGTCTCTGCGTTAGGGATGGTGAACCTGAGACCTTCCTGGTGTTCCCAAATCCTATTGCTGCTTCTCATTGGATCTGCGGCATGAGGCTGTGGGGAGTTGGAGACCAGCAATGCCCTGAGGGCAGAGGTTCCCCTTCCCCGAACTAGACCAGTCGCTTGTCTTTATTGCCCCAGCTGCCTCCGCCACAACACTGGCCATCACTTGAGACTCCTTAGGTAAAGGTAAAGGGACCCCTGACCATTAGGTCCAGTCGTGCCCGACTCTGGGGTTACAGCACTCTTCTCGCTTTATTGGCCAAGGAAGCCGGCGTACAGCTTCCGGGTCATGTGGCCAGCATGACTAAGCCACTCCTGGAGAACCAGAGCAGTGCATGGAAACGCCGTTTACCTTCCTGCCGGAGTGGTACCTATTTATCTACTTGCACTTTGACGTGCTTTCGAACTACTAGGTTGGCAGGAGCAGGGACCGAGCAACGGGAGCTCACCCCGTCACGGGGATTCGAACCGCCGACCTTCCGATTGGCAAGTCCTAGGCTCTGTGGTTTAACCCACAGCGCCTTAGGGTAGTTATAAAGTGGGATATCAAATCCAAACTCTTCTTCTTCTTCTTGCCTTTGTTCCCCCTTGCTACAGGCAGCAGCCATTTTGTTTCGCTGCTTGCAGCCTCCGGGAGCTCATGATGAGGACTTGTAGGAACCAAGCAGGAGGAACCTCTTGGCTGCTCCGGGCGAAGAGCGAAGAGAGGAGTCCCGATTTTGTCTAGAAAGCCCTGCAGGATCAGGCCCCGAGTACAGGATCCTCTCCTCCAGCCGGTGCCCCATACAGATCCAGTGACTATTGAGAGCCATAGCATAAGCCTCCTTTTTCCCAGGACTGGGAGTCAAGGTGGCTTTCAGATAAAACAGGAAAACTAACATAATCCTTTAAAAGTAATTCTACTCCAATAAAGATATATACATAGAAAGAGCTATTAAAATAGCTAATAATCATCTCTCTTGGACCTGGTCCAAACCACAGGGAGAAACTGAAGTATTATTATTATTATTATTATTATTATTATTATTATTATTATTATATTTGTATACCGCCGTATACCCGCAGGTCTCAGGGCAGTTCACAAAATAAAATCACAATATAAAAACAGAAGATACACTATGATGAGGACTTGTAAACGGGTTCAACCTCGGGGAAAGAATTCTGCTTGAAACCTTGGAAAGGGCAGGGCCGCAGTAACTATTAGGCTAATGAAGCTGTAGCCTTAAGTCCTCATGATTTTTTAGGCCCTCAGTTCACGACTTTAGCTATGAACTCGGTCCAGTCGCTCTTAGCCTTACCTTCTTTACAGGGTTGTCGTTGTGATGCCTGGGGGTGGGGGGAGAGAAAGGCATAGAAATCCCTGTAACTCTGTGCTCTCTCGCGCCCCCTGGAGATAGCTCCTGGCTACTCGCAGGTGTTTCGCAAGAGACACACCTTGACCTTAATCAGAAGAGATTTCTTCCATCAACATTAGTATCAACAAAATACTCCCTTTCCCATCCCACGGAGATTTGCTAGTCCCAGAGTGCCACCTGGTGGCCATAGAGGGGGGAAATGGGTTTGATTAGCTACCCACACATCGCAGAAATCTTATTTCTCCCTTGGCTACAACATTTGCTCCTTGACGTTCATTTGGATCCAATGTGTGTCCGGAAATAAAGGGCGGTGGAACTGAAAGTCTTGTGTAGCTCAGGGGTGGAACATCTGCTTTGCGTGAAGAAGGTCTCAGGTTCGTATCCCAATGGCATCTCCAGGTAGGGCTGGGAAACACACACACACACAAACACACCTGGTATCAGAGCAGTGGCGTAGTGTGGGGGGGTGCAAGGGGGGCCGGCCGCACCGGGCGCAACATCTGAGGGTTAGGGTTAGGGGGCGCAAATCCACGGGTTGGGGGCGGCAATTCCACGGGTTAGGGGGTGCAAATTACTTGCCTTGCCCCGAGTGCTGACAACCCACGCTATGCCACTGTATCAGAGGTTTTGAAAACCTGCCGCGAGCCAGTGCAAGCAGCACTGAACTAGCCGGACCAGTGTTTTGGCGGAGCTGAAGGCATTCTCCTGTGTTCCTTCATTAAGTGCCCTGCACGCAAAGAGGCTATGAGAAAGGTATGCCATTTCCTTCCCCAAAACTCACAGAGATGCTTTGCTATCCCTGAGCAGGAAACTCTTTCAGCTCTGCTTTCGGCAGTTGCAACCCCAGAATTGAATGCAGAGCTGTGGCGGCTTCCCAGGGAACTGCAGAACTCTTTCCCCCCTTTTTCTAAAATAAATTTTTATTGGAAATTTTATTTACAACATAACATAAGGTAAAGGGTAAAGGGACCCCTGACCATTAGGTCCAGTCGTGACCGACTCTGGGGTTGCGGCGCTCATCTCGCTTTGCAGATCAGGAGGTATAGGCAGCCAGGGAGACCTCCCAGGTGCCTGCATGTCAATCAAAGTTCAGGGGAAGACATCATGAGTTAACTCCTCCCCTTATGAGATAACACCTCCCCTGGGGCATTTTCAGATCAGGAAGTGCGGGCAGCCAGGGAGGCTGCAGATCAGGAAACATGGGCAGCTGAGGAGACCTCCCAGATGCCTGTATGCCAATTAAAGTTTGGCGGGAAAACATAAGTTAACTCCTCCCCTTATGAGCCTACACCTCCCCTGGGGCATTTTCAGATCAGGAAATGTGGGCAACCAGGGAGGCTGCAGATCAGGAAACGTGCAGCTGGAGAGATCTCCTAATGACTGATGTTTTAATGTATTTTTAATATTTTGTTGAAAGCTGCCCAGAGTGACTGGGGAAACCCAGGCAGATGGGCAGGGTATTCATCATCATCATCATCATCATCATCATCATCTTGTACCAGGATAAGATGTCATGCATTAATTCCTCCTATGGTGGGGGCAGGTCAATTTCAGCATAGGAAGATCTAAAATGCTGCTGTACCATCGCCTCTCTCTTATGTGTCCAATTCTGCACATGACTGACTTAGGCCTGTTATTCACAGTGGGTCTACTCTGAGTAGGACTTAAATGGAAGCAGCCCCACATAAATATTTGCTCTTAGATTTGCATTCTGAAAGCACTATATTGTCTCGCTCGACAAAAGACCCGGAGTGACACGGTATGTGGATGTTGGATCTAATTTATTTAATTAAGAGGGATGAATAACACAATGATAAAGATGGAAATATATATAACGTGTGTGTGTGTGAGAGAGAGAGAGAGAGGCCATGAAGAGTGTTGTAGTCAGCAGAGCAAGGAGAGAGGCTGGGTGTATACAAAGGCAAGAGTTCGAATCTCACGCTAAACATTCAGTGATTAAGACGTTTAAAAATTCAAGGAAAGGTTGGCCAAGATGGCAGCCTCTTCATTCAATAATCTGACTCACGTCAGATTCAGATTACATTAAATTCCCACAGAAAAGGCTGTAGCTCAATGGTAGAGTATCTGCTCTTGTAGGCAGAAGATCCCAGGTTCGTTCCCCAACACCTCCAAGTAATTGCGGGAATGTCCTCTGCCTGAATTCCTGGAGAGCCGCTGCCGGTCAGTGTTGGCAATCCTAGGTTGGATGGACCAGTGGTCTGTCTTGGAATAAGACTACCTTCTGTGCACCTCCTCATTGATCCAGCCCTTTATCCATAACCACGAGGGCTATAATCTTTAGGAAAACCAGAACCCAATGACAAGAGTGTCTACTTTGCATTCAGAAAGTCCCCAGTTTGACCTGTCATCTCCAGGTAGGGCTGAAACCCCATTGAGCTGCTGCCAGTCAGCGTTGACAATATTGAGCTAGATCTGACTCACTAAAAATGTTCCCACCTGTTTCTTCCCCCTCGCCCAGCGCTCTCCAATAAAATTTCCTTTGCTCCCTTCTATCTTCCGTTCATTAAAGTGCTGCTAGGAAGTCAAACAGGGGTAAAGCAAAGTGGTGCCGTCCAGACTCCAGCTCCCAGCAGTCCCAGCCAGCATGGCCACCGCTCAAGAATGATGGGAGTTGGAGTCCAGCAACACCAGGAGGGACACGAGCTCGCCAACCCCGCATTAAAAGAAGGCAGAGTTGTGATGGAGGTAGCCAGGGGCAGTGAAGGCAAGTGAGGGCAGAATTCAAACGTGCAAGAAATGTCTCGCTTCTGCTGCTAAAAAAGCACCAAAGGGGAGAGTCTCTTTTGTCAAAAACGGGGTTTTTTGGGGGGGTCCAGTCCGGCTCCTCCGAGACTCCCCAGTGGTAGAACTGGACCCACGGCGTCTGTGGTTCCTGCACTGCAAGGGGTTCCCTTCCAAGTCTACAATTCTATATATAGTCTTCACAGATGGAAAGCCAGAAACCGAGAAACCGCCTTGGATGTCTTTGTTTGGAGTGTCCGCTGGACCTTCAAGAGGAAAGGTCCCCAGAGACCTCTCTCTCATTTTGCCCCTCCCTCTTCCCTCACCCCCCCAATACATTAGAGCAGTGTGCAATTTCGTCAGTGATGCCCTCCCAACCACCCCCTCCCCCAGTTCTCTCGCCGGTTGCCAGTTTGTCCCATTGGCCGCCTCCGGTGAAAGGTCCGCCTTCAGCTTGGCCTCTGCTTCCCCACGACCACGTTGCCAAGAGCAAAGCATGATGGGTATTTGAGAGGTGGGGGAAAGTCGTCAAGGCCTGGGCTGAAGGGACAGTTCACCCCCCGGAAGGTCGGAGGTCAGTCCTTGGCCTCGTCTTCATGGTGGTGGTGGTTGGAGGCCTCTTCCCCTGGGTGGTGGTGGCCGTAGGGGTGGGGGTGAGGTCCCTCAGCCGGCAGGTTCTCGTCGCCGTTGACGTAGACGTTGAGGAGCGCCCCTTCTTGGCTCTGCTCCTTGCCACATGCCTGGCAGCTGCAATGGAGGATCTTCTCCACCAGTTTGTCCACCCTGGGGATGTCTTCGTTGCTGGGGCAGTCCAGTGTCACCTGGGGGAAGGAGAAGACATCAGAACACAAAGGAAGAGCTTGGCTGCTGGATCAGGCCAATGGCCCATCCAGTCCAGTCTCCTGTTCTCACAGCAGTCAACCTGTAGGAACCCCTCAAGCAGGACCTGAACTCAAGACCCCTCTCCTCTCCTGCGATTCCCACCAGCTGCTATTCAGAAGCACTGCTGCCTCTTGCCGTACGTAGCTCTCAGGGCTAGCGGCCATCAGTGGCTGCCTCCTCCCGAAATTTGGCTCACCATCTTTTTTACAGAGAGCCACCACAATCATCTAACATATAACACCAGTCCTGAAAGACCTGCATTGGCTCCCAGGATGTTTCCAAGCACAATTCAAAGTGTTGGTGCTAACCTTGAAAGCCCTAAATGGCCTCGTCCCAGAATACCTGAAGGAGCGTCTCCACCTCCATCATTCAGCCTGGATGCTGAGGTCCAGCTCTGAGGGCCTTCTGGTGGTTCCCTCCCTGTGAGAAGTGAGGTTACAGGGAACCAGGCAGAGGGCCTTCTCGGTGGTGGTGCCCACCCTGTGGAACACCCTCCCATCATATGTCAAGGAAATAAACAACTATCTGACTTTTAGAAGACATCTGAAGGCAGCCCAGATTAGGGAAGCTTTTAATGTTTGATGTCTTACTGTGTTTTAATGTTTGATGTTTTACTGTATTTTTAATATTTTGTCGGAAGCCGCCCAGAGTGGCTGGGGAAACCCAACCAGATGGGTGGGGTATAAATAATAATAATATATTATCATCATCTAAGAACATCATGAGCCCTGCTGTTGGGCCAGGTCAAAGTTTCATCTAGTCCAGCTTCCTGATCTAACAGGGACTAACAAGATGCCGCTTATGGGAAACCTGCAAACAGGATCTGACCATAAGAGCACGCTCGCCTTCCTGCTTTTTTGTAGCAACTGGTATTCAGAATAATTGCTGACTCCAACCATACAAGCAGAGCGTAGTGATCACAGTTAGTGAATTTCTCTAATCCTCTTTCTAAAGCCATTGCATGTAGTACCCATCGCACATCATGTATGGACCTAGGGGCGAGGTCTAATAAGAAACTTGAGTCTGGCTACCAGATCAGTGGCCTACTTAGCCCTCATCCTGTACTGACATCGGCCAACCAGATGCAACAGCAACGTTCTTCCCACTTGTGATTCCCACTCTAGCCCCTTACTTGCTCCCTCCACACAAATATTCCATCTATTTATTTATTGGAGAAGGGATGCTAATGGGTATTCAGCGAACAGCCCTTCTTGGACGATCACCGCACAAATCCGCTCCACTTCCCAGTGGGGAGGAGTTGCGGTGGACCGCGTGGCCACCCACTCCCCACTGGGGGCGGGGGACTCTGTCCCTCATTGCCTGGGGGATCCCGTCCACGTCAGAGCCCGGCCAGCCAATCCGCCGGCCGGGGGGGCATGGCCAGGGCCGTCTAAACGGAGGAGCGAACCAGAGGACTTCCTCTTTGGCTCACTTCCTCAATCACCCACCCTCCCTATTTTGCAGGTTAGGCAATGACCTTGCTATGGACCTTGGTTGGTCGCCTTGGTTGTCCAAGGGGCCTGGTAGGAATTTTTCCACTTGGCAAATTGGCACTGGCCACTTGGTTTTTGCCTACCTCGTAGCAATCGTCACAACTTTGTTGGGGTTGCGGTTAGGCATTGTTTGACCTTGTGTGAGGGAGGGGAGGTGTGGCCATCACCTGCCCCTCCATCCTTAAGGGTATTCCGTTAAAGGAATCCGGGGGTCTTGATCTAGTCTGAAGCCCGGCTAGGGGGCTAAGGCCTTGACACGAACCCGACGGGAACACTAGGGGGAGCTTGAGTTGGTACGGATCGACAGGGCTCCCCCTACCGGTGGCTTACCCTTACTGGGGACTTCCTGCACAATGAGCAGGAGTCAGATATAGTCAGGTCCAATCAATGCCTAAGCCAATACCGCTCACATACTGTAATTTCAATAAAGTTGTGGCCAAAATTTGCCCAATAACATACCGTATTTTTTGCTCTATAAGACTCACTTTTTCCCTCCTAAAAAGTAAGGGGAAATGTGTGTGCATCTTATGGAGCGAATGCAGGCTGCTCAGCTATCCCAGAAGCCAGAACAGCAAGAGAGATTGTTGCTTTCACTGCGCAGCGATCCCTCTTGCTGTCCTGGCTTCTGAGATTCAGAATATTTTTTTTCTTGTTTTCCTCCTCCAAAAACTAGGTGCGTCTAGTGGTCTGGTGCGTCTTATAGAGCGAAAAATACGGTAAACCTAATATCTGTGTCCTTGTGTGAGTTATTTCCAACGAGGGGGTGGCTGCGGGGTCTCGACACGCAATTTCCCATCCTGAGCGGCATTACTTACCACTTCCCACATGGAGAGGGCTGGCATGCAGGAGTCGCAGTGCACCAGGGACTCGGTGGACTGTGGGAAGGTGTTGGGAACGCTGTAGCTGAAACACTGCCCCAAGCAGGCTCTGCGGACGAGAGGTGAAGATTAGGTAAGGTAAAGGGACCTCTGACCATTAGGTCCAGTCGTGACCGACTCTGGGGTTGCAGTGCTCATCCCGCTTTATTGGCCAAGGGAGCCAGCGTACAGCTTCCGGGTCATGTGGCCAGCATGACTAAGCCGCTTCTGGCGAACCAGAGCAGCGCACTGAAACGCCGTTTACCTTCCCACTGGAGTGGTACCTATTTATCTACTTGCACTTTGACGTGCTTTCGAACTGCTAGGTTGGCAGGAGCAGGGACCAAGCAACAGGAGATCACCCCATCGCGGGGATTCAAAACGCCGACCTTCTGATCGGCAAGTCCTAGGCTCTGTGCTTTAACCCACAACGCCACCTGCGTCCCAGGTGAAGATTACGGTAAAGTAAAGGGACCCCTGACCATTAGGTCCAGTCGTGACCGACTCTGGGGTTGTGCGCTCATCTCATTCTATAGGCTGAGGGAGCTGGCGTTAGTCCGCAGACAGCTTCCGGGTCATGTGGCCATCATGACTAAGCCACTTCTGGCGAACCAGAGCAGCACATGGAAACGGCGTAGGTGAAGATTAGGAAGGTGCTAAAAGCCTGCAAGATGAGGGTTGGGTTCAAAATTGGGGAGGGAGCGCCAAACATCCTGAGTGGACTGAGACCATCCCTTGCCTCTTAAGAAAACAGAAGCATTTTTACTTGGCATTGTAGGAGATGATATAAACAGAAAGGACTGTAAGATGTTTCTATATGCAATGACGGCAGCAAGAATATTATTGGCACAAAAATGGAAGCAAGAAGAACTACCGATGAAAGAAGAATAGAGGATGAAACTGCTGGACTATGCAGAACTAGATAAATTAACAGGAAGGATTCGAAACCTGCAGGACCAGAGATTCTCAGAAGACTGGAGTAAATTTACCAACTATTTGAAAAGCAAAAAATTCCTTCCAGTAGCACCTAAAGACCAACTAAGTTAGTTCTTGGTATGAACTGTGTATCTGAAGAAGTGTGCATGCACACGAAAGCTCATACCAAGAACTAACTTAGTTGGTCTTTTAGGTGCTACTGGAAGGAATTTTTTGTTTTGACTATGGCAGACCAACACGGCTACCTATCTGTATTTGAAAAGCAATTGTGATGAACAGATTACGCTAGTAGGTTTGCAAGAAGTTTTGTAAGGTGAATTATTTGAAATATTGCAAGAAAGATCATGAGGAGCATTATTAGTCAAGGATAATTAAAGGTAATATGAAATTAAGAAATGGATAATAAGTGATAAAGAACGGAAAATCATCAGAGGTGTTGACGGAAGTCTAAAAATATGGTATAAGATGAGAAGTTATGTCGTATGACTGTTGGAACTGATATGTTAGAGAATTAATAAAAATGTATATTAAAAAAGAGAGACCATCCCTTGCCTTCACTGCCCCTAGCTACCTCCATCCCAGCTCTGACATATTTTAATGAAAGGATGGGAAACCTGCAGCTCTTGAAAGGTTTCTCAGCTACAACTCTGGCCACTGGCAATAGGCTGGGTGCGTCCATTGGGGACTGAAGTCTGAAAACAGCTAGAATTAGGCCATCACTTGCCTTCACTGCCCCTAGCTACCTTTAATACAGGGAAGGGGACCATTGGTCATGCTGGGCCCAAGCATGGCCAACAGGTGGTGCTAGAGAGCAAAATGGAGTCCTACAACAAATGGCGAACGGCAGGTTCCTCTTCCCCAAACTAGACCATCACTTGCCTTCACTGTCCCTAGCTACCTCCATCACATCTCTGACTTCAGTTGTTTCTGGACTCCAACTCCCATCTACCCTCACCATTAGGCATGCTGGTTTTGACTGGTGTAAGCTGAAGCCCAACAACAGCTCAAGGGCCATAGTTTTCACACCCCTGTTTTTACAAGGTCATTGCTGTCTTGGGTTCTCAAAATTTTTTACTTACTTATTATTATTCTTTTTTTTAGCGTTTCTTTTATGCCATAAGATTTATATACTGCTTGATTTTAAAAACAACAACAACAGCACCCACCTCAAAGCGATTTGCAAAAAGAATAAAATGAAATTATCGGTGAAAACAGTTAAAAACAGCAACTTAAAACATTTTAAAAAATGAAATAACCTAAAAAACATTAGAATACATGTAGATATTCTACATATCTGGGTAGGCTTGCCTAAACAACAATAACAAAAAATTTTAGCAGCCACTGAAAGCAGTATAGTAAGTGAAAGAAAATAAAATTATTCCACAGCAAGAATTCTTATTGCAAAGTATTGGAAGACACAAGATCTACCCACCAGGGAAGAAAGGCAGATGAAGGTGATGGACTACATGGAACTGGCGGAAATGACTGGCAGAATCCGAGACCAGGGAGAAGAGTTGGTGGAAGAAGATTGGAAGAAATTTAAAGTTTATTTACAGAAACATTGTAAAATTAAGGAATGTTAGAAGGATGTTGGAATGAAGTCATGTGGTTTTAGCAGAAATGTTATAAAGGATTAAGAAAAAAATAGACTGTTAATTGGTGAAAGGAGGGAAAGTAAAGTCACATTATATTAAGATAAATTATAGGCAAAAACTGGGAAAGATGGAAAGGATTTGCTGAAATAGCTAACCGAACTAGAATACAAAAAAGGGAGGTGTGAGGAGGTCAAGGAAACAAGCAAATGAAAGATAAGTTATGGGAAGGTTTGTTGTGTGTGTTTTTTTAAAATTGTTCCTATTTTTCTGTTTTTTCTTTTTTTATTACTGTGATGTGTTGTCTTGTTTTTGTGTAATTTGGTGTTTTCTCTTTTTTCTTTCTGTGACCTTTAAAACTTTAATAAATATTATTTTTTTAAAAAAGAAAATAATTATTAAAGGTGCCTGTCTGATATCAAAAGGCAGGGAGTTCCAAAGACTGGGTGCTGCCACCTTAAAAAATTGAGTTCTTACAAATGTGGAACTATTAATAGTGTCATGTGTGCCACTTTTCATCACGGCAGAAAATTACAAATTGGTTTACAGCCACGATGCTTTTACTTGTGATACGTTAACAGGAAGAGGCAGAAATTAATTTCCGGAGTCGTGCTGGCCAGAGCTGGTGGTGAAGGAATGGGTTTCTGTGCAGTCAGTCTGAAACTGACTCAAAACCCCCCTTTTTCTTCTTTCTCCAAGAGAGCATTTCTAAAATGCACTAACGAGCTGTTGAGCAAATGCCTAACAAGAACACAGCTGTATAAACAAAGCTCTCTCCTTTATCAGTCACGGCAAAGGATGGCCTTGGCTGTTCCAGTGGAGTAGGGATGGCACGTCTAGGTCTTATCTTACATTCTGAACACACTCTGACGCACAGACCTAGTCCGGGAACAGCGCCAGAGTGTGTTCTTGGAGTTGGTGACCTCTTGCTCCAAAATAAGAGTATAGGAACAGGAATACCCTTTTATGGTCAGAAGTACAGGAAGGAAAACCCTTTTATGGTTAAGCGTACCGGAGCAGGAACATCTGTGATGTCAACCTGCGTGTAGAAGCTGACGTGGCTGGATTCCTGGGGAAGGGGGAGAGGGTACCTGGAAGATATATATACTGCATGAAATCTCTCATTTCTTTGGACCTGCTGTGGACTGACCACACAGGTGCCTTTCTGCTGCCCTGGAGAGCAGATATAAATAACTCTTTCTCTGAACCAACCCTCGGTGTCATTTGACTTCCTTCCTCCTGTCCGGGAGCAACACTCACCCTACCAATTGGTAAAGTAATAAGGCTACAGTGGAAGTTGGGAGTGCGACACAGCTTGGGAAAGATGGCTATGGGAGATCTGGAGATGTTGGATCCATTGGCCCAGTACTGTACCTGTTCTGGATGGATTTGGACTCGCACCCGCTGTGCCCAACGATCTGGGTGATGTTCTTCGCCTCGCACCAGGCGCTCTTGTCTGGAAAGAGGGCCAGCTTGCTAATGGGAGGAGGCGCCGCCAGGATCAAGGCCGGGACGAGGGTGGTCACCAGGAGCTTCAGCATCTTGGCCTTTTCCGACGAAATCCTAGAACTGGGGGAAAGGGGTTCGAGAAGGATAAGAAGCGTCAGAACACCAGAAAAATCTGCATTATATATTCGTATCGTATCGTAAAACCTTTATTGGCATCACCTACAACATCCAAAACAAATCAATACAGAATTACCACTACTTTCTTGGGCTCCATGATCACTGCAGATGGTGACAGCAGCCACAAAATTAAAAGACGCCGGCTTCTTGGGAGAAGAGCAATGACAAACCTTGGCAGCATCTTAAAAAGTAGAGACATCACTTTGCCAACAAAGGTCCATATAGTAAAAGCTATGGTTTTCCCAGTAGTGATGTATGGAAGTGAGAGCTGGACCATAAAGAGGGCTGGTCGCTGAAGAATTGATGCTTTTGAATTCTGGTGCTGGAGGAGACTCTTGAGAGTCCCATGGACTGCAAGAAGATCAAACCTATCCATTCTGAAGGAAGTCACCCCTGAGTGCTCACTGGAAGGACAGATCATGAAGCTGAGGCTCCAATACTTTGGCCACCTCATGAGAAGAGAAGACTCCCTGGAAAAGACCCTGATGTTGGGAAAGATGGAGGGCACAAGGAGAAGGGGACGAAAGAGGACGAGATGGTTGGACAGTGTTCTCGAAGCTACCAGCATGAGTTTGACCAAACTGCGGGAGGCAGTGGAAGACAGGAGTGCCTGGCGTGCTCTGGTCCATGGGGTCACAAAGAGCCGGATACAACTAAACGACTAAACAACAACAATGAAGGACTTGATCTGGAGTCACCATGGGCGAGTGGAAATTGCTTGCTGGCAAGTGGATTAGGGGTGTAAGAATAGAAGAAGAGTCCTGCTGATCTAGTCCAGCATCCTGTTCTCACAGGGCCTGACCAGATGCCTCTTCTGGGAAACCCGAGAGCAGGATTCGAACACAGGAGCGATTCTCCCCTGCTGGCAACTGGTATTCGGAAGTATCTGTTCTGCCGAGACAGGGCTGTAACTCAGGGGCAGAGCATCTGATTTGCATACAGAAGGTCCCAGGTGCAATCTCTGGCATCTCTAGGGACCCCCTGCCCCAAACCCCTGGAGAAACAACGCCAGTTAGTGTGTGTATGGGGCAGTTTTTCATGTTTCTAACGGAAAGGCAATATTTCAGAGTGTGGCCAGTAGGTGGAGTTCCAGGACAAGACAAACTAGGAAGTTCTGGTGTAAAATGTACTTGGGGGAAGAGGGTGGCTAACATAGGAGCCAACTCCTAGGGGTCGAGGTCCCTCTACCCCCCCCCATAAAATATTTGAGGGGGCAGGCCCCCCCCCAAAATTAATGAGCATTGCCATTCAAATAGTGTGCATGTGCTGCATCATGTGACCTTAAAAAAGAATTAAAATAGAACTTTATTGAATAATACAAATTTCCAGACATATCTGCAAAAACATAATTATTTACATATTTACCAAACATAAACTGTGAAAGAAGATAGAGAGTAAGAAGAAACGAAAAAAGGAAATGCTGTTTTCCATAAACAGTAATTCCAGAATTACACTTACACACATTATAAAATACAAATCTTAATTAAAATATCTTAAGAGACTTCCACCACCTAAACCACACTTCTTTTGTTATTTAATTCTCCTTTACCTCTGTTCTTCATTTCCATCCCTTTAGATCCCTTAGGAACATCATGTGACCTATATGCAAGGTGGGGTTTACCTGTCCCCCCCAACATTTTATTCACGTTAGCATCCCTGGTTGCCAACTGACCAAAGAAAAATCTTCCTGGGATGCTCTTCTGCCTTTAGTACCAGCAGAATGTGAAGAAATTGGCTCTTCGCCAGCATGAAGGGAAGCAATATCAGCATCTCAAAAAGTAAAATGAATTTAAAATAAATTACGTGGGGCTGATAATTTTTCAGGTGGTTTCAGACAGTGGTGATATGTCTCTTCATGCAGCCAAATACAGTGGTACAGTACCTTGGTTTGCATACGTTTTGGATTACAAATACGTCAAACCTGGAGGTGCGTATCCCGGTTTGCAACCTTTTTTTGGATTACAAACCATTTTTTGGGGATTATGAACATATTTTGGGGGGAGGCCTCATTGGTGAAAGCGTGCCCTTGGGTTACAACCTGTTTTGGTTTACAAACAGACCTCCAGAATGGATTATGGTTGTAAACCAAGGTACCCATGTAGTCCATTTTTATTTTTATTCCGCCTTTCTGGTATATTATTATTATTATTATTATTATTATTATTATCCACACCACTTTCTATTTTTAAGGGGGGAAATTCAAAGCTGTTTAGAACACATTAAAACAGGCACAGGCAAACTCGGCCCTCCAGATGTTTTGGGACTACAACTCCCATCATCCCTAGCTAACAGGACCAGTGGTCAGGCGTGATGGGAGTTGTAGTCCCAAAACATCTGGAGGGCCGAGTTTGCCTATGCCTGCATTAAAACATCAAATAAAACAATCCAGTGTTAAAAAGACAGTGTCCTCAAAACGTCGTTGGCAAGCCTTAGAGCAGCAGATCAATTAACCAGAGCTTTAGCTGATTAATTAGTGAGCTCCTTTGGTTCTGGTATGTTATGGTCAACAGAAGGAAAGAGAAAGTTTTGGACAAGCTCTGTTGCGGCAATTAAGAAGACGCCATCTTCAACACATGATTTGCATGCTGTAAAATCATCCCTAAACTTAGACCTTCACTTGCCTTCACTGCCTCCATTACTACTATGTGATCAAAAGCATTTTGATCTGACCACAGCGTTGGGAAGGAACTGTCACTTTCTAATATAAAGAATGCGTGCCATTGGTTCTCAGGAGTACTATGAAATCCATAACCATTGGGAAAGAAATTGAAATTGAAGCAGCCACTATTGCAATGCCGTTATACAAAATCTGTGGTACATCCCCATTTGCTGTGATTCCTGCATTGCCAGACTAGATGAGTCTTGGAGTGCCCTTCCAACTTTCCAATTCTGAGATTCTATGAATATCGTGTACAAAATGGATATTGTAGAGTTGGGAAAGGTTCCGAAGAAAGGGAAACCCAAAATTTTAACAAGTGTGGGTGGGTGTGGAGCGACTCCCTTATGAGGAAAGGTTGAAGCAGCTGGAGTGTTTTGGTTCAGACAAAAGGTAAGAGGTGAAATTATAGAAATTTATAAAATTATGTGCAGCATAGAGAAAACGGATAGAGAAAGGGTTTTTTCTCCCTCTCTCATAACATCAGAACTTGTGAACCTGGATATGTGAGGATTTAGGACAGATTTTTAAAAAACACCTGTGGAACTCACTTCCACAGGAAGTGGGAAACATCCACCAACCGAGGTGGCCTAAAAAGAGGATTAGACAAACCGATCCAGCAAGTTCTTCTTGTGGTCTTATAATATTACAGTGGTACGTCGGGTTACATACGCTTCAGGTTACAGACTCTGCTAATCCAGAAATAGTGCTTCAGGTTAAGAACTTTGCTTCAGGATGAGAACAGAAATCGTGCTCCGGCGGCACGGCGGCAGCAGGAGGCCCATTAGCTAAAGTGGTGCTTCAGGTTAAGAACAGTTTCAGGTTAAGAATGGACCTCCGGAACGAATTAAGTATTTAACCCGAGGTACCGCTGTAGGGATGCAGGTGGCGCTGTGGGTTAAAGCCTCAGTGCCTAGGACTTGCCGATCGAAAGGTCGGCGGTTCGAATCCCTGTGGCGGGGTGCGCTCCCGCTGCTCGGTCCCAGTGCCTGCCAACCTAGCAGTTCGAAAGCACCTCCAGGTGCAAGTAGATAAATAGGGACCGTTTATCAGCGGGAAGGTAAACGGCGTTTCCGTGTGCGGCTCTGGCTCACCAGATGCAGCTTTGTCACGCTGGCCACGTGACCCGGAAGTGTCTCCGGACAGCACTGGCCCCTGGCCTCTTGAGTGAGATGGGCGCACAACCCCAGAGTCTGTCAAGACTGGCCCGTACGGGCAGGGGTACCTTTACCTTTACCTTACCGCTGTACAAGATATAGTAGACTTGGTAAACTCTCTGGCTCTCCTTGATTTTGCATGTTAACATCTCACACCATTTTCAACGTTGCTCAGCTACAAGACGTGTTTTTAAAAGGACTCGTTCGTTATTTTTTTCTCGGCTTCGCAAGCTCGTGTCCTTTAAAAAAGCAAACCAGCCACTTGCAAGTCTTTGCTCCGAGATGTCAAGCCGGGGTTCCCTGCACAGACTTGCCCCAAGAGGATTTCGTACTCCACATTGGCACGGGCAGAAAACCGGTCTCGGGTACACAGGCAAGATACAACTGGGTACCCAAACAGACATGTATCGACACGGACTCTTGCCCAACCGCCCTTGTACGGCAGCCAAGGCGCAAAGCCATGAGCAGCCCTCAATCACCACCCTCCCAATCTTTCCCTGAGCCTTGTTTATAAAGATCTCCCTTCCGTCATGCGAGCTCAGACCCGCACGGACAGATGATGTAAGCAGGCCTGGAGCTTTCAGGGGAAAGAGGACAACATTGAAAGCAACAGCTCCCACACTTGGGATGATCTGGTGGAAATGTCACCATACAGGCATTGGAAATGGCGTTGCGATGTTGCACTAAACGCATACCCTCCAACCTTTTTCTGATGAAAACAGCGACATCCTATTCTATTGTTGTTGTATTTCTATCGTGCCCATCTGATTGGGTTGCCCCAGCCACTCTGGGTGGCTTCCAACATATATATAGAACATAATAAAACATTAAATATTTTTTTAAAACTTCCCTATACAGGGCTGCCTTCAGACGTCTTCTAAAGGTTGTCTCGGGGGGTTGCATAATTCCTCCAAAATTTCTCCGATGAAAATAGGGGTGTCCTAAGGAAAAGCGAGTATGGGACGCGGGTGGCGCTGTGGGTTAAATCACTGAGCCTAGGACTTGCCGATCAGAAGGTTGGCGGTTCGAATACCCGCGACGGGGTGAGCTCCCATTGCTCGGTCCCTGCTCCTGCCAACCTAGCAGTTCAAAAGCACGTCAAAGTGCAAGTAGATAAATAGGTACTGCTCCAGCGGGAAGGTAAACGGCATTTCCATGCGCTGCTCCAGTTCGCCAGAAGCGGCTTAGTCATGCTGGCCACATGACCCGGAAGCTGTACGCCGGCTCCCTCGGCCAATAAAGCGAGATGAGTGCCGCAACCCCAGAGTCGGCCACGACTGGACCTAATGGTTAGGGGTCCCTTTACCCTTTACCTAAGGAAAAGTGGGACATTCCGGGATCCGATCAAATCTGGGACTGTCCCTAGATTCAGGATCAGTGTTAGAAACTGAGATAGGAAAGGTTGGAGCTAAATGGCACCTTAAACCTAGGTTATGGGAGCAACAATGGAATGTCTAGGCGAGCTTTTTTTTAATAACAAGAATACAAAGCTGAAAATGAACGAACTGCAGTTGAAATCTTCATTTTTCACATGGTCTAGTCCTCATCTGAAGACTGCAGAAAGCCAAAGCCATACTTCCCCTGCCCACCCCCCTAATATTCTTAAGAGGGTCTCTTCTCCAGTCTTCAGAGAGTAGCTGGAAGAGGGGTGGGACAGGAAAAGGTCCTCCTTTCCTTCCACTCTGCAGTAATAATAATAATAATAATAATAATAATAATAATAATAATAATAATAATTTATTTATATCCCGCCCTCTCCAGCCGAAGCTGGGCTCGGAGCGGCTAACAACAGTAAAAATAACACAGTTTACATAAAATCACAATCAATTAATCTGAAATCTTAGGCGCAGCACCGCTCCCAGAGCTCAGAAACTGCTCGCGCTCATGAAATTCCAGTTGCAAAATTCGCCCAGAACAATGGGAGTTTTCGAACGCTGTCCGGGATGCACCAGAAGTTTGTCTCGGGACAGATAAAATACAGGACTTCTTCAGGCGGCGTGTAGTCAGACTGTGGAACTCGCTGCAACAGGAAACGGTGATGGCCACCAACTTGGATGGCGTTAAAAGAGGATGAGGCGAATTCATGGAGGAAAGGACTATATCAGTGATGCTTCTGAGTGACAGTTTCTTGGGAAGGGAGAGAGCTTTTGTATTCAGTCCCTGCTTGAGAGGTTCTCAGAGGCATCTAGTTGGCCACCATGAGAACAGGATTCTGGGCTAGATGGGCCCCTGGCCTGATCCTGTTGAGGACTCTGCTCACGCCCTTGAGCTTCTCCAGAAGGCCTTGTTTCCTAACCCCGAGTGGGTCCAGAACAAAGGGCCCCTGGCTCAGCAGAAGAGACCTGCTTTGCATGCAGAAGGTCCCGGGTTCAAATCCTTAGCATCGCTAGGGAGGGCTGGGAAAGAAACCCCAGGAAGCCAGGGCAACTATAATACAGTGGTACCTCGGGTTGCAGAGGCTTCAGGTTATAGACCCTTCAGGTTACAGACTCCGCTAACCCAGAAATAGTACTTTGGGTTAAGAACTTTACCTCAGGATGAGAACAGAAATCGCTCGGCGGCAGCTGAAGGCCCCATTAGCTAAAGTGTTACCTCAGGTTAAGAACAGTTTCAGGTTAAGAACGGACCTCCAGAACGAATTAAGTTCTTAACCCGAGGTACCACTGTACTTAGGCTCAGATTTGGTGTGAAGGTTTTCTGTGCTCCTATCCCAGAGCTGCTAAAATATCCCCATTCTGGGGTCGCTTAATCCTGCAGGGAGTGTGGCGTCGTACATTTAAAACACTATGACGCCACTTTAACGGTCATGGAGAATCCTGAGAATGGCAATTTCTTAACAGCGCTGATCTCACCAAGATCCCCAACACCCAAACTACTCACCAGAGTGGTGCATGCTCTAGTTACCTCCCGCATGGACTACTACAATGCGCTCTACATGGGGCTACCTTTGAAGGGACCCAGAAACTGCAACTAATCCAGAATGCGACAGCTAGACTGGTGACAGGGAGTGGCCGCTGAGACCACATACCACCGGTCCTGAAAGACCTACATTGGCTCCCAGTACGTTTCTGAGCACAATTCAAAGGGTTAGTGCTGACCTTGAAAGCCCTAAACGGCCTCGATCCAGTATGTCTGAAGGAGCGTCTCCACCCCCATCATCCTACCCGGACACTGAGATCCAGCGCCGAGGGCCTTCTGGCGGTTCCCTCACTGCGAGAAGCAAAGCTACAGTCAACCAGGCAGAGGGCCTTTTCGGTAGTGGCACCCACCCTGTGGAACGCCCTCCCAACAGATGTCAAGGAAATAAACAACTACCTGACTTTTAGGAGACATCAGGGAAGTTTTTAATGTGTGGCATTTTGATGTATTTTTAATCTTTGTTGGAAGCTGCCCAGAGTGGCTGCGGAAACCCAGCCAGATGGGTGGGGTACAAATAAATTATTATTAGTAGTAGTAGTAGTAGTAGTAGTATTATGGTTCCCAGGACTCTCCACGACTGTTAAAAGTGGTACAACAGGACTATAAATGCATTGTCCTTTGCCTCAGGATGTTTTGTTGCCTGGGGCAAAGGACAAGGTCCCTCTCCCCTCCATTTGACACCCAGAATGGCTGTTGGGGGGCAGTCCTCCATTTGAGGGCCCTTTGGGTAGCTTCCTACCCTACAATTCTATGATTCTATGACCCTAAAGAATGAAAACTTGACAGATGCCTTGATGTTGCTCATCAACAGTTAGCCACCAGCATACCAGTCATAAATACTCCCCGTCACGGTGAGATGTATTGCATTTCCATTTAAAGGACAGATCTTCTTTCTAAACCTACATCAATATTTACAAATCAGCACAAGCAGATTTTATGCGCAACAGTGCCCTCTTTTGTGCTTCAGGTTAAACATGTGCTGGACGGAACTGTTGTTGTTTAGTCGTGATCGACTCTTCGTGACCCCATGGACCAGAGCAGGCCAGGCACTCCTGTCTTCCACTGCCTCCCGCAGTTTGGTCAAACTTATGCTGGTAGCTTCGAAAACACTGTCCAACCATCTCGTCCTCTGTCGTCCCCTTCTCCTTGTGCCCTCCATCTTTCCCAACATCAGGGTCTTTTCCAGGGAGTCGAGTCTTCTCATGAGGTGCCCAAAGTATTGGAGCCTTAGCTTCAGGACCTGTCCTTCCAGTGAGCACTCAGGGCTGATTTCCTTCAGAATGGATAGCTTTGATCTTCTTGCAGTCCATGGGACTCTCAAGAGTCTCCTCCAGCACCATAATTCAAAAGCACCAATTCTTCGGCGATCAGCCTTCTTTGTGGTCTAGCTCTCACTTCCATACATCACTACTGGGAAAACCATAGCTTTAACTATACGGACCTTTGTTGGTAAGGTGATGTCTCTGCTTTTTAAGATGCTGTCTAGGTTTGTCATTGCTTTTCTCCCAAGAACTAGATGGTCTTAAAAGTGTCTATGCAAAAGGCAAAATCTCAGCGAGACGTTTTGCTTCTAGGGATGCTTCAGGAGAAAGCCAGGCTCTAAGCATCTCTCCAGCACTTCCCACGAACAACCTTTTAAAGGCGGCGCCATCAAATATTGATCAAATACTGGGGCTGCAGCTGGTAAGTGCCATGAATTTGCACTACGACCTGAAAGGATTTGGCAGGTAAAACACAATGGTGTTTAACGCACTGCAGCCTTTGACAGGCAACATGCAGCGGCATCTGGCAGTATTCAAAGGGGCAACATGCAATGGCATTTAATACCGGGGAGGTGACAAGCAAATGCATTTTGTAAGTGACTGCACCTGATAGCTTAACGCTGGTAAATAAGAGGCAGCTAGAGTGCATATTGGAGACGCGGGTGGCGCTGTGGGTTGAACCACAGAGCCTAGGACTTGCCGATCAGAAGGTTGGCAGTTCGAACCCCCACGACGGGGTGAGCTCCCGTTGCTCGGTCCCTGCTCCTGCCAACCAAGCAGTTCAAAAGCACGTCAAAGTGCAAGTAGATAAATAGGTACCGCTCTGGCGGGAAGGTAAACGGCGTTTCCATGCGCTGCTCTGGTTCGCCAGAAGCTGCTTAGTCATGCTGGCCACATGACCCAGAAGCTGTACGCCGGCTCCCTCTGCCAATAAAGCGAGATGAGCGCCACAACCCCAGAGTCAGTCACGACTGGACCTAATGGTCAGGGGTCCCTTTACCTTTACCTTTAAGCATTTGAAAAATCTATTGAAACCAGACATTATAAGTTCATCTTAGGCTGGGTAGTTCTCAAGTCTCTGTGGCTTTGTTTAATGTTTTGTATTTTTCTCAGAAGGTTGATAAAGAATGTATAATTTACTATTCTGTGTATATTAATCGCCAGCATGTTGCATGAGTCACACTACTTCTATCAACAGCACAGGTTGCATTTTTCCAGCAGAGTGTGTATTATACCAGATCACTTGCCTTTTGGACTAAACAGCCTTTCCCACACCTTGCTAAGACTCTCACTACAAGAGTGACAGAAGGGGCAAAGCTGGGTTTCTAACAGACCTTATAAATTGCAGGAACGGAATCTCAAAACAAGAGATTAATCCAGATTAATTAACACAGGGTATGAGCACCACAGAAGCCGAGCATTAATTCCCCCCCCCATTAAAAAAAAGTCACATTAGACTCTGAGTAAAACTTTTAATATGTCTACATATACTTGATTTTGCCAAACATCACAAGTCAGCAAATAAATCTCCATGCCTCAACCGGGTCCTTACGGGACAGAAATTCTTGACATCAGTCCCAGTTAATGTCGCCCTGCACAGCGTGAACCCAGCACGAAAACAAACCTTTTAAAAAAATAAAAATGTCAAAAAAATAGGTGGCCATCCATGCCCTCTGCTTTTATTTTTGTTTCAACTGCATTGATGAAGATGGATAGAACCTAAATTTACACAGGCAATTGCCAAGAGACAATTAAGCCTCCAACTAAGAATCGGAATGGGAATAATTTTTATTTGAATCAGCCACTAGCCATAGCAATAAAATAAAATACAATGTGTTGAAGTTAGAGGTAAATACTATGCAAAATACTCTGTGGAGGTTTACTAAGTTTTACTCAGAGTAGACACATTGAAGTTCATAGACCTCAGTTAGCCAGAGCCGTTCATCATCAATGGGTCTGTTCTATGTAGGATTAGCATTCGATGCAAACACCCAACACATGTGCTCCTTATCAGAATTATTCCATTTCCACTCTTATGGAGCAAAGCTATGAAACACTTTTTAAAAGATGTGGGTGGAGATGAAAAATAAGTCACTATTGAGAAAAGCACGCAACACCACAAGAGACTTTTTGAAAATCAGGAGTCTCTGCGGCATTATAATGATGGCTAATCGCTTGCAAATTCAGGATGGTTTATAAAATGTAGACGCTGTCAGTGAAATTTGCAAAGAACCCACAACCCATCTTGCGTCTTCTCTTGTTGTTTTTTCCCAGTGCCACTTAATAAAGAGACCTGTGAAACTCCAAACCTTGCAGACTTTCCCATCACCTTAAATTGGCTCAGGAAAAGGCAGTTTTATGGGCTGTAGAGGTTTAGGATAGACTTCATCACCGCTGTGGAAGGGATTAGTGTGTACCATTTGCGTAAACAGCAACCCCTGTAATCAGTTCTGGCAATGAAAGGTTGTACGTGCAAACACAAACGCACACAAGCATAGAACCATCAAATTGTAGAAGGGACTGCAAGGGTCATCTAGTCCAACCCTCTGCCATGAAGCAATCCTATACAGTGGTGCCTCGCAAGACGAAATTAATTCGTTCCGCAAGTTCTTTCGTCTTGCGAGTTATTCGTCTTGCGAAGCATGGTTTCCCATAGGAATGCATTGAAAATTAATTAATGCGTTCCTATGGAAACCGCCTTCAGACCAGGTCCGGGGACAGTCTGTCCCCCGACCTCTTCTGAAGGCTGGGGGAGGCGGACAAGGGCTTTTCTTCCCACCCCCAGCATTGTAAAAAAACCCCGGGACAGCAGAGGACTTCTCCGCTGTCCCGAGGTTTTTTAAAATGCTGGCGGGCGGCAGCGAAGCCTTCGCTGCCGCCCGCCAGCATTTTAAGATCGCCCCGGACTGCCTCCGCTGTCCCAGGGTTTTTTAGAATGCTGGCGGGCGGCAGCGAAGCCTTCGCTGCCGCCCGCCAGCATTTTAAAAAACCCTGGGACATTCTCCGCTGTCCCGGGGCGATTTAAAAGCCCCCGGGAAGGCAGGCAGGGGGGACAAAGACTTTTGCCCCCCGCCAGCCTTCAGAAGAGGTCCTGGAAGAGGGAAGCACTTCCCTGCTATCCCGGACTGCTTTTAAAATGCTGGCGGTGGGGAGGAAAGCCTTTCGGCCCCCGCCGGCCTTCCTGGACCTCTTCTGAAGGCCGGAGGGGGGGGGGAAAGGCTTTGCTCCCCACCGCCAGCATTTAAAAGTGGTCCCCGGAGATTTCCCTATGGGCTTTCGTCCATTTTTGAAACTGCTCTTAACCTGAGATACCACTTTAGCAGCTCTTTCCTCTTGCAATGCGAACTTGCAGCTCCCCACATATTCCCGGACTACAACTCCCATCATCTCCCCTCACTGTTGGCCATGCTGACTTAGGACCTGAAGGACCACACTGGTTCTCCAATCATGCCTGGGGATAAAGCCCTCAGAGATTGCTTGCTTGGACTGTGATACCTGGAGGTGCGGCTGGGTTCATGGTCCTCTGCTCTCTCAAAATCAACCCATCAGGCACCAGCGAAAGCTTATAGGCTTGTCCACACAATGACCCAATGCCATCCTGCAGTTACTGCAGGGATCGCAGGATGAAAGGCCAACGTGGACCTTTGGCCCTCTCAGTCCGGCCTTCCCCCAAGCCGTGCCCCTCCTAGGGCCGTACCCCTTATCAACCCCGTTCCCCACTCCCCCCACCTGCCTTTTCCCTGGCTGGGGTGTGTCCTTAAACTGTGGCAATGCCTCTTGTCCTACCACATTCTCGCCAGAGTGGTCCATGCCCTGGTTATCTCCCGCTTGGACAACTGCCATGTGCTCTACTATCTTTGAAGGTGATGATGATGATGATGATTTATTTATACCCCGCCCATCTGGCTGGGCTTCCCCAGCCACTCTGGGCGACTTCCAACCAAATATTAAAATACAGTAATACATCAAACATTAAAAGCTTCCCTAAACAGGGCTGCCTTTAGATGTCTTCTAAAAGTTTGGTAGTTGCTGTTCTCTTTGACATCTGGTGGGAGGGCGTTCCACAGGATGGGTGCCACTACCAAGAAGGCCCTCTGCCTGGTTCCCTGTAACTTGGCTTCTTGCAGCGAGGGAACCGCCAGAAGGCCCTCAGCGCTGGACCTCAGTATCCGGGCTGGACGATGGGGGTGGAGACACTCCTTCAGGTATACAGGACCGAGGCCGTTTAGGGCTTTAAAGGTCAGCACCAAGACTTTGAATTGTGCTCAGAAACTTACTGGGAGCCAATGTACAGAAACCACAACTAATCCAGGATGTGCCAGCTAGACTGGCGACTGGAACCATTTAACACTAGTCCTACATTGTCTCCCAGTACGTTTCCGAGCACAATTCAAAGTGTTGGTGCTTGAAAGCCTGAAATGGACTCGGTCCATCTCCACCCCCATCTGAGGTCCAGCTCCGAGGGCCTTCTGGCGGTTCCCTCACAGCGAGAAGTGAAGCTACAGGGAACCAGGCAGAGGGCCTTCTCAGTAGTGGCACCTCCCTGTGGAACGCCCTCCCATCGGATGTCAAGGAAATAAACAACAATCTGACTTTTAAAAGACATCTGAAGACAGCCCTATTTTGGGAAGCTTCTCATGTCTGAGATGATGATGATGATGTTTTTGCTGTATTTTTGTCACCCAGAGTAGCTGGGGCAACCCCTCTAGTCCCACCCACCTTCTGGATGTGGCCCCCAGAAATTCAGCCAAGAGGGGATGTGGCTCTCAAGCTGAAAAATCCCCCACTCAGCCCCTGAGTCATGGGGGTGCAGAGATGGTGTGAATGAACTTAGCACTTAGCTTATATTTTAATTGCTATTTTGTTAATGCTTTTCATATTGTTTTATAGATTCTAAATGCTGCATTGATCTGTTAACCCCATGACTTGCCGTCATTCTGAGGTCTAGTTTATTTTTTAGTTGCTGTTTTGCTCAGATTGCAACTGCTTTATTGATAATTTGTGGGTTATTTTATACAATGTATGCTGTATTCGCAAAGTGCTGGTATGTTTTATTATGCTACGGTTGTTTATTGGTTGTAAGGCGCTTTGAGATTCATTTGAATGAAAAGCGGCGTAAAGATACAATCAGTCAAATCAAATCCACGTGAGCAAATCTAGGGCCGATGGAACCGCTGGCCACCCACCCATCTCACTCTCTTGGGATCAGCATCAAAGGAGGGAACAAGGAGAGATTTCTTGGGGTCATATAACGCTGAAGCCCAATGCCCCAACAATTTAGCCCCCCTCCCCCAAGATGGTCAGAGAAGACTGCGTGTCCCGGCCCCTTGTGGATAAAAGGGTCCCTCAATGAAGGTGACTTGCCCAAGGACACCCCAAATTCCAAGGCTGTCTCTTCTCCACCCAGCAAATGTGAGTGTGTTTGTGTGTGTGTGTGTGCTAGAGAAGAGGCTACAATTTGGGCTGAACCAGACAGGTTGTCCCCCAGAAGTCCAGGAATATGATGAACGGGGTTTCGGGAAGTGATGCAGAGCAGCAAGAACTACATCAGAATTTAAAATAAGGAGCTGTTCCAGTGAGATGTTGCTCTTGAGAACAATTGGATCCGAAATGCAGTTATAGGGGAATGCAGTGGTACCTCGGGTTACAGGCACTTCAGGTTACATACGCTTCAGGTTACAGACTCCGCTAACCCAGAAATAGTACCTTTGCTTCAGGATGAGAACAGAAATTGTGCTCTGGCGGCGCAGCGGCAGCAGGAGGCCCCATTAGCTAAAGTGGTGCTTCAGGTTAAGAACAGTTTCAGGTTAAGAACGGACCTCCAGAACGAATTAAGTTCTTAATCCAAGGTACCACTATATACAGGTCCCCCATCTCTGCCCTAAAAATAAACTGAAAATCATTTCTAAGATACAGAAAGGGAAAAATCATGCGGGGGGGGCACAATCTTGCCTGCGAGGAAAAAAGAGGAAAGCATTTGACTTTCACCTTTAAATTTTTTTCAGCAGGAAGGTGACTAAAGGAAAGGATAGATATTAGGGAGATTTTCTGCTATCGTGAATAAAGAGAGCTTTTTGCCCTCTCTCATAATACAAGAACTCAAAGCTACCGCCCAAGCCAAATCGGCGAGGTTAAGGGCAGATGCAAGAAAATCCTTGTTTGCGCGACACCAAATCAGCTGATGGAACTCACTGCCACAAGATGCGCAGGTGGCTTACAGACTTAGCTGGCTCTAAAGTGGGACTAGGCACCTTCATGGAAGAGAGAGAAGCCTACCAGCAAGGATTATCCATGACCATTTAATTGGGCCTCAACACCTGGAGGCAGTCTATCTCTGAATGTCAAATACTGGAAGCATCTGACAAGCCACTATGGGGGGAAAGTTGAGGGTCTAGATCAGGGCGGGGGTAGTGATCTACTCACTAGATGGATCTCTGGCCTGATCCAGCAGGGATTTTTTCTATGTTCTTAAGAGGAAGGAACTCATATGACTTCACTGCACAGAGTTTATAGCAAAGAAACGCTTTTCTTTCTCATCTTCACTCACGGTACAAGCCCATTATCTTACAAAGATGGAGAGTTGCCGGTACCCTGCTCACAGTGGTAATTTGCCAGGGGATATGAAGTGAACCCAGTAATGCTAAGATTTCGGGAAGTTTTGGATAGATAGCACAGTTACAGAATCTGACCTCACAAAATTAAAATCCTCAGAAGCCGGTTCTGTTGACTGGGTGTGTTTAAAAATGGTTAGGCTGTGCTAGGGGGATCTTGTTCGACAATAAATAAATGCAAACCCCAAGAACCGGCCATTGTGCGTGCTAAACCACCTTTCACAAAAGCTAGAAAGCCCAAATTAGGCGCAATGATTATCTCTGGGGGGTGACTGAACCGAGGGAATGTTTTTGAAAATTCGGGAGTGATGTCTAAACCACCACCGCAACGTTCTACAACCTCATCGCTTTTCAATGGGGTTTCCCCACCGAAACTCCATCATAAGGACCCCATTTTGGGGGGGGGGTATTAAAATTTGTATTAAAATGGAGAAAGACTTTGAATCTTCCCTAGCCCTCAGGAATTTGGGGAAACTTTTAATCCGCAACATTTTCGCTCTGATTCAAAGGGTGGGTGTTGATACAACTGAGGACAGATTTAGAAAGATAAAATAATCATCATCATCCCGCTGGGATTTTTCAGGGGAAACAGGAACTTCCCCAGCAAAGTCCTCTGGAAAGAATCTGGATGTATTTAGGAAAAATTCGCCCCAGAGGTCAGAGGATGTGAAAAGATGTGAATACAAACTATATATTTTACGAGAAAGGCCAGGAGGCAGAAAGAGCCCTTCAAAGCCATCCTAGATTGCTTTTGTCAGTCAAACCCACTAAGAAAATCTATTACTGAGCAATTTGCGATGCCTTCAGATACGTGTTTTTCTACAGGGGTGCAAGCAAATGTCACTGGGTTTTTTTAAACTGGTTTTGAAAGATCTCATGGCAGCAAGACAGCAAATACTTCTAAGCATGCAGATTGGAACATATGCAACCTTTTAACTTTTCTTTGAAAATGGAAATCTTTTGTTTTCTCTTTGTTCAAGCTCCTCTCCCTCCGCTTTGCCCCCAACCCCCACCCCACCCCAAATGAATTAATTTCAGATTTCTTGGCTCAGTTATTCCCCCCCCCACACACACACACACTTTTGAGGAAAAAAGAGAAGAAGAAAAACAGTTGGGGGAGAGTCAGAGAGACTTGATCAGAGAACGGGCACACACAAAAGAAATTTCCAAAATGCGATTCTTCACGGATTTGCTCCTTTCTTCGCAGGAGAGAGGAAAAGGTGGGAGGTGGAAATATTTTAATGACTCGAAAGCTATGCCCCCCCCCACCCTATCCCGTCTTCATCTGTAACTGATTTCTATTTGTGAGCTATTTCTCCTCTTTCAAACCATCAATCACAGCAGGGAAAAGGGGAGGAAAAGTCGGGATGGGGGGAGAGAAGCGTAAAAATCTGGTCTTGATAAATGGAGAAAAAGAGAGAGACAGGTTTGCTTTCATTTCAGGCTCCCCCTGGAGGGTGGAGGAGAAGGGGGGGACTTTGCAAGGGTGTCTGATGGCTGCCACCTCTGCCTTTGCTGCTGGGAGGTGGGACATGAAGGTAGCCTTGCAAATAAGTCCACAGAGATCACTAGCCTGCATGCCCACCCGCCTTCCACACTTGAGATGGACAGGATGAAAAAGAAAGATTAACACTATTCTTTTCCCTTTCACCAAGCCTCTCTCTCTCTCTCTCTCTCTGCCTCTTTCTCTCTCTAGCTGGTCGCCTAGGAGTGAGAGTTACTCGCCCCAGAAGAGCAGGCTGAGTCACGGGCCTGGAAAGAGTTGTGTGGATTCCCAGAGATAGCTTACCTCTGTGGCAACCAGAGGGATGGTTCGCGTGTTTGCCACAATTCAACATGGGACAAGGTGGTGATGAAGTTTGCCAGAATTAGCCGGCTGGAGGAATTATAAACTCACTTAATGAAGGGAGCAGGGACGGGTAGATCGGTCCATTTCAGTTTGTCGTTTTCAGAAAGGCCACTGGATCAGGCCTCTGTGGCTCATCTCGTTCAGGATCCCGTTCCCAGAGGTCAGCCTGCCACCTTTTTCCATATCAATTTGCCTTGGGGGGGGGGACGGATGGGAGATGTCCTCAAGCAATTGCACCAGCAATTTAGTCTGCATCCAGTTTTGTCTAATGTGTGCATTTTTGCAAAGCAGTGTTCCCTAATACAATGCAAAATTGTATGTGATTTTCACTAATAGAGGGATTTTACTAGACACTTTACCCTGGCCTGTGTTTTCTTCTTGTATGCATCACTCAGCTGGAGAACCCCATTGCAAAATTTCGAAAAGCAACGAAATTGTCACCTGCCGTTCCACAAGGGGTTTAATTCTTGTATCCTGCACCTATTTTTCCTGCCGCCCTGTGACTGTACTCTGTGTGTTGTTTATAAAATCAAATAAATGCATTCAAAGCGCAAACTCCGAAGGACGGACACGTTTCGCTTTGCACCAGATTTTCTCGGAAAGCTCAAATTCGCTAGTTTCACCTTTCAGTGCAGACTGAATCGTCCTGTTCCCTATTAAGGAGTAAACTAGGGGACAGTTGGGTGTCAGCTGAAAAGCAGTACAGAATCCACTGGAAAATATAATCTGTGGATGCTTTGATATAGGCGCATCGGCCACCAAGCAAAAGAAGATGCGGTACAGGTCATCACTGGTGGGTGGAGGAAAAGTGGCGACCGCGTTCCACTTTTACTATATGTGTAGAAAGGTCCTGAAATGATGACCATCACCTACTTCCTTTCATATCTCTCCCTGTTCTAGCCTGACGGAGCAACTGAGCCACTCACACAACACCATCTGAGATGTATGAATCATGTTCGTAAAGAAGCATCATGCCACAGATGTTCAAAAGCTGTTACGATAGGTTGGAAAACAGAGAACCTACATTATTAAAATCAGATGTGCGTTCTGGGTTTTTTTTAATGCCTTTTCATATCAACCTCAGAAGCACAGCACCAACAAAGTTCTACTCCTGAGTATACCCTTTGAAACTAATGGACCTACATTTGTCAAAACCCACAGGGTCTTACTACTGAGTGCGACATGCTGGATACAACCCCACATTTTTATACTTTTGAAAAAACAACAGTTGCTTTAATATCGATCTTTTTTCTTTATTTGTACGGCAAGTTTCACACACTGCATTAATGGTCGAAAATCTCGTGTCGCTGAACTTGGCCAATGTCAGAATTGGCAAAACGTTCGGGTCACACAAGACGCTTCATAAGTAAGCTAAATCTCAGCTACCCACAGGGAGCCAGAAGGGATATACAATCATAGCAGAGAAGGCACCGGAAAATGGTTACTTACCATTAAATGGACTGGTCGGAGAGGTGTTCCATCAAAACTTCCTCGGATAATATTCTTGTCTCTTCTTTTTTAAGGGGGGGGGCACTCAAAAATTAAAACACCTCATTATCCAGTAAAGTGTGGGCTCCGATTCCTAGCCTTTCTGTAAGCAAATTTCCTCCAAAGGTTTATTTCCAGTTCATCCCAAACGTTTAAGCGAAACGCGAAAGGATATTTTTGCGGGGAGGTGGAAGACAATTCCTTGCAACCTGAACTTCAGCAAAACTTTTATCTCCTTCTCAGGAACGGAGGAAAAATAAATTATTTCCAAACCAGGCACTAGGATCAAAAAAGTCCGGGGGGGGGGGAAACCCTCTAGTCCATTCAGAGTGACTTTTTTTTCTCCCCCCTTGGTCAATAATTGAAAGTGTAGGGGGTGGAACTATTGAAAGCTTCACCCCCCCTCCTCGAAAAAAAATCCCCAAGTAAATCAGAGATCGGAGCAGAAAGAAGGCTAGGAAAAAGAGCGAGGAGGAACTCTTAAAAGCTGCTGCTGCTTTCAAAACAATATGCAGGCGTAATAATTATTTGGGGGAGGCGGAAAAATCCCAATTATAATAAGTAGAGTTTTGCAGAGTGCGGCGCAGCTCCTGTGAAAGATCCGAGCTTCCTACAAATGCAAGAATGTCCAGCTCTGAAGAAGAAGAAGAGGAGGAGGAGGGGGAAAGAGGGGGAGATTTGAACTTTCTCGGTGCTTTCTGGCTAGGCTCAAAAAAGGAAAGACAGCAGGGCTCTCCTCCTAGTAAATCAACCCCCCCCTCCCCGTCTCTCCTCCCTTTTTCTCCGGGTAAATCAACCAACCCCAGCCTTTGACTGCTCCCTGTTGAAAAAAAGAAAAGAAAAGGTGGTGTCGGTGTGGGAAGCAAATCCTCACTGCTGCCTCTTTTGCCTCTTCAGTGGAGCAAGATGATATTGTGAGCAGACAAGAACCAGCTAGCCAGGACAAGGGGGGCAATGGGTGGCGATGGTTGGTGGTGATGGGAGATAGTGCCCTCACCCTGCTTTCTTTTTTTCTCTCTCTCTCAAGGGCGAGGTGGCTTTCCTGCCCTTGCAGCGCGGACTGGAGGCGGGCCAAGAAACCCCTGCAAAAGTGGCTGAGAAGGCAAAGGGGTCTGGACTCCAAGGAAAACAAAAAATGAGGGAGGGAGAAATGTGTGTGTGTCAAATTTCCTAGTCTTTTTTTCTTTTCTTTTGAAGATGGGCTCTTTGGTCAGGGGGAGGCAAAGCTGGTAGAGCCTCCCTGGGCAGGAGCACTCTACCTGCCTTGCCGAACTACGGAACTCGGCTCCCCTAGGAGGTGACAACACTTGGGGTCAACTTTAAAAGAGGATCGGGCAGATTCATGGGCAGAGAGAGGGCGATGGATGGCTGTTAGCCACTATGGCTGTGCTCTGGTAGGGGATAGCACATGCTTCTGGGTAGCAGATGCTAGAAACCGCAGGAAGGGTGCTCTGGTGCTTGGATCCAGGATGCTGTATATTTTAAAGGCATTACAGTAGTTGTTTACGTTTTATTTTTAATTCTGATGCAATTCAATTAAAAAATTTTTTTTGTCGTTTGTATGTTTTTAGTCTTTTGTATTTTATCTGTCTTGCAAGCCATCTTGAGTCCCCAGTTTGGGGGAAAGGCAGAATATTGACATTAATACTAATACGAATAACCCAGCAAAGGTAAAGGGACCCCTGACCATTAGGACCTGTCGTGGCAGACTCTGGGGTTGCGGCGCTCATCTCACTTTACTGGCCAAGGGAGCTGGCGTTTATCCGCAGACAGCTTCCGGGTCATGTGGCCAGCAGGACTAAGCCGCTTCTGGCGAACCAGAGCAGCGCACGGAAACGCCGTTTACCTTCCCGCCGGAGCGGTACCTGTTTATCTACTTGCACTTTTATGTGCTTTTGAACTGCTAGGTTGGCAAGAGCAGGGACCGAGCAACGGGAGCTCACCCCATCGCGGGGATTCGAACCGCCGAACTTCTGATCGGCAAGTCCTAGGCTCTGTGGTTTAACCCACAGTGCCACCTAATAACCCAGTAGGGCCCTTCTTAAATTTCTTATACATTCGATAATGAGTAAAGGAAAACCTGCATGGGCAGAGGCCGTCTACTTCAAATGACAGGTCGCTGGGGACAAATAACGAGGGAGGGATATTGCCCTCATTCCCTGCTGGTGAGCCTTCAAGAGGCACTTAGCCGAGTGCTGTCAGAAACAGTGTGCTAGAAAAGGTAGTTTCTTAAGTCTCCAGGTGTTCCTGGACTCCCAAGTCCTATCAGCCCAGCTTGCATGCGCAGCGGTCAGTGATGACTGGAGCTGGGAGCCCAGTAGCATCTTGAGGGTCACAGGTTCCCACCGCCTTCCTTGAAAGATAGTAAGAGTTGTGATAGAGCTAGCGAGGGGCACTAAAGGCAAGTGATGGTCTAAATCAATAATGGGGAACTAGCAGCCTTTCTGATGTTGCTAGACTCCAATTTCCATGAGCTCAAGCCCATCATAGCCAATGGTCTAGCAACATCTGGAGAGCCACGGGATCCCCATCCCTGCATTAAAAGATGGCAGAGTTGTGATGGAGGAAGCGAGGGGCACTAAAGGCAAGTGATGGTCCACTTTAAGAATTGGAAACCAGAAGCTCTTCTGATGTTGCTGAACTCCCAGTTTCCATAAGCTCCTGGAATCATGGTCCATGGTCCAGCAACAGGTTGATAATGACAGAGTTGTGATGCAGGAAGTGAGGGGCACTAAAGGCAAGTGATGGTCTAGTTCAGTGTTTCCCAACCGGTGTTCCGCGGCACACTACTGGGCCGTCAGACATTGGCTGGTGTGCCGTGGGAGGGAGGCGGGCGAGTCGGGCGGTGAGAGGCGGCGGCGGCGAGGATCCGCGTCGAGCCGGGGGTGGCTCCGCGGTGGTGGTGCCGAGCGGCGGGGCAGCGCGTGCAAAAGGGAGGAGCGCGAGACAGCGGAGGAGGAGGAGGCCGGCATGTCCAGGCAGCAGCAGCAGCAACAACAGCAGCAGCAACTCCCGGCGACGGCTCCTCAAGCCCCGCCGCCGCCCCCTCCTCCGCCCGCTATCGCCGCCACCACCACAACAGCCGCCGCCGCCTCAGTTGCCGCCGTCCCTCAGTCCCTCGCTCTGCTGCCTCCTCCCACCCCCAAAGCTTGGAGGTTCCCCGACAAGGGGGAGGGAAAAAACTTTCACTTTCGTGCGTCCCTCCCGGCGTGACGCTGTGCGCTGACGTCACGGGGCGGGGCTTTAATGGTGGTGTGCCGTGAGATTTTTTTTCAGTAAACAGGTGTGCCGTTGCCCAAAAAAGTTTGGGAAACACTGGTCTAGTTCAATCACAGAGAACCTTCTGCCTTCGGGAGGTTGAACTCCAACTCCCCTGAGCTCCAGCCAACAGGCCAGCAACATCTGGAGGGCCACCAATCCTGTAACGATGGCAGAGTTGTGGTACAGCTAGCTAGGGGCTTTCACTTTCAGTGAAAGCTGGACCATAAAGAAGGCTGATCGCCGAAGAATTGATGCTTTTGAATTATGGTGCTGGAGGAGACTCTTGAGAGTCCCATGGACTGCAAGAAGATCAAACCTATCCATTCTGAAGGAAATCAGCCCTGAGTGCTCCCTGGAAGGACAGATCCTGAAGCTGAGGCTCCAATACTTTGGCCACCTCATGAGAAGAGAAGACTCCCTTGAAAAGACCCTGATTTTGGGAAAGATTGAGGGCACAAGGAGAAGGGGATGACAGAGGATGCAATGGGTGGACAGTGTTCTCGAAGCTACCAGCATGAGTTTGACCAAACTGTGGGAGGCAGTGGAAGACAGAAGTGCCTGGCATGCTCTGGTCCAGGGGGTCACGAAGAGTCGGACATGACTAAACGACTAAACAACAACAGCTAGGGGCAGTAAAGGCAAGTGATGGTCTATTTCAGCGACCTGCAGCTCTCCTGATGTCCCTGGAGACACCAACTCCATGTCCAGCTGGCATGGCCAACAGTCAGGGGTGACAGCGAGTCCCATCAACATCTGGAGGGGTGCAAGTTGTCCAGCCTGGACAGAGGGAACACGGACCGAAGGGTTCTGTCAGAGCCTCGTCTTGCGCCATCTGCTTGGCAATTGGTTTTATCTGAGGCTCCGGCTCCCTGTGCCGCTGCCAGGGCTCTCTGAACATGTCAAGACGCAGCAGGGACCCGCGTGGGCGTGAGAGCTGGAAGGATTGGTACATGGGAGAACGAAAGGGAGAAGAGAAAGAAAATAAACTTGTTGTTGGGACTTGATCAGGGATCCGAAGGGCCTGACGGATAGAGGTTGCACACCTCGTTCTCAGAACGAACACCTGTGCAGGGAAAGAGGCAGCTGTGATGGGAGTGGTTTGCGCATGGGAGAATGGTGGATATTTCGACAGGTGGGGGCACGAGCAGGCTGGCCGTTTTTCTATCCTGGACACCCCCTCACAGAAGGTTTCTAAGCAGAGTTTGTGTGTTCACCTCCAAAGGATCCTTTAACTGTGATTCTCATTATACCACTGTATTACAGTGGTACCTCGGATTAAGAACTTAATTCATTCTGGAGGTCCGTTCTTAACCTGAAACTGTTCTTAATCTGAGGTACCACTTTAGCAAATGGGGCCTCCCGCTGCCGCTGCACAATTTCTGTTCTCATCCTGAAGCAAAGTTCTTAACCCGAGGTACTATTTCTGGGTTAGCGGAGTCTGTAACCTGAAGCGCCTGTAACCTGAGGCATCTGTAACCCGAGGTACCACTGTATTTATTCGTACAGCACACTTGTGGGCTTCCACTTGACACGACTGCTGTGGGATACTAGGCTGTTGGCGCAATGCAGCAACCCAACCTCTTCTGGTCGAGAGTTTCCCCAGGCAGATTTTAAACAGGCCTTCTTGTTTAAAAAGAGGCAGTGTGGTGTAGTAGTTAAGAGCAGTGGACTCGTAATCTGGTGAACCGGGTTCGCATCTCCGCTCCTCCACATGCAGCTGCTGGGTGACCTTGGGCCAGTCACACTTTTCTGAAGCCTTTCAGCCCCACTCACCTCACAGAGTGTTTGTTGTGGGGGAGGAAGGGAAAGGAGAATGTTAGCTGCTTTGAGACTCCTTAGGGTAGTGATAAAGAGGGATATCAAATCCAAACTCCTCCTCCTACTCCTCCTCCTTCTCCTCCTCCTCCTCTTCTTCTTCTTCTTCACCACCCAGTGCAAGTTAAACTATGGAACTCCCTCTCCTCAAGAGGTGGCGATGGCCTCCAGCTTGGATAGCTTTGAAAGAGGGTTGGGCGAATTCAGAGAGAACTACCAATGGCCAGCTGGCCACAAAGGCTATGCTTTGCCTCCATGGCTGGAAGCAGGAAATGATGCTGGAAGCCACAGGAGGGGAGGGGAGACTCGATTTCGGGTTCTGCAGGAGGGTTTCCCATAATGGGCATCTGGTTAAAGGTAAAGGGACCCCTGACCATTAGGTCCAGTCGTGGCCAACTCTGGGGTTGCAGTGCTCATCTCACTTTATCGGCCGAGGGAGCCGGCATACAGCTTCTGGGTCATGTGGCCAGCAGGACTAAGCCGCTTCTGGCGAACCAGAGCAGCTCACGGAAACAACATTTACCTTCCTGCTGGAGTGGTATCTATTTATTTACTTGCACTTGGATGTGCTTTCGGACTGCTAGGTTGGCAGGAGCAGGGACCGAGCAATGGGAGCTCACTCCGTGGCAGGGATTCGAACCGCCGACTTTCTGATCAGCAAGTCCTAGGCTTTGTGGTTTAACCCACAGCGCCACCCGCGTCTGGTTGGGCACTGTGAAAACAGGAGACTGGACTAGATGGGCCTTTCCATATGCTATTAACACAGCCTGCCTGATCTCTCAGGATCAAGATGCTTCGCTAGGCAGGTTCTTTGGCCGGATCATGTTTTTTCCAGCTTTGCCATTCTTGGGATGCGCACTCCCGCCTCTGTGGCACGAGGGAGCCTTGGCAGAGGCTGCAGAAAGGCCTCCCCCCACCTCCCCCCGAAAAGCTGTTTTGGAAACATCTGGGCTCAGCACACGATGTGGAATGTGCCTCAGCAGCGGGGTGCAAAAGCTGCTCTTCCTGAGGCCCCCCAAATGCAGCCTCCCACAGGTCAGAGCAGAGGCAGCTGCTTCCTCCAAGGCTGTCAACCTTTCTTTCGGGTGCCGGGGAGAGAAAGAGAGAGGGGGAGAGAGGTGTCCTTCTGCACTCCTGTCCTTTGCCATTTTACATATTTTTTTTTGGGGGGGGGAGACCAGGCTTGTAGATAAAATCCCAGGCTTGCGTGCGGCCCTTTCTTTGAAAATTAGATGCCTGCTTTAATTCCGTTGGGGATTTTATTTATTCTTTATCTATTATGTACTTTTTTTTTAACGTTTAAATTTTTTATTTTTTACAAACAACCAAAACACACACAGTGAAACCACCCAGGTGGCTGATACATTGGGTATACATTATCAATAATAACATATTCGAATCAACCATAGGTACAATTTTATATACGTTAACACTCCTCCATCCACAAGGTTTATTTAACTTTTAACATTTTAATTGCCCCAAATTGTTCAAACCTACCCAAATAATTCAGTATCTTCTCAAACCAATCCTCCTCTTTCTCACTGACCTTAAACCCTTTCATTCTGTGTATCTTCAGTTAGATATTCTAAAATTATAATATTATTCAGTTTTTCCCCCCACTGGTTCACCCCTAGCTCTTCTGCATTTTTCCAATTACGCGCTATAACCTGTCTGGCTGCCGTTACCATCAATTTTACATTTGTATCCCACCTTTCCTCCAAGAATCTTGAGTTGGAGTACACAGCTGCCCTTCCCACTCCCCTATTTCATTTAATAATAATGATAATAATTTATTATTTATACCCCGCACATGTTTTTCCCCAGCCACTCTGGGCGGCTTCCAACAGAACACTAAAATACAATAGCCTATTAAACATTAAAAGTTTCAGATGTCTTCTAAACGTTTGGTAGTCATTTTTCTCTTTGACATCTCGTGGGAGGCGTTCCACAGGGTGGGAGCCACCATCAAGAAGGCCCTCTGCCTGGTTCCCTGTAACTTGGCTTTTCACAGGAAAGGAACCGCCAGAAGGCCCTCGGTGCTGGACCTCAGTGTCCGGGCAGAACGATGGAGGTGGAGACGCTCCTTCAGGTATACTGGACCGAGGCCGTTTAGGGCTTTAAAGGTCATCACCAACACTTTGAATTGTGCTTGGAAACGTACTGGGAACTAGTGTAGGTCTTTCAGGACTAGTATTATATGGTGTCGGCGGCTGCTCCCAGTCACCAGTCTAGCTGCCGCATTCTGGATTAATTGCAGTTTCCGGGTCACTTTCAAAGGTAGCCCCACATAGAGCGCATTGAAGTAGTCCAAGCAGGAGATAACTAGAGCATGCACCACTCTGGCCAGACAGTCTGCGGGCAGGTAGGCTCTCAGCCTGCGTACCAGATGAGCTGCCCTGGACACAGAATTGACCTGCGCCTCCATGGACAACTGTGAGTCCAAAATGACTCCCAGGCTGCACACCTGGTCCTTCAGGGGCACAGTTACCTCATTCAGGAACAGGGACACAACAACCCTGCGCTGCGTGCCGCCTGTAGAGAGGTGTCTGTCAGGCCTGCATCAGATGGCTCCTAAAAGAAGCAGGGCATCTCTTTTCACACACAAGAGCTGTTTTGATAGGGAGATGCCCACAGATGAACTGTTAATACCTGCTCTCCCTTCTTCTGCCCCCTCCCACCCGGCCAGTTTTGATCTGACTCACTTTGCAGGGAGTTCAGACTGTGGGTGGCCCAGCAGAGCTCCCCCCCCTTGCTTGTGTCTGTCTCTCAGCGCATCGGAATGCGGCACATGCCTGCCCCGTTCCATGCGCCAAGGTTGGCATTGTGGCCGCCCTCTGGATGGAGAGATGCTTCCCCGCCCCTGATTTCCCCCCTTTCTTGCTAAATCCCTGCCATTTGGCAAGTCATGGCCAGGGCAAAGAGAACAGGGCGAGGCGCCAGGGGAGGCTGGGTGCTGGCATGAATGCGGACGAGGCGTCCGTCATCGCTGCCACCGGCTCGGAGAAAGGTTTTAATGTTTCCTTCCCGGCCTCAATCAGTTATGGCTCTTCTGCTGTCACCAGTTAAGAACTGCCCTCCTGGCTCTGCGTATCAGGTCTGGCTGCCTCGGAAAGGATACCGTGGAGTCGAAAAGGGTTCAGAAAATTAGCAAGCAAAACGATCAAGGAGATAGAGCAATTTCCCTGTGAGGAAAGGGACTTTGTAGCTTTGGGGGGGGGGGGATCACAAGTGGCAACATGGAAAAGTTTGTAACATGATGCATGGCCTGGGCAGGAAAACGTTTTTCTCCCTCTGTCTTAACACTTTTCAGTTGTTGGCATCCAAAATGAAACTGAATTCTGGAAGGATTCAAAATAATAATAATAATAATAATAATAATAATAATAATAATAATAATAATAATTTATTTGTACCCCGCCCATCTGGCTGGGTTTCCCCAGCCACTCTGGGTGGCTTCCAACAAAGATTAAAACTACATCAAAATGTCACACATTAAAAACTTCCCTGAACAGGGCTGCCTTCAGATGTCTTCTAAATGTCAGGCAGTTGTTTATCTCTTTGACATCTGGTGGGAGGGCATTCCACAGGGCGGGCACCACTACCGAGAAGGCCCTATGCCTGGTTCCCTGTAGTTTGCTTCTTACAGTGAGGGAACTGGCAGAAAGCCCTTGGAGCTGGACCTCAGTGTCTGGGCAGAACAATGGGGGTGGAGACGCTCCTTCAGGGATACTGGGCCGAGGCTGTTTAGGGCTTTCAAGGTCAGCACCAACACTTTGAATTGTGCTTGGAAATGTACTGGGAGCCAATGTAGGTCTTTCAGGACCGGTGGTATATGGTCTCGGCGACCGCTCCCACTCACCTGTCTAGCTGCCACATTCTGGATTAGTTGTAGTTTCCGGGTCACCTTCAAAGGTAGCCCCACGTAGAGCGCATTGCAGTAGTCCAAGTGGGAGATAACCAGAGCATGCACCACTCTGGTGAGACAGTCTGCGGGCAGGTAGGGTCTCAGCCTGCGTACCTGATGGAGCTGATAAAACACCTGCCCTGGATACAGAATTGACCTGCGCCTCCATGTACAGATAGATAAAGGGAAGTCCTTCACACAGAACATAATTAAACTGTGGAACTCACTCCCTCAGGAGACAATGGTGACCACCAGTTGGATGGCTTAAAAAGAGGATTAGGCAATTTAAGGTTATCAGTGGCTATTAGCGAAAATGACGCATGTTCTGCCTTCATTGTCAGAGGCCTCTGAATGCCCGTTTCTGGGAACTGCAGGGTGGCAGAGCACTTCAGGTGGGCAGTGCGCTGTTGCATTCAGACCTATTGAGGCATCGGGTTGGGCACTGTGAGATTAGGATGCTGAACTAGGTAAAGGGACCCCTGACCATTTGGTCCAGTCGTGGCCGACTCTGGGGTTGCAGCGCTCAACTCGCTTTATTGGCTGAGGGAGCCGGCGTACAGCTTTCGGGTCACGTGGCCAGCAGGACTAAGCTGCTTCTGGTGAACCACAGCAGCGCACAGAAACGCCATTTACCTTCCCGCCGGAGTGGTACCTATTTATCTACTTGCACTTTGATGTGCTTTCGTACTGCTAGGTTGGCAGGAGCAGGGTCTGAGCAACGGGAGCTCACCCTGTCGCGGGGATTCAAACCGCCAACCTTCTGATTGGCAAGTCCTAGGCTCTGTGGTTTAACCCACAGCGCCACCCTCGTCCCTAGGATGCTGAACTAGATAGGCCTTTTTTCTGTGACCCAGCAGGCTCATCTGAAGCCTACCACCAATTACATTGCCCTATGAAAGCTTAAGTCCTTATTTCTTTTGCATTGATCCATGACCAAAATGCATTTAAAACTAGACACACACCCCACCCCCAAACTGTTTTTTAAAAATAATAATTTGATTGCTGTCAATTAAAGCACACCTTCCGAGGTCAAATTTGTGCGCTCTGCTTTAAAGGTGGCGGGGGGGGGGGAGGAGTGCTATCAGTCTGCTTAAAAGCAAGGGGGCTGCTGGGAGAGAAGGAATCTGATTGCTTGCAGATGAAGCTATTTAGTAAACTCGGCATTCCTTTGGGCCCCGTAAAAAGAGAGTGCTGCCCTCCGCTCCGCCTTCCATGCACGTTAATTGCTTTTGTTCCGACATCACAGCCCTGGTTGCATGCAGAGATGAGAACGAGGGGATGTGGAGATACTCTGGCTCCCATTTGCGTTCCAAAAGGCAGCATCTGACGGAAAAACGTTGCGGGGGCGATAGAGAAAGGCAACAGAAACAGCCCTCCACACAACAGACCTTTGGCACTGTGCTCACCGCAGGCAAGGTGCTCCTAAGCAAACTGAACCAATAACACCTGAGTTTGGGGCAAGCTCATTCTTACATGTTTGGCAAATCCTCACCGTGACCAACTCCCGCCAGGAAACCTATGTCCCCCCACTGTGGAAGGATGTGTGGATCCAAAATTGAGCCTCCACAGTCACTTACGGAGACACCGTTAAGACTGTGTTCAGGAAGACAATCTTACTTGGCCACAAGTGATCGCCAAAGAAGACCACACACACATACAGAGTGGTTACAGATCTAGCATTTTTACATCTAGCTGTTGCGGGCCTGGACACAATCCAAAACACAGGGCAGAGGAATGAGCATGGTGGAGTTCTTCCAAGTTGGGGAGTGGGAATAGAGAAGAATCCTGCATCTAGAAAGCTAACATGGGACCCCCTTCCTCTATGACAGGCTGCTTTTCCAGATGCAGGGCTTTCCGCAAAGCCTATGGGATCATTCAGCTCGCCTGCCCATGTTCAACTTACACCATAGTAGTAATCCAGAGACAAACCTCACGGCCCTGGGCAGCTGTGTGGTTAGGTTAGGTGCAAAGGAGGAGATCTAAGCGTTTCCTCCAAGCCTCGGGGAAAGGGAATGATATCTCTCATTAGGGACTCAGGTTGACTGGCGCTACAAAACTGCCCGAACGCTGCTAACCCCTGCCAGATCTGAATTGGGATCATAATGGCTGATTACAGAGGGGAGCGGCGCCAGGGTGGAGCTGTTGCCTATGTGCTCTGCATGCGGGATTCCCTGGAGGTAGGCAACCAGCCGGGCGCCTTGGGAAAGAAGCAGGATGTTGTGCTAGGCGGACTACCGGTCCAATCCTCAAAGGCTCCGCTTGCATTTTTACCCCAACTCTCTCTCTCTCTCGCTCTGCTGTAGGGCATTTGCACCCATCTTTCCTTCGCTCACCAGATGGTGAAAACGAAAGATGGGCAAGCGCTTTGTTGGAAGGGAATCAGGGTTGCATTCTGAAGCTTGCTGAGGAATGCAAGGAATGGGGAAAGGCCGTGGCTCAGTGGCACAGCGCCAGCTCTGCAGGCAGAAGGTCCCAGGGTTCAAACCCTGGCATCTCCCTGCAGGGTTGGGAATGCCACCCCACCCTGCTGCCGTCTGAAACCCTGGGGAGCCACTGCCAGTCAGTGTAGACAGATTGATGAACCAAGGATCTGACTCAGCACAAGGAAAGCTTCTGATGATTCTTCTCAACAAGCCATGATCAACTCAGCAGCACGTGAACTGGCCCTTCCCGAGACGGATCCACCAAAACGGCTTTCGTAGACGCAAAGGACCTCCTCCCAGAAAGCAGATGCTCTCTGCAGCTGATCTGTACTATTTCTATTCTGCCTCGGTCAGACCACACCTGGCGTCCAGTGCCCAGTTCTGGGCACCTGAATTTAAGGATATTGGCAAGCTGGAAAGTGTGCCAAGGAGGGCAACCAAGATGATCAAGGGTCTGGAAACTCAGGCTTATGAGGAACGGTTGAAGGAGTTGGGTATGTTCAGCCTGGGAAAGAGGAGACCGAGAGGAGATATGACAGCTGATATCTCAAGGGCATCACAGGACAGATGGAGCAGGCTTGTTTTCTCCTGCTCTGGAGGGTAGGACTCGAACCCACGGCTTCAAGTTACAAGAAAGGAGATTCCGATGAAACATCAGGAATAACTTTCTGGCAGTAAGAGCTGTTTGGACAGCGGAGTGGCGGTGGTGGACTCTTCTTCCTTGGAGGGTTTTAAGCAGAGTCTGGATGGCCATCTGTCAGGGATGCTTTAGCTGAGATTTCTGCATTGTAGGGGGCTGGACCAGATGACCCATGGGACTCCTTTCAACTCTGAAATTCTATGATTCTCCTAAAGACAAAGTAATATTCCAGTGCTCATGGTTCTGAATAAAGGGCTCGTTTAAACAAGAAGCTGCCTTGCAGTGAGCCGAGCCCTTGGTTCATCTAGTCTATCCTAACCAGCAGCAGCTCTCAAAGGTTTCAAATGGAGGACATTCCCAGCCCTACTTGGGAGATGCTGCTGGGACTGAACCTGGGACCTTCTGCATGCCAAGCAGGTGCTCTGCTACTAAGCTACGGCCCTCCCCTTAAGGAGCAAGAATATAGGCAGCTGCCTCATAGCAGTCGGACCCTCAACCCAACTAGCTTGGAACAGACAATGCTGACAGGCGGCAGCAGCAGCGACTCTCTGGGGTTTGGCAGAGCTACGTCTCAGCCCTGTCTGGATGGCGGAGACTGAAATTGGGTGCCTTTGGCATACAGAGCGGGTCAGAACATCAGAAGAGTTCTGCAGGAACCAGGCCAATGGCTCATCTAGTCTGGCATCCTGCCCAACCGGATGGTGCCTGCCTGAGGGTCTCCTGCTGGCTTTGAACACAAGAGCGCGCTCCCCTCCTGCGACTTCCAGCCACTGGAAGCCGCCTCTGAATGTGTCAGTTGCTGCAATCACAAGTCACAGGAGCCCTGCTCTTGAACTCAGCTCCTACTTCCCAGGCTCCCCTTCAGGGAACGTGGCTGGCCGCCATGAGAACAGGATGCCGGATTAGAAGTGTGTTTGCCCTGATCCCATGTCCTCCTGTTATCTGACACTGAGCTACAGGCCCCCATCTTGCTTCCCCATTGGTGCAGGACGCCGATGTCTCCAGCTAGAGGGCTAGACCCCACCCCCAGATCCTCTTCTATCTGCCTGCTCATTTATGAGTTTTGGTCTTTTTTCTTTAAAGACAGTCGCTGCTGCTAAAGGACATCTCCAGACTACAGCAGAGATAAAGAGGGTGATCTATGGGGTGGGGCTGCTTTTCTTTAAACGCAAACTGTAAACTTCAGCGGGGGCTGATTGCAAGTGGGAGAGGAACAGAGGACAGCTGTCACCGGGGGGGGGGGCGGGTGCCTTTCAAAGAGGAACTTAACCAGGTGGCCACAGCTGCTAGTTCAAACGGAAAAATAAGCCGTCCCACACATTCCCTTTCTACACACAGCAGACAGAGCAGGAGGCAAGGGGGTGGACTCTCGTTTTTATTTCACTTTCCAGAACAGCACCTTCCCCGTTTTCGTTTCCAAAAGGGGGATTACAAAAAAAATGATATTCGGTTCCAGGTGTCGTGGGGAAAAAGAGCAACGGGCCGAACACTTCCAAAGGCCGTTGCCTCAAGGCCGGGACGCTTCGACCTTCCCGAGGAATTGCCAAGGTGCCGCTGATCCTCTGGCAAAAGAGAGGCGTGGGTCGGGCCTGCGTCATTGCTCCTGGTGGAAGGGGAAAAAACGGCTTGCGGTTACTCATTTGGCCTTAGGGTTGCAGGTCTGTTCCTGCTGCAAAACTTTAACAGAGGAACATTAAGAGCCCGCTGGACCAGGCCAATGGCACAGCGGCCACCCAGACACTTCAGTGGGAAACCCCACAAGCAGACCCTGAGCACAAGAGACTTCTTCCCATCTCTGGTTTCCAGCAATTTGTGTTTGGAAGCCGTGCTGCCTCCGATAGTGGAGGCAGCGCATAGCCATTGTGGCTAATAGCCATTGACAGCCCTCTCCTCCCCATGGATTTGTCCAATCCTTTCTCACAGCCATCCAAGAGTTACCTTTATATGAGAGGATCTCGCGCTCTATAAATTTTATTTATACCCTGCCCCGCCCCCCGGCCAGAGCCGGGCTCAGGGCAGCTAACACCAATAAAATTACAATAAAAACATAATGGGGGGGGGGAGAGAAATCAATTTAAAATACAGGTTAAAAATACTATTTAAAATGCAGCCTCGTTTTAATAGTAGCCCATAGATCAAAACCATAAGGGGAAGGAAACATAAGGGTCAGACTGAGTCCAAACCAACGGCCAGGAGGAACAGCTCTGTCTTGCAGGCCCTGCGGAAAGATGTCAAGTCCTGCAGGACCCTGGTCCCTTGTGACCACAGCTATCCGCCTCCCTTTAGATCCCTGACTTGTGGACTCCCTGGTCTCCAAGCACATAAGGGGAAATGGAACCCTGCATCCAGGAAGTCTCAGCTTTAAGGAAAGGTGCTGCTGCCTTTGCAAAGACACACTCAAAAGCCTACAGAGCCAAATGCCTGGTGGCATTTCAGTAGAGCATGAGACTCTTAACCTCGGAGTCGTGGGTTCGACCCTCACGTCGGGCAGGGGGTTGGACTAGATGACCCTCATGGTCCCCTCCAGCTCTACAATTCTATGATAAGAGCAAAAGAATACATTTTTTCTCCCTGCTCCCCTACAGTTTGAAGAAAAAGAAGTGCTAATATATGTTTGTTTGTCTGCGACACAGAAACATAGAATTTAAGAGCTGTGATCCTTATCAACTCCTTCCTTCTGCTCCCATATAGACAGTAATTTTTTATTTTATTTTTTAGAAAGCAATAGGTTTTATGGAATGTAGCAGACTCTGTAAACAGTGACTATAATATCTGAAGATCAAGAGAGTTTGTATTAGGTTGTTTGAGGGAGGGTGATGGAGGGGATATCGTTTAGCTCTCCGTTTGAATTGATTGTACCTGCAGTAATGAATTGTAATTCTATTTTTTACATAAAACAATTCCCCCACCCCAAAAAAAAGTATTATGTACACCAAGCCCCAACATTAAGCGACGTAGAGTTGACTGCACAGAGTCACAACTTGCCATACTAGAGGGCTTATTCATGTCCAAGGCTGTTCTGCAATTTGCTACTCCATAAGAGAGGTTTTGTGCGGTTGTGGGAGGAAGGGAAACCACGAATAGAGTCTGTTATAAACTTTATATGGCCGTTTCGCAACATTGCGGGAAGCATGACGCAGTTTTGATGTGGACAGCTGAGTGGTCTGGAGGCCTCAATTCTTCGAGGGGGGGGGGGAATGGTGAGGCTGCTGGATGGGTCTCCCCACCCCACCCCACCTATACCAGTCATCAAATTGGAATTAGCAACTTCTTCTCCCATCTGGAAGAAAGCCACAAGCAACGCTTGCTGGGAGTTAAGTCATCAAACTAATTAGCACTGACGGTGTGCAAGGCCAGACAATTGAGGGCTGGACTGAGAGGTGGGCAGAATGTAGCTTAGAATCAACTGGCAGATCTCTGGGTAAATCTGCAATCGGAAGGTAGCAACGCTTCTGAGTATCAGTTGATGGGAAACACAAGTGGGGAGCATTGCTGTTGCATAAAGGTCCTGTTTGCAGAGGTATCTGGCTGGTCACTGAGAGAAGAGGATGCTAGACGAAAATGCTCTTCAACAATAAAACTTTTGCACCAGGCTCTGGTTGGTAAATCTTGGGGTTCTAGCAAAAAAAAAAAAAAAGGCAGGCAAGCACAAAGCTTGCAAATTTCCAAGAGGGAGGGAGGGAGGGAGGGAGAAGCAATCGCCAAAGAAAATTCAAGGGAGAATTAGGTGGCAGGAAACCTGCAAGCAAGAAAAAGGCTAAGTTGGCTCAAGGGTGGTTTGGCTGAGAGGATGAGGAAAGAGAGAAGCAAAGGGAAAGGGGGTTTGGTAAATCAACAAGAGTGTGTGTGTGTGGGGGGGGGAACCCCGCTCTTGGCTGAGTAGGCCAGGAAGCTCTTGCAACCAAGCCCCATAGCTGTACTCTGGTTACATTTCCAGACTTATATCAGAGCCCCCTAGCCAAAGAAAAGTGGCTGAACTTTATCTTACACTCTGGGGCTCAACCGAGACCAGGGTTTCCTGCTGCACCGTGGGAAAATAGCTGAATCAGAAACTGGGTTGTATCCAACTAAGTTAGAACAGGCTCACCAAAATGAATGAACCTAAATCAGGTCTGCCCATTAACTTCAGTGGGTCTGTTCTGAGTAGGGCTAGCACTGGATGCAACTCCCCAATCCACAACTTTCATAGTTCTAGTTGAGGGCTTAAATAGAGACCAGGGTTTCCTCACCCACTACAGGCGTGAAATTTATCCCCCAATTATTGCTGTTGCAAACGATCACGTTGACCACCTAGCACTCTTTTAAACTTTATGTATAATTGTCACAGACTTCTGCTCTCTTAATTTTCGTGACCGTTTGGTTCCACTGGTTACAATCGCCCCACCCCAAAGAGCCGTGTGCATTTCTGCCAAATGTGCAGAGGATTTGACTCCAGAATGTGAAAACCTTTGCTGCAAGACATCCGTTTGTTTTCAAAAACAACAGTGTCCCATGGCCCTTTTTTAAAGACGGCCGTCTGCTAGACCCACAAACCTCATACTCTCAACTGCACTGGTTGTTAAGTTAAAGGGGGGGATCTGGAAGGCTACCCGCTTTCCCCTGAGTTTAATATTTAATTATAAAAATATTTATATGATTCTATGATTTGTATACTGCTGTGCCATAAAAAACATCAAAGTGGTTTAAAGCAATAAAAACACAGAACCATACAATAAAAACGTAAAGAAGTTAAAAACAGGGCATCAATTAACCACTGTGGAAACAGGCATTCTTGTTTGCCCGCATAGGCCTGGCAGAATAGAAAGGTTTTCAGCAGGCGTTTAAAAGTTGGCACAGAAGGTGCCTGCTGTGCTTTTAGGAATTACTCCCTACCCCAGACCAAGCAAATATCTATAAGGTCACATTTTAAGCACATTTAAGAGACTCTAAACTGTCATGGTTCCCCTAAAGAATTATGGGAAACGTAGTTAGCGGTTAACAAACTACAGTCCCCAGGATCTTTTGGGGAAGTTAAAGTGGTATTTGTTGTTGTTTAGTTGTGTCTGACTCTTTGTGACCCCATGGACCAGAGCACGCCAGACACTCCTGTCTTCCACTGCCTCCTGCAGTTAACTCATGTTAGTAGCTTAGAGAACACTGTCTTTTAATGTATTATGTGGATGCGACCGAAGAGAGTTCTCAAAAGCAGACTCACCTTGACAAACCGCCCATGGAGAAGGTAAGGAGACCGGAAGTCATGCTGGCAGTTTGAATAAGCCATTCCTAAGCCCATTCCTGACCCGAGAGTGATGGGCCACGTCTTCCCTGGAACAAAAGAAGGTGGAAGGAAAGAGAAGGAGGGAAAGAGAGAAAGAGAGAGAACAGAGATGGAAGAACGATGGGAATGTCATTATGAAATGTGGTCTGAATCAAGGTCCAGATAATTTGCAATGCTTCAACGAAACAAGAAATTCTGCAAGGGCATCAATGATAGCTGGTACAGCAGCACAGTTAAGGGACTGAATTCTGAATGGGGAAGTTCTTGGATCAAATTTGTTATGGGCCCACTGGTGGGTCTTAGGCAAGCAATTCTCAGGCTTAATTCTGAAACAAGGGGATATTACTGATAGGGATTTGCCTTATAGCAGAAATGGCCCTCAAGGTCTTCCTAAGTGGCCCCTGGAATTCTCCCCAGTTCTGTGCCCCATCAATGGCTCACTTGCCACTCTCCTTTTTTTTTTTAAAAAAAAATAATTTTTATTAACCGACCAATCAAATCAAATCACATCACATAAATTCCGAATTACAAAGCCGAATTTTATATTTTTGTCACTTGCCACTCTCGAGTGCTTTTGCCTAGCTGGAATATGTCCTTGAACTGGGAAAAGTGACTCTTGCTTGCCTGAATAGAGAGGCATTTGGGGAGGGAGGCTGCAGAAGCCTCAGGCTGGCCTACTAGTTAAGAGATGAAAGCCATCGATTGCTCTGTCCACATTTGCACCTAGCCTTGCCCACTACTGACATGTGGTTTCCACCCCCCCCCAAAAGACTGCCCGTGAGGGAATGGGGCACTTGGGCTGATAAAGGTTCCACACCCCCGCCTCGCAGGGCTGCTGTAGGGATTGTAACTAGGTGGCACATGCAGACCACCATAACAAAATTATTACAGTGGTACCTCGCAAGATGAATTAATTCGTTCTGCGAGTTTTTTCGTCTTGCGAATTTTTCGTCTTGCGAAGCACGGATTCCCATAGGAATGCATTGAAAAAGAAAACAAACTTGCAAGACGTTTTCGTCTTGCGAAGCAAGCCCATAGGGAAATTCGTCTTGCGAAGCAACTCAAAAAATGAAAAACTCTTTCGTCTTGCAAGTTTTTAGTCTTACGAGGCTTTCGTCTTGCGAGGTACCACTGTATTCGTTTATTTCATTGGTTGCATTGTATTTCTATCCCACCTTTTTCTCCAAGGAGATCAAGGTGGCATACATGCCTCCCCCAAAATTTTTAACACCCACAGCCAGTGTTTGAAACTCCCAGAGTAATCCTAAAAATCCTAAAAACCATAGTTTTAGGTGCATTTTGTGACAGGGAATTTCATTAGCGCGAGCAGTTTCTGAGCTCTGGGCGCAGCGCTGAGCCTAAGATTTCAGATTAAAACTGCAGAGTGGAAGGAAAGGAGGACCCTTTTCTTCCTCCCCACTTCCAGTCACTCTCCCTTCCCTGGTAAAGAAATAGGAGGAGGGAAGTGGCTCCACTCACCTCTGGCTTGGGCCCCCCCCCCACTGACAGCAGCCGACCCCTGACAGATTGCCCCCCCCAAAGGTGGCGAAGCAAGGGAGGTTCCTCACCCCTGGTTATAAAGAAATCCTCTTTCCACAGCTACTAGGTTGATCTTTTCAAGTGGCTCATCCCTGTTTGCAAATCCTAAAAACCTGCACCCCACCCTATCCCACAAAATGCATGGTGGAGTAAAACCTGTTTTAAAAATGGGTCACGGTGCTGGGCTTGGGGGTGGGGGGAAACACGCAGATGGGCTCCACAGTGCTTGTTGTTTTTAAACAGAAGGAAGTTATTGCATAAATATATATTAAAAATGTTTATCAAATGGCTGCTGGAAAGGGCTCTTCCCGTGTGCTCAAATCCCATCCTGATGTCAACAAGGCAGCTTTTATTTAGAGAAAGCAAATACCACAATACGTTGTGAGGAGGTTCTTTATTTAGAAGGGGCTACTAAACCTGCCTTTGAAACTCAGGCTGCAAAACACACATAGAGTTACTAACACATCACTGGTCATCCCTAACCCTGTGGCTGTGCTGGCAGGGGGCTCACAGGAGTTGAGGCATCCAGCAACCACTGGAGAGCCACCAGGTTGGGGAAATGGTTGAACTCGCCCAATATTTCCAACTCTGGTCGGCAGTGGAGCTCCAGGATCTCAGGCACAGAAGTGCCTTCGTCATCAGCTGCCTACCTGATCTTTTTAACGGGAGGTGTTGGGGACTGAATCTGGGACCTTTCGCATGCAAACAAAGTGCTCTACCGCTAAGCTATGGGTCCCTGCTGTCCTGCCATCTTCATTGGCTGGCTAATATCCAAAAGCATAAAGGGAGGGATGGTGGCATAAGGTCCCCTCAGAATGGATGTCAGGAAGACAAGCACCTGGGGCGGAAGCGGGGTATTCACCTGGCAGCTACCCATCACTTACTTTTGAAGAAGATGACCGAGAAGACGACACCCAGCCCAAAGCCAGCACCTGCAAGAGGAAGGAAAGGGTTAGCAGAGCCTGCCAGGCCTCCCCACGTGCCCACAAGGGAACAATACTATTCATTGCAGAGCATAAGAAGATGATGCTGGATGAGGCCAATAGCCCATCTAGTCCAGCATCCTGTTGTCAGTGGCCAATCAGATGCTCCAGTAGGAAACCCACAAGCAAGACCCAAACGCAAGAGCCCTCTCCCCTCCCATGGTTTCTAGTAACTGGTATGCAGAACCACTGATGCCTCCAGCTGTGTAGGTAAGAGCATAGCCATTGTGTCTAGTAACCACCAATAGCCTTAATCTTCCGGAATCTGCCCAGTTCTCCAAGTTGGTGGCCATCACTGCCTCTCTCTCTCTTTCTTTTTTTAAAAAAGTGCACAAAAGCACAGCTACAGAAGGAAAAGGCTTATTAGCTTCTACTAGCAGAGACGGCAGGGACTGAAGCTGCGACCTTCCACATGCGAAGAAGGAGTGCCTACCATTTTGCTACAGGCCTCCTAGGGACGCCTGATGCCAAATCGGGCCATTGGCCAACCTAGCCCAGTCCTTGCTCTGCTTACCAAAGGCTTCCCCAGGCCTTCTACCCAAGACTGAGCCATGGGACCTTCTACACACAGAGCATGTGTTCCTTCAGCCCTGAGCTGCGGTCCCTGGCAAGCTCTGGATTTAAACGTGGAGGCAGCGGACGGCCTTTGAAAATGTTCTCCAGATATTGATGGGCCCCCCAAATGTTCTGTGGGGCGCTAACTCAGTCCTGCGTCAACAGGATGGGGTTGCCTGGAAGGCCAGTTTATTCCCAAGTCAAGTGGCCTGGAGCCGTCTCGGAGAAAAATTGCTTCCTTCTCCCCGTCCTCTAGTGCTCATCGTGGCTTGGGAAGGTGGGAACCAAAGGGGGGCCCTTTGCTCTGCTTTTATTCCCTGTCTGCTTGTTTTCCTTGTAAGTGAGAGCTTTCATCTTTTATTGTTATGAAGTTAAAGGCTGGCCTGGAGGTGCTGGTCTTTAGTGGAAACAGCTGCCTGCTGCAGTCCCTCGATGTCCCCTCGGTCAGGTGGGAGGCCCTTCTGGAGCAGCGCCTTGCCCTCTTAAAAGGAAATTGACCGTGCAAGGCCCCAAACCGACATGGCTGGTTTATTGTTCATGGCAGCTGTAAAGCAAACACACTCTGCCCATGCTCTGGAACACTGTCATGTCCCGAGGCTAAGCACTGGCACCCCCTCCTGCAGAGTCCCAAGCTCCATTTATATGTCAACGTAAGTCATAGATTTGGATTTGGAAGAAGATACCACAGATCAATACAGTGTGTGGATTTTGCAGGAAGTTCTTCCTGAGATTTTATTTAGATGGTATCTTACAGAGCTTAGGTTAAGCTGAATCTATTAAGGGAACTCATTTGTTTATCTTGGCAGCGGGGCACAGGGCAGACAAGATCTGAAATCATCTTTAGATGGTGTGCCCCAGGATTGTGAGATACTGCAAGCTGATTCCTGGCAAGACAGAAGAGATGGCAGGATATTATCTACCATAAAGATTATTAAGGAAAGCCCTGCTGGGGCAGGCAGTCCAGCATGACGTTTTCACCAGATGCCCCAAAGCAGCGGTTCTCAATCTGTGGGTCCCCAGATGTTGTTGGACTACAACTCCCATCATCCCTGAGCTCTGGCCTTGCTAGCTAGGGGTGATGGGAGCTGCAGTTCAACAACATCTGGGGACCCACAGGTTGAGAAAGGCTGCCTCAAAGGGAAACCCGCAAGCAGGATTCGAGCACCAGAGCACTCTCCCCTTCTGTAGTTTCCAGCAGAAGCATTGCTCCTTCCAACCATGGAGGGAGCGCATAGTCATCGCCTTCCTCACATTACAGAACATTTTGACTGGTGTGATTGGATACTACAACCAGCGTTACCACACAGCTAGAAGCATGACTTTTGTGGGTTTGTAATTTTAAAATTCGAAAATAAATTTAATTTTAAAAAGATGCCCGGGGGGCGGCAGGGTGCACCTAGAGTTTGTAGTCAAGCAGGCATCAAGGCACGAATGACTATTAGCAACAACCGATGTCTCCCCACTCTACTCCAGCTTCCCCATGGAACAGCTGGTGTTGGGGGGGGTGTGGAGAGGGTGTTTATGCTATTAAACCCAAATTACCATCTGCACAGCTCCATCAAAAGCACAAACTGTTTGGCCTCCTTGACCCGAGGCTCAAACAAACTCCTTCCCTTGCTACACACTGCCTTTCCTTTCTTTCTCAAGTACCACTGCTGGAAATCAGGCTGTTTAGAGAAAATAATTATTTCAACACGCAGAACTGGGGGAAGGGGGGGGGAACCGATGAGATGGGCGTTCGCTCAAACTGTCCAGCTCAGCAAGTCATGCTGCGGTCCAGGCTTAGACTTCCTGCTCAAGGGTGGCTTCTCTCTCTCTCCCCCTCTGCCAACTTAAACAAGTTAGCTAATCAATGAGAAATGGTTTACATGGGAGATGGACTGTGCATCACGCGAACACCGGCCTTTAAACAGTTGCTTCTGTTACCATTTTCCATCCTGTTAGGGAAAAACCAATGTCCGATGATTGCCCAGAATACGATAACCACAGAGCCTGGGGGAGGGGGGCAACTGGATCATTCTAAGTAGATCAAATTGGTGCCTTCCAGATGGGTTAGGAGTGAACAAGAGCCTGCAGAACACAGACATCATGGCTAGTAGCCACTGATAACCTTATCCTCCATGAATAGATTCAGAGCAAGTTATCGTCTAAATAAAATCCTTGACCATGGGCGGTGTTGGGTGGGCCTGATGAGAGCTGTAGCCCAGCAACATCTACAAGGGCACAGGGTTGGTGAAGGCTGGATCGGGTGAGGAAGATGTGCTGGATTCAATAAAGGGGCAGCTTCTTATGGGAATGGCCCCACACCTCTGTGGCAGAGGCTGCGAGGCTCTGGCAACTTTGGTAGATTCCTATCCAGCTTTCCACTGCAACCTGGAGGGCCGTAAAGACTGATGTCACATGCCAAGGGTTATAATGGAGGGCACTGCCAATCTTTATTGAGAAGAAAATGCAGCAAATGTTTCCCCGCTCCTCTGTCTGCCCAACCAGCTGCTCAGTTCAAATAATTTCTATCTAGGACAGTTTTGGCCTGCAATTCAACAGACACACACACCAAATTCGAAGCACAAGCAGGAATTAAGATCTATGAAACTGTTGCTGTGGACAGTTCTTCATTCAACCAGGAGGTTGTTGTGGTTCTGCGGTCATCTCCTTAATGTCGCCAAGAAAGCAAAGGGGAGTTTGAGTCAATCTTTCAAAGCCGTGTGTATCCAACCCCACTGGGGGTTTTCCTAGACACAAACGCTGCTGGAACAAATGAGTCTCATCCGAGAGAAGTCCCTAGAGGTGAAATGGCCAAGTTGCCAGCTTGGCTATGGACGGTACTGTACAAAGGGGCCAGCAAAGAGGCAAAAAGCCACACCAGCCGATGGCTTTGGCCGTTTTGGGGAGCTGCACGCTCAATTTCCTTTTAAGAGGGCAAGGCGCTGCTCCAGAAGGGCCTCCCACCTGACCGAGGGGACATCGAGGGACTGCAGCAGGCAGCTGTTTCCACTAAAGACCGGCACCTCCAAGCCAGCCTTTAACTTCATAACAATAAAAGATGAAAGCTCTCACTTACAAGGAAAACAAACGGACAGGGGATAAAAGCCAAATATCTTGCAGTCCCAGACCCCCTCCTGCTTCTCCCTCCCTCCCTCCAGAGCCAGGAAGGGCACAAGAGGAGGGGAAGACTCGAGGAAAGTAGTTTTCGTCTTTGAGATGTCTTCAGCCACTTGGCCTGGAGGAAATGGGCCTTCCGGGCAACCCCATCCAATTGACCCGGCACTGAGTTAGGGCCTCACACACCATTTGTGGGTCCCATCAATGCACAGGGAATGTTCCTGAACGAAACATGCTCAACTTTACCAACTTGGTGCTCTCCGGATTCCCAGCCAGCACATTGGGAGAGCCTCAAATTGGATTTTAAAATCAGTTCAGCCAGGCCGTAACTTCTTTCCTCAATCCTTGGGGAGGCAGAAACTGTGCTTTTGTTCCCCACCCACCCCATGCCAAATGCCAATCTTCTCTGCCACAGATTAATTTAACCCCCACATTTTACTCTGTTGCACCATCTGTAAGTATTGCAAATGGAAAAATGACACAGAAAGATGAATTAGATCCAAAATATTTTTCCAAACCAAAGGCACGTGCTACACTGGCCATTGCCATATACAATGTCATTCCAATTTCATAAAAAATGGGTTTTTCCTTTAAGGCCTCTTGTCAATTAACCCCTTTCCTCCCACCTCCTCAAAAAATAATAGATAGAATACTCTTTTCCAATAGCTGCGGTCCTACCAAATGTGAGGTTTGCGGAGGCAATTAATCTACATTCTTTTAATATAAGCACTGGCCAAATTGACGTTATCACCTGGCCATATTTTAATGAAGACAAGTGAGATTTGCAACAAAATCATGCAGTTTTATCCTTCACCAAGGTGCTGCTGCTACTCAGTGTTCTAGAAAGCCAGTTTTGCCCTCTTCCAGTACACTCCACTCTGCTTTTTCCCCACCATAGTTTTTCCTGAAATTCAACATCCCTTGGCTGCTAAGTTTACTGCTTTGTACTGGGCTATTTGGGAGGAAGGTTGCCCCTTGGAGTTTCCTTTAAAAAACATGTCTTGCACTTGTGTATTTATTGAACTTATATCCCCCCCCATGAGATCAAGATGGCATTTGTGGTTCTCCCTCTCATTTTATCCCTGCAACAACCCTGTGATGTAGTTTAAGCGGAGATGCAGTGACTGGCCCCAAGGTCACACCCAGTGCACTTCTTTGCCAGGTGGAGATTTGAACCCTGGTCTCCCAGGTCTTACTCCAACACTCTAACCACTGCAAATCTTGGGGTCCCCCCTGAGCATGCAGATATCGCCTTTCTCTCTCTCTCTCTCTCTCTCTCTCTCTCCACCCCCATCCCTGCATTTGCCACCAAAACTGGCTCTTCATACAGTTCTGATCAGCTTGACACTGATTTGGTCTTCCAAATCAGTCAAGTTCTGGAGACAGAAGGGCTATTTTGAAGTCTAATCCTAATCCCTCAGAGTCACCTTGTATTTTCCAGTTTGGAGACTTATGCCAGCTAGTTGGAATTGGGTTTGAGAATGGAAGGAATACAGGGGCACAAGCAATTTCCCAGACTCTCTGCTCCAGCTTCAGACTTCAAAGCAACCCGCAGTATTATTTCACTCCCACAGAACCCATCCTCAAAGCTTTCCTTCTCCCCAGGCATCGGACCCCCACAGCCGCAGCTGTTGGGAAGCCAGACAACACCCCCCTTTATTGTCCCCCACTTATCCCACTGCTTATTAGCTCAACAGATGCTGAATAAGACTTCTCCTAATTACCTTCCACCCACCCACAAGAAGAGAACAGATTGGTCTCTTAAGAACCTAAGAAAAGCCTGCTGGCTCAGGCCAATGGCTCAATTATTATTATTATTATTATTATTATTATTATTATTATTATTATCATTATTATTATTATTATCATTATTATTATTAATAATAATAATAATAATAATACCCTGCCCATCTGGCTGGGCTTCCTCAGCCACTCTGGGCGACTTTCAACAAAATATTAAAATACAGTAATGCATCAAACATTAAAAACTTCCCTAAACAGGGCTGCCTTCAGATGTCCAGCATCCTGTTCTCACAGTGGCCGACCCAAACCTGGAAGCCCCATACTAGGGATGCCATATTTCAAAAAGTGAAAATCCTTTGCTCAAGGTTCTTTTCCTGGACATTTCTGTCTGAGTACTGCTTAAGGGGGCTGAATAATTCCAAACGTATGGCAACCCTACATTTAGCTCTTATGATGTTAGGCCATGAACCTGTCCAATGTCTATCTGAGTGGTTCGCTCTGACTATAGAAGCAGAAAATCCCCTAAATTATAAACTGCAGGAAACTACAATCGAAGGCCAAGCTGATCACCTCCCCACCCTCAAAAGAAAATCCTTATAATTTAAAAAGCTGTATTTTGAAAGGAATATTTAATAGTTTGAAGTGTTTTATTCCAAGATGTCAAAACAAAGAAAGGATTAGAGGCGAAAGGCACATTAGTGTCTTCCGGAGAGGAGCGGGCAATTTATGAACTTGCAGGCCGTTGCCAGTTCATGTACAGGCGTGGCTCTACATGACAACATGGCTTGCAAAGGAGTGGGTGCCCAGAAGGGAGCCATCAGATATGCCTTCCTGGAAAGGAGCAGCTTTCTCGTAGTCACTTGCCCAGCGACAAGTGGATTAAAGCGCCTTAGATCACTTCCTTCATTTAATTGTTTCAAAACCCACCACTATGACAACTTCAAAACAGGCCAACATCACTGCTTTTGAAGGATGAGGAAGGGCTGTTTTGGCTCCCAGCTCCTTTTGTGGAAGTGGAGTGGAATTGTGACCACCCCACCGGGAAAAACAGCCCGCCTCCCAGCAGTGGCATTGCCGCTGCCGAACAGGGATGTGTTCAGCATACATAACAGGGATGCCTTTCACATCACACTTCATCAGCAGAAGCTATCAATTTCACTTCCCACCTCCAGTTATAACAGCAAAACAGGAGAGAGGTTTTTCCCCAAAGCTCCTGATAAGCTAAAACTCATTCTGGGTAGGTACTGGAGGCAAAGAGGGTTGTATCAAACAACAGAGTAGACTCATTGAAATTAATGGGCATAGCTTACCAAGGCGCATTCATTTCAGTGGGTCCACTCCACTCTGAGTAGCATTAACATGAGATACAGTACAACCCAGAGTTTTCAGGCCAAATAAGGTTTGGAGTGTTAGCCCTACTCAGAGTCGGAGTAGACTCATTGAAATTAAAGCACTCAGGCCCACCAATTCCAGTGGGTCTGCTGTGGGTAGGACTAAGATTGGACATAACCCTTTCCTTTAAAACAAAAAACAAAAAACCCTCTGCAGGCACTTTGCACCTGCCCCAGTAGCAGCTTACCAGAAAGAGCAGCATACCATTTGGCAAATCAAGCACACACACCACTTTTTTCAGAGTTAGATGCCTGAAATTTAGTTGTATCCCCATACATAGAACAGTATACATCTGTAAAGCATGTTCTTGCAGATCACTTTATAAGAACATGTTTTACAGATGTATACCGTTCTATGTATGGGAATACAGATTTTCATAATGTATTTTCCCCAGAGTATCCTGAAAATTTCCCCAATCTTAAAAAATTGTTTCATTGCCTTGTTGCTTGTTTTCCTGAAGTTTTTGCAAGTCATGTTTTGCTTTAAAAAACAAAACAAGAAACATTTGTTGAATAAATATATGGACTTTTATTTATAAATGGCTTTACATCTTAAGGATTTATCAGGCCTGCATGTTTGGATTCAGCAAAAAAGGAAATCAGAAAGTGTTCCCAGAGAATCAAGCGGGCCCTGGTGGGTTTGTAATGCCACTGTCAACTAGGCGAAGCTCATTTATGCTTACCTCTGCAACTGCGGCCCTGGCTCTGTGCGTACATGTCATTAATTCCTGATACATGTGAAATAAGCATCACTGCTCCCTTTCACGCTCTGGGCCAAGTGCCTGTGCCTAAACACGACTCTGGCCCAGTTCAAGCAGGCGGTGAGAAACTCCCGCTGGGAAACCTCTGGCAGGGCTTCGGTTGGGAAAAATTGAGTCAATTGCCTTGCGCAATCCTCAGAACAAGGCGTGTGTTTAGTTCAAGCAAGAGCTGGGGGCATGCACACCGACAGGGGATCTACATGCTCCTCTGCAGCAGTTTATTGTGAGGGCAGCCTGCAAACCTAAGATCTTTCCCTTGCTTATGAGCACAGGACATAAGAGGAGCCTGCAGGATCAGGCCAATGGTGCATCTAGTCCAGGCTCCTGTTCTCACAGTGGCCAAGCCAATGCCTGTGGGAAACCCTCAAGCAGGACGAAGGCAACAGCGTCAGATGCCGAATGGTTCCCTCATTGGCACAACAGGCCCATCTCTCAATGGTTCCCTCATTATTGCAGCCCCACACAGAGGCAAGATCATCCGACTATTTGCCACTGCTGTGGATTAATTAAGCAGTATTCAGAAGTACTGCTGTCTCTGACTGTGAAGGCAGAACATAACCACCATGGCTAGTTATTATATCAGATACTCTACCAGGTGAGACTACTGATCCATCTAGAACCGGTATGGGCAAGTTTTGACCCTGCGGATGTTACTGAACTACAACTCCCAGCCTCAGCAAGGATGGCCAATAGCCAAGGATGTAATGAGAGTTGTGGTTAAGAAGCATCTAGAACAGGCTTCCTCAAAGTCGGCCCTCCAGATGTTTTGAGACTACAATTCCCATCATCCCTGACCACTGGTTCTGCTAGCTAGGGATCATGGGAGTTGTAGGCCAAAAACATCTGGAGGACCGACTTTGAGGAAGCTTGATCTAGAAGGCCAAAGGTTCCCCATCCTGGATATAAAACACCATCAAGATAACATGTCTCTTTATGAAGATGTGCAAAAGGCTACTTCTTCCCAAGCTGTCTGCAGCAAAAACAGAAAAGAGGTGGGTGGGTAACAAGGGGCAAACAAAGGCAAATGCAGTACTTAAGCTTGGTTACTGGTGGGGATGAGGAATAAGGTGTTAAACCAAATACCTTGTAGTAGGAGGGACAGCTGCAGTACCAGCCACAAATACTGGTAAGTCAAATGCTGACTTTTTAAATGGGACAGCTTCACATTGATGCAAGCTCTCACATTTCACAGAAGTCTTCATTACTCCACCTTACTGTGAACTCTGTGAAACCCAAGAGCTTAAACACACTCACATGTAACTCAGCAGCCTCGAAATTTGCTGTGCACAAAGAGGCTCACCAAACCCACTTCTCAAGATGTAGAAGTACGCATATAAATGCAATAAATAAGCTCTTCTGCTTACCTGCTTAAGAAAGCTGGAGGGGCCAGACAGGTTGTCACCAACCAAGCATCCAGAGATCTCCAAATGGTCACAATTGGGCCTGTGCCAATTGCAAAATGAGCCTGGCACTTAAGGGATTTGGGGCACTGACCCACAGGCACTTTGTTGTGTGATTATGCTTTGTTTTAAAGAAGTATGAATGTGGAATTGCTCTAAGCTCCGACAATATCCATCAATACTTTGTAGATGGTTTATGAGAGGATTACAACAACTTCATGAAGGGGAAGTCTTATCAACCACTAAACTGTCCCTCCATCTTCCGATGCAATTTACCTATGACTGTCAGGTGCTAGGGACAAACATGGGCCACAGTTCAGTGGAAGAGCATGCGGTTCAATTCCCATCATCTCCAGGTAGGCTGGGAATGTCCCGTCTAAAATCTTGGAGAGCTGCTGTCAGTCAACATGGACAGCACTACCCTAGATAAAGCGGTTGCCTCAGTCAAAGGCAGCTTCCTATGTGTTCTAAAGGAAGGGCCATAGTTCAGTGGTGGGGTATCCGCTTTGCATTCAGAAGGTCCTGGGTTCAAATCTCCAGGAGGAATGGGAAAGAGTCCTGTCTGAGACCCAGATGTGACAGTCAGTGTACTGTTACACTGTACCATCTAGTGTACCAGATGGACCAATGCTCTGTCTTGGAAGAAGGCAGCTTTCTATCTTCCTAAGGATAGCCGAGGCCTCCATACTCTCCTTGTGGGCTTTTTGGAGGCATCTAGTGGGCCACTGCTATGAACAGGATGCTGGACCAGAGATGGTTTCTCTTTAGCCTGATCCAGCAAGATTCTACTTAGAATCACAGAATCATAGAGTTGGAAGAGACCACAAGGGCCATCGAGTCCAACCCCCTGCCAAGCAGGAAACACCATCAGAGCACTCCTGACATATGGTTGTCAAGCCTCTGCTTAAAGACCTCCAAAGAAGGAGACTCCACCACACTCCTTGGCAGCAAATTCCACTGTCAAACAGCTCTTACTGTCAGGAAGTTCTTCCTAATGTTTAGGTGGAATCTTCTTTCTTGTAGTTTGGATCCATTGCTCCGTGTCCGCTTCTCTGGAGCAGCAGAAAACAACCTTTCTCCCTCCTCTATGTGACATCCTTTTATATATTTGAACATGGCTATCGTATCACCCCTTAACCTCCTCTTCTCCAGGCTAAACATGCTTAGGCTGTTTATCAACCCAGAAACCTTAGGTTGTTTATCAACCCAGAAACCTTCTTATCACATCCTCAATCCCTCTTACAACGCATGAGACACCTGCTCATTTAAAATCAAATTAATACCTACCCAGAAGAAGCCAGAGGAGAAGAAAATTGCAACAGCAAGCACAAATCTGATTATTAACTCATTTGCAATTCAAACTGGATCATTGTTAATTCTTCTTGCTCTTCTTACCCGCCCCACTTGCATGTAAACAAGTCTTATGACACAAAACTTAAAAGCACTTTCTCCCGGTATGGGAACGGGGGAGTTGGCTGCAAACAGAAACCTCAAAACCGCAGCCAACTCTGGGCGCAATATTACTGGGAACATGTTGCACAACTCTCATTTCAAAGGGGTTCATGCGAGGTTTTCAGGGTAGGAGTGCAGGAGAATCAAGACACATCGGGGGGCGGCCACCCTCCAACTTTGGGAAAGAGGGCAGAGTCCCAACCTCTTTTCACTAATGCTCATCAGTGACAACGAAAACAAATCAACTTAGTGACCCCCAAAGCATAACCAAGCCCGGATATGAGCACGCCAAAGATTGAGCGAAGGACACCTATTATATAGCATTTGCGGCTTCCAATGCAGATTGGCTGAGCTGACATGAAGGCATAGAATGTTCACAAACTTCCTAAGTGCTCAAGGAAGGGGAAATATTTTAATTTGGCTGGGATTAATATGATCACACAGGTCCTAAAGACAGTAATAGCTTTGTAGGGCAGGTCAAAGACTGGAAAGAATTCAAAGAGGCAGCCAAGCTAAGAAAACCTTTTGACAAGATGGAGGTGATAGGAACCAGAGGCAAGAAGGGGCTGGTGGGGAATCCATTTTCCACATTAGTCTGAACTCATTCTCTGCTTGTACTAAGCTAGTAATTAAGTTCAGCTATTCCCAACTATTGCTTCCTTGTGTCTCAACACAGACCCACTCCTTCAGGTCTCCATTTGACAGCCATCAGTAGAGCCTGACTGCTGGATCAGGCCAAGGCCCAACTAGTACAGCATCCTGTTCTCACAGAGGCCTACCAAAGGCCTATAAGCAGGATATGAGAGCAACTGCCTTCTCTATCACCTACTGTGAGATGGGTTAGGCTAAATGTGATCTGCCCAAGGCAGAACTTCACAGCTGAGTTGGTATTTGAACCCAGTTCTTCCCAGCAGAAATCCAACATACACACAGTCTACTGCATCAATATGGACCTCAGTTAGGCAGAAGAAATCCCAAACTCCCATCAACACCTCAGTCTCCTGCAAACTAAGTTCTACTCAGAGTAGGCCCCCTGAAATAAGTGAACTTGGTTAGTCACAGTTATCAATTTCAATGGGTTTACTCTAGTAGAACTCACATACAACCCATTCACATTGGATGTCATCCCAATCCTGTGCCTCAGGTAGTCACCTTATTGTTTGACAGATGTGTGTGTTTAACAGGTGTGGGTCAAGCAGAAACTCCATGGGGAAAACCTCTCCCCAGTAGTTAAGTGTGTCCCCCAGATCAAACTTCACACTTACGGTAACTTGTTATTGTTAGGTGACCTTAGAAAAGCAACTCCCCTTTCATCCCCAAAACTGCAATATTGGGATAACACTGGACTACCTCAGAGGCTGGTTGTAAAGCATTACAAGAAGAAAATGTTAGGTGAAGCAATTTTTGAAATTCTGAAAGCTCTATGAATGGTGACTACTAGGTAGCAAAATGATTTGTCACTGTGAGACAGGAGTCTCTCTCTCATACATCACAAAGAATCCTCCAACTTTAGTCATACAGTGAATCCCCTGCAAAACCTTTGTCAAAGACAGCCTGGTTGTTCAGTGTCAGAGGGGTTCAAATCCCCACTCAGTCATGAAGCTCACTGGGTGACCTTGGGCCAGTCACTGCCTCTCAGCCTAACCTACCTCACACAAGATTGCTGTGAAGATTAAATGGGGGAGGGAGTTATGTATGTCACTGTGAGCTCCTTGGAGAAAAAGATGGGATATAAATGCAATGCAACAAATAAAATAAATATAGGAAAGCCAGGGGCACCACTGTGGTTGGAAGTGAACCCACCCCCTACCATCAATAACCTGCAATGACCCCATCAACTAGGAATTGGGAGCGGTAGCTAAAATATAACACCACAGATCTACAGTTATTAGTTTTGATTTCACGTCTGTCAAGCCCAAGGACAAACCAGGTGGCTTTAGGCAAATCACTCTCACAGCATTATCCCCACCCCCATACTGAGCGCACCCCCACCATACAGGACTGATACAACAACTGCTGTGATGGCATGTTCAAACGGCTAAATATTACAGAAATGATACACATATTGCTGTTATTTTATAATTGAATGTTACCGCCCACTCTCGCAGGCAGCAGAATCTCAAAGTCTTTCCCAGACTGGCTCACCTACAATCCTTTTATTTGGATGTGCCGGGAATTGAACATGTGATGTCTCCCATGCAAAACAGGTGCTCAACCAATGAACTATGCCTCCACTAGACCTGTAAACACACCCTGACAGCATGATTCTTGTTACTGTACTGCTGAAGAAGACAATCCTTTTCAGTGTGCATTTTAGAAGTTTAACTGCAGCGAAAGCTATTCAGCAGACAAAACACAATGAAACATTATTGGTGGCTCCACAGATATTCAGTTTCTTCACATAAACTTTGACTGTCTCCAGTGACAGGCAGTTTGAAGGATAGCACTGTATGGTCCAAGTGGAGCACATAGCTGCCAGGGTCAGCTCTATACTATACCACACTTCCCGGACAAAAATAGGGACACAGCACCATGGACCCCCCCCCCATAATGCAGCTACAAACACTGGCAGTTCTATTCACAATATTTCTGAACACTCTTGTCTCCTCAAGGCAGCAGCAAACAACACAATATAGGGGGTTGCACCTTCTGAAGACAGGCTCCTGAGAAGTCAGCTGCAGGGTTTGGGTGGGCTTCAAAATTGCTTTGGGAAAAACTTATGAAATTGATGTAAAAACTGGGATCTGGCTTTTGCTGCCCAACTCCCCATGGGACTCAGAGTCCCCTAAGTCCATGATCGGTCAGAGAAGAATGAATGGAGGCAGGATCCGGTGGAAAGCAAGGCAGATATTTATTTTTCTGTTGCAACAGAGTTCCCTCCCCTCCTTCCAGGAAGAAAGGTCTGCGATGAGGGGGGCAAGATATATTTTGTATATATACTCCTCCCCGACTGCTTTTAAAAGGCAGGCTGCTGCATTTAAGAATTTGGTTTGGGTTTTTTAAAGTGGGTTGCAATGTTTTGGATGCATTGCAACTCCTTTTAAAAAATGCCTTTGAAAACTGCATGCGTGCATAAATAACTTATCCCTGAAGCACGACGATTTATTGGCAAGCCAGGCACTGACCCTCTAATCCTAAGGACATAGCTGCTAAATGCACGAGGCCTCACGCCAAGCGAGGATAACCTGAGCAGGGCCTTAGAGCAAGGGCTGCCCCTTCCTTAACCCAGGTCTTCCTTCCCCCTCAGCACCACACCGTAGACACAGGGCGAGCCCCCTCTCGCTCCCTATTCCACAGCTCCCACCCTCGCCCCCTTACCCAGCTTGACGGCGGAGTCAGCCAAGCACCGGTCCCACTTCCTTCCCAAATCACCCTCCGACGCCATCTTGGCCACCGCCTCCTGCTCCCTCCGCGAGCTGCCACTCAGCCTTCCCGCCCGCCTCCTTAGGCGTAAGTCTCGCGAGAGGTACCGCTGCTGTAGCTGACAGCGGGCGGCTCTCGCGAGTGTACAAAGGAGTTGAAGAGAGCGGACGAAAGAGGTTTTCCGCTTTCGAGGCACCAGCTTCCGCTGCTCCACCCGGCAGAGCTGGCTCCCGTTGCCAAGGGTAACCTGGGGTAACCTTAGCAACCTGGGCCGGAGGCTTGACCTTGGGGCGGAAACCTGCTAGGCCCGAAAGAGAAAGGCTAGGATGAAGGACGCATCCTAGGCTGCAGGCCTCGCTTATTGTAATCTGCGGGCATCTTCCTCTCCAGAAGGCACCCGTGGCCCTTCAGCGCGTCAGTTTTATTGTGTGATATTTACAAACCCCCTTTCCAAAGATGTGAATGTAAATGCAGATCAAAAACAAAGTTACTTTGTTGTGCAAGGGCATAGGGTGGTTCTGGGTTCAAATCCCCCCAGCCATGGAGCTCAATAGGTGAGGTAAGGCCAGCCACTTAGCTTACACTACCTCGCAGGGTTGTTGTGAAGATTAAACAAATGTATGGGTGACTGGGGAGATTGTATGTTGCCCTGAGCTAGCTGGGGCTGGGGGCATTAAATAAAAGGATATACATTCAATACCATATTCCTACTTTTTTCTGTTGTATATATATTCATATTTTAAATAAACAGTAAAAACAATGCGTATCCCTACTTGTAAAAAAGCAAACTCCACTTAGCTTCAGTTTGACATACGGATGGCAGAAAAGAGTGATGTGCAAATTAAGCTGCAATTGATGGTGTTAATGAAAAGGAAGTTACAAATACACAAAGAATGTCCTTACTTGTATCTGTGAAAAGGTGGGGTTTTATATATATATAACATGATATGGTATGATATAATATATATTCATTCTTTAGTCAATCAAAAGTATATATTCCAGTAACATATTAAAATAACAAAATTAAAAGGAAACTGCAACTGCATGATAATTAAAACTGAACATGCAAAATACAATTTCGGTCAGTGCATTCACAATGCACAATGAACTATTACTGAAGACTCTCTGGAAAAGACCCTGATGTTGGGAAAGATGGAGGGCACAAGGAGAAGGAGGCGACAGAGGACAAGATGGTTGGATAGTGTTTTCGAGGTTACCAGCATGAGTTTGACCAAACTGCGGGAGGCAGTGGAGGACAGAGGTGCCTGGCGTGCTCTGGTCCATGGGGTCACGAAGAGTCGGACACGACTAAACGACTAAACAACAACAACATGCCATTTAAAAAAAATGTAAATATCAAGGCGTTCTCAAGGTCTTGATATTTCTCTCACTGGCTGCTGATGGTAGTAACCAATCAGACAAACACTGACCCACCAAGTCTGTACCTAGGGTTGCCACACCTTCAGGACTGACCTGCAGTCTCCAGGTTTGCCTGTCTCCTCCACAGCTCCCGCAGGTGGCAAGGGAAGGTCTTGAATATCCAGGTAGGTGAGAGAGCCTTTAAATTATGATGATGATAACTGTGGACACAACTTGCAAGCTTTAGCCTGGTTGGAGCCACCTACAAATTATGGCATAGGCTCTAATGGTGGGGGATTCTGCTCTTCTGTTCCCTCCCCACTCCCAATTAACCTCCGTCTCCAGGGCTTAGTGATGTGAGGAAGCACAAAGGAAGAAAAACCAAGCTGGGCTCAAGGGGAGGATAGGGTTATGAGGGTGCATGCATGCCTGGCATGGGACGTGCCCCATGTGACATGGCAACACCGCCTGTACCACAGGACAGGACCATCACCATGTGGAACCTCGTGCCAATCTGGTTGCACCCTTTCCAGCACAGCCTACTCTCAGCTGCATTTGTGTGATGACATAACCGTGGTAATATACCAACAGTATACCAGTTTAAATGTATCTCTCAGTCTCGCTGAGAATGATTTCATTCTTGAATATGTATCGTATTATCCCAAAGAACTTCTCTTCCCCCACCTGTGGTCTCTGGCAGTCATCATGCATTAGATTCCCCAGGGTGCAAAATTCTATTTGAGAGGTATGGAAAACATCCCATCTAATTGTTTCCTAAGTCTGACTTTTTTCTTTTTTTTGGTGAATTCCGTCTACTGCTTTTTAATCCGGGAGTCGCCAGGCTATCAAAGAGCAGTCTGGAAGACGTTTTCCATTAGCAGCCTTGAATCCATTTCCCACCTCCTGGGAAAGAAAGTTGATGGCAGAGCAAAAAATGTATACAAAAGGTCATGGTCGTCCCCCCTGTTCAGTTGCCATGGACACACACCAGCAATTAAACCCATCCGATGCAATTGTGGATATTTATTATCAGATGACGCTGTTTCCAAATCCTCCCCGCCGCCATCTCATGACTTTTACAAGCACTTTTCATAATGCCGAGCCTGATAAATAAATAAGGAAAAAGGAGAGGAATTTTTAAGGGCAAGAGGGGAGTCAGAGGGGAACCAGGTTCATAGCATGATAGTGAGTAAGCTTTTAAAGAAGCCACATTCACAGTGATTAGTAAATAACAAGTTAACCACTCTGTCACGTCCGCACCATGCATTTAAAGCACTCTTGTACCACTTTAACAGGAATGGCTAACCCCCAAATTATCCTGGGGACTGTAGAGCTGAGATTTGTTAGTAGGGTTCCTGTTTCCCTCACTGAGCAACAAATCCCAGAGTGGTTTAACCACCAGTCCCTCTTTCAAGGAACTCTGGTCCCAGTTAATCCATCTGATGACTTCTGCACTAGGTGCAGTTTCCAAACAGTCTTTGGGAGTAGCCCCATGTGCAGTAATCTAACCTACAGGCTACCAGAGCACACTATGATCTAATGCCAGTGGGGCCTCAGAGACTGATCTTAAAGGACAGATGGGAAACCTTGTCATGCATGGATCTGACCTGTCCCATAGCTTAACATTTGGGGGTTACTGAGTTAAAGAGAGCTCTCTTTTGTTTAAGGCCAGTGGTTATGGCTTCTTTCCACATGCAGTGAATCTTTGTGAGATCTGCCGCAAACCCCAGACTTAAAAAAACCCTTTTAAAGAAGAAATCCTGGCTCACTGTGATGAAATGCTTTCCAATGCTCATAAAGACAGCATCTCCCCCGCCCTCCCTTTCCTGTAACATAGAGAGAGGAAGTGTGTGTATGGGAATTGATTGTCACTGCCCATGCGATCCAAAAGACCCCTTATTAAATGCATATGGGGTGCCTTTGCGAACAGGTTGAGTGCTATCAAGCTAACCTCTTTGGCTATGTTTGTTAGTATGCTTGTAACTGGGAGATACAGGATCTAATAAGATGCTTTAAATGGAGCCAGACCATTGATGTGACTGCATTTGGAGTACAGCGTACAGTTCTGGTCACCTCAAAAAGGATATTGCAGAGTTGGAAAAGATTCAGAAAAGGCAGCTCAAAATGATCAGGAGGACGGAACAACTCCCCTACAAACAACGGTTGCAGCATTTGGGACTTTTTAGTTTAGAGAAAAGGCGATAAAATTAGTCATGACATGGAGAAGGTGCATATAAGTTTTTGTCCCTCTCTCATAATGACAGAACTTGTAGACACTGCCTGAGATTCATTTTGGACCTCCATTCTCCTTTATAACAGAATACCTTAACAAATAAATAAATCATAAGCCAAGGGAAATCTCTTAGGATTTTCTCTTTTGGCTCAATTCAGTCTGCCCCCCACCCTATGGAAGGTGGTACTCCATGTGTGTTCAAAAGGCCGTAGAGATTCCTGAATGATTCGTTATTCCATGTAGCATCATTTCCTTAATCATTATTTAGTACACAACCAGAGTTCAAGGCAAGGATGTTTCCCCCTCCTTTATGGCTCAGAGACAAGCACCGGGGTGGTGGTGGTGGGAGAGGGGGTTTGTATTTGCTCTTAAGAAGAGGTATAAAAAGGATCAAACAGCTGCTTTTCGTTTTTGCCCCAAATATTTGCATTTAAGTTCACCGGCCAAAAAATGTTTGCGCTCTCCAGCCTCCGAGAGAACATGCTCTGAAATGAGGACCAGCTGCATGCACGTGGATGTTTATGGCAGGGCCCGTTTGGAAATGAGCACATTTGTTTGGTGGGAAAGCGGATGGAGTGAACGCCTAGGGCGATGCGTTGTAGGACATGGGGTGGGGGAGACCTCTGCGTGAATGAAAGCTTAAGGCTCACAGGGTGGTAAATGAGCACAGACAGCTGGATGAGGCTGAGTACCAAGTAATCAAGATCAGGAACGCAGAAAGCTCTTTTGCACATAAGAAGCTCTCCTAAACATAGTAAGAGCCTGCTGGATCAGGCCAATTGCTCATCTAGGCATAGAATCATAAGAGTTTGGAGGGACCCTAGTAGTCCAACCTCCTTTGCAGCTGTTCCTTACGGGCATCAAAACTGCAACCTTGGTGTTATCAGCACCATGCTCTACCCAACTGAGCTATCCAGTAGATGCGCTTCTCCCACATCTTTTTCCATGGGCGTAGCCAGGATTTGGGTTGGGAGGGGGGCAGCCAAAGTTGTTGAGTTGTTCTTTTAGGAAATCAAAGTTGCGGGGGGCAAGCTTCTGCTGGGGGGGCAGGGAGAACCTCAGATAATTGAATACTTTCAATGCTTTTCAATAATATTTGCTACACCCATGTTTTGTTCTCACAGTGGCCAACCTCTGGGAAACGGTCAGTTAGGATTAGAGCACAGGAGCGCTCTCGCCTTCTGTGGTTTACAGCAACAGGCAGAGGACATAGGTATCATCCACTGACAGCCCTGTGAATATGTCTAATCCACTTTTACAACCATACAAACCAGTGGCCATCGCTGCCTCTTGTGGGAGTGAGTTCCATTGTTTAACTACGTGCTGCATGAAGGAGGGCTTCCTTTTCTCCGTCTTGTATCTTCTGATATTCAGCTTCACTGGGTGTCCACCAGTTCTAGCATGATGAGAGAGGGAGACAAGTTTCTCTGTATCTGCATTCCCCGTGCCATGCATCATTTTATGCTATCATGTCACCTCCTGCTTGCCTTTTCTCTAAACTAAAAAGATCTCAGGAGCCCACTTCACCATAACACACAGCAGGGCCTTCGGTGTAGCTGCTCCTCTGCTGTGGAACAGCAACCCTGCCAAGAAACCGATCACTTTAGCTACATTTTTTTAAAAAAACAACTGAAGGCACTTCTGTTCCAACAGGCCTTCGCAGCTGGATAAACAGGTGTCTGCCACGGGTGTCTTCTTTATACTGTATTGCTTTTAAGGTTATCTGTGTTCATTCCAGCGGTTTTAAAGCTGTCTTTATTGCATTTTGAATATCACCCTGAGATGTGTGTGTGGAAGGTGAGGAAAAAGAGAAGGTAATTCAGCGGTCAAGGATAATGGGAACAAGCATAGATTGTAGGCACTAATATGTCTACCCTTGGTGTGGGTAGTAATGAACTAGATGGACCAATGGCTCCAGGGGTAAAACTAGGTTTTATTTCACCCGGGTCAAAGACCCAGTTTAGTACACCCACCCCTACGCATTTGTGTACTCACACACACAGGCTGGAGGTGTCACCAGGGGCAAAAAACCCAGTTAGCCCCCACGTAGCTATGGCTCTACCGGACTCTGTGCAAGGCTGTTTCTTATGAACAACATTCTTCTTTGATGCTGCGATTTAAACCATGCCCTTAATGTGTCGGTGCACATCAGCAACCTGGAAGAGTTGTGGAGGGCACCACCTTGGCTATCCTTGGTGTGGACAACAGCGAGCTACATGGTCTGAATCGGTGCAAAGCTGTTTCTTATGATCAACATTTTCCTCTGAAGCTGTGATTTAATCCATGCACCTATGCGCTGGTGCGCATCAGTAACCCGGAAGAAAGGGGGAAAGACTTGAACCGAGAACTGTCAGCATGCACCAGTACCGGGATTAATTTTAGGGAAACCTCTAGGTCAAAACAGAAGGCAGGCGCAGCGAGAGAGGGGGCAGGGTGACTCCATGGAACAATAGAGGAACAGAAAGGCTGTCCTCCATCCATAGCAGTGGGCATTTTACCAATTCTGCGAGAGCAGGCAGCCTTTCTGCTCCCAGCCACAAAGCAGCCTGCCGTAACACAATTCACAGTGAGATCAAAGCAGTTCTCCAGCCTGCAGGACCCGTGTGTTTGATGTGATGTCTGTGGAAAAACTGAAACAGTTCTCCCCCGGGGACATGCGGTTCCTGTTACAGCTCCAATATATCGGAATACCCCGTCCCATCCACGTCAAATACTGTACTGCAGCAGCTCTGATTCTGTTATCTGTCCAGGAAATGTCTTTAAATTCTGCTGAAAGTGGAACAGTTTCTACAGTGCACGTCTCACTTCCTGGTTATGGGGAAAGCACATACAGTGGGACCTCGGGTTACATACGCTTCAGGTTACAGACTCCGCTAACCCAGAAATAGAATCTCGGGTTAAGAACTTTGCTTCAGGATGAGAACAGAAATTGTGCTCTGGCAGCTTGGCAGCAGCAGGAGGCCCCATTAGCTAAAGTGGTGCTTCAGGTTAAGAACAGTTTCAGGTTAAGAACGGACCTCCGGAACGAATTAAGTACTTAACCCGAGGTACCACTGTAATAGGAAGACAGGGTAGGGTGGTATATAGAGTTGCCAATGGAGCAAGGCAGAGGCTGGCTGCCCCACTCTCGTGCCTTGATTTGCAGAAATCAGGCGCTGAAGCGCCATGAATATTGCAACTACAGTAGTCTAATTGTGAGATTACTAATGTATGGACTGCTATGGCAAGCCTCTCTCTGTTGAGGAACAGGCATAGTGGACACATCAACCAAAGTTAAAACGTGTTCTGAGCTGCTGAGGTCACCTGGGCCTCTGACAAGTGATGGATCTAGGAGCACCCCAAAACTACGAAACTGCAGAAGGAGTGCAACCCCTCATTGCTGTTAAACAACCTTATTGGGACTATATAAACAAAGGAAGCGGCCACATACTGAGTCAAAAATTTGGTTCATCTAGCTCAGCATTGTTGAGTGGCAGCAGCTCTCCGGGGTTTGAGGCAGGGATGTTGCCAGCCCTACCTGGAGATGCTGGGGATCCAATCTTGGATGCTTTGCATAGAAAGCTGATGCCCCTCCATCAAGTCTCCTCCTTCTCATGATTCACAGTCACAGTTGTAATAGTACCACTCCTGCTTAAACCCACAGGTTTAGGATGTAGGAAAACTGAAGAAGGGCATAGAATGTCTCTTTGGGGTGACCCAGCAGGCTCATATTATTATTATGTATTGAATTCCCCAAGGAATATAACAGCCATGACATTTAAGAAAAGAACCTCCAACCTCAGGAGCAGTCTACCCTCTCTGAACCTATTGTTGGGATCAAGCAGTGGAGGGAGGCACCCTTTGCCTTTAAACTCTGGGTAAATGTTGCAGATTAAGGGGAAACAGGCTCTTCCCACCTTGAGTCAACCCCCCCCCCGCACAATTTCATGCTGTCCCCTCTCTCTATTACCCACCAGTTGGTCTCTCCCTTCCCAAACCCTCCTCCCGCTCCAGCTAGCAAATGGTCTCTCCCTCCCAAGTCCTTCCTTTCTTGCTCTGGATTTCCCCTTCCCCTCTTCAGCATAATGGTCTCTCCCACGCCTTTGCGCTCACTCTCCCCCCTCATTAGCCCTCCCAATGGACTCTACCTCCCAAACCCTTCGCATCCCCTTATCCTGAGATTCCCCCTCCCCTCTTTAAACCAAATGGTCCCTCCCACAACCTGCGCCTGCTCCCCCTTTCCATTCATACCCAAAATGGTCTCTCCCACTCCTTCCCGCGCCGCGCGCCGCCTCCAGCTCCATACTTGGCGATGGCCGGCGAGCCGCCTTCTGATTGGCTGACGAGCTGAGGGGTGGCGGTGGCGGTTCCTATTCTCGCGCGCTCGCGCGCCGCTGACCCGGATGCGCTACTGCTAGGCAACGGCGGAAGTGGCAAAAAGAAGAAGAAGAAGGGAGGCGGTGGAGGAGGGCTGCGGCCTGGCTCAGAATTCGGAGAGGCCGGACGGAGGGACTGAAGAGCCGCCGTCGTAGCCGCCGCCCCCGCCCCCCCGCCACTGCTGAGAGGCCCCGTCCCGAGGAGGCACCATGGTGAGAAGACGGCGACTCCTCTGGGGAAGTGGGGAGCCGCTTCCTGTGAGGGAAAGGCCGGCCTGGGTCCTCTTGGGGGAGGGGCCGCTGCTGAGGGGAGCGGGGGGGGCGGAGAATCCAGGTGTCACTCGGAGGGCTCACGGGGGGAGTTGGTGGTGCTCCCTGTCTGGGGTGAAAAGGGGACAGGCAGGGGTTACAGCTCGGGGGCGGGGGAGCCAGTTGCTGTGGCTGCTGGTAGGGTAATGGGGGGTGTCGAGGGGGTTATTTGTGCTTCTGGCCAGGATCGGGGTGGTGAGGCGGGGGATAAAAGCCAGGACCCGATCTGGTTCTGGAGCAGGGCTGGGTGTGGGAGAGAAAGAGTTATTCGCGCTCCCTGTCAGGTCCTGGATGTGGGGGGGGGGGGGAGGAAGGAAGGGCCGGTCTGAGGCCTCCTGGGGGAGCGGCCACTGTGGGGGGTGGGAGAGGGGACCGGGGAGGAAAGAAGACTCCAGGTGTCACTTTCGGCGGTTACCTGTGCTTCCTGTCAGGATCTGGGCTGGAGTAAAAAGTGGGGAGGCGTTGTAGATACGCTGGGGGGGGAGTAGGAGGAGCAGCCAGATGTGCATTTGTATTTTTGGGGAGATGAATCGGGTAGTGGTGGCTTGAGGAGAGTGATTTGTGCTTCCTGTCAGGGTCTGGGTTGGAGTAAAGAGAGGAAAGGGGCTGGGTGTGGCTCTGGGGGAGAGGCAAGGCCTGGGCGGGGGAAATGGGAAGAGGGTGTATCTGTCAGGAAGGGAAGTTCCTCCCCGTGTTGCTTTTTCTCCCCGCCCCACTGCATGCTGAATTGGTGGTGGGGGAGAAGAGGACAGATAGAGGACTGTAGGGTGCAGCTTGTTTTTGTGGTGACACCATGTAGCCAAAGCTACATGTGATTGTGGAAGGCCTTGCAGGAGGCAGTGGTGGTGTTGAGGTCAAGAGGGCAAGTAAGATGGCAGTGGCTGTGGTTGTGGGTTTATTAGCTGGTGAGAAAGAATTGTATAAGAGAGATGGGATTGGGGGGTGGAGCTGGTGTGAGATGTAGTGATTGTTGGGGAATATACCGAGTAGGCAATGTTAGAAACTCAGATACATAAGCTAGGTGCCAAATGGTGCCTTAAATCTAGGTTACAGTAGCCGCAACAGAATGTCTGTTGAACTAGATGACACTTGGGGTCCCTTTCAACATTACAGTTCTACAATTCTATGATATCAGCTACATTGCTTGACTGTAGTTTGCTCTTAGAACTGTTCACTTGTCCCAGTATGCAAGAAGGTGAAACGCACAACAGTGGAAAAGGTATTAACTATGGACTAAGGCAGAGGCTCTCATGCCAACCTAGCAGTTCGAAAGCACGTCAGGTGCAAGTAGATAAATAGGTACTGCTCCAGCGGGAAGGTAAATGGTGTTTCCGTGCAGTGCTCTGGTTCGCCAGAAGCGGCTTTGTCATGCTGGCCACATGTCTGCGGACAAACGCCGGCTCTCTCGGCCTATAGAGTGAGATGTGTGCCGCAACCCCAGAGTCGTCTGCGAGTAGACCTAACGGTCAGGGGTCCCTTTACCCTTTAAGGCAGAGGCATGAGTTCCATTTGGGTGGCCTGCAGCACAGTGAAATATATCTGTACTCAGCCCTGCACTGGTGATAGGGAACTAAGATGCCCAGCAAGGGATCCATGATTCACATGGCAACACAGAAGCACATGACACTGGCTCAACGGATATTTCAGTCGCTACCTGGCACCCAGAAATCTCCACATAGTCACAATTAGACCACCTCCAATAGCAAAATGCACCTGGCTCCCAGGGTATTTTGAACACCTTGAGTAGGAGACAACTGGGGGTTTCCATGAGTGGGTGAAAAATAACAGTAAAAAAGAAAATTACCCATAGCCTCCTTTACATGATAACATGGTTGTAGACTTGGCTGTTAGGCAGTTGCTTGTAAATGGGAAGGACTTACCAATGTAGTTTTAAAGAGGCATCCTAATTCTTCTTGCACTTGGAGTTTTCATGACCAGGACACTTTGAAATCGCTTCAGGTAGAGCATTGGCCTGGTGTCGGTGGAACTACAGCTTACCTGTAGAAAGTGGCAGTGTGTTCCAATTGTCTACAATGTCTCTTCACTATCTCATATCCCTTTCTTGGTCAACCTGGCACCCCCCCCCAGATGTTTTGGACTACAGATTCCATTAGCTGTACTGGCTGGGGCTGATGGGAGTTGTAGTCCAGAACATTTGTTGTGGAGTGGGGGGATGTTGACGAAGACTGTTGTATCTGCTGGACTCGGTCGAAGGAGTTTTGGTGGGAAACACAGGCACGGCTTGTCTCATTGAGTCATAAAGGTGGGGCATTTCTGCAGTGACTGCTGTGGTTTGGTAGCTGTCACTGTGGTCTCTAAGACAGTAGGAGGACCTTGCACTAGCAAACACCGTATGGCACTCAGCAAATGTCATGGCTTTCCTCTTTCAAAGGGAGCTGTTGTAGTGTGCATAATCTCCTGGAAACCTGAGGTGGTGATGGTGTGAACAGATTGCAGATTGGTACAAAAGTGTGCCAGCTCGTGCACAGGTCCCTTTGAATGACTGGGCAATCCATGTGGCAAATCTCTCTCAAGTTACTAATTCATTCTGTGTGATGGCTTGTTCTGCGCAATTAACTTAACTGTATGGCTGCCCTTACAGAGAGCAAAAAAGGGCTCTTTAATTAAGCTGCTTGCTAGTCTGCTATATGTGAAGTGGTCTTATACAGAGCCAGACCCATCTAGCTGAGTATTATTTATTCTGACTGGCAGCAGCTCTCCAAGATCTCAGGCTGAGAGTCTTGCCAGTGACTGACTTTAACTGAAGGCCCATTAACTCCTTTAACTGGAGATGCCAGGTGACAGGTCTTGAGCCTGATAACACCTGCGTACAAAGCAAATGTTCCTCCCTGAATTTGGGGATTAGGTTTGGCGGTATAGATTGGGGAGGAAGGAGCCAGAACTTCCAGTTGTGGAAACTGGATGTTTGTGGGCCTGCTGTTGGAACATCTAGTTGGCCCCTCTGAGAACAGGAGGCTGGACTAGCTGGGCAACTGATCTGATGCATAGGGCATCTTCTCTCCTGTTCTTATGTTCTGCTCATGGTTAGGTAACCAGCTGTCATTATCATTTTTTCAGTTATACGTAGCTTTTTCATGTGCCCAATACAGCTCACAACACAAACAGCTGTGTAACAGCAAAAATATACATTGAAACATGTCAGTGCCTGGGTTGTGAGTAGACCTGTAGTCTGGAAAGTCTGTGTTAGGTGGAAAGATAAAACATCCTTTCCTGTCTCATATCTGCCAGATTTAGTTCAAGAAACAAGCCTGTTTCTGTTTCATATAATTTTGCACTAGTTCTGTTATCACCTGTCCTATATGAGTATACTTGGGCACACTGACTGACTTGTGGGGCTAATAAACCTTTTAGGGTATTTCCATATAATGTAAAAAATGCTATGCATTCATTCCACCCTGCTAACCTCAAAGCCGGGTATGTGCACATCAAAACATAAGAAATGCCCTTCTGTTAGATCAGGCCAAATGCCCATCTGTTCCAGCATCCTTTTCACTCAGTGGCCAGACAGGTGCCTATGGACATGAGTACAACAATGCTCTCCCCCAACATGTGATTCTTAGAAACGTTTTCAGAGGCATACTTACTCTGTCTCCCTCAAATTTGGGGGCATGAAGTATATAGGCATGCATAAAATAGTTATGCCTACTGATAGCACAAGCACTTGGAATTGTCTGGAAATGATGCGTTTTCATACCTAACAGTTGGCATTCGGGGCATGACGTTAACTTCATGATGCAGGGCAGATCTTTTGCACAGAACCCGGGGCTGTTGGTAGTTAATGAGGAAGTTGTCCTTTCACACACTTGCATCTTCCTTGGGATGGTGGCGGGCAGATTGTTCCGGGATCAGCCAGGTGTGTGCACTTATGCTTACAGAATTTCTGACTGCTGGGTACACATAACAGAGGCGTAAATTTGTTCACTTACCTGAGTTCTGTTTGTGCGAACTTACAGACATCCAGGGTACACAGGAACACTTGGCCGTGTTAAGAAGGGTTGCAAGTTAAGTCGAACGTAGGCAGATGTTGAAATTTTACAGACCATCAAAATTTTAGCGGGGTGTCGTTTCATTTTGAGGAGCAGGTATGTCTGCCTAATGCACTTTTTAAAATAAAAAAGGAAAGCTTCCTTTTGTGTGAATTGCTGGTGGCTCCCTACTTGCAGGAGAATCGAATGCCTGGGTAAACAGGAACATTTTTAGTCATGAAAGTCAATGATGAGGGAGACAGACTTTCCTTGTTAGGGAGGGCATTCCACAAATGGGAAACCAACACTGAAAAGGCCATATCCTTGCTGACCACCAACTTTGGAAACCCCCTGTGGTGGTGTTACCAACAAGGCCTCATCTGCTGTTTGTAGGGTTTGCAATGGTGAGAATCGGGAAGGCATCTTTACTTGCATCCCCAGCCTTTTAGGGATTTGTATGCTAGGACTAATACCAATTGAGCCCAGTAGCTTGCTGACAGCTGGTGCAGTGCTTCCAGGACACATGGTCCATTGACCTGCCCCAGTTACTAGCTAGCAATCATGTTCTGTCCTAGCTGTGGCCTTTGGACCATCTTCAAGAGCAGCCCACATAGGAAGCATTACTGTAGTCCAGATGGTAGGTCACCTAGCATGGACAACTGAGACCAGGCTGTCCCAATCTAGGAATGGCTGCAGCTGGTGAATCAGCCTAACCTAGTGGTAAGTACTCCTAGCCACAGGAGCCCCTTGAGACTCCAGTGACACATGGGAATTCAGTATTCTAAGAATACAAACCTGTGCCTTCAGGGGGACTGCAGCCCTGTAGGACAGGTCATAAACCTAATTCCAAGACATGGGAACCACCCACGCACAGTAACTCCATCTTATCAGGATTTAGCCTCAGTTTATTAGTCTCCTTTCAGCCTTTCACTGTCCCAGGATAACGGTCCAACACCTTCACAGCCTCTTCTGTCAGATGGAGAGAGAGAACTGTGTGTTGTGAGCATACTGGCCGCACTTCACTCTGAATCCCTGGATGGTATTTCCCAGCTGTTTCTTATAGATCTCTAAAGCCATATTGCTGAGCAACCAACTCCTAGTCCTACTTTCTGGGAGCGACCTTGAAGGTAGGAGCTGAACCACTTCAAGATAGTGTTTCCACCTCCCAGCTCTCTGTGTGGCTTCAGAAGAACACCATGGTCATTGGAATAAAAAGCTGCCGAGGGGCCAAGGAGAACCAACAGGGTTGCACTCCCCCTTGCTCTTCCCTAATAGAGGTCATCAGGGCGACCAAGTTTAGTATGTGGCAAACACCCTTGCAAATGGCATATTGCAATATTTCTCTCATTGCACTGTATAGTGGTTTCTGGTAAGCCTGTTCCACACTTCTAACCACTAACTGTTCTTTCTTTCTTTCTTTCTTTCTTTCTTTCTTTCTTTCTTTCTTTCTACTGAGTGTGCTAAGTCTTGAGCATGACACTTACCTGGTTTTGGCATGCATTTCTAGTAGAAGCAATACGGCATTCATTGCCCAGGCAGTAAAACTTAAGCATACAGTATAATGTGGCGCTCGTCTATTTTTAGAGTGCTTGATACTGTACTTGCCCATAGGAATGGCTCCTTTTGGAGGAGATGGGGGCTGTCAGCAGGCGTTGCTTCTGTTTCTCTCCTCCTCCCCAGCTGACTTGGCACCCTAGAAATGGAGAGTGAGGAAGTGTTCCAAGGAAGAGGTGCCAAGTCCCATGGGTGTTCTCTGCTCCTGTCTAGACCAAGAGTGTAGTTACCCTAGTGTGGCATATTCATTTTCTTCATTATTCTGCCTTTCATCAGGTTGTTTTTTTTAAAAAAAAACCTATTATTATTGATTTGTTGCATTTATATCCCACCTTTTTCTCCAAGGAGGGTACATGGCTCTCCTTCTTATATAATCCCCACAACAGCCCTGTTGGATAGGTTAGGCTGAGAGGTAGTGACTGGCCCAAGGTCAGTGAGTTTCGTGGTCTAGTAGGGATTCAATCCAAGGTATTCTAAATAAAGCAGGTGGCCATTCCACCTCTGCTTAAAACCTTCCAGTGAAGGAGAGTCCCCCACCTTCCGTTCCACTGTAATGTGCAGCTGTAGTCAAGTCTTGATGTTCACAGGCTGATAATAGTGGCAAGACCATCTCTGAGCAGGGGGAAGCTGCTGTTGGTGTGCTAGCTGGCGAAAAGCACTTTGTCCTGTGAATGTGCTGGCAGTGGTTGTCACAGTTGCCTTGTCGCGTGTGAATTTTCAATGCACAAAACATCTTCGTCTCTACCAGTTCTTCTCCAAAGTGTCTGCTGGAGTACAAGAAAGCACCTCAAAGTTGTATTTGAGGATTCAGAGCACTGCCTATAAAGAAGGCTGCTGCCTAAGTGTCTTTGCCCTAAGTGTACCACTTCCCACTGTTTGCCAGCTTTTAATTCCACAGAAATGTTTCCCATTGAGTGTTAGGGGAGGGATAGTACCTCTGGTGGGGGACACATTGTGTGCTTGCAGAAGTACCAAAAAACCACTAAAAAAACAAACCACTGGGGAATTTTTTTAAGGGGACAAAGCCCAAAACTGCACAACAAGGATTGAGCAAGAGATAGGCACACAAGCCAAGGTGTATTAAGAACACCTGCTGTCTTTTCTTTGGCTTTTCCTATTCTTGGCTGGAGTTGGATTTAGGGCTATGGTGACGCGGGTGGCACTGTAGGTTAAACCACAGAGCCTAGGAGTTGCTGATCAGAAGGTTGGCGGTTCGAATCCCCGCGACAGGGTGAGCTCCCGTTGCTTGGTCCATGCTCCTGCCAACCTAGCAGTTCAAAAGCACATCAAGTGCAAGTAGATAAATAGGTACCACTCTGGTGGGAAGGTAAACGGCGTTTCCGTGCGCTGCTCTGGTTCGCCAGAAGCGGCTTAGTCATGCTGGCCACATGACCCGGAAGCTGTACGCCGGCTCCCTCAGCCAATAAAGTGAGATGAGCGCCGCAACCCCAGAGTCAGTCACGACTGGACCTAATGGTCAGGGGTCCCTTTACCTTTAACCAAGGTGGTGCCCTCCAGATGTTGCTGGGAACTCCAGTTCCCATCAGCCTTGCCCAACATTGCCAGTAGCTAGGGATTATGGGTGCTGTAGTTCAGCAACATCTGTGGAGGGCATTGGGTTCACTATCCCTTATTTAGAATGTTGGCCTCCAGATTTAAGAGCAATCTTGATGGATCAGAGCAAAGGTCCATCATCTTTGGTATCCTATTTCCCATAGCAGTCAGGCGAATGCTTCCATCAGAGGCTGCAAGGAGGGCTCAGTGAGGTAATAGCCTTCATCAGTTCTTTGTCCCCAAACCTAGTATTCATATATGCTAATAGTGAACTCATTCCCAGAATGTGGGTTGTGGATGTTGTTAGACTCATTAGCCTGCCCTTCGCCGCAAGGTGCCAGGGTGGGGTCAACAATGCAAAATATAATATTAAAAGCAGCACACGAGGTATTAGCAGCTTGAGGGAACCCTAAGTTCCCACATTTCCATCTGCAGTTATAACAGAAAAAGTAAAAACAAATGATAATTTTAAAATCTGATATTAATTATAAAACTGCATTAATATAAGCATTCCAAATAGGTATCTAAATGGAATTGATAGTTGTAAGCTATGTCTTCAGACCTAGAAAGTCCAGTGAGATTTTAAAATGGCTGGATGACTGATGGTGAACATTTGTCCTTACAGTACAAGTCCCTTGGTCACTATAACAGCTTGCAGAACCCACCTTTGCTGATTATTTGTTAGTTCCTACGCCACAGAAGCATCGGTGAAAATCAAGGATTTCCCCAAGACAAAGTGAATATGAACAATATCTCTACAGTGCATGCCCAACACATAATATGCCTCAAAAAGGCATTTTCAGTGTTACATTGCCAACATCCATCTTAACTTACAAAATTCTTTTGGGAACCTTGTGTTTATGGGTCATGTCAAAGTGGGTGGTCAGGAATGCCCTTTACCACCTTAGGCTAGTCTTTCAGAAGATAGAACTACTGTGGTCACTCATGCTTCAGTAACAACCGGGTTGGGACTTCTGCTGAAGTGTGTTTCACATGTGGCTATCATTTGGAAACCTCCACTGGTCTAGTATGTGGCTGCCAGAGTGTTGGGCTGGGCAAAATGTACTGTGCATAAGAAGAATCTATTGGCCATTGGCCCATCTTGTCCAGCACCCTGTTCTCACAGTGGCCAACCAGATGCCCTTGTGGGAAACTCTCAAGCAGAATCTGGGCATAAGAGCCCTCTCTCCTCCTGTTTCCAGCAACATTCAAAAGCATTTCTGCTTCTGTGGAGGCAGAGCATAACTCTGGTGGAAACACGGGTGTGACCTGTTCAGTTGCGGTGGCACTGTTGTGGAATGCCCTCCTGAAAGAAGCCTGTCTGGCCCTGTTGCTGGTGCTCTTCTGTAGCAGCACTGTTGAAAACTGAAGTTATTGTGTGTTTTTTTGTAAAGTCTTGGGTGGAAGCCTAGTTGGGTAATGAATTTTGCCTCCCTACAGTTTGGGTTCTTTGCTGATTCTCATAATGTGTAGTTCAAGATGGCCCCTATAAGGAGTAGCAGTAAGTTGCAGAGAGCTCTCAGCATGTTCCTAGAACTTCTTTTGCAAGATTCAGTAAGAAGCATAAGGAAGAACATCCTGACAGTAAGAGTTGTTTGACAGTGGAACAGACTCCATCAGAAGATGGCAGACTTTACTTCATGAGAGGTTTCTAAACAGAGATTGGATAGCCATCTGCCAGGGATTCTTTAGCTGTGGTTCCTGTCTTGCAGGGGGTCGGACTAGATGACCCTTGGGATTCCTTCTAACCCTATAGTTCTATGATTCTATAAGCCTCTGCACAAGAGAATTCCTTGTCGCCAATTGAAAAGTAGAGAGCACTTTTAAATTTGAATGTGGGTTCAAACCATGTCCCTGCTGCAGACAGGCCAAGCCATTTTATGGCCCAGGGGCCCAGTCCATAGAATAGGATTACGCGCATGGGAGCTGACAGAAAGCACTGTGAATCTGAAAGACTGTTATGCTTGCGAGCACAACTAACACACTAACCACAATAATGACTGGTAAATAAGTCCTAAAATTTCAGAACTGAAGCTTGTACGTTTGTCTCAAATTGGTAAGAAAAACTAAATCCTGAGGGAAGTGGGTGGTGTGGTGGTTTGAAACACTGAGTCAGGATTCAGAGAGCTGTAGTTACATCCATGTGGCCTTTGTACTTTGAGGTGGTCCCTGCTGCTTCCCTCCTGGGGGGGGGGGTTGTCCAACTTTCAACTTGAGGATGCTAATTAAGTGAGGAGGCTGCAGCAAACGGCGCTTTAAAGCAGTGTCTGGGCATGCTGGAGAAATCGACCAATGCCGTCCAGCATCGTTGGTGTGCCCACCCACTTGAATCAGGGTTCTGAAACAAGGAACAAGTTTTGAACTTGGAGTGGTCCTTTGCTTTATGGAGCTCTTAACGCATTCCAGCTTTACAGATGTTTGTGGCATCGCTAGGGCTTCCAGATCCCTTCCTAGCTAGCCCTGTACTACTCTTCCTAGCCATAAAGCAGCTAGCTGCGTGTGGTAATTCCAGCTTGTGCAATCAGCAGCACTCACCCAGGATGTGTGAAGCAGCGGCCTCCTAAGACAAATCTCCATTCTGTTATGCTGTGGACCGTAGCATATATTTTTTGTAAAGGAGAACCACTGTGCATGTGGACTAACCTTTCTGCTTGAATCATTTTGCAAGCATGGTACAATGTCTGAGCAAGCAAGATGTGTTTAAGAAAGATAGTGTGGGAACATGGTTTTTTTTGAGGATGGAAGCTCTCACGGTTCTAGTTAATGGGGTTAAGCTCAAGTGCACCTCTGTGTGTGTTCAGTTGTACACATTCTCTCCAGGCCTTAAAGGGGTTTTCTGCGTGGTACATCCCGAGTTCCCCACCCTCGTTGCTCTTCTCTGTACCGTATGCCGTGTTGGTGCTTGCCAAGCATGATTGACGACGGAACTGAACAATTTGCACTTGGTTTCCTAGTCAACGGGTTAGCGGAGTTCCTCTTGAAATGTTGGAAGAGGAAGCCAGATGTCTTGCTTTTTAAAAAGCAAGGAGTGCATGTGTGCGGAAATTAAGAATGGTCTGCTCAGTTAGGTCATGTGTGACAGACCCAGGGAGTCTTTGGGGGTCTTTGAGGTGTTCCCTGCGTCTGATTTAGTGAGACTCCAGGTGCTGAAAAATGAGTGAGGCCTTCCTCTGGCTCTCCCAACAGTGTGACGTAGGGGTTAGAGTGTTGGACTAGGGCCAGGGTTATAATCTTCACTTGGCCATGAAGCTCATGGGATGACCTCAAGCCATCCACTGCCTCTCAATCTAACCTACTTCACAGGATTGTTGTGGGGATTAAATGAGGAGAAAAGGGTGGGATATAAATGCAGTAAGGAAACAGCTGCATGGGAAAAGTGGCTAAGCCAATGCTAACTGCTGCAGTCACCCCCCAGTTGTGATAGTTGCTTGTTTTGAAAAGGAGAACTAGACAAAGTCATAGTGCAAGGGAAGTCTGCTAATAGGGATTGGCTCTGATGGCAAAGTGGAACTTCCATGTTCAGAGGCAGGCAGAGTGTATTGCTCCTCAGGGGAGAGGGAGGGACATTACCTTGAGCCATTCTTCTCATTTATGTGCATTATCATGCATATGTCCCTTGAGCTGAGGCCTGGCATTGCCAACAGACTCGGGCAGAGTCCAGGCTCACCTTAATACCTACTGCTCATAGATGTTTGATACTGGATTCAGAACCCGAGGGAGGCATTGCTGTTCTTGTTCCATGGCAAACATTCTAATCTGGCTCCCCAGCCCATAACTTCCTCATTACTGTTTAGAAACTGCCTGCAAGTAACTTTTTAAAACAGCGCTGTAAATGAAACCTCCCTGATATTTCTCTAGGGTATCTGCTATCCTTACCCCCGCCCTGCCCCGACCCCCAACTCTTTCCTTCTTACGCGGACTGTGTTACTGAGCTTGAAACTGATCTCCAGCTACCTGCCTTCCCCAGTTTTATTTTTTGCACACTGGTGCATACCAGAAATAGAAAAGTATCTGGAGGACCAATGTCTGTGGCTTTTTAGCTGGGCTCTCTTGCTGCGTCTCCGCGCTGCAGGCGTCGGAAATATAACCCTAGGCTTTGAGGGGGGAAGTCGAGAAAAGCCAAGACATAAATGGAACTGTGGGAGCCAATGCCAGGCCAGAGAGCGCTGGTGGCAGTAATAAGGTTTTGGCAGGGCCTGGAGCTGGTCTCTTAATGCAGTGCCAGGGTGCAGCTGACAATAAGAGGATGGGCATACATTAAGCCTGCTGGCAACTGATGCCTTGGCAGCTCTCCACACACTTCTCCTTCATTTACTGGCATACTGGAGGGAGTTGGCATTTTGGGGCACTTGTTTGGGCGATTTTGGCTTATATTAGGCTTGTGAGAGCTCTCACTTCCACCCCCTTCCAAGTCTTCGGAACAATGGAGGCTGGTTCACTACCTTGTCAACCTCAGCCACTCCCCCCACCCCACCCGTGCACCTACCTTCCTTCTTTCTTACAGTCCTTCCCCATCTCTCATAATACTAGAACTCATGAACATCCAATGTACAGTGGTACCTCTGGATGCGAACGGGATCTGTCCCGGAGCCCCCTTCGCATCCTTAAGCGAACACAACCCGCGTCTGTGCGGGTCGCAATTCGCTGCGCATGACGTCATTTTGAGTGTCCCCAGAAGTAATGCGTTCTGTTACTTCCGGGTCGCCGTGGAGCGCAACCCGAAACCCTCAACCTGAAGCTACTTTAACCTGAGGTATGACTGTAGTTGAATGTTGCAGGATTCAGGGCAAACAAAAGGAATGACTTTGTCACACAGCACTAAAATTCATGGGAGAACAAGGCTATAGGTGGCTACTAGCCATGTTGACTGTGCTCTGCCTCCACAGCTGGAGGCAGCATTGCTTCTGAATAAGATTTGATGGAAACTGCAGCAGGGCAGGGTTGCTGTTGTGCTCAGGTCTTGCTTTGGGGCTTCCCATTGGGGCATCTGGTTGGCCACTGCAAGATCAGGATGTTTGACTAGAAAGGCCACTAGCCTGATCCAGCATCCCGACTCTTCTACTGCCACACCAGGCCTTACTTCACAGGGCAGAAACAAGATCTCAGGTTCAGTGTTGGCTCCTTGGGTTCAAGGCTGTTGTGTTTCAGCACACTGTAAGTCTTGGGCCTCTCTGTCTGTTTGCTTTCGGAGGGTTGGGCCAGTTAGGATTTTGTGATAAACTTCTTGGCAACTTCCCAGAACAAGCTTTGTTTCAAGCTAGCATTGCCTTTAGTTCTACTCTTCCCTTGCCCCCCTCTGAGTTTTGTTTTGCTTGCCTGCCAACAGAAGATCGTATCAACGCCCCAGATGTAGATCTGTAAAATACCAGGTGGATTAGGGAAGAGGCACAGCAGCTGCTTCTACAGTCCTTTTTAAAAAAGAAGAGGGAGGGGGTCAATGTAGCTTGAGGACTGTATGTGGGATAGGTGCCAAATGAGGAGCCCAGAGGGGTCTGTTGCTACCCTGTGTTGAGAACAGAGCGCACTGGACCCATTCTCCTAGAGCTGGATTTAGAATAATGGGCTTTCTCTGTACCAGCATGGACTTTTCCTCAACCAGAATAGCTTCCAACTTCCTTTCAGCGCAGGCGATCCAGTTTACACTGTGCTCTTCTTTTTTTTGTGAGCAGATGGAAGTTTATAAATCTATTATTTTGATTTTAGAGCGTTTCTATCCTGCTCTTCAGCCAAAAGGTCTTTCAGAGTGGCTTAGGTGCATTCAATTAAAACAGGACAGTCCCTCCATGCTGACAGTCTAAAAGGAACATGACACACAAGGGAAAAGGGACAGGGAGGTAAGAGGGGGGAAATCAAACTCAGACCACCAATTCTTAAGCTGCTGTTCTTATAATGACGAGCTGGCACAGTTTGGGGGCAGGAGATGCCTGATGGAGCTGGGCTTTTGGCAAAGCTGATGGAACAAGCCCCTCTTCCATTCTGCCTTCTGATGGAATGGCTGCCCTCAGATGACAGTTGAGGAAGAGGAGGCCTGATGGAGCTGGCCTGTCACACAGTTGGAGAAGTTCCTCTGTTGCCATGAACAGGGACCTGGTGACAACATGCAATAGTGTGTGTGTGTGTGTGTGTGTGTGTGTGTGCCAGTGCCACTTCTGATGTAGCAGCACAGAATGCACAGGAGGTGCCTGACAGCCCCTGTTTGTGGTTTTAGATGTGTAGAGGTGTGAGGAGGAAAGGATTAGTGCAATGTCAGCTGCTTTTGTCACAGTGGCACAGAAGCTGGTCTTACCAGCCTTGCAGATAAACTTACACAGTTGTTATTAGTTCCAGGGTATGAGTGCAAGAGTTTGCTCGCCTCACATCCTGTTCTCACAGTGGCCCAAAAAGAAGCCAGCAAGCAGGTCCTGAATGCAACAACAGCACTCTCTCCCAGCTTGTGGCCAGTGGTATTGAATTGAATGGTGAAAACCTGATCCTCCCTCTGTGTGTGAACTCCCAAAGTGAGCTAGTATTCCTTTTAGCATTCCTTGTCCAAGTATAATCCCCAACTTTTTCTTTTTCTTTTGAAAAAAGACTCAGTGTTTGGAAAACAAATTTATAGGGAGACTTCGTGAAGTTAATCCTGTTCTTGTAAACACATCCGCTCTGGCAGGTGGAAGCTCTGACAACAGAGCTTCCACCCTCGACAGCCATGGTGGTTAAAGGCTGTGAGTGGGAAGGGGAGCCGATGCTGTCTCTGCCACAGCAGGGCTGAACTGGCTAATGTCTGCTGAAGTCTCTGGGCGGCTGCCACTGCTACGCTTATGGCTAGTATCGTAAATCTGTCCCAGGCTTTGTAAGAAAGCCAAGCCAACCAAGCAGAGGGGATACAAACTTCCTCTGTCCTGAGACTTAGCGGAAATGATGGGGAGGCATCCATATTTTCATTTTAGCTGCAAATCAAAACAGTCTCTCGTTCAGCTCTCCTTTGCGTGGGGAGTAAATGCACAAATCTCTATATTGCAGGGTTTTGCTGCAAAACGAAATGGATTGCCTTGAGCCCCAGGTCGTGTACCTCAGCTGATGCCTACCCAGAAACAACATGCTTGTGTGTGTGTGTGTGTGTGTGTGTGTGTGTGTGTAGGTGTTGTCAGTTTTCAGGCTTGCCATAGTGTGAAGCCAAACTCTAGACTAGTGGTTCCCAAACTTTCTCAGGTCACTGCCCCCTTGGGTTCAGTGTCAGATATTTAAACTAATCGCCAAATGGCACCATAAGCTTAGGTTACGGTCACCAGCACAGTGTCTAGGCACCCCCCCCCCATGATGATGATGATTTTTCATTTCTATACCGCTTTATATTTCAAAGAAAAAATATCTTGTTTTATAACACATTAAAACATCAAATAAAGCAATCCAGAATAAAGCAAATTCAAGGAAAATATTTCAGATCCTTCTCTACGTGACATTTGGCTTTCCCCATATTTATTTACCTACTTGATTTATACAGCTGCCTTGTAGAAGAAGTAGTCTAGTGTAGTGGTTAGTGTGTCAAACTAGGACCCTGAAGATCAGTGCTCAAACCTCCACTCAGTCATGAAGCTCACTGGGTGACCTTGGGCCAGTCTCAGCCTAACCTACCTCATAGGGTTGTTGTAGGGTTTAACTGAGGAGGGGGTGAGTCATGTACTTATTGTAGGAAAGAGTGGGATATAAATGCAATAAGTAAGCTGTTCTACTTACCTGCTTAAGAAAGCTGGAGGGGGTAGCCAGATGAAGATGTCAGTCGCCAACCCGGCATCCAGAGATCTCCACATGGTAGTAATTGTATCAGTGCCAATTGCAAAAAAGCACCTGGCAATTGCAAAAAAGCACCTTGGGAATTTCTAACACTGCTTGGGTTCCATAAACTCATTCCCAGCACCCGCTGCCATACACTACAAAAAACATTATTCAGTATATTGGTTTGCACAGTCCACTAAGGAACATAATTGACACAATAAAATTCAGAAGTGTATCAGTTAATTGCATGTTTATTCAAAGTCCAATTCAATAAAATGGGTGAACCTGATCTAGTAATACCAGTTTTTCAAGGTCATAAGCATTTCACTCTCCTTGCCTCTTAGTGCCCATCTGGGTAATCCCACTGCCCCCCCACCAGTGGTAGTACTGCCCACTTTGGGAACCACTGGTATATATACCTTGCACATCCAGGTAGTGTCTCTTACATGCTGGTTACAGCCAGACCAGACCAGCTTATTTTTAATGTTGGCTGCCTGTTAACTGTCACAGTAAGGGACAGAAACTTGGTTTGAAAGCTGAGATTCTTAAGAAGGTGGATTTAAGGCTTCTGCAGAAATGTGGCATGCGCACACACCATGTGTCTTGTTGGGGCTTATTTCTATGCCGCATCCCAGCCTGCATGTTGATGCCATTTCCTTCCTCTCTTTAGCGGCTGCTAAAATATCCTGGCTTCTGCAAAATGCAGTTGCTATGAATGCAAATTGCATGCAGTGGGGTTTGTTTTGTTTTTTTGTAGCGTTCGTTTGAAACACAGCATTTTAACTTGCTTTGCCTTGATTGAATGCTGTTACTGCAGCCAGTGGATCAAGCAACTATTTCCGCCTCTGCTTCTTATCTTTCAAGTTCTTAGATTATTTGTCTCTTTCCCCCTCTCCCCATCAAATTTCAGCTTCTCTATACATACATTCCAGGAACATACCATAGCTGCTTTAATAAAATGCTGATATTTTGCTGTGAAAGTTTCTGGCACTGTATTTTGGGGGGTGGCTTGTGGTGAAAAGGGGAACATGCAAGAGGGAGCATAAAACATAATTTTCAAGCTTCCTGCTTAATAAGCCAATTCGTTGAGTTCATGCTTGTCTACTGATGCCGTTCTGAACTGGCTGGGCAGTGATAACCTTCTTTGGTCATGTTCCTTGCTTGGAATTCTACTCTGTCAGATATTTATCTGGACCATGGATAAAAGCAGTACCAAAATAAAGTATTTATCTTACTTTTTTATTTTATTTAGAGCTTTGGTATCCTGCGCTTTGGCCAATTAAAACGAGAGAGACTTGCAGGCTTAAGGTCGGAAAAGCACAACACGAAAGGGAAGAGGGGACAGGGAAGGCAGAGGAAGAAACCAAACTGGGGCATCAGTTTTTAAATAGTAATTTTCTTATAATGGCTAGCTGGCATAGAAACAATTCAGGGGGCAGTAGCTGGCCTTTCAGCAAAGCTGATGAAAGAAGCCCTGCTTCCCATCCCTCCCTCTGAGGCATCCTGGTGGAATGCATTATGACCACAAACCTGTTCACTAGTGCCCTCTGACATGCTGCTTTCCAAACAAGAAGAGGAGCATGTCTGTGTTCCAAGGTTTTTGCAGCCTAGAAATAGACATGAGGGAAACAGAGGATGGAAGGTAAGGGAGGCAGGAGTAAGCAGGGGAAGAAAGTATATATACACTATTTCAATTACATGTACTTAGCTTTAGTTACAATATCTTGTTTAAGAAATACCCATAAGCCATGTGCATAAAACAGGAAAATAATCACCAGTGATACACAGATACAATCTGTAGATTTTTATGTATATATATATATATATATATGCTTTCGTAGATTTTCACGGGTACAGGAATGCAGGTTTTGGTGTCCTCGGGTGTCTTCCCGTGTAAAAGTTGGGGTGTCTAGGCGACGTTTCGACGAGGTCTCACTCGTCATCTTCAGGCTGGTGCTTTCGGCTTCTTGTTACTGGAACAGACATATATATATATATATGTGTGTGTGTGTGTGTGTGTGTGTGTGTGTAACTAAATTATAGGCTGGCTGAAATAAACTGAATTGCAGGCATCTAAAATAGCACAAGAAAGTAGCACAAGAAAGGAGCTTTGCTGAATATTAGTAGGCAGGGAATTCCAAAGACATCGCACAAGAACTAACCAACAGATGTGGGCAGGACTAGGGAGCCTCAGGCCCGCCCAAGGGCCACATGTGGTTCCCAAGGCTTCTCTGCCTGGTCCTCAGGGTGTCTCCCCAGGGCATGCCACTCACTTGACCCTCTATCTGTGGCCTCTGTGAGTGCTTTTGCCTGGCTGGACTGTACCCTTAAAGCTGTGGTTATGCCAGTTGCTTGCTTCAATGGAGGCTGGAAATATGTATGGAAACTTCTGCTTTTATGTGGTTGGAGTGTAGTGTGTGCTCTACCAAAAGAAATCACATCCATTCTTCTGGCCATTTTTGCTTCTGACCACAGCCATCACTGGCATGTGGCCCCTGGAGGATTCCCCATGATAGAATGTGCCCCTCAGGTTAAAAAAGGGTTTCCCGCTCATGCAGTAGGGATATTTGGACAAGTCTGTATACAAGGTAGGTCATCACATAGCAGGCCTTCATAAACACACAAAATTGTGTTCATAGTACAAATACTGCAATCCATACAACTGAGTCATAACCTGCTGCATGACAATCAAGGCAACCTTGGTGCTATCTTGCTGCTGCAGAGGCATAGGGAAGCTTTTTCATTCTGTTTTTCCAGTAAGTAGTTGATGATTTGTTGGCTGGACTAAGTTACACGCCCCATAAGCTATGAGGGCAGAGACGTGTGCAGGAAATGCCCCTGGCGAAAGCATTAATTGCTAGCCAAACATCTTAGTAAAATGTAGGGGAGAGATGCAGTTCCTCCCCCTGCTTAAGCTATTGATGTCACTTGTTCCTTCCTCCTGACGCCACGCTTATTGGGTAATGGATCCTTCTTTTCGGTCAAGTTTATAGTCCGTGGGTCTCCTTGGCACTGGATGAAAGCAGCCAAATTGCACAGTTACGGTTAATGACAAGTTGTACAAATAATCAGCATCCCTTCTATTATGCAGAAGATAAACAGAAACACAGAAGATGCAGGGTCAAAGAGAATGGCGTCATCTCTCCCAACCTCAGCCTGTCTAGAGGGAGCATGTAGCATAAAATTCTGGTCGGGGTCTGGGGCTGTGGGGAGATATTGGCTCTGGGGAGAATTTCTCTGTTTTGGTCAGCAGATTTTGGCCACTGCTGGAACGTCAAAGGTAACATTGTTCTTACGTTCCCTCTGCAAGACAATGCACAAGCCATATTTCATCTGAAAGGGAAGTTCTAAAATCTACTGTCTTTTCTTAGAACCAACCATAATGTCACAAAATAGTGAGCAATTTGATTCAGCTTGGAGAACTGTTCAGGGTTTCAGAAAGTAAATGTTGGATTTGTTGTCAAATGTTATTTAGGAAGTTGTAGCATATTGTTATACCATGTGTACACCCGTGTGTGTGTCCTCGGGCACACACTTTACCCATCCTTTGTGCCTCCTGGGGTGTTCTCCAAAACTCAAACATTTGCATGCTTTTATAGCAAGTTGACATCGATCTGGCGATAAAAATGGTGTTTGACTCTGTGACAGCCACAGCTTTAGACAGCAAGTGCTTTCACTGCTGTTATGTCCTTGAAGTTGTTTCTCTCCTTTGTAAAAAGAGAGAGAGAACTTTACACAGATAGCCCTGAATTTTTCAGTCTTGTAGGGTTCACGGAAAGCAAAGCAAGAATATATTAAGTAGAAGGGGAGCTGGTAACAAAGCAGATGTCAGAGTGAAGATCCCAAGGAGTGAAAGCATCTTTGCAGGAGGTTTATTAAAGGAGATTTACCTTGGCTGAGAGTTCCCGTTAGCTCTAGGCTCTCAGATCTCTCCATCCTGGAGTGACTGGAATTGTAAAATAAGAAGTTCATTTAGAACTTCCCCTCTGCACTCCCCACTCCTGTCACGGCAGTTCGCTCCTGGGGTGAAGATGCGAGCAATGGAAAATTGCCCACATGCTCTGAAAATCCCAAAGCTTTGGAGATCTTGGCTTGCTTTGCAGCCCACACTGGGATTGGTATGCAGAGCTCCGCAGTTGCCTTTTTGTGGAGCAAAGGGTTGTGTTTTCTTATTCCCTGCACTCTGGGGCAGGAGGAAATGCCCCGACAGGCCACAGTGTTGGTGGGTAATGCAAGAATTAAGTCCAGTTCAGTTTCTGTTGGCAGGTGAGGGTGTGTTCAGAAACTCTGTGTGTGTGCTGGGCAGGGGAAAGGTCAAAATTATATATCAGAAGGCAACCCAGAGTGACCATAGTGAAGGCAGTTTTGTAACTGGAAGACAATTTGTGGTTTTCTCCATTCAGTGCTTCAGTGTGCAATGAATGGCCAGATATGTGTGGTCATGAAGATTAGTAACCTTGGAGACTCACTTGCAAGACTGAGGAGATCCAAATTTTGCACCAACAACAGAAATTATTTCTGTTGAAATAATGCAAATTTGAGTAGTTTTGCTTGAGTTACAGAACAGCTCCCCGCCCTGTCCCCACAGTAGTCATGGGGGATGGCACAGAGGTCTCTGAAGCCCAACTTCTGAACTCACCCTTCTTGCTTCAAATACGTCATCTGGTGTGGGGGGTTTTTGCACTCTCTCAAGCTTGTATCTGTGTCCAGTCTCGCCTTGCTCTGCTACACTATTCTGGTTCTCTGAAATAAAGAAATAATGGGGAAGAAAACTTACTGAAGAGTGTGCATTGGATTGTGTGCATTACTTGCCTTTTCTTCCTTACCATTCAGCATTGTCATTGAACTGCCTTGTTCTTGTCTTGTGTTGATGCTTGATGGGCTAGAACTGGGAGGGGGGGGAACACATTTTGCTAGACGCCAACTACCATCCTTTCTGACCACTGGCCATGCTCCCCGGGGCTGATGGGTGATAGGGTTCAAGAATCACATAGGTGCCTGACCCCTGGGCTAGAAACTTGAAATGCTCTTGGGCTTGTCAATTGGAAGGTCCCAGCTTCTGCCAACCTAGCAGTTTGAAAGCATACCAGTGTGAGTAGATAAATAGGTACTGCTATGGCGGGAAGGTCAACAGTGTTTCCGTGCACTCTGGCTTCCGTCACAGTGTCCAGAAGCGGTTTAGTCATGCTTGCCACATGACCCGGAAGCTGTCTGTGGACAAACGCTGCCTCCCTCAGCATGAAAATGAAATGAGCGCCACACCCTATAGTTGCTTTTGACTGGAGTTAACCGTCCAGGGGTCCTTTTTATCTAGTTAGTTTAGACAGTCCTGAGCTAGATGGACCACTGAATGTGACTTGATATAAGGCAGTTTCCTCTGTTCCTAAGATCTTTCTTCCAGAGATCTTAAGAGAGCTGCTGCCAGTCAGTGTTTACAGCTCTCAACTAGATGGACCAGCAGCTTCCTATGTGCCTTAAATGTCTGTCTTCCTGAGATATGGGAGAGCTTCTGGCAGCCCAGGATAGGAACAATATTCAGCAGTTTCAGTTATGTTCCAGAGTCTGTCCAGAGATCTGTGTAGGTGGCATGAAAAAGCACTGTAGCCTTGGGCAGTCTTGAAGTTTAACTCACCTGTGATCCAGCCCTGTAGCACCACATCATTAATCTTTATGAGCGATGTGTAACACTTTTTCTCCTAACCGAAATTCTGAGTCATAGGAAAGTGCTTAAGGAAGCAGCCAGTGACGTTTAGTGTCTCCTTTCCCCTTCCACTCCTTTTTAAGCAATTCCAGCTGGCACTGGTGGGGCAAGCTGCTTCCTCTAGCGTTCTCACGATCCTGAAGCAGAGACCCTGACCCGGCAACTATGTGCTCGCTTTCTGAAACTGTGTTGCAAGGAGCGGTGGGGGGCAATGACAGTATGTGGCCAGAAGGATCCTCTTTCTGGGGTCAGCTGCTAGTCGCATCTTCCTATGCCAACCTAAACAGCGTTTTGGTTTTGCTTTGTTTTTCCTTTGTGAGGGGATGAGCAGGGAAGAGGGTAGAGCAGGGGTCAACAACCTTTTTCAGCCGTAGGCTGGTCCACCATCCCTCAGACCATGTGGTGAGCCGGACTGTATTTTGAAAAAAATTATGAACGAATTCCTATGCCCCACAAATTACCCAGAGATGCATTTTAAATAAAAGGACACATTCTACTCATGTAAAAACACACTGATTCCCGGACTGTCTGCGGACTGGATTGAGAAGGCGATTGGGCTGCATCTGGCCCCCAGGCCTTAGGTTGCCTACCCCTGGAGTAGAGCAAAATGCTTTTCTGCATCTGTGCTAAGTAAAAAGTCCAGGCTCCTGAATTTGGAATTCCTTCTACAGGTAGCTTGCTTGCATACAGGCTCTGGATTTTCATCTAGTTACGAAGAGTGACTCCGAACCAAGTAGTTCAAATGGTCTTCTTAAGGCATGACCCGGGAGGCTTGAACACTAGAGGGCAGGTGATGTGGTTTGTTTTCTTTGTCATGCAAGCCATAGTTTATTCTGATGTATGAAATGGGAAACTGTGGCTTGCTCTTATCCTCCAAAGCAGAACTGTAAACCATGGATCTGCTATGTTACGTTACGTCTGCCTCCACAATTGGAGGCAGCAATGCTTCTGAATACCAGTTTCTGGAAGCTGCAAGAAGGAAGAGTATTCTTGTGCTTGAATCCAGCTTTGCGTGTTTCCAACAGGCATCTGTCCACTGTGATTACAGGATGCTTCACTATATGAGCCATTAGCCTGATCCAGGAAGGCTTTTCTTATGTTCTTTATATTCTTATTTTAACATGTATTATCCCACTTTTCCTTCAAGGGCTTAAGAAAAGAGTAAGTGGTTCTCTTTATCCTCAGAACCATGTTATGAGGATAAAGGCTGAAAAGAAGTAACTGGTCCAAGGTCTCCCAGTGAGCTTCATGGCTAAGTGGGGATTTGAACCAGGTGTCCCAGGTCTCAGTCCAACACTCTAATCACTACACCACACTTGGCTCCCCGGAGTTCTGGCCTGGAGTTTGCTGATTCAGACATTGTAAGCAGCTGCAGGTTGTGTAAAATAGGAAACTGAAAATGACGCTCGGGGTTGTGGGTGGGGAGAAACAAAAGCTTGTGGTTTGATGACAGCTGGGTTGAGACAAACCTCCAGTATTTCCCCTTTTATTATTCTTTATATTTACTAATTTATTTAGAAAAATTTTAATATCTTGCCCAAAAAAGGCTCCCAGAGCAGTTTATGCATCACTACAAAAAGCAGGCTGTCCATGTCGTCAGACTTACAATCACAAAAGGCTTACAGCACAAAAGGAAAATGCACTGGGAGGGAGGAGGAAATAAACTCAGGGTAAAGTTCTTAGGTTCTAATGACCAGGTGGATTTTTTTCTTCTTCTTAAATTGTAGATAACTTTTTATTATATTTTTAATACTGATAGTATAGAAGAAACTACAATGACCAGTGTCAAATATCTGCTTATTGCTGTGAAAGGCTAGGACTCCTCTGTGGCATATTTCGTTTCTAGCATTTCAAACTGCCTTCCCAAAATTGCTAGCCTGATTTCCCGTGTGGTCCTCTGTCATTTTGTGGCACTTTGAGAACCACTCTACAAGAGTTTTCCATAGCTTAGTGGTAGGGCATCTACTTTGCTTTCAGAAAGTCTCAGGTTTAATCTCTGGATAGGATTGGGAAGACTCTTCCTGTCTGAAAAAACCACGGGAGCTTCTGCCAGTCAGTGTCTGATTAAGTATAAAGACAGCTCCCACTGCTGCTGTGTTCCTGCTTACCTGCAGGCAATTCTTGCTCTTCATAGATGAATTACTACTACAGTCATACCTCGGGATAAATCCGCTTCAGGATAAGTATTTTCAGGTTGCGCTCCACCACGACCCGGAAGTAACGGAGTGCGTTACTTCCGGGTTTCGCCACTCGCGCATGCGCAGACGGTCAAAATGACATCGCGCGCATGCGCGGAAGCGGCGACACGCGCAGTCACGTCTTACGTTCTGTTCAGGATGCAAACAGGGCTCCGGAACAGATCCCGTTCGCATCCCAAGGTACCACTGTACAAGCCTGCCTTTGGCAGCAGTGAAATCCAGCTAAGATGTCACTCTTTCCCCCCTGCTTCTCCAAATATATTTTAAGACATTGAAGCAAGTACCGTCTAACAAGTTGCTACACAAAAGAGTGAAGAGGCGGAGGGGGGGGGAAGAGGAGGGGGAATTGTTTTTATATTTTATTCCACCTCTCCACCAGTCAGCTGAAGGTGGTTTTCATTAAAACATAATGAATATAAACATGTAAAGCATTTGTGTCTGTTCCTGCTGATTAAAAATCTGAAGACTGGTAACTTGTTTTCAAGACAATTGCAACCTGTTTTGTACAGTTGGTCAAAAGTATCCCCTCACCCTCAACTTCAGACACTCCCGTAGGGTCCACCTTCCGCCATGTCAGTATTTGTTTATTTGGCCTGTCTGTTTTGAGAGTGTGCAAGTGCTGCATGGTCGGTGTGTGTGTGCGTGTGTGTGCGTGCTGTGACCTCTGAAGAATTCATACCTAAGAATCCATTCCCAGGCTCCATCCATGGTTGGCATTTCCAACTCCTGCAAAGGAGGAAGCGCTGACACCGCTTGCTAATGACAGGTGGTGCGCTGGGAGCCCTTGGCGCCACAAAACTGTGCTGAGGACAGTTTGCAGGCACATCTTTGGGGCTCTGTGTTCTTTCCTGTTGAAATGGGGGGGAGTGCACAGCTCCCAGCCTTGCTGCTCCCTGCAAGTGTGTGCTGCCTCCCTGCCCTGCCAACATCAACAGAAGTTGTCTTCCCTCTGGATGTACTCTTGCAGCATAAAGCTTCACTATACTGTCACTGCCACAGGCCGTGTGCCTCTGAAAACCAGTTGCTGGTATTTGACAAATGGGAAGAGGGAGAGAGGTGCACACAATGCACTTGGGTCCTGCTTGTGGGCTTCCCTTTGGGTCATAGAATCATAGAGTTGGAAGAGACCACAAGGGCCATCGAGTCCAACCCCCTGCCAAGCAGGAAACACCATCAGAGCACTCCTGACATATGGTTGTCAAGCCTCTGCTTAAAGACCTCCAAAGAAGGAGACTCCACCACACTCCTTGGCAGCAAATTCCACTGTCGAACAGCTCTTACTGTCAGGAATTTCTTTCTAATGTTTAGGTGGAATCTTCTTTCTCGTAGTTTGGATCCATTGCTCCGTGTCCGCTTCTCTGGAGCAGCAGAAAACAACCTTTCTCCCTCCTCTATGTGACATCCTTTTATATATTTGAACATGGCTATCATATCACCCCTTAACCTCCTCTTCTCCAGGCTAAACATGCCCAGCTCCCTTAGCCGTTCCCCATAAGGCATCGTTTCCAGACCTTTGACTATTTTGGTTGCCCTCCTCTGGACACGTTCCAGTTTGTCAGTGTCCTCCTTGAACTGTGGTGCCCAGAACTGGACACAGTACTCCAGGTGAGGTCTGACCAGAGCAGAATACAGTGGCACTATTACTTCCCTTGATGCTATAGTCCTATTGATGCAGCCCAGAATTGCATTGGCTTTTTTAGCTGCCACGTCACACTGTTGGCTCATGTCAAGTTTGTGGTCAACCAAGACTCCTAGATCCTTTTCACATGTACTGCTCTCAAGCCAGGTGTCACCCATCTTGTATTTGTGCCTCTCATTTTTTTTGCCCAAGTGCAATACTTTACATTTCTCCCTCTTAAAATTCATCTTGTTTGTTTGGGTCCAGTGATAGAAACTCAGATATAGAAGCTAGGCGCCAAATGGTTGCTTAAACCACGGTTACAGTCACCAAAACGGAATGCCTAGTTGCCATTTTTGGCCAGGCGGCTCAAAAGTCGTATTTTCAACATGACTTTTTGGGTCCCTGAAATTCATTCTGATTGTGCAGGTAAAATATAACGGATAGAATTATACAGGATGTGTTGCTAGTGTGTGAAAACAGACAAGATCCAAGGATCCTCAGATGTGTACCTCCAGATGGTGGAGGCTTCTGGTGCCTGGGCAACTTCATGGTCTCAAGTGTCCAATAGTCAGGTGCAAAATGTGCCTGGGAAATTTCGAATGCTGTTTGGGGCATCTAGGTAGGCTGCTGAATGCTGGACTAGATTGACGTCTTTTGGCCTCATCTAGCTTCAAGTCCCTTCTTATGAATAACTGAGAGGGAAGGCTGTTTTCTTCATGCCCTGTGTGGGCACTTTTTTGGCTGCTGTGAGAATAAGATGCTGAACTAGGTGGGCCTTTGTATTCCCTGTTGCTCCTAATGACAACAGCTGTGTGTCTGTTTCTTGTACTGTACAGTGGTACCTCGGGTTACATACGCTTCAGGTTACATACGCTTCAGGTTACAGACTCCGCTAACCCAGAAATAGTGCTTCAGGTTAAGAACTTTTCTTCAGGATGAGAACAGAAATCTTGCTCCGGCGGCACGGCGGCAGCAGGAAGCCCCATTAGCTAAAGTGGTGCTTCAGGTTAAGAACAGTTTCAGGTTAAGAACGGACCTCTGGAACGAATTAAGTACTTAACCTGAGGTACCATTGTATCCTATTTCACTCGTTCACCTTTGCTTAGGCTGGGAGCTAAGCACTGTAGACTAAAAGAAAGAATAGATGTGGGATGGCACTATCCTGTTTAAGGCAGGGCCACTCGACCTCAAGTGGCTGGTGGTCACAAGTATAGCAAAGGGAGCACCTGGTGGTTTTTTTTTTGGGGGGGGGGACAATCTCCTCCCTCCTACAGTTTGATCCTAAATTGCAAGATTGAAAGTGGGAAGCCTTTGGGCAATAATTTGGTGATCCCTCAGATAATAATTCCATCGCCCCGCAGATGTGCCAAGCGAGCCTCACTTCCAGTGTGTATTGAATGATTTCCTTTATGGTGCAAGATGTCCCAGCTTGTGAAAAACGTACTGACATGATTTGCTATGTTCAGCAGCAATGCAGTGTGCTGGGGTCAACGCTTAGCTAAGTGACAGAGCACCTGCTCTGTATGCAGAATGTATTGCGCTCACTCCCCAACACAGTATAGATAAAAAGGATCTTGAGCTGGGAATAACATCTGTCCAAGATTCTGCAGTTCATCAAAGTAGGCTGTCCTGGAGCTTGGTTGGGTCAACACTCAGTCTGGCTTGGTACAAGGAAACTTCATGCTGTTTTCTGTGAGTGATTTAACATTCTCCCCCCCCCTTCTGTTCCTCCTCCCACAGAGTGACCAGCAGCTGGATTGTGCCTTGGATTTGATGAGGCGTCTGCCTCCTCAGCAGATTGAGAAGAACCTCAGTGATCTGATTGATTTGGTGAGTATTGGGGTATCTTAAACTAGAGCAGAGTTATCATGTTCCCTGTTCATGCCAAACCATTGTTTGCACCAATCAATTTAGATCCCGGTAAAGGCACATGGTAGACCAGCTTACCCCTGCCTGGGGCTCTCCAGATGTTTTGGGCTACACCTCCCATCCTTGCGGCTAACTATTGGCCAGCTGGCTGGTGGGAGTTCCTGGTACAACAATATCTGGAGGATAGCAGGTTTCAGTAGAGAAACCATGGTTTAGAGTTGATTGTCTTCATTTTCCACCTGCTCCAGATTGCAGTAGGCAAATCTGTGTTCACAGCTGCTTGTCTGCTCTCACTTTCCAGCTGCTTGACGTACTTCTTTTTGGGAGCAGTGGACGCTAGAAGCAAGGCAGTGGCTGCAATTTTGGCTTCTCGCCTCAGACATTATGGCAACTCTTTGTTTGCAAACCCCTTTCAAACAGTAGTTTGTGGTTCTGCTTTGCTAGCTGATTTTGTAGCTGAATTTTCACAGCTCTGATATTGGGAGAATTGTAGTTGAGGACTTGTGTAAAGACTGCAGTGCCCTTAGTATGACATCTGAATTAATCCTCTTTGTGTGATACTGCTGCTGTTTTCAGGAGGTACGCTGTGACCTCATCCAGAGGCTACACCTCTGTTCCTGTACCTGCTTCTGTAATTGGAGAAACGCCATAGCTCTGTGGTAGAGCATGTGCCAGGGCCCTGACTTGGCATAAAGCAGCATCTTATGTTAGGAGAGTCCCAAATTCCTATAAACTTTGTAGCTCAGTGGAAGACCATCCATTCTGCATTCAGAAGGTCCCTGGTTCAATCCCCAGTGGCATCTCCAGGCAGGACTGGGAGAGACTCCCTGCCTGAAACCCTGGAGAGCAACAGCCAGTCAGTGTGGCTTGATTCTGTATAAGGCAGTTTCCTGTGTTCCGAAGATCTCTCTTCCTTCCTGAGGTCTTGGAGAGCTGTTCCAGCCAGTGCAGCTTAAAATATGTCTTCGGAGTCTATCCAAAGATTAATGAATCCACGTTGGTGGCACAAAAAGGCATTGTGGTCTTGGACAGCCTTGAAATTAACTTACCTGTGAGCAGGCATTACAAGTGATGTGTAATGTTTCTCCTTAGCATCTCCAGGCAGAGCTGTGAAAAGACCCTTGTCTGAGATCCTGGAGAGCTGCTGCCAGTCAGTGTAGGCAATGCTGAGCTAGATGGACCAACGATATGGCTCAGTCGAGCATAGAAGTTTATATTATGCATGGCATGGAGAAAGTGGATAGAGAAAAGTTTTTCTCCCACTCTCTTAACATTGGATGGCTTTAAAAAAAGGATGGGACCAATTCATGGAGGAGAATAAGGCTGTCGATGGCTACCAGCCACAATGGCTGGGCTGGGCCTCCACAGTTGGCAGCAGCGATGTTTCTGAATATTGGCTGCAGGAAACTGCAGGAGAAAGTGTCCTTGTACTTTGATCCTGCTTGCTGGTTTTCCACAGGCAACTGCTTGGCCACTGTGAGAACAGGAAGCTCGACTAGATGAGTCATTGACCTGACCAAACAGGCTCTTCTTTAGGGTCTTATGGCCACTTCTCATGTTTCTATAACTTCCTTGTTGCTTGTGGTGCTTAGGTAGGCCGAAGGCCTGCATACCTCACCTCTTACAAGTTAAGGGGGCCCACTGAGGGTTTCTTACCTGAGGTACCCACCCACCCACCCACATATCTGGGCCTGAAGTGGTGGAACGCAAAAGTGGAAGCCTCATTTAAGCTGCTTAGTGATAAATCCCCCCCCCCAAAGGTCCTTGCAGCTCCCGTTTGTCAAGCTGCATGAGGTGCCTTGCTGTGTACACAATTGTGCTGACAGAAGGGGAAATATCCAACTTGAACGTGAAACCAAAAGGGCACGGCCTGGCGGGAGGTGGGTAGAGCGTGGAGGCCCTTTCTGGGTCACTGCCCCTCATCAGCTCCCAAACGCTTCCTTGTTCATTAGCAGAGCGGCACGGCCGACCCCTCCCCCCCCCGGTCACATCTGTTGTGGCTTCCTTGGGCCGCTGCTGCCGAGCCTGTAATTAGAGTTCATTAGAGCCCTTGTCAGTCACGGGCCTCTCCAAAGCACAGCCTGAAAGGAGCGGGGCCTGCGGGTGCCAGTAATCCGCCTTGGCAGGGAGCGCTCAGGCTTGGCATCTTAATTACCAATTATTTGGAAATGGGCAGCTTGGAGCAGCCGTTTGGGTGCTTTGCAAAGTTTTTAGAAGTTGCTTGTTGGAGAGGGGCAGGAGGTGGCTGCTTTATAGGGTTGCAATATGAGGATTGTTTCGGCAAGTAGTCATTTTAACGGTTGTTCTTCATGCAGTACGTAGTTGAACTATGGAACTCACTCCTGCAGGAGGGAGTGATGGCTTTAAAAGAGGAACGAATTCAAATTGGAGGATAAGTCTAATAATGGCTACTTGCCATGATAGCTATTCTCTGCCTCTGCAGCAATGCTTCTGAATGCCAGTTGTTGGGAACCCCAACAGGAGAGAGCTCTTGTGCTTGAATCCTACTTCCTGGATTAACATACCGTATTTTTCGCTCTATACGACGCACCCGACCATAAGACGCACCTAGTTTTAGAGGAGGAGAACAAGAAAAAAAATATTCTCTCCCTCTCTGCGCAGTGCCCCTTCAGCGAAGCAGCAGGAGAAACAGAGCCCCTTCTATTTCTCCTCCTGCTTCACTGAAGGGGCACTGTGCAGCTTTCCCTCTCTGCGCACCGATCCCTCTCGCTCTCCCGGCTTCAGGAATAGCCGCCCGAAGCCTCCGGAGTGCAGCAGGAGCGCTCCCACTGCACTCCGGAGGCTTCGCGTTGCTTTCGCTGAAGCCATGGAGCCTGCATTCGCTCCATAAGACTCACATACCTTTCCCCTTACTTTTTAGGAGGGGAAAAGTGCGTCATAGAGTGAAAAATACGGTAGAGATCTGGTCAGTACCGATTTGAAAGGTGTCAGGGTTTTTTTTTAAAAAAAACCAAACAAGATTGTTGAACACTATAATTTATTTATTGCATTGATATCCAACATTTTTCTCCATGGAGCTCGATGGCGTACATGGTTCTCCCCCTCCTCGTTTAATCCTCACAGCTACCCTGCAAGGTAGGTTAGGCTGAGAGGCGGTGACTGGCCCATGGTTGTTCTTCAAGCTTCATGGCTGACTGGGGGTTCAAGCCCTGGTCTCCACTGAATGACCACTGTGAGAACACTATGCTTGACTAAGTGAGCTCTTAGCCTGATCCTGCAAGGCTTTCCTTGTGTTCTCAATAAGTAAATAGAAAGGCAAGCAGAACTATAAAGCCTCAGCACGGCTTGACTTAAAGCCTTGTCCTATCCAATGAGAGAAAGGTACATGTGGGTGTAGATAAAGGATATCTGCATCACTTCCTGGGTTGTAGAGGAGTCCTCTGCCACCAGCCAAGGGCCTAAAGACCACTTGAAGGCTCAACTCCCTGAAGGATTATTACAGCCAGGAGGGAAAACCAACCTGGCTCCATCCTTTAGCTAGTGCTGTAACTGCTCCAGTGCTTAGGTTTTTTCTTCCCTCCCCATTTTTTCCCCTTTTGTGCCACGTCTCTTAGATTATGAACCCACATGCGGGGTAGTTAACTGTACAGAGCTTAGGAAACGTGTTGTGCCTTGCATGTTAATAATGTATGAGAGCGCTTTAGTGGTCACCATTCTGTTGTCACACTCTCTGGCGACCGGTGGACAAACTTGGCGTGATGTGACAGATTTCTCTTTAAGCATTTGTTGGCTCTGATAAAAGCAAATAAGGTTTTTCTTGCTCGCTCGCTCTCTTCAAAAAACAAAAACCCTGCCTTTAAACACACACAGTCTGGTAAAAATCTGGTAAAAGGAACTACTTTGATAAGATGGGAACTGCATCAAGGTGGGGGTCTAGAAACTGCCAGGGATCCACTTCTTTCCCCACCCCCTACCCCCAGCAGAAGTGTAAGCATCAAAGCAACCCTGGGCTGTCCAGCTGCTCGAAAACTAATCATGTCTGAGTCATTTCTCCACAGTTTTTGTCCCAAGAAAGTTTTGTCTTGGAGGCATGCCTGTTTCATGTTGTGTTTTTTTAAGGCAGCGCTTCCCCGTAAAAGTCACACCATGATAATAACCATGTCATTGTCCCATCTCAAATGAGTTAAGCCCTCTAAGGCAGGGGTTAGGCAGGGAACCTCCATCCTGTGGGTCAGATGTGGACCTCAATTTCTCTTTCTCCCTGGCTCTTAGGACTCTTCCCCAGGCCACACCCCTCACTGGCTTTCTCTCTCCCCTCCTTATGTCCTTCCCACCCACCCACCCACCTTTTCGTCCTTTTATTTTTATTTTTTTAATGGAAGATGCCAAGGTTTAAACCTGGGACCTTCTGCAAGCAGAGCAGGCACACTTTTCACTGAGCTTTGACCCCTTTCCACCCAAAAGGAGAGGCAGGGTGCTTTGAAGTCCTGACCTCTGGAAATCATCTCCTCCCCCCCCCCCGACTTCTGCGACTTCAGCAGGCATTCTCCATTCCAACTTTCAATCATATGTTTGCTGCCATGAGGACTAGTACCTTGAGGCGTCTGCAAAACCTTGGCGTTGAAAGTTTCGTGTAAGGCAGCAAGCTTGGTTCTGCACCCCAAGTCACATTCTGTTCCCCTAGGTACCCAGCACGTGCCTAAATGAAGCCCTCCTTCCTAGCTGGAGGTGAGCAGTTGCTGTTCACCCATTTTGTATGTGATCAGGCTGAAAGCGGCTATTCACAGCCTTCGAAAGATAATAATTTGGCTGTGAAAACTTGGCCATTTTGTCCGTCTCCCCCGGCAAGAGCTGACAAACTGGTGTGTGTTGGTGGTTGTGTGCATGCATGTCCGAAACAAATGCAGGAATCCCGACCGTTGCTAGGAAGCCTAGCAAGCTTGGAAAAACTGCCTCTTGTCCTGCCTGGCCTTCCTTGAGCACCTTGATGGGAAGAGACGTCCTGCTGACAGCAGCCGGGGGTTCAAAAGGGCGGCCTTTTATGAACTTGGCGTTCTTTCCAAAGGATGTTGAGCATGTCGGGCATGGTGCAGCCGGCCATTCCTAATGTTGAAAGCAGCTGTCGGGGATCCAACCCGGGGATTATTGGCATAAAAATCAGGGGACTTGGCACAATTAGCGCTGCGAGCCAGTTTTCCACCCAGCGAGCGCAGCTGTAAATAGAAATGCCTTCAGCTTAGAAGCTATTACCATTGGGGTATTCGGAACTTGTTTTAAGACACTTTTGTTTTAAAAAAACGCATCTACAGGCAGTCAAGGAAGGGCTCCGTTTAAATCAGGCTTCAAATGACCTTTAAGCATCCACAGATCAGTGACTTCACTGAAATGGTTTTCATGTGGCACCTTAATCTGGTTAACACAAAGCGGCCTTCGCCAGCCCTTTCAGATGTTTTGGACTACAACTCTCATTGTTTCTCCTGACTGGGGTCCTAATGGGAGTTGTAGTCTAAGACCCACCTGAAGGCTAGCATGCTGAACCTAAGAAGAGCCAATGGCCCATAAATTATTAGGGTTACGTTTAATTACCCGCCCTTTGCTCTTAGGTCCCAGGGCAGGTTACAACATTAAAACATTAAAAACAGTTTAAAACAACATAAAAATAATGGTGGTTTGACAGTCAATCCCTCTTCCCAGAGTTTGCTGGGAATTTCAGCTTCTAACTACTCTCAGCACCTTTAACAAACTACAGTTCCCAGGATTCTGCACTGTGGGTTAAACCACAGAGCCTAGGGCTTGCCAATCAGAAGGTCGGCAGTTCGAATCCCAGCGACTGGGTGCTCCTGTCAAACCTAGCAGTTTGAAAGCACATCAAATAGATAAATAGGTACCGCTCTGGCGGGAAAGTAAACAGTGTTTCCGTGCGCTGCTCTGGTTCGCCAGAAGCGGCTTAGTCATGCTGGCCACATGACCTGGAAGCTGTACGCCGGCTCCCTTGGCCAATAAAGCGAGATTAGCGCCGCAACCCCAGAGTCATCCAAAACTGGACCTAATGGTCATGAGTCCCTTTACCTTTATGATTGTCAAAGTGGCATCATAGGACTTTGAAGATATAGTGTAAGTGTTGCCCTGGTCTTGAGATATGTTTAACCTCTGAGTTCTGCTCTATGGAGGATTAAGCTAATTTATGTGTGAGAGAGATGCTCCAGAAGTTTTTGCCAGCTCAGTTTTGGATGCAGATGACACATAGACCTTTCCTTCTCCCTCTTCAGACCTTTTAGGCCAGTGTTGCTCAAACATTTGGCTGCTACCACTCCCTTGCTTCCCTAAATTCATCTTGAGCCCACTACCCTACCCTATAAAAAGCATTATGCAGAACAGTGGCTTGCACAACACACTGAGGACGATAATATCCCAATAAAACAGTAACAGTTAATAGCACATTCGTTCAAAGTGCAGTTAAGCTGTTTGGTTTATTTGCACAAAATGGATGAACTGGATCCAGTGATACCAGGTTTTCAAAGTCTGATAGTCATTTACACCTCTAGGGGACCCCTGCCTCTTGGTGCTCCCCTAGGGAATCCCACAGCCCCCCATGGAGTAGTACCACCCACTTTGGAAACCACAGTAGCCCATTGCTATCTTAGGAATCCTTTTGAGGCCTTGATGGATCAGCAAGAGTCGTTAGATTGTATTTGATGTTAACCCTCCTTAGAGCAGTCCCACTGAAATCAACGGACATGACTAACTTAGGCCCATTAACTTCCATGGATCTATTCTGAGTAGGACTAGCATTAGATGCATTCTATCATGTATGAGACCCTCTCTCCCCACCCCTCTGGTCCCATTACAGTGGTGCCTCGCAAGACGAAATTAATCCGTTCCGTGAGGCTCTTCGTATAGCGGTTTTTTCGTCTTGCGAAGCAAGCCCATTGACAGCATAGCGGATTAGCGCTACAGCTGTCAAGCGGCTTCCAGCGATCAGCTGTTAAGCGGCTTATCATCAGAACAGCTGATAAGCGGCTTAGCGGCTTAAGAAAAGGGCAAAAAAGCAAAAAAAACCCGCGGGGGGATGCAAGATTTTTTTCGTCTTGCGAAGCAACCCCATAGGGGAATTCGTTTTGCAAAGCGCCTCCAAAACGGAAAACCCTTTCGTCTAGCGGGTTTTTCGTCTTGCGAGGCGTTCGTCTTGCGGGGCACCACTGTATTTCTACGACAGTCCTTGGACTGGACCTGTTTTTCTGCTTCAAGAGGAAGCTTTTAAAAGCCTGCTGGATGACTCAATAGAATTATAACAAAAAAAAATTATTAGATGTGGGCCTAGCATGGCTGGAATCCAGTCTGGGCTTGTCAAGTGGGGGGGGGGGAGAGAGAGAGAGAGAGAGAAGGGCACCAGTTCAATTTGTCATTATGGAAGTGTTGGCTCCCTTCTGTTGGCTCCAAACATCTGAGTGGTTTTCGCCCTGACGTTGACCAACTCCGATTTCCGTGCCCCCCCCCCCTTCACTTCCATACGGGTGACATCAGTCCTGTAAGAATTCAAATGAGAACCAGAACTGTAAAGGCTTGAAATGCAATTAAATAATAAAACTTAAGTGATCACACTCCTTCCCTGCCAAGGAAATCTTTGCTTTGGAGGAAAGTGGCTTCGCGGTGGGCGCCATTATGGTACAAAATAAGGATGCTCCATTCTTGGGCCTTAACTCTAGTGCCAGTGTGGTGGAGTGGTTAGAGTGTCTAACCAGGACCTGGGAGAGAAGTGTTGGTATCCACACTCTGTTATGAAGTTCACTGGGTAACCGTGGGCCAGTCACTGACTCTTAGCCTAACCTACCTCATAGGGTTATTGTAGGGATTAAATGGGGAGGGAGAGAACAATGTACACCACTTTGAGCTCCTTAGAGAAAAAGGTGGCATATAAATGCAATAAACAAGCAAGAACCCCGCTTGTGTCTTTGGACTATCCCATCATCCCCATGGCCCCAGTTATGTTTTTGCTTCCCACAATCCCTTTGGGGTCCTCTATTCCCATGGATTCCCCCTAATTCTGATGTTTAAGCTGAGAGTGCCAATCACTTTCTTAGCTAGAAAAACACCTCTCACACATAAAGGGCAGTGTCAGCAGGCTCTGGAGAATCCCAGGTTCTGCAGAAGTGCACAAAATCTTTAGGAGGGGGAGGACCCAGGAGGGTTGGAAATCCCCCTAAAACAGTTCATGAGCTTCCTGTGTTCCTACAAAGCACTCTCAGGTGACCAGACTTCCAGTCTCTCTGGGGGCTACAAGTTATGGAATCCAAGCTATGAGAACCTTGCTGGGTCCTCTTTCAAGTAGTGGCCAGACCGAGGCCACTGGGGAAGCCCCCGCCACCACAAATAGGGTATAAAGGCAGATTAGTCTCTTGTGGATCTTTCTTGTACATTTGGCCATGGGTGGCTGCAAAGTTGGATTTGACGTTGCCTGCCACCTCTTCAGAAACATTGCCTATTCTATAGTTGTTGGTTTAAACAATCCCCGTGGTGCTTTACAGTTCAATAAGTTTTGAACCGTGGCGTTAGCCAGGAATGACTGCCAACTACTCAGGTATGTTGAAGGAAAGTAACTGTGTCCAAGGAACGTTATTGGAATAATGTGGCACAAATCAATATGGTGTAATTCCCACTCAGCCATGAAGCCGCTGGGTGAGCAGCAGCCAGTCACTGTCTCTCATCTAACCTACCTTACAAGGTTGTTGTGGGTGTTAAATGAAGAGGGGGAGACCAGTGTACCCTGCCTTGGGTTCCTAGGAGAAAAAGGTGGGCTATAAATGCAATCAATCATTAAAGGTTCCTCTGCTGCTGACAGCCATAATGGATTCCTGTCTGGCACTTGCTCAAATGTGGCATTGTGAGGGTATGAGACTATGGGATAAATTGGGGGAGAACTCACTTTTTATCTCTGCTTCAAAACTGGGGGGGGGGGAGCCCTTCCCAACTTCAGCTCTTCCCCTTCCTTCTGCCACCACCCCAACAATCACTGCAAGATGGGAATAACACTAGCCTATGCAGGTGGTGCGGTGGGTTAAATCACAGAGCCTAGGACTTGCCGATCAGAAGGTCGGCGGTTCGAATCCCCACGACGGGGTGAGCTCCCGTCAACCTAGCAGTTTGAAAGAACGTCAAAGTGCAAGTAGATAAATAGGTACCGCTCCGGCGGGAAGGTAAACGGCGTTTCCGTGCGCTGCTCTGGTTCGCCAGAAGCGGCTTAGTCATGCTGGTCACATGACCCAGAAGCTGTACGCCGGCTCCCTCGGCCAATAAAGCGAGATGAGTGCCACAACCCCAGAGTCGTCCGTGACTGGACCTAATGGTCAGGGGTCCCTTTACCTTTACCTACCTTGCAGGACTGCAGTTAGGTTTCCTGTGGCAATGTATGTGCAGCGCATCGAACCAGAGCAGGGAACCCCAGCTGAAACTGAGAGTGAGAACAGCCCCTCTCCATCAGGAACCCCCAAACCAATTCCTGAACAGCAGAATCCTTTTAAGAACTCATTATCAGTGGTGTCATGATCTGGGCATCTCCTCCCACCCCATCCCAATAATCAATTAACGATGGGGACAGAGAGGACTGTGGCCCTGACCCCAAACAGGATGTGGTGAAGTGTCTGCCTTTCTCACTTTTGCTTTTTCTGTTCTCCTTTCCTTCCTAATCTGTCACCTCCTTTGAGATCCTGAGCCTGCGGCTAGGCCCTCTGTGTGGCTGCAGTGTGTCTTTTAATTTTAGTATCGCACCTGGCCCTTTTAGGTGGTTTACAAATAATTATTATGTTTGAGCATGGCAAAGTGTTGGGACTGGCTTCTACACAACAAGGACTTCACATTATTTCCACTTCAGCACGGTCCAAAGCCTCGAGGGCAGCCACGAGTTGGAAGCGTAAAACTTTATGAATCAAAGCTGCACAAGGGCTGGATCATATTGAGGGTCTGATCCAGCATCCTGTTTTTAAACCGTGGCCAGCTGGAAACTTAGAAAAATGCCACCCAAAGCCTTTGCTGTTAATCCATCCATCTCCTGAATGAATTTCTGTGTGTCTGCGAGTTGCATCAGGAGTAGTTAATCCTGCTGGGGAACAGACACGGTAATTTTTGATGTGACTTTCCTCTCCCCACACTCACCTCTAGGTATGTTCCTAATAAAGCAAAACCAATTTCAGAAGGGGGAAATATCTGACATAAGATCATGGGTCATGCCAACTGTCCATCTAGTCTAGCCTCCTGTTCTCACAGCGGCCAACAAGCTGGTTATGGGAATCCCCAAAGGAGGACCTGAGAACAACTCTCTTCACTTGTCATTCCCAGCAAGTAGCAATCAGGGGCAGATGCCTCTAAATTCCTGATTTACACGCACACATGCGCGTGCACACACACATCTCCTTTTATGAAAATAAAGTTAGGCAGTTGATCTGGTATGTTCCCCATTTCAGCTCTAATCCCAGAGACTTTCTCTGATGCTACCTGACACCCACGTACACCTTTGCCTCAATGTGCCCAGTTTTTTGAGCTTTCAGTAAGTCCGTCAGCATTCTGACTCCTGAGCAGGAAGCGAGAGTTTGGCCAGCTGCTCAGGGAGGTGTTTGGTTTCTGGCCGTGCACAGGTGGCCACTTGTCTCTTTGCTTGGAAAGGTAGTTTATTTTTAATTAAAACTTTGTCCCAGTACCTGGTTCACTGGTTCTAGCCAGATTAGCATTTCAGAAGGACAATGCCATCCCTTGTTTGAAGCCCACTGTAAATGTAGCGTTCTCCTCCTTTTCAATTTGTTTCCTTCTTTGTCTGCAGCTAATCTCTCTGTCCCTTCAGGATGTTACCACTGTTTTGTAACTCCCTCCTTCCTCCCCCGTCCCCCCACAAGTTGTCTCATTCATTCATTCATTCATTCATTCATTTGAAGGGACAAAAAAAGTCTGATCTTTTAAGAGAAATGTCTCTGGTATTTCAGTGTGGTCTGGGTCCAGATGTGCGCTACATGAACAGGTTGTAGGACCCGCCTGCGTGTTCAGCTAAGGGCCTGGAGAGCCTTAGCGGACTTTTATTTAATTTAATCTATTTACGGATCGCTTCCTATGAAACATCTCAAAGCAAATAACAGCAACAATAATTTATTACTTTAAGCAAGTTTATGGACCGCTTCACTGCTTAAATCCATCAGATTGGTGTACGTGGTAAAAATGGAATAAAACCACAGAAACACATGCTGCTAAGATTAATAAAACCAATTTGACAGACAGAAAACCTTTCATGCAAACTCTAAAAACAATGAAACAATTTATATTAAAAATAATACTGCCAGTTGAAACAGTTACTAAAACACCGCACCCATAATATTTTTCCCCAGGGTATGTGAATGAAACAACCCAAATATATACCGTGTGATGTGTGTGCATGTTTAATTTTTGTTTTCATTCAGTTGTATTCATTTCTTCATTCTTGCATGTTATTGAAGTATGCGTTTTTGTTCAAAGAAAACAAAAAAGATTCAAAGTGCAACATTTTCATGTATAAAAACAAGCTTGCCCTGTTTGTGAGCTTCCTGGGAGCATTCGTGAACAAAAGAAACTTTCCTACCCTTGATCAGACCATTGGTCACCTTGCCCAGTAATGTCTCCTCTGGCTGGCTGTGGCTCCCCCGGAGAACCACTGCCAGCCAGTGTAGACAAGACTGAACTAGATGGGCACAAGGGTCTCCTGACAGTATTAAGATTCCTTCCAGTAGCACCTTAGAGACCAACTAAGTTTGTTATGCACACAATAACAAGCTTAGTTGGTCTCTAAGGTGCTACTGGAAGGATTTTTTTTGTTTCGACTACAGCAGACCAACTTGGCTACCTACCTGTAACTAATACTAAGATTCTCTTTTTAAAAAAATAAAAATCTTTATTACTTTTCAAACTTACGAGAAAAGAAAAAGCAGGAGAAAAAGACAAAATAGAGCAGACAAGAAAAAAGAACAAAGGAAAAAACAATACAATAAACAATACAAAACACAACCTTAACACTAAACTGAACAAAACAAAACAACAACAATTTAAAAACATATAGCATGCCATTTCATTACTCTATCTTTCATTCCCTTATTTCATCGACCTCCTCTCACCTCCCTTTTTGTATTCCACTTCTGTTACTTGTTTCAGCAATTCCTTTCCATCTTTCTCTATTTTTATCATTACAAATATCTTAACATATTTTTAACCTTATTTTCCATTAATACTAAAGTACTTATTTATACTTAACTCTTTATAACATTTCTGCTAAAGCCATAAAGTTTCATTCCAACAATTTTCAAACACTCATTAATTTTACAATATTTCTATATACAAACTTTAAACTAATATTAAGATTCTCATTCCCAACTCTTCTAGCTGCTCCTTTCCAACTAGAGATCCTAGGAGGCTGATGCTTGTGGGGAGAAACTTCTACATGCCAAGCAGGTGCTCCACCACTGAGGCTCAGTCCCTCTGTTGTGACATTTTCTATGCATCTGGGAAAGCACATTTCCTGTGTGTTTGAGAGAGAGGTGTGTGTGCGAGAGAGAAAGGAATTCCTTCTCTTAAGATGGTACCCTGCCACCTACAGCTCATAAACATCCTTATACTTAAAGAAAACCAGTGGTATGTGATAAATCAGGAGTGCTTTCATAGTAGGCAACTTTTTTTAAAAAAAAATTAAATAAGTTTGCTAAGCGCAATTCTCACGTGTGTCACTTTTGTGGACTTATTTGCAAATGACTTTTTTTCAAAAATGTATGGTCTTATTTGCAGCTCACGCTGTTTTATGTTTAATTTGTACCACGGTGTTTTCTGCAGTGCCACCTCCCTCGAAAAAGCAGCACATGTCAGAGGAAAACGTATTTAAAAAAAACAGAAAAAGTTATCCAACATAGTAATGTTTGGCAGTGTGCCTGGAAAGTATATTAAACTCCACCCAGAGCATGAGTTAGTGGAAAAAATTAAGCTGCCGTTCACGGGGCAGCTTATTCTCTTAGCAGCTCTTGGATTTCCACTCAGTTATAAATATTTACCACTTTTTCAAGGTCTGTTCCCCCCGCCACCGCCGCTGCCCCCTTCAGCAGTTGCTTTACAGCCCTCGATTTGGCAGGAAGCAGAGACTGTGACTAATAGGTGTATGTGCGCACATACATTTAACTTTGAGACCACACCCGTGGCCACAGTGCTGAAACCTGAATTGCTTTAGACAAAACTCTGGTGTGTTTGTGTGTTTGTGCGCGCACGTGCATGTGCACACACATATATAAGGGCACACCAATGTGCTGCAATAGTGGACTTATCATCCAGTGTGATATTAGGCAGGCCCCAACCCTGGATAATTTCAAAGGGGCCTTGAAAACTGTCTTAAAAACCTTGGCTAACAAAATTGTGGCTGGAAATCTCATTGTGTGGCCTGGCCTTGGAGACTGTACTATTTATTAATTTTATTTGCTTCCATAAAGCTTACACACCACTTAATGGTTGTTGGGTTTTTTGTTTTTTTCTAAAGCCACCAAAAGGGTCGGTAGGTAGTGGGGCAGGGAGGGGGGTATTTAGTTAATTTGTTATAGTAGTTCAGTTTTTGTTGTTGTTGTGGTTCTGTGTATGCCTATGGGGTGAGGTAATTATAGTGGTATGGTGAATTACATCAGCATGCATTATTCAACAGAAAACTTCCTCTGCTTATGTGTTTGCTTATACTTTAAAACCATATATAGAGAGATATATAGTTCTAAACCCTCAAAGTGATTTACAAAAAAAAGATAAAACAAAATTATCTACAACAATTTAAGACTTTCAACAACTTAAAATAACAATAGACCATGGAATTGATTTCTTCAGATGTTTTTTAACTGTTTCCTATTTTGTTTTGTTTTATTTTTAATGGGAGCTACCTTTGGAAGAACTTTTTATTTATTGAAAGTTACTATAGAAATGTATCAAAGCCAATGTGGTGTCGTGGCTAGAGCAGGGGTAAGCAACCTAAGGCCCAGGGGCTGGATGCGACCCAATCGCCTTCTACATCTGGCCTGTGGACGGTCTGGGAATCAGCATGTTTTTACATGAGTAGAATGTGTGCTTTTATTTAAAATGCATCGCTGGGTTATTTGTGGGTCATAGGAATTCGTTCATTTCGCTCCAAAAAATATAGTCCGGCCCACCACATGGTCTGAGGGAGGGTGGACCGGCCCACAGCTGAAAAAGGTTTCTGACCCCTGGGCTAGAGTGTAGGACTAGAACCTGCTGGGAGACCAAGGTTCAAATCCGGCCCCCACTCCACCATGATGCTCTCAGTGAGCGACCGTAGGCCAGTCATTGCCTCCCAGCCTAACCCATCTCACAGGGTTGTTGTGGGGATTAAATGAGGGGGAGAATTATGTACGCCACATGGTGCTCCGTGGAGAAAAAGGTGGAATATAAATGCAATGAACCAGTGGAGTTAAGAGTAGGTGATGAGGTCCTTCTCCAGGGGACCCTTCTGGGTGAGGAAGAGCTGTCGCTCAGTGCCTTACATGCAGAAAACCCCAGACTCAGTGCTTTTTCCAAGAAAAATAGGTGCCGGTACTCACCATGAAGTTGTCACAGTAAGTGCCACACTTTTTAACAACAACAAAAAAGAAGAGGTGCCGGTACTGCGAACCCTTGATTACCCCCTGAAAAAAGGCGCTGCCCAGACTCAGTTCCAAGTAGCATCTCCAGGTAGGGGTGGCAACATCCCCTGTCTGGAACTTTGGAGAGCCACTGCCGGTCAGTGTGGGTGGTATTGAGCTAGGTGGGTACGTTCCCATGATCCTGCTATGGGAAGCTAGGTGGACAGCGACAGGGCAATAGACTCTTCTTGGTTAAATGGCCTATCCAGGAAGGCTCAGGTATGGAGATGCAGGGTTGGGTCTTTGATAAGGGTCTAAACAGGCAAGTTTGTATGGAAAACGGTGTCCCTTCTGGCATCCTGGTCACAGAGGCTGCTTTATAAAGGAGCTGCAATTCAGACATACATTTACAGGAGCTTGCTGAAGCACCCCTGCCTCACTTTTTGCAACTTGTGTTTACAGGTCCCCAGCCTCTGTGAAGATCTCCTGTCTTCTGTTGACCAGCCTTTGAAGATCGCTCGTGATAAAGTAGTGGGGAAGGACTACTTACTGTGCGACTACAACAGAGATGGAGACTCCTATAGGTGACTGCTTTGCTCCTCTGGACAAGGAAACACTCCTTTACATTATCCATCAATTGACTCACCCTCTTTTTATCCCTTTTGATCTCAGGCAGGTTATTAGGAAGTGGCAATCATCAAAAATTGGGGGGGGGGAAGCATCACAGAGTAAAGTTTAAAAAAAGACATAAACACATTTTGCTCACTGCTAGACTAACAGTGTGGATTTACAGAGTTCGATTCACAAAGATAGCAGTCTTGGAAGCTCTCTTAAACTGAGCCAGGCTCTTGAGTCCACCGAGTTCATTATTGTCTACACTAATTGGCAGCAGCTCTCCAGGATTTCAGGCCTGGTTCTTTCCCAGGCCTGGAAAAGAACTGGGAAGATTTTACCTGGAGATTTTAGGGAATGGAACTTGGAGTCCTCTGCCTGCCTCTACCAATGAGCTACAAATTGGTGTAGTTGGGGGAACCTTCTGGAGTTCTCTCCTAATGACCCAACTAAAGAAGACAATAACCCAGAGATGTTCACAACTTTTAAACTATCCAGTAGACTATAAAACGTGTGAGCTTTGTGAAGGAGGCACAGCTCAGTGGTAGAGCATCTGGAAAGCCACTGTTTGTCACTGTGGACAATACGAGCCAGATGACCTGGGTGACAGAACTATAAAGTAGCTTCCAGTTTTTCTGTTGATATCAGCCCTTGATTCAGAATCATGAGGACTAAGGTCTTTATTTGTAAGGAGAGGGCCATACCTCAATAGCAGAGCTCCTGCTTTGCATGTAGAATGTCCCAGTTTTAACCCCTAGCAATTCTAGGTAATACTGGGACTGTTTCTCTGGTTTGCAGGTGGGTCCAGAAGGGTTTTCAACCCCCTGGATGAGGAATCGGTAGCACGTGCTTTTTATTTTTGAAGCTTTGGGTACTTTGAGCACCTTACCCACATCTCAAGAGATCTTACCCATTATATCGCTTTTCCTAGGCAGCTGAGTTCAGCTTCTGACATGCTGTCGAATGGCTCTTTGAGCTAGAGAATCTTGTATGGTGGGTCCCTTATAATGTCTAAGGCCTGGTTGCAGCTCCCACAAACAGACGGGTTAACTGGCGTGGTGCAGTGGTTGGAGTGTCAGACTAGGACCTGGGAGAGACCAAGGTTCGAATCCCCACTCAGCCATGAAGCTCATGGGGTATCATCTTGGGGCTTGTCAGTGTCCCTCAGCCTTGAGCTCCTTGGAGAAAAAACAGGGGAAAATGAGATATAAATGCAATAAAGGTAAATTCTGTTAGGTCCAGTCGTGACCGACTCTGGGGTTGCAGCGCTCATCTCGCTTTATTGGCCAAGGGAGCCGGCGTACAGCTTCCGGGTCATGCGGCCAGCATGATCAAAGCCGCTTCTGGCGAACCAGAGCAGTGCACGGAAACGCCGTTTACCTTCCCGCCGGAGTGGTACCTATTTATCTACTTGCACTTTGACGTGCTTTCGAACAGTTAGGTTGGCAGGAGCAGGGACTGAGCAACGAGAGCTCACCCCGTCGTGGGGATTCGAACCGCCGACCTTCTGATCGGCAAGTCCTATGCTCTGTGGTTTAACCCACAGCGCCACCCGTGTCCCTTATAAATGCAATAAATAATAATAATTAACCAGCCCAGTTCAACTCTGCTGCTACGGTTGGTGGGTAGCACCTGGGAAGCACCAATGGCAGAGACACCCAGCAAACACAAGCTAACTTTTTTTAAAAGAATAACAAAGCAAGACCAAACTCCCAGCCCCCTCCCCTCTGCACATCCCTATCCTGGTGTTTGGTTGCTCTCCTTAAATAGGATCCTTATGGGGGGAAGATGCTGATGCCAGCAGCACCGTCTTGGAACCTGTTGGCTGCAGCAGAAACATTGCTCTTGCATGAAGCTCCATCGGTTTCAGCCAGGCGGGCTCCGTTCAGCTGCCTTCTTTCAAAACAGCCTCCCCTCTAAGCCCGTAAATGCATTTTGAGGGCTTGTCTGCTGTGAAAACATCATTTGAGGGAGTAATGTTATGAATTTCTCGTGGATGAAATTACTGCTGCAGCCAGCAATCTTTCTTACTTTCTCTCTCTCTCCCCCCACCAAAAACCCCATTTTTAGAGGTGGTTAGGGATGTGCATGGTCTGCAGGCCAGGAAAGTGCTAAGTCGTGGCTGTGTGCTCTCGCTCTGAAATTCCATTCCTCGTGCTCTGCAGAAGAAATCTACTAACCGCAATTAAATCAAGCCCACCTTGCTTAAAGCCAAGGGACGCGGGTGGCGCTATGGGTAAAACCTCAGTGCCTAGGACTTGCCGATCGCATGGTCAGCGGTTCAAATCCCCGCGGTGGGGTGAGCTCCCGTCTTTCGGTCCCAGCTCCTGCCCACCTAGCAGTTCGAAAGCACGCTTAAGTGCAAGTAGATAAATAGGTACCGCTTTATAGCGGGAAGGTAAACAGTGTTTCCGTGTGCTGCGCTGGTGCAGGCTCGCCAGAGCAGCTTCGTCACGCTGGCCACGCGACCCAGAAGTGTCTCCGGACAGCGCTGGCCCCTGGCCTGTTAAGTGAGATGGGCGCACAACCCTAGAGTCGGACATGACTGGCCCGTACGGGCAGGGGTACCTTTACCTTGCTTAAAAGTGGCTTGGAGGGGTAGAGGAGAAAGGATATTGTTTGAGTTGGAGGCAGAAACCTGGAGCACTTGCTCAGCATTTACCTGCTGCAGAAATGGAGGGTAAGGGTGTCAACGGCTGCTAACCATGATGGCTGTGCTCTGCCTCCCCAGTCAGGGGCAGCAATGCTTCTGAATGCCAGTTGTTGGAAACCACAGGAGGAGACAGGGCACTTGTGCTCAGGTCTTGCTTGCTAGCTTCTCAGAGGCACCTGTTCAGCCACTGTGAGAACAGGATGCTGGACTAGATGTCTGTGGGCCTGACCCAGCTGGCTCTTCTTACATTCTAATGATATAGGTAAGAGTTCCTAAATGGAAGAAGTATGTTAGTTCTCCACCACCATCACTCCCAAGAGGTGATGGAAATCTCAGAGCTCTTATTTCTTGTGTATTTTTACTGCCACCAGCAAATGAGGCTATAAAGCTGCTAAAAGGTAAAGGGACCCCTGACCATTAGGTCCAGTCGTGGACGACTCTGGGGTTGCAGCGCTCATTTCGCTTTATTGGCCGAGGGAGCCGGCGTACAGCTTCTGGGTCATGGGGCAGCATGACTAAGCCGCTTCTGGCAAACCAGAGCTGCGCACAGAAACGCCATTTACCTTCCCGCCAGAGCAATACCTATTTATCTACTTGCACTTTGATGTGCTTTCAGACTGGTAGGTTGGCAGGAGCTGGGACTGAGCAATGGGAGCTCACTCCGTCGCAGGGGTTCGAACCCCCTACCTTCTGATCGGCAAGCCCTAGGTTCTGTGGTTTAACCCACGCACCACCTGCATCCACACTAGCAAAGCTGCTAGTCCACACTTTTTTGCCTTTTTTATAAAACAAATAATATTGCTCTATTTATAGTCTGCCTTTGGTCATAGCCTCATGGTGGCTCTCAAAGCATGAGAAAACAGTTTTGCAACACAGAAGGCATCATGAAAAACAGCTAAAATAACTCAAAGCAAATATGGCACCAAAAGAGCTTTTAAGCTCTTTGCCTTGCTTGGATTTTAACTTGTGTAGGGTTAGGGTTAGCCACAAATGGCTGAAATCGTGCCGCTTAAATGCATGTTGGGTGCCATTGTGCTGTGCTAGCAGAGCCTTTGCTTTAGACAGCCAGCACCAGGCGCATGGTTGCTGGAGCTGTTGGGATGGGCAGTTCAAAACATCTGCAGAGACCCATGCTAGAGATGGCACACCCATCGTTCCCTGTTCCAAATATCAAGCAGGGTCTGCAAATTCAAAGCAATGAGGTGAGAGTTAGGTGGAAGAATGCTGAGGTGGAGTGCTCCAGTGTACTCCTTTGGACTGCAGTTGTGTTGCGTGTCAATTTTTTTGCTTAAAAGATACTTATCTCATCAAGGGGAGAGGTTCTGCCATATTCCTCTGTGCCAGCTGTCCTCATTTCCTATTGCTAGGAAGAATTTGTTCCTTTATGTAATCTTTTGATATTTTGCCTTTCTCCCTAATTGGGATTCAGGACAGCTTCCAACATGGTAAAGCTTCATTATAAAAGCTAAACTAGTTAACAATAGTTACAGTACCTCAAAACACTCTTAGAGCCAGCAGTTAAAATCCAGTGTGCCTTGACGGCAGCCCAGTGGACAACCTCATCTGCACCTCAGTTTCCAAAGGCCTGTCTAAACAGGAAGGTCTTAGACAGCTGGAGAAAGGATAGCAAAGAAGGAGCCAGTCTGACCTCTCTTGGGAGGATTTTCCACAATATGGGAGCAGCCTCGGGAAAGGCTGTCTCTTGTTACCACCAGCCGTGCCTCTGATGTTGATGGGACCAAGAGAAAGGTGCTCACCCAAGGCTCTTAGAACCCAGGCAGGTTTATAGGGGGAGATATGATCTTTCACGTAGTCTTGTCCCAAGTTCTTAATGTAGAGGAACTTTCAACAAAGCGACACAGACCTCACCCTGCAATCTGAAATAGTGCAGTTCATTCTGCCACTCTCCTCATGTGTATAAACTATCCCTGACATTTTCTGGGTGGTATCTAGCTAAATTCTATTCAGAGCAGACCCATTGAAATCACTAGAGCTGAGTTTGTCATGCCTGTTAATGGTAATGGGTCTGCTTTGAGTAGGAGTGCTGTGAGATACACCCCTAAGCTTCTTGGGACAGGGGCTCTGTTGCAAAATGAGTAATTAATAGCAACATCCATGCTTGATTGTCTGGGGGATTCTGTTGATGCTTTGTGTGCTGAACAAGTTTGCTTACTTTCTGTCTTTCTCCTGCTGCAGATCGCCGTGGAGCAACAAATACGACCCTCCTCTGGAAGACGGTGCCATGCCATCGGCCCGCCTGCGCAAACTGGAGGTGGAAGCGAACAACGCCTTTGACCAGTACAGAGACTTGTATGTTGGATTGTGATATCATCTCTCTGGGTGTTTGTGTCCATTATCCTCAGGGCAAGAATGAATCCTTTTGATTTCTTTAAGATGGTGACTTAGAGGACAGCTCAGTCGGTATTGCACAGGACTCTTAATCTCAGGGTTGTGGGTTCGAGTCCCCACATTGGGCAAAAAGATTCCTGTATTGCAAGCGGTTGGACTAGATGACCCTCGTGGTCCCTTCCAACTCAAGAAGGAAAAAAAAGATGGTGACTTAGAGCAGTGGTAGCCAACATGGTTCTTCCAGATGTTGTTGAACTCCCATCAGCCGCAGCTTAGCACGGCCCAATGATCAGGGATGGTGGTAGTTGGAGTCCAGCAGTATCGGGGTGACACCAGACTCCCCATCCTTGTAGTGATGTAGAATAATGATGCAGGCTAGCTATGGGCAGTAAAGACAAGTGACAGTCTGGTTCAGGGATGGGGGAACCTGCAGCCCCGGAGATATTGTTCAGCTCCTTTCTGCCCCAGCCACCATTGCCAGTGATCAGTGCTGATGGGAGTCATAGTCTATAGCAATATTGGGAGGCCATCATGTTGGTTTAGACTCTTTAGAGCATGAGATTTTTAGGAGCAAGTCGTACCTCCTTCCTGCCTCCCTGCTTGTTATCCCCTTTATTTTTGCAGCTTGCTTTGATAGAAGGATGTGGATTTTTCCATCGGAGGGAGTCTGTCTTCAGTCTCTCCTAAGGCACTGTTGTTGCCTCTCTCTCCACTTTGTGACGTTGCAGACGGGCTTAGATGAAAATCTAAACCAGCCCCTGAGTTTAACAGGAAGGAACCTGCTGCCACAGGTTTGGGAAGCGTTGGAATAACAAGCATGTAGTCTTCAGCAGCCAGGATGGAGAGAGATTTCTCCCCCCACCATCAGATTTGATCTTCCAGGTGGCAGCTTAGATTTGAAAAGGGTGCTTGATTAGAAATGGGGGCATGTTAGATGCAAAACCCCATTCTCAACACGAAGGCAACCTCTTCTCTCATCCTCTGACAAAAGGGCATCCCGCTTTGATTTTCGAGATGATAGGCTGGCAAAGACTGCTGGGGGTGTAACTACAATTTATTATTTATTTGTATTCATATTACAAATCACACACCAAAGTCTGGCTTTCTGGTGTCCATGTGGGCCACTCTGGGCAACTGACAATGAATACAGCACATAGTTTGGTTTGTTTTAAAAGAAATTGGACAAATTAATAGAGGAGGAGGAAGGTATCAGCAGCTCCAACCAGGATGGCTACTCAGGACTGTTCTCCTCACGGGCAAGTATTCACACCTTGCCTCTTTCATAGCCACACGCCGACAACCTGCAATATCCAAAACATGTTTGCAAGCAGTATGGGAAAGAGCTCAGTGAGGGAGAGAGAGAGTTTTTGTCTGCCACTCTGTTTAAGCTGGAGGGAGTAACAGGCTTATTACTAAAGAGTGACCACAAATGGGAGAATTTGGATTGTGATAGCGAGACGTGTGCTTTCGAGGTCGGAAGTGGGAACAGGATTCAAACAGAAATTCCAGATGGCCATGTTTCTGCCTTCCCCCCTCAGTTTGATAATCTTGTAGGTTCCATGGCGAGGCCAGTGTCCTGGGTATTGTTTGCAACAAATGAGGTACTTGTTGGCAGCGTTGCCGTAATATTTGACCGGCCGAGGCCTTCTGCGGAAGATGCTTCTTTGTTGTCATTCAGGGTTTGTTAAACTGTGGAACTCATTCATGCAGGAGGCAGGGATGGTCTCCAACCTAGATGCCTCTAAAAGAGGATTGGACAAATTCATGGAGGAAAGGGCTATTGGTGGCCACAACCTTGATGGCTGTGCTCTGCCTCCATAATGTTTTTGAATACCAGTTTCTGGAAACCTCACGAGATGAAAGAGCTCTTGTACAGTGGTACCTCGGGTTAAGAACTTAATTCGTTCCGGAGGTCCATTCTTAACCTGAAACTGTTCTTAACCTGAAGCACCACTTTAGCTAATGGGGCCTCCTGCTGTTGCCTCGCCGTCACCACACAATTTCTGTTCTCCTGAAGCAAAGTTCTTAACCCGAGGTACTATTTCTGGGTTAGCGGAGTCTGTAACCTGAAGCGTCTGTAACCGAAGTACCACTGTACTTGGGTCCTCCTTGCAGCTTTCCCACGAGCACCAAGTCAGCCACTGTGAATAAAGGCCTGGTTTTAAATAGAAACACAGGAGGTTGCCTTATACCGAGTTGCACTGCTCAATACTGCCACAGCACTGACTGGCAGCTGTTCTCCAGGGTTTCCGGCAGGGTCTCTCCCACCCTACCTGGGGACTGAACCTGGGTCCTTCGGCACGCAGAGGAGATGCGCTCCCACTGAGCTACAGCTCTTTCCGCTTAGTAATGCTTGCAGTTCTCTTCCCTTTTAAGTTAATGAGCCTGTCTTCTGCCACAGGAACACAAAGTGTGTGGAGCAGCTGTGGCTCTGGATGCATTTATCTGCTTTACTTTCCATGCCGTCGTCTTCCTGTGGGGCGGCGGAGAAAGGGGATTGAGCGGGAGGATGGATCCAATTGTGGAATGCAATCATCCCTGATTGTTTTGAAAGCAGGGGCCTTAGAAGTGAGCTGAGATCGTCTCCCTGGCAGGAAAGCTATTGATCTCTTGGCCGGTCCCAAAACAAATGCCTGTTGACGGGGCGTGACGGCTATTGGCCAGATGAGCAATATGGCAGAAACTGGTTTCCATCATCAACAAACGGCACTTGTCGCCTCCTATTTTGTTTCAGGGCCTAGGTTTTTCGTTTTAAAAGAAAGTTCACATGAAACAGCACCATATGTTCTCGTTGTCCTAGTGGTTCATAATCTTTTGTTCATGCAGAGGAGCTTTCTTCATGCTTCAACATGCTACCACTAAGGTGGAGGTCCTAGACGGCCCTCTAGATGTTGTCAGGTCCCAACCCTCTTCCCAGACTCAGCCAGCCTGTGGATGATGGAAGGGCAGAGTCCGTCAACATACGGAAGGCCACAGGCTGCCAATCCCTGCAGGAAAAAAAGGAATACTGGAATACAGAGTGCCATTGTGCTTCCCATGGAAGCTAGAGCAAGCTAGTTTTCTGCTGCTGACTATACGACCCAAACCACTGAATTCAAATTACAGTGGTACCTCGGGTTAAGTACTTAATTCGTTCCGGAAGGTCTGTTCCTAACCTGAAATTGTTCTTAACCTGAAGCACCACTTTAGCTAATGGGGCCTCCTGCTGCCATCGCGCCACCAGAGCACGATTTCTGTTCTCATCCTGAAGCAAAGTTCTTAACCCGAGGTAATATTTCTGTGCTAGCGGAGTCTGTAACCCGAAGCGTATGTAACCTGAAGCATATGTAACCCGAGGTACCACTGTACAAGGAAGGAGATTCCGACTAAACATTAGGAAGAGCTTTCTGATGGTAAGAGCTGTTGGACTGCCTGGGAAGGTTGTGGGCTCAGCTTCTTTGGAAGATTTTAAATCAAGAGGTTGAATGGCCATCTGCCAGGGATTCTTTAGCTGCGATTCCTGCGTTGTAGGGGGTGGACTGGATGACCCTTGGGGATCCCTTCCAACTCAACAATTCTGTGAAATTGTAGCTGTAGTCTGGGGCAGGCAGTCGGTCTCTGCTTCCTTGCAGTGCAATGCCAAACACTCCCCCCCCTTCCCTTTCCGCCTGCCGCGAGCGCTTTCCCCACCACCTCTCCGCCATCTGTCTCTGGATGTGAATCAAGCATGGCCAAACCTGAGAGACTCAACCAGCAAAGCCTTTTGAAGTGGGTTTATTGCCCTTGGCTCATGGCTCCTAAACCCCTTGTGATGATCTCCCTCCCCTGTCTCTGCTCGGGCACAATAATTTGCCACAGCTTTGGCAGCTGGGGCCCTGCCGGATTGAATCCAGATGCCACAGCCCCGGAGAAAGTTGGGCTCCTTTCCCTCTCCCCCCCCCCCCCCGCAAATATTTTCTAGCCAGGTCTTTGCACAAAGGAGTCCAGAGCTGGGTTTGTGTTGCCTGCAAGATTCTTCCTCTTCAGCTTTGACTGACTATTTAAAGTTAAGCAGCAACACATATACAATGAAAGAAGCTCCCCACAGCCAACAGTAACTGCACTTAGTACTTGTGCTGCATCATTTTTCACAAACCACACACACACACACACACACGTGTTATTTACTGGTATTGGTGTGCACCCTCTCTTAAGAGCTATAGTCTTCATTCCCCACCCCCCAAACTGGGACCCTGCTTCTAACTCATACATGCATTTGGGGAACTGTTTTTAAATTATTCTTCACTGTACATTTATACTGTGGAAGTGCTGCTGTTGCAATCCACGTAAAAATCCGCCTTAGACCGAGTTCTGAGGAGCTTAGAATCTAAGATTCATTGCAGGGGAAGGTCAGGGAAGTCCAGGCAACAGTAATCTGACAAGTAATATGCTGTTGCTTCAGCTGAATTGGGGCTGAGCATGAAAATTAAAAAATAGATATTATGTGGAAGGAAATGGGAAGAGACTTAGCTAGCCAAATAAAAACCACAAAATGCCCCGCTTGTGGTGGGAGAGGCTCCATTTCCAAAATAGGTGAGTGTCAGATGCCCGCCTTGTGGCTTCCCGCTTTGGAAACACTGGCCGACTTTGGACGCAATGCTAAGCGCCCCTCTGTTGCGTCTGAATCCGCCCTTTGTTCTTCCAGAGCCGACTGCCTCCCTGTGCAGTCAGAGCTGTCCAGCTGCCGGCCAGATGTGCACTCTTTTAAGCGTACCTGGCATGGAGGACGTACATACCTAACCGGATCGGTATGTTTGCTTGAGGGCTGCTTTTGCACCTGTGTGCCTGCTGGAAAGAATTTGCCGAATACCTGCGCAGGGACCCACAGGCACTGTTTTGGGACGGATTTGCTTAACTTGCGGGGGAGGTGAAGGAACAACTGGACCGAAGAGGCTTATTTTTCTCTCCCCTTCCTGCTTTTACCATCTGTGGAAAGCTCATGGTGTGTGTGTGTGTGTGTGTACTGAACGTTACAGAATATATGGTGGCGTTTTGGGAACTCCTATCTAGGCTCTGCCCAGACCCAACTTTTCCTTGGTAAAGTGGTGGTGCCGCTTACCTTCAGATCAGGACAGCGGTACATGGTTTTAATATTTGCATCCTGGTTTTCTGTGATCATAGAAGGGACCATGAGGATCATCTGGTCCAAAGCCCTGCAGTGGCTTTTTCCCAATGTGGGGCTTGAACTCAAGATCCTGAGATAAAAAGTCTCATGCTATCATGAAATGAAGTAAATGGGATCAAAGCAGCTTACAGTAACAGCATTTATTGATTTTACTTATGTATTTATATCCCGCCTTTTTCTCCAGGGAGCACAAGGTGACATACAGTGGTACCTCGGGTTACATACGCTTCAGGTTACAGACTCCGCTAACCCAGAAATAGTGCTTCAGGTTAAGAAATTTGCTTCAGGATGAGAACAGAAATCTTGCTGCGGCGGCGTAGCGACAGCAGGCGGCCCCATTAGCTAAAGTGGTGCTTCAGGTTAAGAACAGTTTCAGGTTAAGTACGGACCTCTGGAACGAATTAAGTACCGTATTTTTTGCTCTATAAGACTCACTTTTTCCCTCCTAAAAAGTAAGGGGAAATGTGTGTGCATCTTATGGAGCGAATGCAGGCTGCGCAGCTATCCCAGAAGCCAGAACAGCAAGAGGGATTTCTGCTTTCACTGCACAGCGATCCCTCTTGCTGTTCTGGCTTCTGAGATTCAGAATATTTTTTTTCTTGTTTTCCTCCTCCAAAAACTAGGTGCGCCTTGTTGACTGGTGCGTCTTATAGAGCGAAAAATACGGTGCTTAACCCGAGGTACCACTGTACATGGTTTCCCCCTTCCTTATTTAATCTCCACAACAACCCTGTGAGGTAGGTTAGGCTGAGAGGCAGTGATTGGCCACAGTATTACCCAGGGAGCTTTATGGACGAGTGGGGATTTGAACCCTGGTTTCCCAGGTCCTGCTCTGACATGCTAATCCCACAACACTGGTTCTGTAGATCTCCTGGCCTTGGAAGATGACAAAGGCAATTAGGGAAGGAGATAAAACAAGACTTAGAAAAGTAAGCACTGTGTGGGAAAGATGGGGGCAGCACTTTTCTCCCTCTCTTGGCCTACTGACAACTACCCATTTACACACGGTCAGCACACATGTGCTATTTTCGGCACTGGAAAGGGACAGGACGGGCTTGCACACACACACACACACACACACACACACACCCCACTGATACACATGGTGCCTCAGAACGCAACCCCCGTGTAAATGAGTTTCTCTGCTGGATCAGGCCAGTGGCCCACCTGACCCAGCATCCTCTTCTCACAGTGGCCAACCAGATGGCAGTGAGAAACCAAGCAGAATTCTAGCACAATACCCCCTCGCTTTCCTGTGGTTTCCAGCAACTGCTATTCAGAAGCATTAAAAAGGTAAAGGGACCCCTGACCATTAGGTCCAGTCGTGGCCGACTCTGGGGTTGCGGCGCTCTTCTCGCTTTATTGGCTGAGGGAGCCGGTGTACAGCTTCCGGGTCATGTGGCCAGCATGACTAAGCCACTTCTGGTGAACCAGAGCAGTGCACAGAAACACTGTTTACCTTCCCGCTGGAGCAGTACCTATTGATCTACTTGCACTTTGACGTGCTTTCGAACTGCTGGGTTGGCAGGAGCAGGGACCGAGCCACCGGAGCTCACCCCTTCGCGGGGATTCGAACCGCCGACCTTCTGATCGGCAAGTCCTAGGCTCTGTGGTTTAACCCACAGCGCTACCCGCGTCCCTATTCAGAAGCATTGCTGTCTCCCAACTGTGGCAGCAGAAGATGGCAATTGTGGCTAGTAGGTAGGCCCTTTCCTCTATGAGTTCAGCACTGGGAAAGCAAACTGGAGCCTTCCGACATTTGCAACGGCAAGAAAAAACCCCACCACACCGAGCCAGTGCCGGCACTCAGAGATCAGCGTGGTTCCAAGCCACAGAACAGCAACTTGGCTGGGTTTTTTTGCATTGCCGGCCACATCCCCCCTGCCCAGCGGGGTAGACCTGAGGCACTAGCTCCAGTCAGCTCCAAACCAACTTGAAATAGCATGTTAGTATTTAAAACAATATTAATGCTAGATTTGATTCATTAAAGGTACAAAGGCCGTCCTGAGTGTTTCCATGTGTGCGCTTGTTAGTTCTGGCTGGAAGCATTCCCTCCGACGGCTTTATGTGGTCTCGGACAACGTTTTAGCACGTTCTTAAAATATGCCCGCAAAAGCCTTTATGCAGAATCTCATAAATGTGAAGCGTGTAAAAATTAGAGTGCCTCTCTCTTGCTCTCCCCCCCACCGCCTCATTTCATGTCATTAGGATCAAAGTACAGATTTGTAAGGTATGGGGTATTCCTTGTAGTGGACCCTTTCGCCTCCTAATTAATGTCTCGTGCTCCGAACAACCTGGTAAAATGTGTAATTGCAACAAATGGAGAAGGCTGGTTTGGGAGGGAGGCCGTACACCAGTCTTTCCTAAATTTCTGAATAGATTTTGGTCGTGTGTGTTGTTTTCGGTTTGAAGTGGGAGACGGACTTCTTTCTTTCGTTCAACGTGGCTTATTTGCGGGGTGGGGAAGAAAGCCTGCTCCTCTGTCGGGCTGTAGTTCAGCAATAGAACCCATCCTTTGTGTGCAGAAGGTCCTGATTTTGATACCTGAAGTCTCCAGGTATGGCTGGGGAGGACCCCACCTGAAACCCTGGAGGAGCTGCTGCCAGTCAGTATAGACAGTATTGAACTCAACAGACTTGCCATCTGACCCTCCAGAAGGCAAATCCCTATGCTTCTTCTATTTAAATTGCCCCTTTATTCTGAACCATGAGGGCTAGAATCCTGCTTTATTTTTAGGGGGAAGTGGTAGAGCATCTCCCTTGCATTCAGGTGGTCCTGGGATGACGGGGATGTTGGGAATGTCCTCTGCCTGACTCAGTTCAGATATTCTTTGAGCTGACAAGGAGCCTTTTTGCTATTTAACAATTATTCAGCTGAAGCTAACTGATCTGCAGTGGTGGTGGGCAGGCTATTTTGACCATTGCAAACCACGCCTAAAAGTTTTGCTGGATTAGACCAAGATGGTTTCATCCTGTCTAGCTCCCTGCAGTGGCCCTCCAGATGCTTCTGGGAAGGCCAGAGGCAGGAATATGAAGGCAACGGCCCCCCACATCATAACATTATTATGCAGAGAGTGTCCCTTTAGGTTTCATGCTTGAGAACATTCAAAGAGCCCTTCTGGATTTGGACCCAGTTGGGATCCAGTATCCTGCGTCCCACACTGACCCTAACCAGATGATTCTAGGAAGCCCATAGGCGGAACTTGAGTGTCATAGCCCTCTCTTCCTACCTTCCACAGACACTTCAGACTTGACCAGGCTTTGCACCAGCACCTGGCATCCCAAGGAATGCTGCCCCGTGGCCTAAAAGCCATTGCTAGATCTGCCCTCCACTTCCACAGCATTTTAAATCCCTCTTCTTAAAGCCATCTAACAGTCATTGCTGCAAATCCGACAAACTGCGTTGTGTAAAAAAAGGGGTCTTTGTTTTGTTTGACCTCGACCCATCCCCAGACAAACTCCCCGGTTCCAGGGTTTTATATACGAGAGGAAGGAAAAGTTACTTTTCCACAACGTGCATGAATTAGTATACCTCTGTCTTTCCATTCCCCTACCCCAATTTGTTACTGTCCTCAGGAGCAACTCAACAAACATCCATTTGTGGGTGGATTCTGTGCTACTTCGGTTCTGCAGGGTCAAATTCAGACAACCCTTCAGCCTGGCAGCCTCCGTAGTTTGCACTCAGGTTGCCTTGAATGGAGGTGTGGGTGCGTGTGGGTGTTTCCGTGAAGGCTTCAGCATGCGCCAGACAGAGCGCCCAGGAATTCTGTCGGCCAGACTTTGCCTGCAATGCTTAGGGCAGTGTGCAAGAGATACCAGCAAAGGTGTCAACTAGGTCAGCAAAAGAGCAGGTGTGAGAGGCTCACGTACAAAGCAGCTCAAGTGTAGCAGCTTTTGCAGAAAACAAAAACAGAAAAAACCCTCCCAAACTTTTTGCAGGCACAAGAGAAATGGCATTCACAGTTCGAACCAGCTCTCTGCGTTCCACACTGGACGCCAGGTGGAGGAACATTTAAACCCAGTCATGGGACCTCTGTTCTGCAAAGGCTTTCGACTTGGTTGCAAATCTGCAATAAATCAAAATATCGCCTCTCTCTCTCTCTCCCCACACACACACCACGGAGGGCCTGCAGAGCCAGGCTGCCACGTACCTCTTGTTCCCTTTAGTCTTAATTAGGCAACCTCACTGTAAAAAGGTGGGCGGAGGGAAGGGAGAGAGTCTCCCAGCCCACACTGCTTAGCAGCGACGAGAGAAAAGAGAGCTTGGGAAGAACTGAGCTGTAAAAATGCTGGTTTTAAGTTTCAGCTGTGCTCTTTAACAGCTTGTTGCCATTAATTGGAGTCGATGGCATTGTGCAGGTTTGAGTGGGATCCTGACAATGACAGAATGGAGGGAGCTGCCTTCCACTGCACAACTCTTTGCTGAAAAAGGTTCTCCAAGCCGTCCTACGGAGTCAAACTATGGTGGTGGGAGGTTTGCTCAGCACTGAAGCCCCTGTCCACTGGAATCCTTCCTTGCTAACCCCCCCCCCCCAAAAAAAAAATTATTGAGATTTCAGGAGGTACAGCTGCATGAGGGCTAGAAACTTGCTTTAAAAAAGAAAAGTAAAATGAGATTTTTCATGAAGTTGCTTCACCTGGTCTGTATTCTCTTAGCTGTGCAGCTTTGGAGCTGATTTTTATATACATACATGCATATGCACATACAAATATATACATACATAGATATTTATAATAAATGGTGATGGAGTGATTATGCTTTGCTCTGTTCTGCCCTGCTCTGCTCCTTACAAAGCTGATCAGCTGGTCTCTCTCTTGTTTTGACTGCAGGTATTTTGAAGGGGGCGTTTCCTCCGTCTACCTCTGGGATCTGGATCACGGATTTGCTGGCGTGATTCTAATTAAGAAAGCTGGCGATGGATCAAAGAAGATCAAGGGGTGCTGGGATTCCATCCATGTGGTGGAAGTTCAGGTACAGCCTGGCCGGTCTCTCTCTCTCGGGCAACTGGCAGTTCCTGAGGAGGGGAGAGAATTGTTAAATTCCAGGCGGCTAATGAGTGCAGGTGCTCAGCCAAACAATGCGATATTGTTTGAGGCTCATAAACTCCCCCTGCGACCGCTGCTCTTGATCTCCCCCTCACTGCCTCCCCTCTGCAAAAAAAACACACACCCTCCTATTAATATTGGAAACCGCTCCAAAGCCGTTTGGGGGGGGGGAAAGGTAAAGTCAGATCAGCAAACCCAAAAGCTCTCTTAAAGGCCAGTGAATTGCTGCTGTTTCTTCCCGCAGCTGTCTTTCTACGATTTCAGCCTCCAGGTCTGTTTTCCCAGTTGGATGGTTTAAAACAGGCCCTGGGTATTCTGGGGAGACAAGCCGAATTTGACTGGCTACAACTGAAAAAGATGCTCCCAGATCCAAAAAATATATATAAAAATGGACCTTTTAAAAGCAGCTGCTTATTAAAAGCCACAGGTAGTTGTCCCAGCGACAGGCAACATCCTTCTGGGTCAGCAGATTGATGACTCCCGAGCGCAAAAGAAAAACACGTCTTTTCTTGGTTCAGTAGAGCCAATTGAAAACCAAAGGCATTCTGGGGGCTTTCAGGAGATGGGCAGGATAGAGATGCTCTAGCCCATTGGGGGTGGGGGAGGTTGTTGACCTCTTGCAGCCTGCAGGGAAGAAAATAGATGGCACACCAGCACCAGAGCAACCCTGACGTGGGGAGGGGGAAGAGACAGTCAGCTGGCTTTTATTCAATAGCTGTCCATTTTCAAGAGAGGTAACTCTTTTTTCCCCCTTCCCTCCAGGAGAAATCCAGTGGCCGCACCGCCCATTACAAGCTGACCTCCACAGTGATGCTCTGGCTGCAGACGAACAAAACCGGCTCTGGCACTATGAACCTTGGGGGCAGCCTCACCAGACAGGTACAAGAGCCTTCCTTCCTTCCTTCCATCCTTCCTTCCTTCCTTCCTTCCTTCCTTCCTTCCTTCCTTCCTTCCTTCCTTCCTTCCTAATTTTTTTGGGGGAGAAGCGATCTTATCTATGAAACTTGCAAGGAGTCATGAAGTGCATGCTTTGTCGGCCGTGAGTCCCAGGTTCAGTCCCCAGTATCTCCAGGTGTGGCTAGGAGAGGCTCCTGGTCTGAAACCCTGGAGAATCGTGACCGATGGGCCCTGTATAAGGCAGCCTCCAGTGCTACTGTGTCTTAAGTGCAGGGCTGTAGCTCAGTGGCAGAGCATTTGCCTAGCATGCAGAAGGTCCCAGGTTCAATCCCTGACCTCGCCTCCAAGGGTCTAATAGCTCATTATAAGGCAGCTTCCTATGTCTTGAAGGAACAGGCGTAGCTCAGCAGTGGAGCACCTGCTTTGCATGCAGAAGGTCCCCGGTGCAACCTGCTCTGGCATCTCCAGGTGTGGCTGAGAATATCTCCTGCCTCGAAACCCTGGAGAGCCACTGCCAGCCAGTGCAGGCTGTACAGAGCTAGATGGATTAACTCGGTATAACTTTCCCTCCCTTGCTGTTCTTCGTTGGTACATAAGGAAAGTCCAGAGGGGTCTATCTGGTTGAGCCTCCTGTTGCCCACTCCTGCCACTTCCCACTAACTTTTCCATATAAATTTTATGAAATTGATTAAATTCAGCCGCCTTCCTGTGCCGACAGGGGTTACAACAACATCATGGCAGCCACGCTTCTTTTGTATGGAAGTCTTAGGTAGCAGAGGTGTATTTTACGTCAGGGTGTGGGTTCTGCCTTTATTTACACACACACACACACACACACACACACAGCATCCTTCCTTCCACAATGGAAGGCCTGGCCGTAAATCACTCCAGGCCTCACCGTAACGGGGAGAGCACTGTTCTGCCTACTCTCTGCTGTTGTAGATTTTCACCAGGGTTTCACTTTCAAATTAAGACCCATCCCGCAGAGCTCCAGGTGTCGTCCTTGGGTGAAGTGGAAGAGCAGTGGTGGACTTTGTGGGGTGAGGTCATGGCAGGCGGAAAAGGGGGTTTGTGCCTTCCACCAGGGGGATCTGAAGTTGCAGTGCGTCACACGCTCTGTGCTCAGGCTCTCGGTGCCCCAGTTTCCTGGTGCCGGTGGGCGGTAGGGGGAGAAACTCTCCCCCCGTTTTCCAAGCAAGAGAGGAATTGCTAAAGTCAGGTTGAGATCCGCTGCCCCAGCCAGGGAATTCCTCCTGTTTCTCCATGTGAACATTCTGGCCTTTCCGTTCCTCTGGTGACTGGATAATAAGACAGTGGGGAGTAGGGGAGAATTGGGGAGGGGGCACAGCATGAGCCGACAGGGGGCAGGTCTCTAGCCCAGTCACAAGGTGGGTGAGTCACTCCCTCCCCTTTCTGAGGGTGGGAGAGGCAGCTGGAACAACCCAGTTGTGAGATAGTGGAAGAGGAAGTTCATAGCATGCTGTGGGAGGGAAAGAGGGAGGGAGAAATCTTGTTCCTTTTGCCCCCTCAGATTTTTGCTAGTTGTATACTTTAAAAAATAAATACAAAAGATAAACACAAACTGGATGGTTATGGGTTGTCTCCAGCTAAGTCCTGCTCAGCATAGACTGTTGAAATTAAGGGACCTTTATGATCCTTGACAATTAGTAACTTCCATTTTTAAAAAACAACAGCAACAACATAAAATGAGATTTTCAGGCTGTGGCTGTTTGCACCCAGTTACCATGCTCTGGATTCTATCCTAGTGAACGCCAGTCCTACTCAGAGTAGGCCCTGAGTTGGAAATGGGGATGCAAAGCAGGGCTGCCAAACAGAAGAGAGAAGTGGCTTCAGAAATGGGTCTGGAAAGATAAAAAGGTAGCTTAGCTTTTGCCTGAGGTGGGAAGAAGCAGCTCTAAGGGGTTGATGTTTAAGGAGTGGCAGGGAGGTTGGTGTGCTGAGCAAGCAGGGCCACACACCCTTGTGTTTGTGTGTACATACACATGGCCCCTTGGAACACCTGGACTGCTCAGGAAATACGGAGGGCAGATTCCTTTCATTGGGGGCCCTTCAGAGCAGTGCCATAATATCTGCACCATACGTGAAAATTTATTTCCAGCTCCTTGCCAGCAGGGTGTCCAGGTGTGGGAAGTGGTTCTGTGTGTGAGTGTGTGCGTTTTTGCATGTAGAGAGCGGAAACTCCCAAAGGACTGTGGGCACCCTCCCTTTCCCCCCGCTCCCCATGCTCACAGCAGGGCCCCACAATCTCGCCTTGCAGATTCTGCATTCTCTTCCAGTGCAAAAATCCTAAACAAAACGGAGGCCGTAATCTCTCCCCCCGCCATTCCCCAATTTCCCTTTTGTATGTCAAAAACGAACTAGGGCCAGCTAATTGGAGCTGGCGCCTTGCCACCGTGCAGGTCACATCTTGCCTCGGAGGCTCTGACTAAATTACACGCCCCGTCGGGCCCAGCAGACACACTTGGCTTGCGCTGGTCTCCCCCCCCCAGGCTGGTTTTGCAAGCAGAGGGAGAAAGACCTGCAAGTGCCTCTCTCCTCCCTCTCCACTCGCCCCTGCAAACTTCCCGTCCCGTGGTTCTGGGGGAGCTCCAAACAGCTGGGCGAGAGTCTTCCAAGATGTTCGGAAGCTTCTTTTGAAACCCCTTGGCTGTCTTGACCTGAGACCTTTTTTCTCAAAGGGCTTTGTCCAGCACAGCATACGAACATAAAAGAGCCCACTAGATCAGGCCAGCAAGCCCGCCTAGTCCAGCATCCTCGTCTCCCAGATGCCCCAATGCAAAACCCACAAGCAGGACCTGAGCACAGGAACCCTCTCCTGCTCCCCTGGTTTCCAGCAACCAGCATTCAGAAAAATTTGCTGCCTCCACGGCTAGTAGACACTCATAACACAGTTGTACCTTGGAAGACGAACGGAATCCATTCTGGAGGTCCGTTCAGCTTCCAAAAATAGTTCACAAACCAGAACAGTCACTTCCGGGTTTGCGGCGTTCGGGAGCCAAAACATTCGAGAACTAAGCTGTTCAAAAACCAAGGTACGACTGTACAGTGGTACCTCTGGTTGCGAACGGGATCTGTTCCAGAGGCCCATTCGCAACATGAAAAGAACGCAACTTGCCACTTCTGCGCATGCACGTGACGTCATTTTGTACTTCTGCGCATGCGCAAGCGGTGAAGGAAATAACCCTTTCCAGTACTTCCGGGTCACTGCGGGACGTAACCTGAAAGAACATAACATGAAGCAGACGTAACATGAGGTATGACTCTACTAATCCACCATGAATTTGCCCAATCCTCATTTAAAGCCATCCAGGTTGGTGGCGACTGCTGCCATCTGCAGGAATGAGTTTCATAGTTTGACCCTGCGCTGCAAGACAAAAGTGTCCTGAATGCAACATACAGCTTTATTGGACACCCCCAAGCTCTAGTGTCATGGGGGGGGGACACAACCCAATCCACTTTCTCCATGCCGTATATGATTTTATAATGAACTTTTTTCACGTCGTCTCTTGCATTTGATTTACTGTAAACAAAACAGGCTGGTACCTGCCTGCATGCCCACTTCTCAGATGCAGGTGACCCCCAGATTTGCTGTTGCTTAGCTTAGGCTGTGTCTGAATCTACTCTTGCTGTTGCGTGCGTGCGTGTGTTTGTGAGTGTGAAATCATGTTATCTTAGCGCCGATGCATTTCAGACAACGTTGCAATTATCATTAATCTTGTTTTCGTTTGCTTGTGTGCCACACCTTGATGGCTCCGGAAATGAGTGCGATAAAACTGCTGGTAATAAACCGAGAGGCAAAATTACGTGGTGATCTCACACCTCCTGAGTCATGCAAAATGACAGCTTTATGCAGAGTCAGCCCTTTGGGGCATCTAGCTCAGGAACTGTACTGGTAGTTCCCCATACTTTTGGGGGGCCAACCCTAGTTTCACAAACCGATCCCCACTTTCCCTTACACTAAGGTAAAGGTAAAGGAACCCCTGACCATGAAGTCCAGTCGTGGCCGACTCTGGGGTTGCAGCGCTCATCTCGCTTTATTGGCCGAGGGAGCCGGAGTACAGCTTCCAGGTCATGTGGCCAGCATGACTAAGCCACTTCTGGTGAACCAGAGCATTGCACAGAAACGCCGTTTACCTTCCCGCCGGAGCAGTACCTATTTATCTACTTGCACTGTGACGTGATTTCAAACTGCTAGGTTGGCAGGAGCAGGGACCGAGCAACGGGAGCTCACCCCGTGGCAGGGATTCGAACCGCCAACCTTCTGATCGGCAAGCCCTAGGCTCTGTGGTTTAACCCACAGCGCCACCCGCATCCCTCCCCCTACACTACCCTCCATAAAAAGCATTATTTGGAAGAGCAGTTTGCACATCCCATGAAGGAAGAAAATAACAATAAATTTCTGATTGGTCAACAATTATGAATTGCACACTTACTCAAAATCCAGGTTAAAACTGTTCAGTTTAATGAATGCAACAAAATGGATGAAGTTGATCCAGCGATACCAGCTTTCTAAAGTCTGGTGGTCATTCATACCTTCAGCGCCCCCTGCCTCTTAGCACCTCTGTAGGTAATCCCACCTGCCCCCAGGGGGCAGTACTACCCATTGCCTGGTGGTGGCTGCCCTGGTATTCAGACCAGGGTCTCTTCCAACCCTACCTGGAGATGTCAGGGATTGAACCTGGGACCTGCTACATGGAAAAGAGATGCTCTACCACTGAGCTACAGCCCTTTCCTTAAGTAGTTGTTGTTATTATTGTTGTTAATTCAATTTGTATACTGCTCTTCATCCATCCACCTGGTCTAGGGAACCGCCTACTAATAGGGCTGGTGGGTACCTGGTTTTCAACATTGCGATATATCAGCTGCTAAATACCACAATATGCTGATATATCACGATGCCTGGAATGCCTATGTACGTTTCCGAGTACAATTCAAAGGGTTGGTGCTGACCTTTAAAGCCCTAAACAGCCTCGGCCCAGTATACCTGAAGGAGCATCTCCACCTCCATCGTTCAGCCCGGACACTGAAGTCCAGCGCCAAGGGCCTTCTTGTGGTTCCCTCCCTGCGAGAAACGAGGCTACAGGGAACCAGGCAGAGGGCCTTCTCGGTAGTGGCGCCTGCCCTGTAGAATGCCCTTCCATCAGATGTCAAGGACAACTATCTGGCTTTTAGAAGACATCTGAAGGCAGACCTGTTTAGGGAAGGTTTTATCAAACATTTTTAATATTCTGTTGGGAGCCGCCCAGAGTGGCTGGGGAAACCCAGCCAGATGAGCAGCGTATAAGTAATAAAGTTGTTGTTGTTGTTGTTGTTGTTGTTGTTGTTGTTATATTGGCTGCTGCTTCCCACCTTAGGGGAGGAAGAGGCAGCCGAGATACATAGCCCAGCCCTACACAATGAGCAAGCCCCAATGCCTCTCAGGCTCACGTTGAAGCCAGAAGAGCATTGGGGCTTTGTTGAACTGCTCAGCATGCTGGGCTTTGGTGGTGGAGGGAGTCTGGAGCGGCAGCAGTTTCAATCCTGTTATACAGCCAGGTGAAGGCGCCACTGTTCTCTGGTCCTCAAGCCGGTCCTGGCAGCCTTCCCTTTCTCTCCTCTATCCCCAGTGTTCTTCCTCCTTCCAGACTCCCAAACAGGTGAGCTCTACCCAGTGTAACCTCTGTGGTGTTGACCTCTCTCTTAACCAGATCTTTCTTCCTTCCCTGTTCCAGATGGAAAAAGACGAGACTGTGAGCGACTCCTCTCCACACATAGCCAACATTGGGCGCTTGGTAGAGGTAGGTCCTGACAAGGTGGGTGGGAAGGGAGTCAAGATTCAGGGTGCCCTCTTCTGCCGGTTAAGTTGAGTCTTCATGTGGGGTGGAAAGCCCCCATTTCCTCCCTGGAGTTCATCCACCTTCTTACAACACTAGTCTTGCACCTAGCAGCCCATGGGCCAAATCAGCCCAAATTTAACAATTTGCTTACCGCTCTCCTATATGGTGGCTAAATGGAACATTTTGGCTTCAGCTAACGCATCTAGAGCTAGAGCCCAGCCCCCTTGCTGGCTATTTTTGTATCTTGTGGAAACTTAAATTCTACCATTTTGTGTCCTTTATTTAAATTTTTGAGGTTGTAGCCAGTTAAATTATACTTCAGGGTAGGTCTGATGAAATGAACATTAGTTAGTCTTGAGGGCTAGTAACTTCCATTTTTTTAAAAAAAGAAATGGGAGAGATTCTCAGGCTGTGCTAGTTTGCAGCCAGATCCCACACTTTGGGTTGTATCTAACAAAGGTCATAAAGGTCATCTTGGGGTAGACCTGTTGAAATGAATGAACCTTAAGTTAGTCTTGAGGACCAGAAACTTCCATTTTCTAAAAAGCAAGAAACGAGATCCTTAGAGTATGCCGGTTTTCACCCAGATACCACACTCTGGGTTGTATCCAGCTAAGTTCAACTCAGAGTTGACCTGTTGAAATTAAATAAATAGGGTGGGGGGAAGCTCTTGATGGCTACTAGCTATGAAGGCTATGCTCTACATCAGGGGTCAGCAAGGTTTACCTCGCCTGGGCCAGTTCACTCCCACGGCGATCGCTCCGTGGGCTGGATCGCGTCTGCACAGACGTGATTTTCGGCGTCTGTGCAGATGTGATTTCCGGCGTCTGTGCATGTACAGACGCAGTTTTCGGCGCTGCGAAAGCGAGTCTCCGCTCCACGCTGTGCCAGTTTATCGCAGTGCGTGGGGACTCGCCGAGCGAGCAGCTCAGTTTGGGGAGCAGCTCAGGGGTCATTTAAACGACCCCTGTGGGCCACTTGTGGCCCATGGGCTGCAGGCTGCCAACCCCTGCTCTACATGCACAGTTGGAGGCAAAAGTGCTTCTCATCACCACTTGCTAGAGACCACAGGAGGGGAGAGAGTGCTCTTGTGCTTAGATCCTGTTTTACAGGCATGATGAACTTGCACCCTTTTGGACTCTCTCCCTGGCACGCTCCTTCATCATACCTGTAAAACAGCCATGCCCTCCCTCCCTCCTTTATCTCAAAATATATGGCTCCCAGTGGCTGCTGTTCTTTTAAAGGTCACACCGCCCGGCAAGTAGGCGCCTTCTTTCTCTCCAAAAATGTCAGTGCACCCTGTTAACACCCTGACAAGAACATCTCTTGGCCTCATCCTGATTGCCAAGGCTGGGGCAGACTTGAAAGGGCAAACGAGACGGAGCGGGAGAGCATCTTGTTCATTTTGGGGAGGAGTTGCTTTTTGGCACTCCCAACTGTTTTGTTCATTTTTGCATATTAAAAGATCAGGGGGGAGTCGGGGTGGCACACTTGGCCAGGTTACACACACACCCCTTCCCATTTTACCCGCACAATTCCCCTCGGAGGCTGGTTAAGGAGAGAAAGAAAGGCTTGCCCGAGGCGTAAATGGCTCAGTGAAGACTCCAATCCAGGTCCCTTGGTTCAGATTCAACACTGTTCATTATACTGCTCTGTCTACCTCTCTTTCTCCTGCCTAGCACAGCCTTCAATAGTTAAAAGATCCTCAGTCACCCCACCTGTTTGCTTGACTGTAGGGATCCAGCTAGACTTAAACCCAACCTCATCTTTGAGGTTGTATAGGCTCCAACTGCACCATGCATTCAAAGCAGTCTCATGCCGCTGCCCTGGTGTCCCCCAAGGAATCCTGGGAGCCTCTTAAGGGAGCTGAGAGCTACAGTTCCCAGGGAAGAGGGATTGATTGCTAAACCGCGCTGGGAATTGTAGCTCTGCGAGGGGAATAGGGGATCTCCTAACACCTCTCAGCACCCTTAACAGACTACAGCTCCCAGATTTCTTTGTGGAAAGCCTCAGTTCTTGAAAGTGGTACGATACTGTTTTAAATGTGTGGTGCAGATGGACCCACAATTCCTGACTTGTATTGCAGCGGGTGTTTGCTTGCGTGGGTGCCTGCTGCCCTCTAGTGGCAGGGATTGCAACATTCTGTCTCTTGTTTTAAAACCTTAATGTTTATTCCTACGCATTTGTTTTTCAGTTCCCTTACTTCTCTCTTATTTATTTTAAACAGGCCACTTTGGGGTTTATTTTTCTTGCTGAAGGCAATAAGCCCCATTAAGAACATTGTCGCCTCAAAATGATTCTGTGGTTTAAATTGGCCTTTTCCCCTTGCCAGTTTAAATGTTTTTTATTTCAGTACCTCAGGTTACATACGCTTCAAGTTACATATGCTTCAGGTTACAGACTCCGCTAACCCAGAAATAGTACCTTGGGTGAAGAACTTTGCTTCAGGATGAGAACAAAAATCGTGCTCCGGCGGTGCGGCGGCAGCGGGAGGCCCCATTAGCTAAAGTGGTGCTTCAGGTTAAGTACAGTTTCAGGTTAAGAACAGACCTCTGGAACGAATTAAGTACTTAACCCGAGGTACCACTGTACATCCATCCTGCCAGCCATTACAAGGCAAAAAGGAGGGTTTTATTTTTAAAATACAGCGGTACCTTGGGTTAAGAACTTAATTCGTTCCGGAGGTCCGTTCTTAACCTGAAACTGTTCTTAACCTGAAGCACCACTTTAGCTAATGGGGCCTCCTGCTGCCGCTATGCCACCGCTGCACGATTTCTGTTCTCATCCTGAAGCAAAGTTCTTAACCCGAGGTACTATTTCTGGGTTAGTGGAGTCTGTAACCTGAATGTAACCCGAGGTACCACTGTACTTGGATGGGGGTGTGGGCTTCAGTGTGTACCAATGGGGTGTCTGAGGGGGCGTCATGCTGCAACGCAGAGCAAAGCAGTTCTGTTTTTAAGGGGAAAGGCGCGGCAAACATCACCTGGTTCCTTTTCACCTGAAAGTTTTTCACAGGTGTGTTCCTGTGAGGGGTCATCTTCCAGGCCCTCTATCTTGCTTCTACCACTTCCTCCAGGGTGGAAACTAGTACTTTGAATTGACTGTGGATTCTCTCTCTCCCCCCCTCCTCCACCCCATTTCTAGGACATGGAGAATAAAATCAGAAGTACGCTGAATGAGATTTATTTTGGGAAAACGAAGGACATTGTCAATGGACTGAGGTAAGGGATGGACTGCAACTTTGCGGTTGTTGTTGTTCTCCCCTCCCCTTCCTCCTTCCTCCTTCCTCTTGACTCCCGTGAATTATTACCATCATTAAAAAAAAAGACATTTCTCTTTGAGGAATGTGTTGAACTGCAGCACATTTTAGCAATGCTATGTAGCCCTGGTTCCCTATATTTTAAGCCCACTACAAGCACCAACTGGAATTTCACCTCTATCCTACCGTTAAGAGTGCCCTGTTCTGTTAGATTCTTCTAAGCTAATCTTAGGTTTCTGTTATCCCCACCCTCTCCCAGCTGCATTTCTCCAATTAAATTGCAACACTGATGTGGTAAAGGTTTCAGATAGCAAGCTTCAAGGTAGCACAAAGAGCTTCCTCTGTGAAGAAGCACTCTGTGTGACTTGGCAGCTAGCTACTCTAGAAGCAGCCGATTCCCAGGCACCCCCAAGCTGTGTGTCCTCCGATTTCCAAACCAAAAGAAGCATCAGTTGACGGTGAACTCCTTCCTCTCTGCCTTTGCTACCTAAAAGCAACGTCGTCTGTCTCCCCTTTTCTCCCACTCAATTATTTCTACCTGCCGTGTTCTCTCTCTCCTGCAACTCCAGCGCCCCCCCAATTCTGCTTCTGTTTCTCCAACTCTTCTGACCTGTTCTTTTACTTCCTCTGCTTCTCTTCCCTTTTTCCATTTCCGCACCTGCTCCTCTCTAGATCTATTGATGCTATTCCCGACAACCAAAAGTATAAGCAGTTGCAGAGGGAGCTCTCCCAAGTCCTGACCCAACGCCAGATGTACATTCAGCCGGATAACTAAGCCGGCCCAGGTATTCCCCCTTGGCCTCCCTCCAGCCTGCAAAGTGCACCACTTGGCACTAAAACAGCACTTAACTTTGGCCGGGCGAATCCTGCCTTCCGTGAGCGCATGTTGGGGCACTCTCTGCCCTCACACAAACTAACCCCCTAACCTCTAACTTGAACCAGTTAGAACATGCCAGGGCCCGTTCTCTCTCTCTCTCTCTCTCTCTCTCTCTCTCTCTCTCTCTCTCTCTCTCTCTCTCTCTCTCTCACTGTCCCTTTCTTCCAAAGGCTTGATTTGTTCTTACTTGCCCACTGTTTTGGAGTTTCTTGCACTTGGTATGTTAAAAATGAATTGTGTGTGTGTGTGATTTTGTTTATCAGTCTGTGCATGGGTGGGGAGAGAAACCACGCCATAAGGGCTGTGTGTACACCATGCAGAAATGCCAGCAAATTCTTTGTAAATGTAACAACACCATCCCTTCCTTTTTTAAAAAGTGGAATTTGGTAACTGTTAGAAATTCCACAGAAAACCCTATCAGTTGATTTGGGGTACGGGGCGGCAAGGAGCTGTGTGGGGTGCTCAAACACCACCTCCTTCAAGCCTCCCTTCCAATATTTCAGCAGGCATTGCTCACAAACGTTTGGGCTTCTCTTACCAGCACTGTGGACTAGAAACTTGGCTTTATAAAAGTTAAAATGAAGCCCAAGATCCTGAATTCTGCATACACCACTTAAATTAATTTGGGGATTGTTTGTTTTTTATTCTTTTGGAATTTTGCAGAATACCAATTGAGTTGCAGGTTGCTGCTGAACTATTCCCCCTTTTTCTTGAGGTCTAGGCACTTGTTTTCACTCTTTCCCCCGATTTAAAATGGAAGTTGGATTCTGCCGGCTGTTCTGCAGCACCACAAACGGTGGCAATAATCCACAGAGCTTTGGGATTGAGGCAAAACAAGGAAAGGAGTAGAAAAGCCAAGGTCTGACTCATGGCCATTTCTTCCTTCCCCTGACTCTATCAGGAACAATACAATTCGCCGAAGAGTCCCAGCCCAAATCAAACACTGTGCAGTCTCATCCGCACTGTCTTAAAGGGGAAATAGAATTGCTCTTTGAATTCTAACTGCTTAGGCTGCATGGCAGTGACTAACCTCAGGCCGGCTTAACCTTCCACGAATTGAGCTCCTAACATGCCACAGAAACCCCCTTGAGCCGCGTTGAGGAAGATGCCTTGCTTGTTTTGATGGCAGCTGGGGAGAAATTTTCCCTTCTCTTTCAGGATCACTGCTGAAAAACGATTTTGTCTACTAAAGCAATAGATAGATAGATAGATAGATAGATAGATAGATAGATAGATAGATAGATATAGAAAGAAAGAACAGACTGGAAGTAGTTTTCCAGTAGAGTTGTGGAAACCTAAGGAGGTGTAAAATAATGGCCAACTGCTCCTTCACTGCTAGGATATTGAGGGGATCAGTCAGCCGGCAGTGATGGTGCCATGGAACCTCCACATTCAGCATTAGTCTATCTGAGTAACAGGGGCATGACAGTAGATGAGAGGGCTTTCTCCCCCAGCCAGCATGGGCACATGCAACCTACTAGCCTCTTCAGTCAGTCCGTCACGAAATTTATATACTGCTTGATTGCAAAACAACACCTCAGAGCAGTTTACAAAATGGAATGTTTATAAGAGAATCACTTGGAAAAATTAGATCCTTCGGACTATGACTTTCAACTACAGTGGTACCTTAGGTTACATACGCTTCAGGTTACAGACACCGCTAACCCAGAAATAGTACCTCGAGTTAAGAATTTTGCTTCAGGATGAGAACAGAAATTGTGCTACGGCGGCAGCAGAAGGCCCCATTAGCTAAAGTGGTGTTTCAGGTTAAGAACAGTTTCAGGTTAAGAACGGACCTCCGGAACGAATTAAGTACTTAACCCGAGGTACCACTGTATTTTTTAAGACACTTGGCAGTCATTACACAGTAATGTAAATTAATCCAGAAGAGGCCTCAACAGATTTCAGGGAGATGCCACAATTAGCAAGGAACCTGTGGAATGCCAGAAGAGCCGTCTTCCAGAAAATGGAGCTCTTAGCAGGCTCATAACTATATAACGTATAAGTTTCTGCCTCTTCTCTCCCCAAATCCAAGGCCCCTTCCCAAGCAGCCCCTCTGCAATCTTGGTTTTTAACCCTCCGTCTCTCTCTCCCCAGGTCTGTACAGACTTTTGCGGACAAATCAAAGCAAGAAGCTCTGAAGATCGACCTGGTGGAGGCTTTGAAGAAGAAGCAGCAAAGCTAAAACGAAAACGAAGAAAACCTGCCGCTCCGTTGACGATGCTAACGAGACATGCCATGCTCTCATTAGATTCCTTTTTCTTAGAGAACTTTTCCCCCTCTCCCTTTCTCCTCTCCCCCACCACCCGCCTGCCACTATTTTTTCTGTCTGCGTCTCCATCACATCACGTACAAAGTGCTGTCTCAAGTCCCACCCCCTCCCTAACCCCACCCCGGATGAATAAAGCTGTATAAACTTTCATCAGTCTCTCTCTCTCTCTCTCGGCTTAATTTGCACCATATTTTTTTTAATTCTCGAGACTTTGCGGAGCGCATTTCTGTAGAGAGAAAAAGATCCACGGGAGGGGGTGGTGTTTATTTTGTTGCCCTGGTTTTTTTTCCCCTGGTCCCCCCACCCCAACATCTATATGCATAAAATCACCAGGCCATTCTGTTAGTCTTACCCCCCCTTCCCCTCCCTTCCGTCCCCCTCCCCTCCCTCTGCTTTTTTCTTTTCATCTTTTGTTACATTGGTGTAAAAAATGTAAAACAAAACAAACAACAAAAAAACTTTATTATATACTGTGGTGTGTGAAAGAGGAAAACGAAAAACTGGAAAAGAAATTGTTCCATGTATGTTTGGGGGTGGGGGGCTGTGCGGGAGGGGGGGTGCAGAAGGCTGAAGTAAACTCTCTCCCTCCCACCCCCCGACTTTTTGAGCTGCGAGGAATTTTGCTGAGTTGGTGATGGCTGCAAGATGTTCTTTCTTAATGGGGACAGTGAGGTGCTTTCTCTCTCCCCCCGCCCCCCAATCCCTTCTCTTGTTTTGATTTCTATGGAATGCAGAAAATTTTTTAAACCCACCCCTCCCCGGTTATTTTTATTTTATTTGTAATGCTTAAATCGGAATCTACATCTTATACTTGAGCCTCCATACTTAAAAATAAAAAATAAAATAAACCACAAAAAAAATGTGAAAACTTGCGTTGGGAAGTTCACAGTTTTTGCATGTTCCTTACAGGGGGTTTGTTTGACATGTGGTGGTGCTGGTAACAAGTCAGTCAGAGGGATAGCCTGTCTAGTATGCACTCTCCCCAAAGGTTACTGGACTACAACTCCCATCACCCCCAGCTAGCGGGACAAGTGGTCAGGGATCATGGGAATTGTAGTCCAACAACAGGTGGAGATCCAAATTCGAAAAACACTGGGCTATGTTGAAAGACTGGCCACATTCACACCATGCATTTAAAGTTCTACAATACCACTTTGAAACAATCATGGCTGTAGTTTTGTTAAGGATGCTGAAAGTTGTGGGGGGGGCACATTTTACCCTCTCAGAACTACAGTTCCCAAAGTGGTTTAGCAGCCCGTCCCTCCCCACAGGGAGCTCTGAGAATGGCAGTGCTGGGAGGGAAAGAGAGGTCTCTGTTAAAAGAGTGAAGAAAGTTCCTATTGTTTTGAGGTGTTTTCCTCCACAATTCGAATTAAACAACCTACCTACATTTTAAAGCAGCGAAGTATTTTCTGGGAAGAGTGATGGGCTAGCTTGAGTTGTACTAGAGGTCACCTACTTCTGTATTCACAACCAGAGTTTTCTAGTATCATTTTTGCAGTCAACATGTTATGGACATGGGTGGCGCTGTGGTGTAAACCACAGCACCTAGGACTTGCCGATCAGAAGGTCGGCAGTTTGAAAACCTGTGACGGGGTGAGCTCCTGTTGTTCAGTCCCTGCTCCTGCCAACCTAGCAGTTCGAAAGCACATCAAAGTGCAAGTAGTTAAATAGGTAGCACTCTGGCGGGAAGGTAAACGGCATTTCCGTGCACTGCTCTGGTTCGCCAGAAGTGGCTTAGTCCTGCTGGCCACATGACCCGGAAACTGTACGTCGGATCCCTCAGCCAGTAAGGAGATGAGCGCCGCAACATCAGAGTCATTCGTGACTGGACCTAATGGTCAGGGATCCCTTTTGTGGGGGGGGACATCCTCACCTTTCCAGAGTTTAGGCTGACTAAAACACCCCCAGGAAACCTATCCTGTTCAAATATCGACACTGAAGAGAGGAGTGAGATTGTGGCCAAGATTAACAACATAAGAGAATGATCTGCTGGCCCATCTAGTCTGTCAACAATGTCTAGGCAACACGATGACCATAGACATATGTTATAGAATTCCTTCAAACCATAAAAAGTACCAAATGAAATCTTTAGTCTCAAAGTCTCAGAAAACCTTTAAATGAAGCGAGATAGCAAACCTTGTATGATGAAAGACGAGCTGTGAAGCTTTGTGTATTCAGCAAATATGATGTCCAACACTGAACAGTTGTTCCGGATATTGACTACTGTTTTGTAGAATTCTTCGTCAGCATGGTGGGAGAATATAGAATTGCTAAATTTTGTACTTGTTACCGTTTGAAGGAATCCTGTAAAGTCTATTACGTATGTATATGGTCATTGTTTTGCCTAGACATTGCTGATGTTCTCTTTGCAACACAGGGGTTTGTTTGGTTACTTATTGCTGGCCCATCTAGTCCAGCATCTTGCTTTCACAGTGGCTAACCAGATGCCCCAATATAAAACCAGCAGCCCTCTCCATTTCCAGCAACTGCTATCCAGAAACACTGCTGCCTCATTTATGGATAGCCCTCTTCTCTAAGAATTTGTCCAATACTCTCAAAGTCATCCAAGTTGGTGGCTGTGACTGCCTCCTATGGGTGCAAGTTCCACACTTTTAAATATGTGCAGTGTGAAGAATTTTACCTGCCCCAAATCGTCCAACATTGAACTTCATTGGCTGTCCACGGTTCTGTTTCATCATCTCCCAAGCATCCAGACATTATTAGAAAGCGGGGGTTAAGTTTATTTTCATATTTATCCATCTGTGCAAATAAAACGCTTATTCACAATGAATGCCCAATGTGTGTGCCACAGAACAAGACCTCTGCCCTTCACCCTCGATGGGTCTTGGCAGAATTCACCTGTGACTGTGTTTATGAAGTCAAATAACTCTTTGACGCCCAGAGTTATAGCTTTACCCAATCCCCACTTGCAGTGATTTCCCTTTGATCCCATCCAAATCTCATTAAATTACATTTTTCCTTATTTTGGATTGTGATTGTGAAGAGGGAGCTATGTGCACCTTGAGTTCCAAAAGACACTTAAAAAAAAATATATGCACCATTTTCACTCCTCAGCTTACAACCTGTGAGATTAATTCCCCAACCTACCCTTTTAAATAGAAACATTGTCCGTTTAGAGGTAGTCAGCCCCAACCCCGAAATGGAGAAGGATCTGTTCAACAGTAAAGGATTAACTGTGTTGCGTGCTCTCCAAAGTCCAGAGGAATGGAGAAAGCCTTCACAGCATCTTCATTCACTTAAAAATTGTGCCTTGTCAGCTCTCGGGAGGTTCTTCTTGAGCACCCAGGAGAGCCTCTCTCTCTTCAAGAGACGGTAGCCTCTTCCGACGGTAGGCAAGGAACTGAAACGAGATCTGAATTGGTGAAGTTAAGGACAGTTTCTGCAGCAGGAAGAGCCAATTTTAGTTTTTAATTGTGTGCCTCTTGATTTTACCGTTGGTCCATCTCAAATTAATCTGTGTAATCCTTTTATTTTTTAAAAAGACCCTTGCTACTTAAATGTGGTGTTGCAAAAAAGAGAAAAGAAATCAAGTCAGCAGCATATATCTTCCTATATAGATAGAAACGTAATGCTGTCGTCACGCAGCCCCATTGGAATGTTTCATCACAATTCTGGATTTGCACGAAGACAGGGCAGAGGAGCAGAAGAGAAGATGCAGCAGAGTAGACCCACTTTTCTCCCAGGAGCTGAGCTGGCGTAGGTGGACCCAATCCCAGTTTTACCCATGCAGCCGTTTGGTAGCTTAGGCCCAACATCACTCAGCAAGCTTTGTTGAGTAAGCAGAGAGTTGATTCCCTGGGTAAATAATTAAAAGATATGGCACTATGATGCATTGTCTATAGAATTCTCATATCTGCACAGGATTTTGCCTCTGCAGAAACGCAAAAAAATCTGAACGCTGGCTGGGGGTGGGAGTGTCGGGGCAGAGAGAGAAAGAAAGGATACAACGATGTCGAGAGCCAGGACTCCCAAACTGCCAATCAGCCATGGGAGGTGGTGGATGACGTAGCTGCCTTCAGCTTGGCCCCGATCCGGGTTTTTCAGCAGGACGCTGAGTCCGTACAAAGTGTTCCCCAGCATCACCAGAGCGAAGAGGGAATAAGATATGCCGACGGTCGATTTCCTCTTGAACTGCAGGGTAAGTTAAGAGGAATTGCAATTATCAAGGCAGCCCTGTTTAGGGAAGCTTTTAATGTTTAATAGGTTATTGTATTTTAGTGTTCAGTTGGAAGCCGCCCAGAAAGCTGGCTGGGAAACCCAGCCAGATGGGTGCAGTATAAATAAATTATTATTATTATTATTATTATTATTATTATTATTATTATTATTATTAGCAACAACAACAACAATAGCAGCTCTCAAGGTTTTCTGGCAGGGAATCTTTTCCCAGCCCTACCTGCCAATTCCTTCAGGGACTGAACACCTATCAGAGAGTCGGGAACACTTATCAGAGAGTCGGGAAGAATAGGTTGCAATTGTGGACATCTAAGGGTGATGCTGTGGGTTAAAACACAGAGCCTAGGGCTTGCCAATCAGAAGGTCAGCGGTTCGAATCCCTGCGACGGGGCGAGCTCCCGTTGCTCGGTCCCTGCTCCTGCCAACCTAGCAGTTCAAAAGCACGTCAAAGTGGAAGTAGATCAATAGGTATCACTCCAGCGGGAAGGTAAACGGCGTTTCTGTGCGCTGCTCTGGTTCGCCAGAAGTGGCTTAGTCATGCTGGCCGCATGACCTGGGAGCTGTACGCCGGCTCCCTCGGCCAATAAAGCGAGATGAGTGCCGCAACCCCAGAGTCGGCCACGACTGGACCTAATGGTCAGGGGTCCCTTTACCTTTACCTTTAAGGCAAACAATGCAGATGTGTTTGGAATCTTGCAGACAGAAGCAGACTTCAGGCTTCTCAGATCTACATTGGTGGTTTGTTTGTTTTTGACTAGAATCTCAAATCAACGGCTATTAGCCATGATGGCTATGCTCTGCCTGGAGGCAGTAAAGCTCTAGATACTGAATGCTGGGAATCACAAGAGCGATAGGCCCTTTGGGGCATCTGGGTGTCAGAACTGGAATAGATGAGCCATTGGTCTGATCCAGTAGCCAGGCTGTACTTCAGATCTACCAGGTGCAAAAAGTTTGTTTTTAGCAGCAGAACTGAGCTGAGCTCCTGATGGCCACTTGTGATCTCTCTCCCACCCAGCTACAGCCACTGCAGAAAATGAGCAAAGCCTGCTTTGGATCAGGTCAGACTATTCACCCATCTAGCCCCATACAGTCTACTCTGACTGGCAGCAGCTCTCCAGGGCCACAGACCAGGGAAGGGCCTTTCCCCTCCCCAGCAGCCCAACCCTTTTTGATTGGAGATGCTACTGGGAATGGAAACTCACGTGCAAGCAAAGCAGAATGTTCTGCCACCTGCTAAAAAGAAAGTAAAATTCTATATTCCTGCCGCTAGGAAAAACGTTTTCTTATATGCAACTGCTGTGGCCAGAATGATTATAGGGAAAAAAACTGGAAGGGAGAAAAAACTCCCTCAAAAAGAGAATGGCAAATAAGATTTTGTGAATACAGTGGTACCTCAGGTTACATACGCTTCAGGTTACATACGCTTCAGGTTACAGACTCCACTAACCCAGAAATATTACCTTGGGTTAAGTACTTTGCTTCAGGATGGGAACAGAAATCGTGCTCTGGCAGTGCGGCAACAGCGGGAGGCCCCATTAGCTAAAGTGGTGCTTCAGGTTAAGAACAGTTTCAGGTTAAGTACGGACCTCTGGAACGAATTAAGTACTTAACCTGAGGTACCACTGTATATAGAATCAGCAAGACTTACAGCAGTAGTAAGAAGCCAATCAGACCAAAAACTGATAGAGGAGTGGACATGCGTGAAGGAATACACCAAAAAACATTGTTCTGGTATTAATATATTGATATGCAATGAATGAAACTGATAGAGTAAAAAATTAAGAAGAAATGGGTATAAGATGAGACAAGTCAAAAATAATATAACACAGCGAAAAGAAAAGAAAAAGGAAGCCACACACAAGTGTAGGGAAGTCAAAATTTATGTTTGTATGTTTAATTTGTCTGTTTTCTTTCTTTTTTTGTAATCTAAGTTGAGAGATGTATGTATCTATGTATAATAAGTTGGTTTAGTGTTTTGTGTTTGTAAGTATTGCATTTACAGTGGTACCTCAGGTTAAGTACTTAATTCGTTCCGGAGGTCTGTTCTTAACCTGAAACTGTTCTTAACCTGAAGCACCACTTTAGCTAATGGGGCCTCCCGCTGCTGCCGCACTGCCAGAGCACGATTTCTGTTCTCATCCTGAAGCAAAGTTCTTAACCTGAAGCACTATTTCTGGGTTAGCGGAGTCTGTATCCTGAAGCGTATGTAACCTGAAGTGTATGTAACCAAAGGTACTACTGTATCAATAAAAGTTTTTTAAAAAGTAAAATTCTAGTCCTCATGGTTCAAAGAAAAGGGCCCATTTAAACAAAAGCAAAGTCAGCTGCCCTCGTACTGAGTCGGACCACTGCTCCATTAGCTTGATCTTCTCTGACTGGCAGCAGCCACCCAGGATATCAGATGCCCTGTCTCTCCTGGACCTACCCGGAAATGCCACTGCGAGTTGAACCCAGAAACTTCGACATGCAGAGCAGTTGCTCTGCCACTGAGATACTTTAACCTCCCTCCCAAGCCAGCCTGAAAGAGCCGCTGGTACTGAAACAGACCCTGCCCCATTTCCCTGAGCGCAGCTTACATTCGTGTAGATCTGTGGGACCCGGGAAAGCAGGTAGAGGACAGACGAAACAGACCCGATAATGAAACCAATGATTTCTTGCTGGGTGAAAGGCTGCGGAAGGAAACGAGGCCGTTAAAAATAAATAAATGGCCCAAGAACGGAACAGGTTTAAAATTAATTCTGCCCAAACCAGCCCGCCACCCTCTGGCTCCCCTCCTCTATTTTTTGAAAATATTTTTTATTCGTTTTTCAAGAATAAGGAAATATAGGCAGCTCTCCGTTTACAGTGGGGTTATTTTCTGGGAACAGCGTGTAAAGCCAAAATAGTGTAAAGTCAAAACAGACTGGGTCCATTGGCAGGTGGGAGTGCCAAAGCCTTTTCCCCCTGGTGCCCACCCGTGACCATTAGGTCCAGTCATGGACAACTCTGGGGTTGCGGCGCTCATCTCGCTTTATTGGCCGAGGGAGCCAGCGTACAGCTTCCGGGTCATGTGGCCAGGATGACTAAGCCGCTTCTGGCGAACCAGAGCAGCACACGGAAACGCCGTTTACCTTCCCGCTGGAGCGGTACCTATTTATCTACTTGCACTTTGATGTGCTTTCGAACTGCTAGGTTGGCAGGAGCAGGGACCGAGCAACGGGAGCTCACCCCATTGCAGGGATTCGAACCACCGACCTTCTGATCGGCAAGCCCTAGGCTCTGTGGTTTGCAGGGATTTGAACCGCCGACCTTCTGATCAGCATGCCCTAGGCTCTGTGGTTTAGACCACAGCGCCACCCGCGTCCCCCCCTTTTTATAGGTTTTCCAAATTACCCATAACACCCTTAGTGAAACATCATACATTTGTCGTAACTATGTCATAAATTGGGAGGGGTTTCTTCCAACAGAAACCTGAGCACCAGGCCTGCCCTGCGCCTCACATGACCTCCAGCTTCCAATCTTAAGGTGAAACAAATAAACAAGCATACCTCCCACCCAGTACGATCTTCTGCGGACGAGAGAAGCATCCTCCCTCTGAAGGACGCAGTGTCGTCTCTGGGAAGAGAGGAGGGTCTGTCCAGGAAGGAGGTCACAGACACCGTTCCCACAATGAGGAACGCAAAAGCGGCATTGATTGAAGCGGAGACTGAGGAGGGAAAGAGAGAAATTGGTTTAGGATAAGGCAGAAAACTGGCCAGAGAGGAAGGGGCGTGTGAACAAAGGGATGGGAAACCTCCTTAAAAAGTTTCCCGAAGTAGCCAAAAATTAAATTAAAATTAAGGGAAAGGATTTGCTGAATTAATAAATTAGAAACTGGAATACAGAAAGGGGAGGTATGAGGAAGTCGGGGAAGTAAGTTATAAGAAAATAAGGGATTGAAATTAAACTTGTTTTTACTTTTGTCTGTTTGTATTATTGTTTTGTTTTGTTTTTATAAAATTTTTGAAACTTTAATAAAAATCTTTTTTAAAAAAAGTTTCCCGAAGTAATAATAATAAAATTATTATTTGTACGCTGCCCATCTGGCTGGGTTGCCCCAGCCACTCTGGGACATATAAAAACATGGGTTTGAAATTGTTATTGCAAAACAATTTACATATAACAACACAAAGACAATATCTCAATGACAACTAAATATTAACAAACAACACATCGTCTAACACAGGGATAGGCAACCTAAGGCCCGGGGGCCAGATGTGGCCCAATTGCCTTCTAAATCCCGTCCATGGACGGTCCAGGAATCAGCGTGTTTTTACATGAGTAGAATGTGTGCTTTTATTTAAAATGCATCTCTGGGTTATTTGTGGGGCCTTCCTGGTGTTTTTACATGAGTAGAATGTGTCCTTTAATTTAAAATGCATCTCTGGGTTATTTGTGGGGCATAGGAATTTGTTCATTATTTTTTTCCAAAATATAGTCCAGCCCCTCACAAGGTCTGAGGGACAATGGACCGCCCCCCTGCTGAAAAGTTTGCTGACCCCTGTATAAAAACATACTAAAACATCAAACATTAAAAACTTCTCTATACAGGCTGCCTTCAGATGTCTTCTAAAAGTCAGATGGTTGTTTATTCCTTGACATTTGATGGGAGGGTGGGTGCCACTACCGAGAAGGCCCTCTTCTGCCTGGTTCCCCGTAACCTCACTTTTCGCAGTGAGGGAACCACCAGAAGGCCTTCGGAGCTGGACCAATGCAGCAAGCTTCTGCCTGACAATTTCCCCAACATTTCAGCAGTGTGGCATAGTGGTTTGGAGCATCAGCCTAGGACCTGGGACAGCAGAGTTCAAATCCCCCACTCAGCCGCAAAGCTCGCTGGGGGACCTTGGGCCCGTCACTGCCTCTTGGCTTATTCTAGCCTGCAGGGTTGTTTTCGTGAGGGCAAAATGGATCAGGGGAGAACCACGTATGACACTTGGAGGAAAGTTGGGATATGAGAGGCAGTGTGGCGTAGTGGTTAGACTGTTTTGCTAGAACCTGGGAGAGAAGAGGGTTCAAATCTGCCCCCTCAGTAATTAGGGTCACTGGGGGCCAGTACTTGCCCTCTCAGCCTAACCTACCGCCCAGGATTGTTGTGGGGATTACATGAGGTCAATAGAGGAAAAAAGTGCAATTAGTGAATAATAAATCATTATTAGTAATGTTTAGCCCTACTGTGGCTTTTTGGGAGTACATTTAGGGTTTCCCATAATTATGACGTCAGTAACAGATTTTCCTTCAGAGGAACAGTCTCAAAATGACACCCTGCCACTGACCTTCAGCCTCACAGTGTTAAAATATTTCAAAAAAAGAGGAAGAGATAAATTCATTATCAGCAGTCAGGAAGTTGTTCACAGAGTTAACAGATCTACAGGAAGGATTGGTTAAAAAAAAAAAAGTTTGATGAAATTAACAAGATGGAGAGGCAAGTCCTTTGTTTTAAAGGGTGGGGAAAGATTTAAGGATTACGATTTAAGATTGACCCAGGGCTTCTAATTTATGAATCCTTGCCAAACTTTAGATTGTAGGTGTTTTGAGACAACAATCTGCCCTTTTGTACTCTAAAGCATCACACAAACTGATAGAACTATACAAACTGATAACAGTTAAAATGTATAGGACAGGAACGTGGTTATGCAGTGGCAGAGTAGATGTTGAGCCCTGGAGCCAATTAAGTGAGCCTTAGAGCATGTACAGAGCGCACACCCACACCCTGGAAGTCGGTGAGCATTGAGTAGAAAGGTTTCAAGGGTATTCCAGGAAAACTGCAGCACTGGCACTTTGGTTCGTTCTTAACCATAGGCAAAGTAGGGCAGAGAACTCTGCACATGCCCAGAGGTAAAAACTAGAATTAAGTTGCATGCCCCAAACCTCAAAATGGGGCCCCAACTTGTGTTGAAAGTATTTCCTGAAAACAGGGCTAATGTTTTGGGTTTGGTGTTTTTTTTAAGTTACAATTGTTTAATGTTTTGCAAAACCTGCTTTTCTTGGTCCGTGTTAGTGAGTTGAAACTTACAGGTTCTGTTCTGGTTCTTGACTTTGTAATAGAGGTAGAGGGACATCATAAGCAGGTCTGCCAGTACGTAATAGATGGCTGTGTATACCTGTGGCAGAGAGAGAGAGAGAGAGAGAGAGAGAGAGCGCTGTCAACAGCAACTCTGAATTTAAAAGAATTAAAATTCTGCACCCAGGCTATACAGATTCCGCAAAGTGATCCAGATGTTTGGGACTACAATTCCCATCATCCCTGACCACTGGTCCTGTTAGCTAGGGATGATGGGAATTGTAGTCCCTGACCACTGGTCCTGTTAGCTAGGGATGATGGGAATTGTAGTCCCAAACATCTGGAGGGTTGGAGTTTGCCTATGCTATGGTTACCAGATTTTTTTCAATGAATCCGGGGACCCTTTTTTTGGGGGGGGGGAGCTGAGTAGCAACAGGGAGTCAGTTGTGGGGATGGTGAGGCAAAAGACCCTGGGCTCAAGAACACATGCATATTGTATAAAGGTGCAATGCCCTTCTTTCGCACCCTATAAAACATACAGTGGTGCCCCGCAAGACGAACGCCTCGCAAGACGAAAAACCCGCTAGACGAAAGGGTTTTCCGTTTTGGAGGCGCTTCGTAAAACGAATTCCCCTATGGGGTTGCTTCGCAAGACGAAAAAAATCTTGCATCCCCCCCCGCGGGTTTTTTTTTTGCTTTTTTTGCCCTTTTCTTAAACCGCTAAGCCGCTTATCAGCTGTTCCGCTGATAAGCCGCTTAACAGCTGATCGCTGGAAGCCGCTTGACAGCTGTAGCGCTAATCCGCTAAGCTGTCAATGGGCTTGCTTCGCAAGACGAAAAAACCGCTAGGCGAAGAGAATCGCGGAACGGATTAATTTCGTCTTGCGAGGCACCACTGTAAATGCACAGTTTTTTTAAAGACTGGGCAATGGCGTGCCGCCTGCCCGTGACTCCCAAGCCTTCCCTGATCTCCTGCCCCCTCCCCCCCCTTGTTGTGACAGACCGGGGGAGGCTCAGGAGTCGTGGGTGGGCGGCTGTTGCCCAGTTTTTTAAAAACTGCGCATTTATGTTTCGCAGGGTGCGAAAGAAGGGCTTTGCACCTTGCCTGGAAGAAAAACCATGGGCCTTGCGCCCTTCCTGGGCAACGGCCACCCATCCACGACTCCTGAGCCTCCCCTGATCTGTCAAAACAAAGGGGGAAGGGGGCAGGAGATCTGTACCGCCGGACGTCCCCGGTTCTCCTTCGGCAGTGGCGGCAGCAGTGAGCAGCTCCTGAAGCCAGCCAGAGCCAACTGCGCTACCAGACTGGCTCTGGGCTGCTGAGGCTGCCGTTGCCACGTTTCCCGGGGACAGATTTGCAAATATGGGGACATTCCGGGGACAGAATTTGTCCAGGGACAGATCTGCAAATCCGGGGACTGTCCCTGGGAACCGGGGACATCTGGTAACCTAGCCTATGCCTACCCTTCATCCTCTTGGGTCACCCTCCTCAGCACCCATTCCAGCTGGTCAATATCCTTGAACTGGGATGATGATGACGACAACAACAACAACAACAATTATTATTATTATTATTATTATTATTATTATTATTATTATTATTATTATTATTTATACCCCACCCATCTGGCTGAGTTTCCCCAGCCACTCAGGGCGGCTCACAATCGAGTGTTAAAAACAATACAGTGTTAAATATTAAAAACTTCCCTAAACAGGGCTGCCTTCAGATGTTTTTTAAAGATAAGATAGCTGCTTATTTAGAGGTCCTGGGCCCTAAGGAAGTTAGATTAGCCTCAACCAGAGCCAGGGCCTTCTCAACACTGGCTCCGGCCTGGTGGAACGCTCTGTCTCTTGAGACCAGGGCCGTGCGGGATCTGATCTCTTTCTGCAGGGCCTGTAAGACAGAGTTGTTCCACCTGACCTTTGGCTTAGAATCAGTTTGATTCCCTCCCCCTTTTTCTTTTTCCTTTATCCTCCTATGATGAGATTGCTCCCTAATTGTTTTAATGTTGTATCTTAATCTTTTAAATTGTATTTTAATCAACTTGTTTTTATTAATGGTTGTTAGCCGCCCTGAGCCTGGTCTTGGCTGGGGAGGGTGGGTATAAATAAATATTATTATTATTATTATTATTATTATTATTATTATTATTATTAATTTCCTTCACATCTGAAGGGAGAGCATTCCACAGGGCGGGCGCCACTACCGAGAAGGCCCTCTGCCTGGTTCCCTGTAACCTCACTTCTCGCAATGAGGGAACCGCCAGAAGGCCCTCGGTGCTGGATCTCAGTGTCCGGGCTGAACGATGGGGGTGGAGACGTTCCTTCAGGTATACTGGGCCTAGGCCATTTAGGGCTTTCAACACTTTGAATTGGGCTCAGAAACGTACTGGGAGCCAATGCAGATCTAGATTGGATGCCCAGAACTGGACAGAGGACTCCCAGGTGAGGTCTGACCAGGGCAGAACAGAGTGGTCCTATTTTAAACCACACAAAACATGGATGAGAGCATCCATTTCAGTTCAGTTCACTCTGCTCCAGAAAGGCTCTTCTTACCTGTAGTGGTAGCTGGTCAGCCAAGAACGACCCAATCAGGTTTAAAGAGTCTCCTCCCAACCATCCCAGCAGGAAGTAGACAGATAATGCCTGGTCCATAATTCCAGTTTTACAGGCCAGGTAGTATTGGCTGCAGAGCGGAGACATTGGAGGAAGAAGCAGTTAGAGTAGGCTTGCTGGTCAAGCTTTGCTTGGTCACCTAGGGCAAGCAAATGATATCTCCAGGTGACCAAGCCCCCAGTCCAAAAAAAGTAAGATTGTAGAAGTCTGCATGTAGACACACACAGACACATATACACACACGGTTACAATATTGCTTTTTATGTATAGAGATAGTTCTGTGCTTCTGTTTTGCTACTTTGATATTAGTTAGTTTTACGGGTTTTATTTTACGTTCGTTTATTTAAAAGTAGGCATAAACTGCATGATGTTTTTTAATCTCTAAAAAAGTGTAGGATGCAAGAACATCGCTGAAACAAAAATGCAAGGTGTAAACAGCAAAACAATTGTTTATTTTTGATTTTATTTGTTGAATTTATATTACCGCCCTATACCCGGAGGTCTCAGGGCAGTTCAGAGATTTTATCAAAGATAAAAACCACAAAATACATAACCGAAATGAACAACAACCCAATAACGCCACGCCCCCCGCAAAAAAAAAAAATCCACCACATTTTAAAAGGTCATAGGATGTCAATCAAATTAACCAAAGGCCTGGTTAATTAAGTTCTGGGGAGCAGAAAAGCAAACAAAAACAAATAAAATTTCAGGGAATTCAGAGAAATAAAGACAGGGTCTTCAATCTTGGGTCAGGGAAAGTCTGGGCAAAAAGATATACATGTATTTAAGAATGTAAGAAGAGCTGCTATATCAGGGTCAATGGGCCACCTAGCCGGCAACCATTTTTCCACAGAGAGATCTTTCTCAAGACATCTGAAGCAAGTAACGACCGCTGCTTCACATATGCACTTCATTTTAAATGATGTTTTCGCAACCTGCCCGGAATCCATTTGGTGAGTAATAAGTAGATATATTTCCTGGGCTTTACTTTAAGAGACAACGTAGGTGAGAACTGCAACGAAATGTTGCAGCGCAGGGCGCACTACCTTGCTCGAGATTGCAGCCAGCCACATGAGCTTCGTGTATCATTTGGAGGGATTTTGTCGTTGCCACTGCAAAGAAAGTGGGGAAAAGGAAAGCTTGGAGTTTCCTAAGGGCAGCAGGAGACTTGCTCGAGCGGGAAGTGACTCACGCCTCCAAAAAAAATTATGTTGCGTCAGGGTTGGTTAGCAATGAGAAACTCGCCCGTCATTCCAGCAGTGGGTTGTTGAGTTCTTCAATTAGGAGATATGATCTCTCCAGGCAACCTAAGAGGAAGCAACCGTTTGTTGTTTTTGCTTTTTGTTACTTACGGGAAAGCCGCCGCAGCAAAGCAGAAGATGGAGAGCAAGCCCAGCACCACGCTGGATATGTCCCAGCCGTCCTGGGCACATTCGTGGAATATCTCCCAAACCCACTGGGAGCCATTGGGGCAATCTGAGAAATTCATGCTCAGAGAACCAATCATTTGCAGATGAACTGGCATTGTGCGTATCTGAGCAAAGGCTCAATTTAGGGAATTTAGGGAAAGGGAGGCAAGGCCGCAGATGTCACACGAAACATAAGAGGCAGGATTGTTTGTCCATAGCCGAACCATGAACCTGCCAAGGAAGAAAGGAAATAAATAAGTGTCATAGGAATAATAATAATAATAATAATAATAATAATAATAATAATAATTTATTATTTATACCCCGCCCATCTGGCTGAGTTTCCCCAGCCACTCTGGGCGGCTCCCAATCAGTGTTAAAAACAGTACAGCATTACATATTAAAAACTTCCCTGAACGGGGCTGCCTTAAGATGTCTTCTGAATGTCAGGTAATTCTTTATCTCTTTGACATCTGATGGGAGGGCGTTCCACAGGGCAGGCGCCACTACCGAGAAGGCCCTCTGTCTGGTTCCCTGTAGCCTCACTTCTCGCAATGAGGGAACCGCCAGAAGGCCCTCAGAGCTGGACCTCAGTGTCCGGGCTGAACGATGGGGGTGGAGACGCTCCTTCAGGTATACAGGACCGAGGCCATTTAGGGCTTTAAAGGTCAGCACCAACACTTTGAATCGTGCTCGGAAACCAGTCTTTTAGCGTGGCTGCACTCTGAAACTCCCTGCTAATTGACATTGGTCAAATGTCTCAATTATATTCTTCCTGACGCCTGCGAAAAACTTTTCCCTTTAGGAAAAACCTTGTCAGACACAAATTTTAATCCATAATTTTAACCTAGAATGCTAAACAAACATCTAGAGGGAATCAGGTTGGGGGAGGCTAGTTTAAAGGGTTGTATCCAACTAAGCAAGGGACGCGGGTGGCGCTGTGAGTTAAACCACAGAGCCTAGGGCTTGCCGATCCGAAGGTCGGTGGTTCGAATCCCTGTGATGGGGTGAGTTCCCATTGCTCAGTCCCTGCTCCTGCCAACCTAGCAGTTCAAAAGCACCTCAAAGTGCAAGTAGATAAATAGGTACCACTCCAGTGGGAAGGTAAATGTTGTTTCCGTGAGCTGCTCTGGTTCGCCAGAAGCGGCTTAGTCCTGCTGGCCACATGACCCGGAAGCTGTACGCCGGCTCCCTCGGCCAATAAAGCGAGATAAGCGCCACAACCCCAGAGTTGGTCATGACTGGACCTAATGGTCAGGGGTCACTTTACCTTTATCCAACTAAGCAGACCCACTGAAATGAATGAACCTAAATTAGCCAAACTGTGTGGTTGGTCTACTCCAGAGGTCAGCAACCTTTTTCAGCCGTGGGCCGGTCCACCGTCCCTCAGACCATGTGGTGGGCCAGACTATATTTTGGAGGAAAAAATGAACAAATTCCTATGCCCTACAAATAACCCAGAGATGCATTTTAAATAAAAGGACACATTCTACTCATGTAAAAACACGCTGATTCCCGGACTGTCTGCGGGCTGGATTGAGAAGGCAATTGAGCCAATCCAGCCCCCGGGCCTTAGGTTGCCTACTCCTGGTCTACTCTTAACATTGGATGCAAGCCAGTACAGTGGTACCTTGGGTTAAGTACTTAATTCGTTCCGGAGGTCCGTACTTAACCTGAAACTGTTCTTAACCTGAAGCACCAGTTTATTTAATGGGGCCTCCTCCTGCTGCTGTGCCGCTGGAGCACGATTTCTGTTCTCATCCTGAAGCAAAGCTCTTAACCTGAGGTAATATTTCTGGGTTAGCAGAGTATGTAACATGAAGCGTATGTAACCCGAGGTACCACTGTACAGCTATTTGCCACTGGGACTTAATGGAGCCTCCAAGTTCGGGGTAGTGTATCTCTAACTACTAGCCTGGACCCAAATGTCAAGGGAAACCCTCCATCTCTTTCAAACCCTCCCCTCCCTAACCTGGGCACTGTCCAAAGCAGCTACTCTTGCAAAGCACTTTTTCTGGGATCTGGACAGCTGACACAAGGGCCATCAGCATTTTGCATACTTAAAAAAACAGCTCAAGGAAGAATCACACTCGTGAGCAGGGAACCCTTTCACAATCCCACAGGCAAAGCAAAAGAGAGAGGACTTTAGCCGGCAAGAATTGCCCACCCCAGCACATATTCTTGCTTTGCAGGCACAGAGAAATCGTCATTTCAGCACAAAATTTATTTTTCATTCTGACACACACACACACACACACACACAGAGAGAGAGAGAGAGAGAGAGAGAGAGAGAGAGAGAGAGAGAGAGAGAGAGGGAGAGAGAGAGTTTGGTCTTCCAAAGCTGAATTATTTTTTCTTTTTTTCTTTTTTGCTAGCCAAACAAGAAAGTAAAAAGCTTTTTTTTAAAAAAAAACCAAAACTTTCTGACTGGAGTCCAAAGGCAAGACCAGATTCTGGAGCGCTTCACCTTGGTGTGTGTAAACAAGAGGGTGACAAACCACTTCAGTATTTACCACACGGTGACCTGGTTTGCTATCCAAATGTTTGTCTGAGAAGAAGTCCAGTGGAGTATCCCCAGCCCCACATCCCTGGTCTGTTCTAGGTGAGGACAAAAGGCTGTTTTTCATTCTACAGAGCAGGGTGGAAAAGAGGTCACAAAACCATCAGCCCTCGTGGACAAAGATCACTTGGAGAATTTAGAGCTGGGGTCAGCAAACTTTTTCAGCAGGGGGCCGATCCACTGTCCCTCAGACTTTGTGAGGGCCGGACTATATTTTTTTTGGGGGGGGGGGAATGAACAAATTCCTATGTCCCACAATAACCCAGAGATGCATTTTAAATACAGTGGTACCTCGGGTTAAGAACTTAATTTGTTCCGGAGGTCGGTTCTTAACCTGAAACTGTTCTTAACCTGAGGTACCACTTTAGCTAATGGGGCCTCCTACTGCCACTGCACGATTTCCGTTCTCATTCTGTTCTCAAAGTTCTTAACCCGAGGTACTATTTCTGGGTTAGCGGAGTCTGTAACCTAAAGCGTCTGTAACCTGAAGAGTCTGTAACCTGAAGCATCTGTAACCCGAAGTACCACTGTAAAAGGGCATATTCTACTCATGTAAAAACACCAGGCAGGCCCCACAAATAACCCAGAGATGCATTTTTTTAAAAAGGACACATTCTACTCATGTAAAAACACACTGATTCCCGGACCGTCCGTGGGCCGGATTTAGAAGGCAATTGGGCCGGATCCGGGCCCCGGGCCTTAGTTTGCCTACCCATGATTTAGAGAGTATCCTGCTCTCTCACAGTAGCCAAGTAGGAACTGTCCCAAAGGGACATTGAGGCTTTGGCCTGATGGAAATTTGGTGGGGGAAATCTACTCTGCTATAGCTAGGGGCCAGAACTTTTGGGTTAGGTTCTATTGGTCCCTGCAGGAATAGGGTAACTGTTTCAAAAAAATAAAGAGAGTTGGAGAAAAAAAGGAGCCAGAATAGCATCCACAATGACCTTCCCCAGGACAGATCTAGCAGGTGGAACACAAAGAAGCGAATTCCAAACTGGCTGTGAGCAAAGAATATACTCAGTACATGCCCAGAGTTACTCTTGTTTATCGCTGCTTTCCACCTTTGCAGAGGTCCGGAAATGAAAGAAGCCACTTGTACATAATTAGCCACTTGTAATAATTAGCAGTTGCAATGGGCCACGATTCATCTTCTCCCACCCATCCAAAAACGTTCAATATACCATCAAAGAAAAAGAACAAAAAAAATTTCCTCCCTACCAAACTCCATTTAATAATAAGGTTTTCCCCAGGCTGAATCATTGCCTATTTTTTTCAAGCCTGGGAGCAGTTCTGGGACACAGGAAGGCCTCTGAGCACAGGCAGAGTGGCTTTTTTTATTTTGTAAGAAAGGAGGAACCACACCCAAGGCCTTCGGTGGGATGGGGGCTTGCTGATAAACAGCCTCCTGATAAACCTAAGCCCCAGGTGGTCTTCCATTTCATTTGCAAGACAGTCATCAAGGAATAACGATAGATAGTAATAACTCAATCTTTTTGTGTGGCTGCACTTTGGAACTCCCTGCCCATTGAAATCAGGCAGGAGCCTTCACACTCCTCTTTTTCGGTGCCGGCTAAAAACATTTTTTACGCCAGCCTCCCCAGATTATTATGATGCGAGTTTTAATCTGTTTTTAGTCTATTGCTATTTTACCTTAAATTATTGTTTTTTGTGCTAATTTTATCGTTTTGGAAACTGCTTTTGAGAAGGTTTTTTTAAAAAACAAATATAAAAATCAAGCGGTATATAAAATTTATAAATATCTTGTACTTAGCATCACGAATTTTTATCATCCTGGCCTTTGGCTAGTACGATAAACCTATGGAGCTAGCATCAATAAATTAAGCTGGGAAAGGAAAAGAGGGTTTTCAAACAATACCTGCCCTGGTTTGACCTCGGGGGAGGGAAACATCGTGCCCTACCCCCGGGTTAGGAACCCTACTTCCCCTGGGGACAATCATTCAACTCACTCCGATTCCCAAAGATGCTGAAGGCGCTTTAGCTCCTGGCCCTCGTCTGCGCGCCCCGGGGTGCCATTGCGCCCAAACCGGATTCGCTCCTCTTGGCGGCTGTTCAGACGCCGACCCGGAGCGCGGCTTTGTTTTGTTCTCAGCCCGACTCGGCCGCAGCTCCTCCCCTGCGGCGCCGGAGGGAGGGTTGGCGGAGGCGGCGGCGGCGTCAGCTGACGGCAGAGCCCGCCCCACCGAAGGGGGAGGAATCGGGGCCTCGCTCCGCCTCCCGGCCGGGGGGAACAAAGAGTCAGCCCCACGGAAGGCGCAGAGCCGGCCGCCCGCGTTTTGGAAGCGCCTCGGGGCGGAGCTCTGGGGTTTGGTTGTGGCGGCGCCTTAGAATGCAGTGGTATCTCGGGTTACAGACGCTGCAGGTTACAGACGCCGCTAACCCAGAAATAGTACCTCGGGTTAAGAACTTTGCTTCAGGGATGAGAACAGAAATCGTGCTCCAGCGGTGCAGCGGCAGCGGGAGGCCCCATTAGCTAAAGTGGTGCTTCAGGTTAAGAACAGTTTCAGGTTAAGAACGGACCTCCAGAACGAATTAAGTACTTAGCCCGAGGTACCACTGTAATTGTAGAGTTGGTCAAGGGGATCCCTAGTCCAACACCCCCCCCCCCGCAATGCAGGAATCTCAACTAAAGCATCCCTGATAGACAGCCATCCAACCTCTGCTTAAAAACTTTAGAACCATCTTTATGTATGCAACTAGGGTGACTAGAATTTTTTCCCCAAACATTTTTTATTAAGTTTTTCACAGTCCTGACAAATATAACATAGAAAAAAGAAAGAAAAGCACACAAAAGAAAACACATTACAATACAGTGGTACCTCGGGTTACATATGCTTCAGGTTACAGACTCCGCTAACCCAGAAATAGTACCTCAGGTTAAGAACTTTGCTTCAGGATGAGAACAGAAATCACACGGCAGCGGGAGGCCCCATTAGCTAAAGTGGTGTCTCAGGTTAAGAACAGTTTCAGGTTAAGAACGGACCTCCAGAATTAATTAAGTTCTTAACCCAAGGTATCACTGTAATTGTAGAGTTGGTTAAGGGGACTCCTGAGGGTAATCTAGTCCAACCCTTTGAAATGCAGGAATCTCAACTAAAGCATCCCTGATAGACGGCCATCCAACCTCTGCTTAAAACCTTCCAGTGAAATCCCAAAAAACTTTAGAACCATCTTTATGTATGCAACTACGGCGGCTAGAATTTTAGTAGCAAAACACTGGAAATGTGACTTAATTCCTACAAAGCTTGACTGGCAGGTGAAGATGATAGAATACTTGGAAATTGTGAAAATGACTGGGAGAATAAGAGGAAACTCCAACCAGAAAGTGTGTAAAGAATGGATAACATCTAAAGAATATCTAAAACAATATTGTGAAAATGCAAATCTCCTGACAGGTCTAGACTGAATCTTGAATATTAAGGGTAACTATGAATGTAAAAGGGACTTGGGTGGTGCTATGGGTTAAAACACAAAGCCTAGGGCTTGCAGATCAGGAGACAGGCGGTTCGAATCCTTGTGATGGGGTGAGCTCCTGTTGCTCGGTCCCAGCTCCTGCCAACCTAGCAGTTTGAAAGCATGAAGTGCAAGTAGATAAATAGGTACCACTCCAGCGGGAAGGCAAAACGGCGTTTCCATGAGCTGCTCTGGTTCGCCAGAAGCAGTTTAGTCATGCTGGCCACATGACCCGGAAGCTGTATAAAGCTTGAGATGAGCGCCACAACCTCAGAGTTGTCTGCGACTGGACCTAATGGTCAGGGGTCCCTTTACCTTTATAAATGTATAACATTTTCTGGATATGTAACAGATTAACAGGAATAGCGTAAAGGTTAAGAATTTGTCGAAAGCACAATGAGGTGAATTGGAACTAAAAAATGTGTGTGATGTTAGACCAGAGGTCAGCCATCCCTCAGACCATGTGGTGGGCCGGACTATATTGGGGAGGGGGGGAGTGAACGAATTCCTATGCCCCACAAATAACCCAGAGATGCATTTTAAATAAAAGGACACATTCTACTCATGTAAAAACACGCTGATTCCCGGACCGTCTGCGGGCTGGATTGAGAAGGCAGTTGGGCCGCATCTGGCCCCCGGGCCTTAGGTTGCCTACCCCTGGTCTACTCTTAACATTGGATGCAAGCCAGTACAACTATTTGCCACTGGGGCTTAATGGAGCCTCCAAGTTCAGGGGTAGTGTATCTCTAACTACCAGCCTGGACCCAAATGTCTAGGGAAATCCCTCATCTCTTTCAAACCCACCCCTCCCTAACCTGGGCACTGTCCAAAGCAGCTACTCTTGCAAAGCACTTTTTCTGGGATCTGGACAGCTGACATGAGGGCCATCAGCATTTTGCATACTGAAAAAACAGCTAAAGGAAAAATCACACTTGTGAGCAGGGATACATTCTACTCATGTAGAAACACACTGATTCCCAGACCGTCCGCGCGCTGGATTGAGAAGGCGATTGGGCCACATCCGGGCCCTGGGCCTTAGGTTAGAAGATGTGTTGTTAGTTAATGTTTATTGTCTTTTTTTTTTTAAGTAATATTTTATTAAGTTTTAGGAATAACAACAAACGGAAAAAAGAAAAAACACATACACAAAGTTATAAAATACAAAAAATACAAAAATTTAACTTAGAGAAAAAGAATAACAGGAAAGAAAAAAAAACATATTTAAAAGAAAACACAAGAATCCCTCTTTTTAATTTCTCATCTTTGATTCACTTATTTTCCTGACTTCCTCACATCTCCCTTTTTTGTATCCCTTTTAGAAATTAGTTCAGCAAATCCATATCCAATTAATTTATCTATTATCAATCCAATCTTATTTTTTACCTTGTTGCTAGAACCCCTTCAGTTCATTTCAATGTCATTAACATTCAAAAATTTTACAATGTTTCTGTAGATAGATTTTAAATTTCCTCCAATCTTCTTCCACCAACTCTTCTCCCTGGTCTCGGATTCTGCCAGTCATTTCCGCTATTTCCATGTAGTCCATTACTTGCATCGTTAATGTTTATTGTCATTGAGATATTGTCTTTGTGTTGTTATATGTAAATCGTTTGCAATAAAGTTTTAAAAAAAGTCCAGTGATGGAGAGTCCCCCATAAGATCTGTTATGCATTTCATAGAATCGTGGAGTTGGAAGGGACCCCTAGAGTCATCTAGACCAACCCCCTGCTATGCAGGAATCTCGACTAAAGCATCCGTGGCAGATGGCCATCCAATCTCTGCTAAAAAACAAACTCCAAGGAAGGAGAGCCCTCAACCTCCTGAGGGAGTCGAAATCTATATCCTACCATTTTTCTCCAAGTTGCTCAAAAGCATTGGCTGACACAGTTCTCCCTCCCTCCTCATTTAATCCCCACAACAACCCTGAGAGGTAGGTTAGGCTGAGATAGACAGTAGTGACCGGCACAAGGTCGCACCTATGCGAGTTCATAGCCCAGTGAGGATTTGAACCCAGGTCTCCCAGACCTTAGCAGGACACTCTGACTGAAGGCGCTGCTTGAAACCAGCCCTTTTAAAACAAGCATACAAAACGACATGCTGCAAAATGGCATGCTCTAAAAAGACATTGCAGGAATTTTGAGACGGCCCCTTACCTGGGAAGGGAAGGCGTGGCGTCACGCGTGCTTTAAAAAGCTGTTTCCCAGCTGGTGGCGAGTTCGAGTCCAGCCGGAGGCAGATCGATCTGTTGCTGCAGCCGCCGGGATGTCGGGGCTACGCGGGCAGAGCCGAGGGGTGCGCTCGGTGCTGGGCACCATGGAGTTCGGGCGCAGGGCAGACGCGGCGGCCAGCGGGGCGATGCTGCGCGCGTTCCTGGCCCGCGGGCACTGCGAGCTGGATACCGCGCATATTTACGCGGGGGGCGAGTCGGAGCGGATCCTGGGCGCCTGGTTGGCAGCTGAACCCAAGGCTGCGGCGGCAGGTGGGTCGGTGGAATGGGGGAGCCGGAGACGAAGGCTGCTCTAGACGTCCAGCAGGTCAGCAACGGTTCCTCTGAGCGCATGCAGAGTGCCACACACACACAGAGCCGCGAGTAATCACCGGAGTCTGATCTAGATCCGAATCGAGTTCTGTGCACACGCTCAGAAGGGCTGACTCTCAGCGCAGGTTTTGCATTCAAGCAGAAGGTCCCGGTTAATGCTGCAGGTCTGTGTGCCTTGCCTGAAACCCTGGAGAGCAGCTGCTGCTGCCAGTCAGTGTAGACAATCCAGAGTTTGATGGACCAATGGAGCTCAGTAAGGTAGTTTCCTAGGATCTGTTGTTGTCGTCTATCTAGTCCAGCCTGCAAAAAATCAACAACCAAGCAATGGTGCGTTTGAGCATGTGTGGAGTGCATCTCTCCCTTCTCCTACCCCCAACCCTTTCAATGCAGTCAAAGGTGATCTACCCTCATTCCTCCCTAAATAAATCCCCCCCCCCGTTAATCTAGATTCCAGAAATGGGGGAGATACCGGCCTGCTGCTCTGCAAATGTTCTCTGGCACCAGCCCCCTTCATCCCCAACCCGCCTGGATGATGATCAGGAATAGTGAGAGATCATAAGGGTAAAGAAACCCCTGACCATTGGGTCCAGTCGTGACCAACTCTGGGGTTGCGGCGCTCATCTCACTTTATTGGCCGAGGGAGCCGGCGTACAGCTACGGAAACGCCGTTTACCTTCCTGCTGGAGTGGTACCTATTTATCTACTTGCACTTTGACGTGCTTTCGAACTGCTAGGTTGGCAGGAGCAGGGACCGCACAACGGGAGCTCACCCCGTCATGGGGATTCGAACCGCCAACCTTCTGATCGGCAAGCCCTAGGCTCTGTGGTTTAACCCACAGCGCCACCCGTGTCCCAAATGAGAGATCATGGAGTGCTGCAAATTCTGGAGTTAAATTGTGAATTCAGTGACATCTGAAAGGCCATGGAAGTGTCCCAGCTCTGGGTGTCCCTTTCCCAGGGAGCGCAGTCATTTAAATATGAACCAGTTGCTCCCCCCCCCCCAGTTCCACTTAGATTTCTGCAGCAAGCAGGTGCATTAGCAGGAGAATTCCACCCGCTTTCAACCTTTGCTCTTACTGTTTTTTTCTTTCCAGGGTTGGTCATCTGGTTAATCAACAACCTGCAAATCAAAAGGACCGTTTGCATTGTTACCTTTAGTCCAGCTGACAAAATCTCCTGTTAGTGCGGCAAAGGCTTGCTTAGGGGCCTGAGAAGGGAAAGCACTCTGCACATGCACAGAGCTGGGCTGATCTGAGGCTCACTTGTATTATGGCCTTCGTCTAGGAAATGGAGGGGAAATGTACTTTTCTTCTTCTTTGTTAATTGCTATTTTACTGCTCATTTGCCCAGTATGGAGAGATCCTTTTTGGGGCTCCTTGCCATCCATGAACAATTTGGTAAACCTAAATCCAGACCATTTATGAACGGGTTAAAAAGAGCTAATGGACAGGGTTGGTCTGATCCAGGACGGTTCTTACAATTCCCCCCCCCCCAATTTGTTTTATTTATTTTCACAAAATTGTAAGCACACAAACATACAAACAAACATAAATCATAACCTTATTAAAACTAGTCTTATTAACATTGTTAAGTGACTTCCTCGTATCCCCCTAGTTGAATTTCAGTGCAAATCATTTTAACGGTTGTCCAAATCATAATTCTTATAAACTTAATCACTTAACATCTTTCTTACCAATTCAGCATTAAACATATTAATTCAACACATTACATATTTAAATGCTAAACCTATCTGGTAATTGCAAGCTTTTTCCAATTAATTTAACTTAACATATTTAACTGAAATTTTGTCCGTTCTTCCTAATACTCTTCCTCCTTCTGGTCGCGGACTCTTCCGGTCAGGTCGGCTAGCTCTGAAAAATCCATCCTCTTCATCTGCCATTCTTCCACAGTTGGTACTTCTTGCATTTTCCACTTTTTATCTAGTAAGATTCGAGCAATGACAAACCTAGAGAGCATCTTAAAAAGCAGAGACATCACCTTGCCGACAAAGGTCCGTATAGTTAAAGCTATGGTTTTCCCAGTAGTGATGTATGGAAGTGAGAGCTGTACCATAAAGAAGGCTGATCGCCGAAGAATTGATGCTTTTGAATTCTGGTGTTGGAGGAGACTCTTGAGAGTCCCATGGGCTGCAAGAAGATCAAACCTCTCCATTCTGAAGGAAATCAGCCGAGTGCTCACTGGAAGGACAGATCCTGAAGCTGAGGCTCCAATACTTTGACCACCTCCTGAGAAGAGAAGACTCCCTGGAAAAGACCCTGATGTTGGGAAAGATGGAGGGCACAAGGAGAAGGGGACGACAGAGGACGAGATGGTTGGACAGTGTTCTCGAAGCTACCAGCATGAGTTTGACCAAACTGCAGGAGGCAGTGGAAGACAGGAATGCCTGGCGTGCTCTGGTCCATGGGGTCACGAAGAGTCGGACACGACTAAATGACTAAACAACAACAAGATTTGAGCAGCAGTTGTGGCATACAAAAATAATGGTTGTTACAATTTGGGGATGGGTCTACCTGCAGCTTTGAGCTATGAGATAGAACTTCCACAGTCAGTGGCAGTATACCTGGGATCCCTTCCAACTTTACCATTCTGTGAATCTGTGATCCAATATGGCAGGGTGAGTGGGGGGGGGGAACCTTTTTCTGCAATCCAAGCAAGCGAGGTGTATTGCCAGACTTCAAGGACATTTTCCAACACCTGAGGAGGGTTCAAATCAGAGCCATTAAGAGATGTGGCTTAGGAACCATCCCAAGGGCAAGATAGGCAGGTCAGGAGGGCCGCATGTAGCCCAAGGCCCTGGAGTTTCTGATAATTTCATACACCCTCCTTGCCTGTGTCTGGCAGGAGCTCAGGTTTGTTTTGTTCCCTTATCACGTCCTTTTCTCCACCAGTCAAGGTAGCCTCCAAGTCACCTTCTTGAGTCACCTTGCCAACACTGTAGAACCCACGGCCAGCTTTTAGTAAGCTCTTTTTTAAAAAATATATTTTTATTAATTTTTACATGAAATTTCCAAAAAACATACAACATATTTTCTTGTCTTATTCAGTGTTTTGGACTTCCATCAACCACATCTGAAAGTTTTTCAATCTTTATCATTTAATCTGCATTTCATTAATTTCACTATTACTTTTAATAGTCCTTCATTAATAATTCTGTTCATACTTTTCTCTGCAATATTTCAACTTTTCTCTGCAATACTTCAACTTTTCTCTGCAATATTTCACATAGTTCTCCTTACAAAACTTCTTGCAATCCTACTAGCGTAATCTGTTGATTACAATTGCTTTTCAAATAGTTCACATATTTACTCCAGTCCTCTGAGAAACTCTGATCCCGCACGTTTCAAATCCTTCCTGTCATCTTGTCTAATTCTGCATAGTCCATTAATTTCGCCTGCCATTCCTCTTTCGTCAATAATTCTTCTTGTTTCCATTTCTGTGCCAATAGTGCTCTTGCTGCCGTTATTGCATATAAAAACAGTTTATTATCCTGTCTATTAATATCCTCCCCTACAATGCCAAGTAGAAATGTTTCTGTTTTTTTTAAATAAATGTATATTTCAACATCTTTTTCATCTCATTATATATCATTTCCCAGAAGCTTTTTGCTTTCTTACATTCCCAGCTTTTAGTAAGCATTTTGGGCGCAGACCTACCGTTCTGTTACAGTATTACGCTAAACAGTGATGGCAATTGAGGGAGATTGTAAAAACAGTGCCTCTGAGCGTGCACAGAGCGTTTCCCCTCTCTGAAGGCTTCCCTACTCCTCCTCGTCATTAGGCCTTTTTTAAAAAGTCATTCCTAGCCTACCGTAATTTTCCTCCAGAGGAGTTCAAGGTGGGGGCTTGAATCCAATGCTAGTCCTACTCGGAGTAGACCGACCAAAGTTACTAGACAAGGATAACTTAGGTCCATTCAGTTGGAAGCAGTAATGTTCCTAAATACCAGTCGCTGGAAACCAGAGGAAGGGAGAGTGCCTTTGCATTGCAGTCATGCTTTTGAGCATCCCATAATGTCCACTGTGAGAACAGGATGCTGCCCTGTTGGCTTGATCCAGCAGGCTGTTGCTTTTTTCTGCTTGTGGCCTTGATGGATGCCCCTTGTTCGCCAGTGATTTCTGTGGTTGTTATCTATATATTTGCCAGTTTTAAAATGCCACTTGACTGACGAAAACCTCTCCCTAAACGGTTGATATCCAAACTATGCAAAACGTTTACTAAAAAGTGCCAAAGAAAATCTAAAGCTCGAGAAGAAACGGGCACAGAATCTATGAGCCTACAGATAAATTTATCAGCCAGCAGTTTTAAAACAGGGACAACCAATGACATATTAACCAAATTATTTGTTCCATATTGAGTCTTGGCTAAGTCTACCTGGCAGGGCTGTTGCTAGGATTAAATGAGGAACAGCAGGGAGAAACATTGAGCTCCTTGGAGGAAAAGATGGGATGGAAATGCAATCAATAAAACAAACCAACGAAGGTTAAAATGACATGGCAGGATTTGTTGTTGTTTAGTCATGCCCGACTCTTCGTGACCCCCTGGACCAGAGCACGCCAGGCACTCCTGTCTTCCACTGCCTCCTGCAGTTTGGTCAAACTCATGTTGGTAGCTTCGAGAACACTGTCCAACCATCTCGTCCTCTGTCGTCCCCTTCTCCTTGTGCCCTCCATCTTTCCCAACATCAGGGTCTTTTCCAGGGAGTCTTCTCTTCTCATGAGGTGGCCAAAGTATTGGAGTCTCAGCTTCAGGATCTGTCCTTCCAGTGAACACTCAGGGCTGATTTCCTTCAGAATGGATAGGTTTGATCTTCTTGCAGTCTATGGGACTCTCAAGAGTCTCCTCCAGCACCATAATTCAAAAGCATCAATTCTTCGGCGATCAGCCTTCTTTATGGTCCAGCTCTCACTTCCATACATCACTACTGGGAAAGCCATAGCTTTAACTATACGAACCTTTGTTGGCAAGGTGATGTCTCTACTTCTCAAGATGCTGTCTAGGCCTGTCATTGCCCTTCTCCCAAGAAGCAGGCGTCTTTTAATTTCATGGCTGCTGTCACCATCTGCAGTGATCATGGAGCCCAAGAAAGTGAAATCTCTCACTGCCTCCATTTCTTCCCCTTCTATTTGCCAGGAGGTGATGGGACCAGTGGCCATGATCTTCGTTTTTTTTGATGTTGAGCTTCAGACCATATTTTGCGCTCTCCTCTTTCACCCTCATTAAAAGGATCTTTAATTCGTCCTCACTTTCTGCCATCAATGTTGTGTCATCTGCATATCTGAGGTTGTTGATATTTCTTCCGGCAATCTTAATTCTGGCTTGGGATTCACTCAGCCCAGCCTTCCGCATGTTAAATTCTACCTATAAGTTAAATAAGCAGGGAGACAATATACAGGACATGGCAGGATAAGGGACCCGAATTTATCCGGCAAGGCTCTTCCTTCGCTTCTGGAATCAGGAAATTAGAGACGGTCCCTTCTCCTGGAAGGGGGCAGGAGTGGAAAGGAGGGGCTGACGCATGCGCAGACAGTGGTGATGCGATTGCCTTTGCCCAGGACCTGGTGGCGAGTTCGAGTTCTGCCAGAGGCAGATCGAGCTGCTGCAGCCGCCGGGATGTCGGGACTACGCGGACAGAGTAGCGGGGTGCGCTCGGTGCTGGGCACCATGGAGTTCGGGCGCAGGGCAGACGCGGCGGCCAGCGGGGCCATGCTGCGCGCGTTCCTGGCCCGCGGGCACTGCGAGGTGGATACCGCGCATATGTACGCGGGGGGCGAGTCGGAGCGGATCCTGGGCGCCTGGCTGGTGGCTGAACCCAAGGCTGCGGCTGCAGGTGGGTCGGGCTGCTATAGGCGTTGTCGAGCCCAGCTGGCCGGCAACGGTTCCTCTGGGCGCATGCAGAGTGCCTGGCACGCATTTACACGTCGCCGCGAACTCTCACCCGAGCTCAGCGGAGCTTCAGCAGGATTCGAATCGAGTTCCGTTTTGCAGACGCGCCCATAGGAGTCCTGGCTGGAAGGGGAGAGCGTCTGCCTTGCATCATGCAATTCAGTTCCCACGGGCATCTCAGGGTTGGGCTAGGAATGCACCGTGCCTGAAACCCTGGAGAGCTGCTGCCGGTCAGTGTAGACGTAACTGGGCTCGGTGGACCAGTGGTCTGGCTTCCTATGACATGCTGAGGTTGGGGGGGGGGTCGTCTCCTGCCTAGACCAGCCTGCAAAACAGCAGCAACAACAGAGCAACGGTGCATTTGAGCATGTGCAGAGTGCATTTCTCTCTCCTACCTCCCTACCCTTTCCATGCAGTCAAAACTAATCCAACTCCACCCACCCCCATTTTTAACGCATGCTCATCTGTCCTCATTCTTTGTCTTTTATAGTTTGGCCTTCTTAATTTATATAAATTATATAAATTATATAAATTATATAAACTATTTATATAGTTTGGCCTTCTTAATCTTATAGTTTGGCCTTCATTTTCTTAATTTTCATTGGTTGTTCCAGCAACATCTGGAAGGCCACCCCAGACTTGAAACATAGATTCCCCATCTCTGGGTGCAGCCTTGCCCACTGAAGCTCAAAAACAGACCAGTTGCTTCCCCACACTAGTTTCTTAATTGGGTTCCTCCACCAACCAGGCCCATTAGCAACATGATCCCTGCATCTTTTGGTCTTGCTCTGCTCTCAAATTTATTGCCTCAGAGGGTTGATAATCTGGTTATTCAACAACTCAAAGGGCTGGATATCAATCCAAAGGGCTGTCGGCACCATTAAAACCCTTGCCTTTATTCAAGTGGTCAAAAGTCTCCTCCGAGTTTGCAAAGATCCCTGATGATACTGAAAGCCTTCACACCTAATCTGGAGGCCACTTGGAGTTGCTAAGCAGCTTCAGAAGGGAAAGGAAGTTTGAACATAGAATTATGGAAGCTGGAAGGGACCCCGAGGGTCATCTAGTCCAACCCGCCTTCAGTGCAGGCATCTCAACTAAAGCATCCATGGCAGATGGCCATCCAACCTCTTCTTAAAAACCTCCAAGGAAGGAGAGTCCCCCACCGTCCAGGGGAGTCTGTTCCACTGTCAAACAGCTCTTAACAGACAGAAAGTTTTTTCTGATGTTTAGTTGGAATCTCCCTACAAGAAAGCCCCTGGTTCGAGTCCTACCCTCCAGAGCAGGAGAAAACAAGCATGTTCCCTCTTCCATTTGACAGCCCTTTAGGTATTTGAAGATGGCTACCCCATCAGTCTCCTCTTTCCCAAGCTAAACATTCCTAGCTCCCTCAGCCTTTACTCCTAAGGCTTGATTTCAGATTCTCCCAAGTGTACTGCTTATTATTAGGGCGTAGGGGGTGAAAAAGCCTTTAACGGCCCAAGGGCCACTTTTCCTTCTGTGCAGCCTTCCGGGGGCCAGATGCAAGGGATGGGCAGGGCCAGAGGGGGAAGTGGGCAGAGCAATGGATGCAAATTTTAGCTTTGGGCACTAGACTAGTTTCCTACACTTACAATCTCTGTCCGCCATCCAGGCAAGGAAGAGGCACGGTCAGAGTTCAAGGTCGGGTGACCATCACACGAAGCCTGAGAGCAGGTCCGTTGGGGGTGTGGCCTGTGGGGAGGGGTGTGGCTTGGGGAGAGCCTGGCGGGTAAAGATAGACAGACTTGCTGGGCTGTATTTGGCTCTGCCTGCCTTGTTAATATTTGTTTGCTCCTCATCCTGGTTTTGGGGGCTCCTCTTTACAGAATGACGCGGGTGGCGCTGTGGGTTAAACCACAGAGCCTAGGGCTTGCCGATCAGAAGGTCGGTGGTTCAAATCCCCGCGACGGGGTGAGCTCCCGTTGCTTGGTCCCTGCTCCTGCCAACCTAGCAGTTCGAAAGCACGTCAAAGTGCAAGTAGATAAATAGGTACCACTCCAGAGGGAAGGTAAACGGCGTTTCCATGCGCTGCTCTGATTGGCTACAAGCGGCTTAGTCATGCTGGCCACATGACCTGGAAGCTGTATGCTGGCTTCTTCAGCCAATAAAGCAAGATGAGCGCCACAACCCCAGAGTCAGCCATGACTGGACCTAATGGTCAGGGGTCCCTTTACCTTTACCTTTACAGAATGCAGTCAGAGTTCCTTTTTTTCCCTGATCATCATCATCTTTGGCGATCACTCATAGCCTAGTAAGATTGTCTTCCATGAACACGATTTTAAAAGTGAGTCCGTAAGTTACTGTGGAGGCCAATTCTGGATCCACACGTCCTTCCACAGTGGGGACCTGGGTTTCCAGGCAGGAGTTGATCACAGTGAGGGTTTGCCAAGCGTGCCTTCCTCTTAGCACGTTTCTCCCTTGCGTCCTGAGTGCGAGTGTCTTCAAAGCCCATGACACTTTTGGTAAAGGCTGTTCTCCAACTGGAGCGCTCGCAGGCCAATGTTTCCCAGTTGTCAATGTTTATCCTACACTTTTTTACATTTGCCTGGAGAGGGTCTTTAAACCTCTTTTGTTGACCACCGGCATTACACTTTCCATTTTTAAGTTCGGAATAGAGTAGTTGCTTTGGAAGATGATAATCAGGCATCTGCACAACATGACCAGTCCAACGAAGTTGATGTTGAAGAATCAATTGCTTTGACACTGGTGATCTTTGTTTCTTCCAAGACACTGGCATTAGTTTGCCTGTCTTCCCAAGTGATTTGTACAGATTTTCAGAGACACCATTGATGGAATCTTTCGAGGAGTTGGAGATGGCGTTTATGTTTCACAAAAGGGCTGGGTTTGGGGTGGGTTTTTGGAAGATGCCTGTGTGTGAATTTGTTTTATGTGTGTAGATCAGTGGACGCTGACCAGTGCACAGTCTTTGCAGTAAGGCTCTACAGTGGTACCTCGGGTTAAGAACTTAATTCGTTCTGGAGGTCCGTTCTTAACCTGAAACTGTTCTTAACCTGAGGTACCACTTTAGCAAATGGGGCCTCCCGCTGCCACCACGGTGCTAATTCTGTTCTCATCCTGAAGCAAAGTTCTTAACCCGAAGTACTATTTCTGGGTTAGCGGAGTCTGTAACCTGAAGCGTCTGTAACCCGAGGTACCACTGTACTTTCTTCCCCACCAGTCAAGGTAGCCACCAAGGCAAATCCATTGGAGGGCAATACTCTGAAGGCTGATTGCGTTCGCTCCCAACTGGAGACGTCCCTCCAGAGGCTGCAGGCAAAGAGTGTCGACCTCTTCTACCTCCATATGCCCGACCACAAGACCCCCCTGGAAGAGACGCTGAAGGCCTGCAATGAGCTACACAGAGAGGTGCAAAAACTGGGGTTTTCTGGGGGGGGGGGACTGATTCTCATGACTGGGCGACTCATTTGGGCCTCCCAGTTGGTGTTTGATGTGCTGCTTTTGTATCCCCCTTTCCTTCTAAAAGGGACGCGGGTGGCGCTGTGGGTTAAACCACAGAGCCTAAGATCAGAAGGTCGGCGGTTCGAATCCCCGCAACGGGGTGAGCTCCCGTTTCTCGGTCCCTGCTCCTGCCAACCTGGCAGTTTGAAAGCACGTCAAGTGCAAGTAGATAAATAGGTACCGCTCCGGCGGGAAGGTAAACGGCGTTTCCGTGCGCTGCTCTGGTTCGCCAGAAGCGGCTTAGTCATGCTGGCCACATGACCCGGAAGCTGTATGCCGGCTCCCTCGGCCAATAAAGCGAGATGAGCGCCGCAACCCCAGAGTCAACCACAACTGGACCTAACAGTCAGGGGTCCCTTTACCTTTTCCTTCTAAACAAATCAAGGTGCCTTCCAATCCCCGAGTTAAAATAACACACATGCAAGGCCTGCAATATTCCACACTGTTGTCCAGCAAAGAGGGGGTGTAAAAGTCACGAGTTCCATTCCACCCGGCGTTCATTCAGCACAATCCGCCGTGCTTCCTTTCTGTTGCAGTTCACCTTCTGCCAAATACAAACCTTGTTTGTCTCGCTCTTGTCTGCTATCTGAACTAAAGTTGCATCGCTGTTTAAGTCACTTACATTTGCTCTGATGTCAAGGAAACACCCAAACAGTGTGGGGGGGGGGGACCATTAATCAGATTTAATTAATTTATTTATTTGCATTTACATTCCACCTTTTTTCATCCCAAGCAGCTCCGGGTGGCGTACATTACGGCCACACACACACACACATATAAAATTAGAAGGGGGCAGAAAGAGGATGGGGTACCAGGAAAAATAAGTTTGGTGATCCTACATGGTATTGAAATTAATGGGTTTTGACCTCACATGATTTTGGCTTTAGGTGCTATCCCTGGAACGCAACCCCCATGCAGGTTGTGGGCCTACTGTACATGGTTCTTACTTGCTCCCCTAATTAATTTAATTTAATCCAATCCAATCCAATTTATGTGAGGCTAAGAGGCAGTGACTGGTCTCCCACAGTCATCCATTCATGGCCGAGAGGGGATTTGAACCCTGGTCTCCCATGTCCCTAGTCCTCATTTAACCACCAGATCCTTTGGTCTGATCCAGCACCCAGCCTCCTCTTCTGGTCTTAAGACCGTCTATGAACATAGAGCTAAAAATACAGGGGCTTATTTGTTTTTTTTTTTCTTCCGACAGGGGAAGTTTAAGGAACTGGGTCTCTCCAACTATGCCTCGTGGCAGGTGGCGGAAATCTATGGCATCTGCAAGACCAACAACTGGGTGTTGCCAACAGTGTACCAGGTGAGAGCTGGGTGGACGAATGGAGGTCTTCTCCCCAAGGTGTTTGGTCAGGGCTGGGCAACCTGTGGCCCCTCCAGACGTGTCTGGACTCTCAGCGTCCATCACTCTTGACCATTGACCAAGCTGGTAATGGTTTAAGTCTGTGTATTAGAATCATAAGGGACACGGGTGGCGCTGTGGGTTAAACCATAGAGCCTAGGACTTGCTGATCAGAAGGTTGGTGCTTCGGCAGGAAGGTAAATGGCGTTTCCGTGCGCTGCTCTGGTTTTCCAGAAGCGGCTTAGTCATGCTGGCCACATGACCCGGCAGCTGTACGCCGGCTCCCTTGGCCAATAAAGTGAGATGAGCACCGCAACCCCAGAGTCGGTCACAACTGGACCTAATGGTCAGGGGTTCCCTTATCTTATTAGAATTATAGGATTGTAGCATTGGAAAGCCCTGCACTGAGTCTACGAAGCCCAGCCCTTATATTCCAGCTCAGCCCTTATATTCCAGCTCAGTCACTGAAACCCCTGCAGAAGTGTTGCTGGTTTTTCTTTTTAATGTTTGGTGTTGCATCGTGTTTTTATTATTGGACAATAAACCAAGCCTTGATTGGCCCAGTCCTGTGGAATTCTCTGCCCACAGGTGCCTTCTGTGCCAGCCTTTAAACACATGCTGAAAATGTATCTGTTCTGCAAGGCTTATGCAGGTAGTTTAGAATACATATTTCCATAATAGCTATTTTCCATTTTTTTTTTTTTTAAAAATGGTTTTTATTGGATGAACACCAACTGCTAGAGACTGCAGGAGGGGAGAGGGCTCTTGGGCTTGAATCTCACTTGCAGGTGTCCCATTGGGGAAATACTGGTGCCTGATGATATTGGTGATTTATTAGATATCTATACTGCCCTTCATCCGAGGCTCGTAGGGCAGTTTACAGTATGTATGAAAGCACAAAAATCCACAACATAATTGGAAAGAGAACAATCTCTCTCTCTCCCCTCCCTTCTCCCGATGTCAATTGGCAGGGAGTTCCAAAGGTGCCGCCACAATAAACAACCAGTTTCTTACAGATGCAGAACGGATGTTCGATGGCACCTGTAGTAGTGGCAGTTTCCCAGTGGGCAGAAGGGATTTTGCAACACAACTGTCTGCTCCAAGGTTTCTTTATGAATTTTGTTTTTTACTGTCTTTTTCCCAAAGGGCATGTACAACGCTACGACGCGCCAAGTGGAGACCGAATTGCTGCCATGCCTTAGACATTTTGGGATTCGATTCTACGCATATAATCCGCTGGCTGGTACGGGTCTGGCAAGGAATGGCAGGGAATGGGGTGGTTTCAGTGGCAGGGCTGCAAAACTTTAGGCACCAGGCAAAAATGTTTCTCTTCATTCAGGCTGATCTCTGGTTTTTAAATGTGTGTGGGGTTTTTTTGTGGGTATTGGTCTTGTTTTCGTTTTGTGTTCTTATTTTGTATTTTTTCTGTTGTGAACTGTCTTCGGATCTTCGCACAAAATATGCATATTTATGAGATGCGTTGTTGTTGCTGTTTTATGGGCAGAATAACAGACAGAAATCTAAAGAGGTGCTGGAGTTTTAGCTGTGGGGTGAAAAGAGAGTGGATTGACCTAAGTGAGGCATCTTGGCTTATAAGGTTCTAGTCCCTTACGTTTGGGCGTTCACTTTCACCTCTTGCAGGAGGGCTCCTGACTGGGAGGTACAAGTACGAAGACAAAGACTCGAACCAGCAGCCAGCTAGCAGGTTTTTCGGCAACGACTGGGCCAAAATCTACAGGGACAGGTGGGTCTAAAATGGCAAAAGGGGCTTGCATCTTGAAGGTAGGGGACGAGTCAGTTCTGTTGATGTAAGAAAGAGGCTAGCTTCTTGAACACGGGGGCAAGAAATTAAACTGCTAATGTTGGGAAGCAGTTCTTGTTTTTTGGAGGAAAGAGGTCAGAGCAATAAATACGGGGTTAAAGGTAAAGGGACCCCTGACTGTTAGGTCCAGTCGCGGACAACTCTGGGGTTGCGACACTCATCTCGCTTTATTGGCTGAGGGAGCCGGCGTACAGCTTCCGGGTCGTGTGACCAGCATGACTAAGCCGCTTCTGGCGAACCAGAGCAGCGCACGGAAACACCGTTTACTTTCCCGCCAGAGCGGTACCTATTTATCTACTTGCACTTTGACGTGCTTTTGAACTGCTAGGTTGGCAGGAACAGGGACCGAGCAACGGGAGCTCACCCCGTAGCGGGGATTCGAACCGCCAACCTTCTGATCAGCAAGTCCTAGGCTCTGTGGTTTAGACGACAGCGCCACTTGCACCCCTAATACGGGGTTAGGGGAGTGATTTTGTTAGCCATGGCACTAAATGGAACCTCTAGGCACAGAGGCAGTCTACCTCTGAACACCAGGTGCTGTATTCACATCCTGCATGTGGACTAGATGGCCTGATACAATTGTAACTGCCATCTACTACTGCCATTTTGCTTTGCTTATTATGTAAGATTCATTCAGATATACACATATAAACATGCAGAATGTAAATGACCTTAATTTTTATTTTTATTTTTAAACGACTCTGCAGATATTGGAAGAAGCATCATTTCCAGGGGGTGGACTTGGTCGAGAAAGCCCTCCACGAGGCGTATGGCTCAAACACACCCAGCTTGACTTCAGCTGCCCTGCGCTGGATCTATCATCACTCAAAGCTGCAGGTAATGGTGAACTTTTCTGCCAGCCCGGTATGGTACGGGGAAGAAGTTTGTGTGTGTGTCTGAGGCCAGGTCTAAACTGTTCTACAGTGGTACCTCGGGTTACAGACATTTCAGGTTACAGACTCCGCTAACCCAAAAATAGTACCTCAGGTTAAGAACTTTGCTTCAGGATGAGAACAGAAATCGCACGGCGGCTGCGTGGTGGCAGCGGGAGGCCCCATTAGTTGGAAGTGGTACCTCAGGTTAAGAACAGTTTCTGGTTAAGAACGGACCTCCGGAACGAATTAAGTTCTTAACCAGAGGTACCACTGTATTCCCAAAACAGAATCAAAAAATGACTTCTGGTAGGTCTAATATTCTGGAGGTGACATCTGCTACTTATATTCCCTGCTCTCAATTTTTTATCCTCACAACCACCCTGCAAGATGCGTCAAGGGGAAACCTGTAATATTAATAATAATAATAATAATAATAATAATAATATTTATACCCCACCCATCTGGCTGGGTTTCCGCAGTCACTCTGAGCGGCTTCCAACAAATGATTAAAAATACATTAAAACATCAGTCATTAAAAACTTCCCTAAACAGGGCTGTTTGACTTCTGAGGCACGTTCGAAAATGGAATCATTTACTTCTGGGGTTTCGGTGTTCAAAAACTGAAACGTTTGGCTTCCGAGATGCTCGAAAACTGAGGTGCCACTGTATACCCCAAATGTGGCGTCTTTTTTTCATATAAAAAATCCCAAACGTTCTTTTAATTTTGCTGTAGCTTTGGCCTTCCTCGTAAGCCGAGTCTTCCAATGTTCACCTTTCCCTCTTCTTGCTCTTTCCCCCCCTAGGCTGACCTTGGAGATGCTGTGATCATTGGGATGTCCACCATGGAACAACTGCAGGAGAATCTCAAGTGCAGTGAGGAGGGTCCCCTCCTGCCTGGCGTGGTCGAGGCCTTTGAGAAAGCTTGGCATCTCACAGCCCACGACTGCCCCAGCTACTTCCGCTGAAGGCTTCTGCAGCCTCCAGGAGAAACGAGAGCACCCATCGGAGACCCCCACACCTCTGGACTCTCGTTTTGCTACAAACACCCTCTTCTGCTTCAGAGATTCCTCCCTTTCCCTTGGAATAAACCCAAGCCAACACCTCCGTGGCCTTAGATCAAGAGAGCACTTTTCCCTGGCAAGATTTCTGCAACAAGATTTTCTGGGTCCCTGAAAGTGGCTTTCACCCTTCAAAATAAAAATATTGGTTGCACCTTTTGGCTCTCTTCTTTGCTCCCCACCCCACAGAAGTACAGTGGTACCTTGGGTTAAGTACTTAATTCGTTCCGGAGGTCCGTACTTAACCTGAAAGTGTTCTTAACCTGAAGCACCACTTTAGCTAATGGGGCTTCCTGCTGCTGCTGTGCCGCCGGAGCACGATTTCTGTTCTCAACCTGAAGCAAAGTTCTTAACCTGAAGCACTATTTCTGGGTTAGCGGAGTGTGTAACCTGAAGCGTATGTAACCTGAGGTACCACTGTAATGCATGTCAAGTAGATGCTTCTAACACTGTTGATATCAGGCAGGTATCTTCGTTATACCTTTTCGTGCCTGTTAAAACCATTTTTGCTTAGACAAGGCTACCTAGACGCTGTGAGCCTTGTTGCTGTTTTGTTGTTTAGTCGTGTCTGACTCTTCGTGACCCCAAGGACCAGAGCACGCCAGGCACTCCTGTCTTCCACTGCCTCCCGCAGTTTGGTCAAACTCATGCTGGTAGCTTTAAGAACACTGTCCAGCCATCTTGTCCTCTGTCGTCCCCTTCTCCTTGTGCCCTCCATCTTTCCCAACATCAGAGTCTTTTCCAGGGAGTCTTCTCTTCTCATGAGGTGGCCAAAGTATTGGAGCCTCAGCTTCACGATCTGTCCTTCCAGGGAGCACTCAGGGCTGATTTCCTTCAGAATGGAGAGGTTTGATCTTCTTGCAGTCCATGGGACTCTCAAGAGTCTCCTCCGACACCAGCTGTGAGCCTTAGTCTGTGTTTAATAGAGACTTCCAAAAAAGTTAAAATAATAGACTAGAGTTTCTTTGGGTCTTGTTTTAACAATCCAGTGATTTATAAATTTTATGAAATCAATACAGTAGTACGTCAGGTTAAGATCTTAATTCGTTCTGGAGGTCCGTTCTTAACCTGAAACTGTTCTTAACCTGAAGCACCACTTTAGCTAATGGGGCCTCCTGCTGCTGCCGCTGTGCTATTTCTGTTCTTTTCCTGAAGCAAAGTTCTTAACCCGAGGTATTATTTCTGGGTTAGCGGAGTCTGTAACCTGAAGCGTCTGTAACCCAAGGTACTACTGTAAAATAAATGCTCTACCCCTGAGCTGAGGCCCTTTCCTATAAAGGCTTCTACATGCCCAAGCAGCTGCTCTGCTAGACTATGGGCACAGCTTGGATTTATCCAAATTGGGGTTTTTTTAAAGGGTGTGTAAAGGAAACAGACCAAAACTTTAAAAGTTCTTCATACAGGTTTATATCTATATATAAAAATACGATAAATAAAGTCCTTAGATGAGCAGTTTAGTCCCCTAGGAACAGTCCTGCTCCTGCCTAGTTGTCATCCTCATCACAGTTATCCT